>NW_027117791.1:0-600000 GCF_038497815.1 [Lipomyces] oligophaga | reverse complement strand
TCTCACCGCCGCACGCACATAATTCACCTCTCTTCGCTTGCTACTGTGCGCTCCCAACGTTTACCTTCTTTTGTCCCATGCCGCTTGAACAAGAAAACAGCTGCAACCCATCTCCCTGCTTCTGCTCCAATTTCGCATGTGGAATTAATCTATCATTCTAATTAACTACCACAAACTTAAATGCTATCGCGGTTGTGGATTTATACTGCGTAACAATATCGGCCAGACGTGCTCTTTGAACATCAGAACCGCCAATCCTTGGTGTTGGGCGTGAATCGTGGCCAACTCCGTATTTTTAAGCTTTATACCAGCAAACGGGATCGCAATAAGCGATCAAACACGAAACCACTCCACATACCATATCAAGCAGAGGCGATAGTCTTGCAATGGTTACTATTGCAGGAATAGTAGTAATCGTAGCATATTTGCATGCACCGGTTCTTGCCTACTGAGGCAAATATCTACCGATTTACTGACCCAAACCAAGACACTGTTAAGTAACTATTCCAATACCATATTGGGTCCACTGGAAATCCAAATATCGCTCAATAACGATATTCAGCGTCCCACTCGAAATAGTGATCTAATCCTAATATCGCACCTAACATTTCAGTCTGAAAGATCCACTTTCAAAGCGATTTAGAATATGCGATTATGCAGCCTTCAGCTTGGGACTGATCAGTATGGACAAGACTTGAAAATCCAATATTCAACAGACAGTCTCAGATTGTTTATTATGGCACTGTTTGTTCACATAAACTTCACCGACTCATATATAATAGAAGTATGATTGCATGGAAATGTTGGCGACAGTGATGTAAGTGCAAGCATTCTATAATGGCTTACTCTTGACTTTTATTGGGTTTGTATAACCTATCTTTGGTTGCAGTTAAGCATGAATACACAGCTAAATGCAACTCATACCAAATTGGTATGTACTAATGATGAACAAGGATTTTAAGTACGTTAATGACAAAAGTAGAAATTGTTTTGAACAGTATATTTTTTTTTGATTTAGCCATAAAGCTCTCGGCTCATCCTTTTCTGTAAGCCCTTCGAAGTGTAAATGAAACCGTTTGTGAATTGCGACCAACATCACTATCCATACAAAGTGACCAATTCGTAAAACATTTTGGACGGTCACATGGGTTGATGACTCGAATTAGAAAATTTACTATTTATATATTCGGTGATCAACCGATTCCTAGAATCACGGACAGCTTGAATGACAAATTAGGGACAGGAGTATAATCTGAGCAATAATATTGAAAAAAATTCAAATTTTTATAATCTCATCGTTCGTTATTAGTCATCTAAATTAGTTACATCGCGAATTGAAATTATGAGTTTGAACAAATTGCTCACAGCAATGGCACTCAATTAAATATATTTACCTCAGAATGAGGGTATAGAGATATGCCAAGTCCAAAATCCAATGCGGAGCACACAGATCGGATCGCCATACTCAAATTCATTCAAGTGTTGATCAAATATCAATTTATACCCAAGACGTATATTAATCAGTCGAGATAATAAGCATCATTTGAAGGCCGATAGCTATAGTAGATGATTGAGGTTTACACAAGGATTACTTTGAAATCTAGTAATCTAGAAGTTTATGTCGAATCTAAAACATAATTGGTATAGAAATATACATTTTGCATCTATTGATCTTTGTTGGATTTTTATTATTTCTATTTGTAAGGTATGATTTGCTATTTGCAGCATTTCTTCACTATCAACTCTGGTGTTGCAGCCTTGTGGAGTTAAGATATATTCACAATTTTATATCTATTGCTTAGATAAGATCTATTTGCTTATAAATACAGATTATTTATCAACATCACATTTCAAATTTGTGGGTGATTCTATAGGTACTTCGAAATATCGAAATGATGCGCAGAGGAATAGTAGCAAATATTATTAGGAGCATAAACAAAACTTGGCAGGTAATTTCTTGTTATTGATGTGAACATTCTGCAATTTAGTGGACAAATTAACGAATTTATTCTGTTCATTTAAATGTTATGCTCTCAATTCAGCGAAACCATATGGTTTTGGGTCCTAGATAACAATGTGAGCTTGTTCATAACGCTATATTTTTGAAACTTTCAGTACCATTATATTTGCCTCCATATACATATTATTGAGTTATATCTGAATGAGCAAAACAAATTTAAAAACAAATCGATGTCATTAGACATTAATGTAGTGATGGATACTCATTTTAGTTTTGAATGGCTACAATTACTTGTACAAAGCATCCTCAAGGAAACAATTGAGGCAAACTTAATGTAGCTTTATATGAAGCTGGTTATTCAAAATAGAAATAAAAGCAGGAATTCAGCCTAATGAAATCATTTTATGTGCCATATTTCTTCCTATTTATTTTAAAAAATCCATCCAGAAAATATTTACAGGATAATATTGAGAATCTTTGATTACCCTTTCAGGAAAGTCATATGCGGCTCGAAGGCGATGAGCTTTCGAGACCTGAAATTCAGTATACATATTTTGCAAAACTATTAGTTTAATACTCTGGTGACTATGAATTGTGGCTATTAAAATTAGTTTTCATGTAGAGAGTCTAAGGAGGGATTAATTTAATTTAAGCACTACAATCCGACGACCAGAGAATTCCAGACTGTTCTTCTCTCCTATTCGTGTAAAAATTGTGTAATTGCCAGCCATTGCAAGATACTTTCTACCGGATGTATTAATAATTCTGCTAAAATCTTAAACTTTGTTGAATAAATGTGCGATAACACTTATACCAAGCCCAAAAATTTGCTTCTAGGATTAGTCAGATAATCAAAATTCTGCAGCTTCCTGTGGAGAATAAAAAACAGCTACCAATATCAAGAAGAATACGCCTTTTTTGGCGAAAATATACAGTCACGTAATAGCTACCATCCTGTTTAATTGTGGTTGTGCAAATTTCAATATTATCTAGCAGGTTCTCCAAATCCCCTATTTAAGACAAATATACCTTATCATGTGACTACAACCCGGCGTTAATTTCTCTAACTCGGACTTTATTGGTATGAAATCCGTTCGATTTCATATCCCAATATGAAACATCACAGTGGAGCTAAGGAGATCATATTTATTTAAGCATTCATTAATGACTTTTTTAGCAAATGTATTCTTCATACACTTTGAATTCCTGCTTAGAGCGGCCTGTAATTGCGAGATTTTAGTTATTTGAACGGCATGGTTTCATTCGCTATTCCCCAAGAGCACAAAGCTCTGGTACAGATCGCGCCCAAAGCTCCTCTCGAGATACAGACACTTCCTACTTGTTTACCTGTTGGACGTGAGGTTCTGGTGAAAGTTGAAGTTATTGCTCTGAATCATGTGGATTATATTCAGCAGGAGACTGGCTTCCGTGTCGAAAAGTTCCCATCCGTTCTTGGAACCGACTTCGCCGGAACTATTGTTGCGATCGGGTCTGACGTTGTTGGGCCAGAGCAGATACAGCCCGGTACCAGAGTGTTAGCGTATGCAACCATCTCTCATTCAGAGCCGAAATTTGGTGCATATCAGCAATATGTGATTGCTGAAGACTGGTGTATTACTCCTATCCCAGATAATCTGGATTTCCACAGTGCTGCTACCCTTCCTATGGGAACCTGGACCGCTTGGGCCGGCTACTATACTGCTGGGCTCGTAGTTCCAATTGCTGGTAACGCTGCTGCCTTGTATCCAGATGTTAAAGCCGCGAATGCTTCGAAAGCAATTTTGATCTGGGGCGCTGGTAGCTCTGTCGGTAGCTCTGCACTTCAGCAGGCTGCTGCTTTAGGCTATAAGGTATATGCTACGTCCAAGCCAGATCATCATGAATCTCTTCTCAAGGTTGGGGCCTCCAAAGTCTTTGATTACCGCGATGTAGCTGTCATCCAGAAAATTGCAGACGCTGCGAGAGACGATGGAGTTTGTCTGAAATTAGCATATGTTGCAGTCAAGACGGCTACTGCTGCAATTGATGCGATTGCACTCGCTAACGAGAGTGTGGATTCAAAATCCGGTGATTTAATTGTTGTTAGCGCTCCTTTGGTAGGAGAAGCCGACAAGAAGCACGCCGAAGAAATGGGCGTGAGCATTAGATTCGTTCTTGCTCCTACTGATGAAGATCAACGTAAAAATTTCTTTTACTGGGTGTTCCGTATTTGGACAACTGCAAGCCTAAAATCGGGCGAGTTTGTTGCTACTCAGAAATCCCATGTCATTGAAGGTGGCTTAAGCTCTATTTCGAAGACTCTGTCTGTTTTGAAAACACATGAAGTCAATAGAGAAAAATTTGAATTTGAGCCTTAATATACTAAATCTGATTCTGTCGTTAGAAGCACTATAAATTTTATTGAGAAGCAGCACAAGTACAAAATCCAGCGTAATATTATATCAAGTTCAAAACTCGAGTACCAAGTGCGATAGCATTTGGGTCTTGTCTAATGTACTTACACGAACAAGAACAGTCGATATATCCTTGCGCATTCCACCTTGCAAAATTGGGTCGGTACTGAATAGTTCTATCGTATTAATTTTATAAGCCTTGCTGTTCCGATATTTTAATAACTGCTGCCGTTCGTCTGCGTTTGAAGCGTTTGCCTAGCATCTTGTTGCATACAATTATTTGAAGAAATTGGGTTTTGCTAAATATTAAGTCAGAGTTGTACGAAACATCCTGACCTACAAATAAAGAAAAAAGAAATAATGAGATTAATAGTTGACGAATGGTCCCGTGTTTTCGGTTTTCGGTTCCGCTGTTTTACTTCAAAATAGTCAAGGAATCGACTTTGCTATCATTATGTAATTGATAACTACACCGTTGCGCCTCACATAAATAATCATTTTCTTGTTTCTTTTAACTTTAGCAGCAGTGGATGTTAACGTAACACGAGGCCAGGGTTTATAGATCAATATGCTCAATTTCAAATTTGAAATAATATTTTAAACATTCATACCAAGTCAGGTCAAGTTGTCAATGAGGTGATATAATATTTTGTAATGAGAATTGAACGAATATTTTTGGATGAAAGGAGAATTACACAACAATTCACATTCTAATTTAAAGCTTCCACTCCATAATATATTCACTTAGCTAAAATCATTCACTTAGCTGAAATCATTTACTTGTTTTCTGAATATCAAACAGTCGTTCGAGTGAACCAATCTAGACCAAGAATTCGATAATAAAAACGTCTGCGAAAGAGTACAAGCAACTTTTCAAAACAGATGAACCAGCTAATTACCCATAAAAATCCAACTCAGCATAATCTTTGTTTTTTACTTCAAAATTAGTGAAAGTTGAGCTCAAATCAGTCTAAAATCATTTTAAATTGATAAACTAAACTTATGCTCGCCAGCAAACTCATGGACGCTTAGTCATCATGTTAAATTTTTAAGTATCTGTCTGATCGTGTTACGAGCAGGATTCTTTCCTCTACTCTGAATAAGCAAAATAACTTAAATAAAACCATTATAAAATAAACTGTCTTTCATATTGTTCAACACGACTTTGTTTACCGAGCGATATGCAACATTGACGGTATAGGAAACGTTTGGGGACAATAGTGAATTAAGAGTACTATATAATGAGGTTCAGTGAATATGCTGAAAACTCGAGAACATAGGAGGCGAGCAATTCGCATGGAGATTTGATTTTGATAAAATAAGATTTTAATAAGGGTATTCAAGATAAATCCCTCCTTTCATTTAGAACTAAACAAATTTTTATTGTAGTTCAGTGAGGCAATAAATATCAAAATATAGTTTTGTTAGACCAAGCAGAATGCGGAGAATATAGTGCTATGCAGGCACAAACGACATTAGTTCAGCGAATTTCAGTCAATAGTGTGTCTCGTCAAAGTTGCACTTTTCCTGCGAGTTCGATTTTATCCTATTATCCACTAATCAACGGACTGCGTCCTCAATATCCTTGCTTCATGTCCAGCATGTCTATTTTTAGGATCCCTTGCTAGCCCTAAGTGCGGCTCGCGATCCATTATTGATGATTGTCGAATATGATTGGCTGATGTTGCCAGGGAGCACCCATTTCTACCTTGCTGGCATTACTATTTATCTGTTGTGCGTCAGCACAAGTGTCACCAAAGGTCTTTCATCCAGATTCTGAAAAATTTACTAAATTCCCCAAATCTAAGAACTCCAGAATCTGAACCGAGATCTTCAAAGACTTATCGACATGACAAAGGAGAAAAATATTTTGTAGCTACGTCGAATCCCAAAGAAATTCCTATGCTAATAGGCGTCCTGGATATTCCCCAGATCTTGACAAGATAATCGATTATCAGACTACCACTGGCAGCTTAATACTGTCCTTAATGCCGACTGCGGTATTGGATTAGTAAATGTTGGCCTGACACTTTATTTTGCACATGCCATCGGTCTGGATCTTTCCAACGGTATGATCTTCGCAAGCGAGACAGCTTTGACCCCCGGTGCATCCATATGTTTCGAGGTGTCAGCTGGCGAGGACCTCGGTGAAGATTTTGACTCTCCTCTCGAAAATGCATCTGTAGACCCCTTGACCGTCACAATGGCCTCTTATTGCTCTGATACGGTAAGGTTCCGCCGTAGTTGTTCAAATGGATCAAAGCCGAGCGGTACTGTTGCGCATAAGGCAAGAACCGGCATAGTTGTGGTTCTCTTCAGAATCGCACACGGAAATTCAATAAGGGCCACGATGAAGCGAAAACTCGGCTAACGCGCTGCATTAATATAACATGCTGGGCAACACCTTGACACTGAATCTCTATGTGGATCTATAATTGCTTTGGACGCTGGAAGACCCGCTAATGGAGCTTCAACAGGACACTTTCTTCAGGAAGGAGTGACACAAGGACTGGCAAATTGGACACGAACAATCAGGAAACATGCAGAATCCTAACACCGGAGAAATTTAAAGACTACTTGGAACTAGTAACTCGGTGATATGTTGGCGAGAACGGATACCTGCAAAGGCGGGAACGAGGAGGATATGCTTAGCGAAGCACGAAACCGTATCAGAGCCTGTCTTCATAGAGCAGGAGTCAAGCCGGACGACGAAAAGTTTGCTGGTCAAACTGCTATTGTACGTTTTATGCCAGAGAAGACATAGAGAATGCGAAGATTTTCGACGATCAGATCTACTTGGAGAAATATATTTTGCTCTCGACTATGTGACTTCACAAATTTCAACGAATTTCGCGGGAGCACGTTTTGCCGTATTTTGAACAAATTACTTATGGCCTCGATAAAGCTGCGATCTTTTGATTGCATTACAATAAATATAGAAAATCAAACTTTATAATTTGTATTCAGATTGGCTGGTAACATGGAAATACTATACCAGCTCATTTGATAGTAGAATCGTACATACTTAGCACAATCGCATATGTTCGATACTAATTGTCACTAATGACGTATATATATATATATTCTGTCACTTTTGATTTTTATTACTTGTTTTCTTCTATCCTCTCTTCGATTCAAATTTGTCGGGCTTCTTGTGTTTGTGGCAACACCGCCTTTTCCTCATCTTTACTCTTGTGGAGTCTATCAAACCTTTCTCGTCTCCACCTCATACCAAAGTGCCATTCTAACCACATCAACGGCAGTGATAGAATCTGCATGCCTGCCACAATTGTAAAGGCCCAGCCGAATCCGATTGCATTAATTACAATCTCAATCACCGCAGAACCTGCTGCGCCCAGCAAGCACCGAACGAGGTTATTTGCAGCCGTCACAGTCGCAGATTCGTTCGGATACAAGTCTACCAATAGCACCTGCACATTGGTTGCAAACGCACCAAACCCAAATCCGCAGATAAACATCAAAATCAATGGACAAGCTAACGAAATCGAGCTGCGAAATGTCCATCCAAACACAAGAGCTGTGGCTGCCTCTCCAATAACTAGAATCCATGCACTGCGTAGTCGTGCATGTTCTAGCGGAAAGTCGGGATCTTGACGAACTTGTTTTCCATCACTGAAACCATGCTTGCGTGCGTCCCGACGGAACTCTGCGTCAAGGACTTTTCCCATGATAATAGATCCAAATGAGGCACCAGCTCCGTACGGTAAAAAACATAATCCCACTTGAAGCGTATTGAGTCCATAGATTTTGCCCACTTGAGCTGAAAATCCAACCGTAACGCAATAGTAAGCAACATAAACTAGTGCATACGAAAAGAGAAGCAATGCGACGTCCTTTTGCACGATGATATATATCGTCCGTAGTGGATTTCCCAGTGATCTCTTTGGCAAAACTACCGGATCCTCGTCATCCCGTCCTTGCCTTTTGGACCTCAATAGTTGTAACAGTGATTGATTGATTCGAGACGCAGGAAGACTTCCATTGCCTACAATTTGACGGCCTGTTTCTGGCATGAAAATGAGCAAAAACGCAAACAGAGTCGATCCTGCCGCAAACAGAAACCAAAACGATGCGCGCCAGGAATCTTTCGACTTGGACATCAAGCCGCCAATAACAGGCGCAACAGCAGGTGCAACCATGACGCCAGCAGAATAGAAGCCAGTATACGATCCCCGCTCGGCTGAAGCCACGATATCTCCAATTGTGCCTGCACCCAAGGCGATCGTTGCCGAAGACCCTCCAGATTGAACCATGCGTAGCACGAGTAACGCCGGATAAGAATATTGTAGAGCAAGCCCGAGATTCGCGCCCATGAATACAATCAAGGTCAAAAGGTATATTGGTCTTCTTCCCAGAACGTCCGCAAACGTACCCCAAATCGTGGGCGAGAGCCCTTGGAAAATCATGTACGTTGTTACTGTCAAGTTGATTCTCTCCAGCGAAACATGGAGATCTTCTGCAATGTCCGTGACTGACGGGAAGTAGATGTTTGTCGCAAGCGGGGAAAACAGCGCGCCAAACGTCGCTGCTGCTGTGAGGAGTTTCTTCGTGTTTTGCGAAAACACAGAGTATGGCACGTCCGATCGTGTTGTAGACACTGGAATAACTTCTGCATCTTTTGGGCTTGAGCCAGTATCTTCATTCGAAAATTCTGATACTGTAGCTGCATGGCTTATGGTCTCTGTTTGTGTGACTCCGTCACCTTCTCTTTGTTCTTCAACCGAACTGGCATCTGTTGTCTTCTTTGGGTCATGCTCTTCTACGTTGCTTGCATCCATCATCGGTTATTCATACAAACTCAGTAGTGTATGGTCTACGTAACCGCGAAAGATTCGATGTTTCTTACTATGTAAACGAAAATATATTTCGCTGCGTTTCCCCTACTTTCGCTTCCCTTTTATAGTTCACAGTGCTGACCGTTCCAGTGCGGAGCAACCGCAATTTGCGTCCGGTGGCTTATTTTTAGCGCCAACTGAAGCCTCTCTCAGCCAATAATCTGCTGCTAAACCTTAAGTTCTTACTAAGCACATATCCGCTTGGGCCTATCAAAGATTTAGAGGATACAACAATGATCTTCTCGGTCGACTCTTTTACTAATAACAATTCCATTGAACAATCGACTCATTCTCGCACCCCTATTTGGCTACAGCTCTCTCGCGCGATATCTCTTGGTCTTCCCTTATTTTTTGTCTACATGATCTCTATGAACTCGCAAAGCTTTTGTATAAGCTTAAATTATTGGTTCATGGTTCGACAGCTCACCAGCTATAATAATACTGTTGTGCTGCAGCAACTGGCCCTTATTCCCATGCCAGACTCTGCCTGTTTACCTTAGAATATGCATCTGTGAATATCTCACTGGTGATTAAATTATATATCTTCATTATCGTGTGCCAAATGTTTATGAACTCAGTATGCTGATTATTGATCTTCGTAACCTTTCTAAGTGCTCTTGCAAAAAATCCAATCTGAAGCACCTCTCCAAATGCCTCTGCAGATTTGAAGAAGTGTTATAGTACCGATTCCAGCTCTTTTGGAGAATATTGTACGACTTATGTTGTAAATCCAGGGCAGGGACGATTTTACCACAAGCTTCCAGAATGCAGCTATACAGAAGTATGAATAATTTGGGTATTCCAAGATTAAACAGATGTCTTATTAACTCCTGCCGTCTATGAATATTTTCGCGGAGTACGGGTGGTTCCATCTTTATTCTCACGCTCAGGCCTCATATGTACCGTGATTGCCTCATTTTAGTAGTTTTCTCTCGCGTCCTTTGACTCAGACTCCCTCTGCTTTAGACAGCCTCCGTTGATAGCTAGTGAACCCTGAAGTTTAGGTATTGTAGAAGCTTTCTTGTCATTTTGCGATTGAATTCTCATTTTTCAAAGGGTACCGGCCTGAAATTTGCGAGAACAAAAATGAATTTCATGAAATCTACGTAGTGTATGACTTGGAATTGGCATGACTATTCGTCATTCGCAAAATTAAAATACTAGTACTCTCTTGTTGGAGCATGTTTATCTCGAAGCCCATTCGGTAATGAAACGACAACTCAAAAATTTTATTTTCGATTCATGTTTTTGAAAGTACAATGAATTCCATGGGTTTTTCCTTAGCAATTCACTTTGTCTCCTTACGGATTCTGCTCAGATAGACCATGTGAATGCACAGGAATATATGAGAACGAAGCGGATTTACGCAATTACATGATTGCTTCCAATGCACGTGATTTTGCTTTTTTGACCGGGCCCAGTATCTCGAAGCGCTTTTGATTTCGAGTATGGCTACAAAGAGTCTGAAGTGAGAAGGTGATAGAGAATATGGGGTTTGGGCACATTGTGAAATCGGTGAATTGTAGTCCGACAGGCCATCAGTTCATTCTCCAAGTTATTTTACTTCAAGATCTGAGATAGGCACTTTAGTAGTGCTAAGGCTGAGTGACAGAAGAAGCCACAGAGAGCACATAAGATAGAGAATAAGATAAGTTAAGGGGAAGATCCAAACTGTACATATCATGAGTCCAGATTCACAAGAAATAGAACAATTTCAATGCAGAGAAATTGTACAAGAGCTAAAGTTTGGGAGATACAAATTGCAGTGAAAATCTATGGCGAAGGAGGAGGTCGGAAGTTAAGTGCGTTCATGACCTGCGACATTGCAGCGCAAGGAACGAAGACTTCACAATTGTGGCAATATAGTGTAGCAACTAACGCATACTGTATATTGAAACGGCTGTATAGGGCTGTTACTTGTAAGACGGCAACTGCTGGCCATGATCTTTTAAAGACTATCTATAGTTTTGCAGTAATATCAGATAGCGACCAGAGAAATTGTAGTAACTAGTGACAAATGATACTAATCATGCCATGGTGGAGACATTTGCTGGAAGAAGAGCTACTGGGGCATTTGATGTAGCTCGAGAATATTCGTCATAAATTTTAGAATAGTTTAATTGGAATCCTAATATCTGCTGGAAATAGGACGGCAGTTAAGGTTAAGGTAGAGGAAATTCGAAAAAAGTACGAATTCAAAATGACTATTTACTGGGTTTTTCTCCGATGGTCGATTGCAGTTACTCTCATCTCGCCTTGTTTACTGTCGCAGTATAGGTTTCCAACGTTTTGAGTGCAGGGCCTGCTATTATATACACCGCTACTTTATTGGCCCAACAGGCTGCTTTGGTGCCACCACTAATATGGTCCTTATTAGACCCATTGAAGCAGACTCTTGAAAAATCTGAAAAGTGAATGTTTATGAGCAGTAAAATTTTATGCCTGAATCAGCATTATCAGTATTAGCCATGTAGTGAATTGCCCTTTCTATTTGTTCTCCGTACTCTGAGAGATCATTACAAATCACGGGTTTTGTGCTTCTCTGACTATCTCTAGCAAAAGTGCAATTATATTGTAATTATTAATTCAGTTCGTAGTCGGCTCCTCCCCATCGTATTCTTTGTTTGTGGACAGCATTTATCCATTTTGGGAAGTGCTCTTGGAATTCACATGAAGCAAAAAGAAGCATCGGCATGATTAATATCTGCTACATGAATTTTTGCTGATTCGTTTCGTTTATCTGCGATTACCCACATACTGGTGAGGATTTGATCTAGCTAAGATAGCATACACATGACAACAAAATTACGAATACTAGAAGAATCTGTTAGTCAAACCAGCTAACCCGTGAATGTGAGGGCGAAGTTAGTATTGGCATATAAAAAGCTAGTTCCGGATTTGAAAGTGAAAATTGCTTATGCTGAATAGTCATTGATATTGACGCTGGCAAAAGTTATCCCTCGTTGCTTTGAAGGTGTTGATAGTGGACTTCCTGACGCTGGCATTAAACAGCAAAGTATCTGGTCGAGCACATATGAACTATATCATTCTGAAGAACGGCCAAACAAAATCACTACAGAAGAAAAGTTTCTCCATTTGAAATGCTAACACTTCTCTTACTGGATTTCTCGCAGAGGAATAGATTCTGTAATGTCAGCCTTTTCTAAGTGACGGATTCGACTGGTTAATCGTCCCGGATGCAATATTAACACAACAAGCACGACAGACATCATGACTCCGGCATCAAAGACATAGAAAAGCGTTTCACTGGAGCTTATCACGCCATCAGAACCCTGCTGAAATTCGATTATGCGCACTACATTGCGGCCTATGAAGAGCACACTAACAATATAAAGCCCAACTATATAAGGCTGCCATCGGAAAGGCTTCTCCCAGTCTAATTGGATATTTGCGGGATTGATACGGCCATGCAGTGTTGCAGCGCAGGCTATAAAAAAGCCAAAGGATATACACTGAAGAACAAGTCCGGCCAATAGGATTGTTTTCCCCCGGCTCGCTACGGAAGAATCATCGCTGCCAGACATGATCGCTCCCGCTACTTGAGTGACGAAGCAGACTAAGTCAACCAGAACAAATAGTTTAGTTAACCAACGTGCACCGATGAGTAATAGTTGTTGACTTTTGAGCGCTCGCGCGATCCGTCGGAGGGACATGTATATCGTCGCTGCTAGCATAGGTGGTGAAGCTAATACTAACAGGTTTTGAATAATGAAAGGCATCGTTTTTCGCACATCGTTATGTGACCGTGATCTAAAATAGTATGCCACTGCTTCCACTATTGAAGTTAGCTTGCTCAATTTCAAGCAGAAATTACTTACTGCCGCAGCCTATGATCATTGGAATAGGAAATGCTGATCGGTATGGGAACATGAATATGAAATGAATGATACCCAGGATACCAAACAAGCTCATAAAAGCGTAGGCAGGATATAATGCAGGATTATATGAATACAGATCAAACGGGGCATACCCATCCCCTGTGCTATTGGTAGAATTCATCGGAATTTAGATATAGTCAATTGCTGACCCCGGTGTCTTCAATGATTGCAGTAATGCATTCAACAAGAGCCAGAAAATTGGCCCCATTCATATATTCACAGGGTCTTATAATACAGTCTCATTACACGCTCTTGCAATTGACAAAGAAGTTGTATATTTACTTTTCTTGCGCAGTGTGCCGCGCGGCAAATCGAGGGGGTGGTCAAAGCGTCCAGGCTAAGCAATCTCTATCGTAAATTTCCAATCAATTTCGTAAATCTACAATGTATCTCGTAAATCAACAATAATAAACGGTGAACGAACGTTGCATGCCAGACACACTACATACTATTGGGCTCCGTAGCCTAGCCACCCTTCTGTTGTACTCTCTAGCGCATGCGTTTGGAATGGTGTGGCAGAACAATTATAGGCTCACAGGAACAAGTATATGATGTTAAAATATCTATTTTTGGATTTTGGTCTGCCGACCTTCTGTGGTGTGCCCCGTCAAAGTCCCCTTGGGAGCAGTATAAATGGGCCTGTTCATTTTACCAAGTCCGTCCTGACAGGTCGAATCGCCGGCTCTTTCACCATTAGACAAGGGTCAATATTCGGTGTTGATCTATAGACAGATAGCTACAAACGTACCTTAGCTGTACTTACATGGCTACGTAATTTCAAGCCCAAGTCGCCCCAAACAAGTCCATTTTTGCGATAAATTGAGTTAGAGTGAGGCCACATACCCTCACTCCTGCTTCACAGCAATCGAAGTGGTATATCTAGGATCCTTTGTTGAAGGTTGTAACTTGAGCTATCAAACGAAATAGCGTAAGCGGAAATAAAGACATACGATTTTCGTTTATGAAAAGTTGAATGCTTTATTGCGAAGATATTGTGCTGATCATAACTTGTCCGCTCAACCTCAAAATGCATCAGCTCTAATTGTAGTATGTAGGGCCCCAAGCGACGCAAAATAACTTAGAATTTACGTCTCTTCTCTATAAGCTGAAAAAATGCAAGCTGTCCAAAATAGTAAATTATCCGAAAGCTAAGTTAAATATAGTAATCGTAGATACTCTATGTCAAATGTAGTGCTGGCTCTGGATCTACTCGCAATGGGCTCTAGATGCTTGACGTCGCTTACAGAATACATACCAGCAAAAACGTCAAAATACTTCAGAAATGATTCAAACTAGTAAGTCTCAATAGTCAAAAGTTTGCGGTATAGATTTAAAATTATTGATGTGCTATTACTACATTTTTTCACTGAGCCATTAGCTCCATCTCTGTCATGAGAATTTACCACACACTTTTAGTGAGGTTTCCCAAGCCCCAATTTGGAGTACCGTAATATTTCAAGCTTCTGTGATGTTTCTGAATGGCAAAATCTAATGTTAAACTGTTTTATACTAAATTCACCTAATGTGACTATCTAAATAGTGGGAATAAACTGATTAATACCTTATTAAAGCATCTCTATATAGCGAATTACTATCCCGGAGTGAAGTTCTCTCTATGCGCTCAGCCTGCTGGTCCCTCTCCATGTCTAGGATGAGGCCCGAGCAGATAGAGCAATGGCTTTGTTGCCAAAACCACCTAACAGAACAATAGTACATATTAGGCCAAACCGTTCATGGCTCGAAGCTGACTAGTGCAGCACGTAAATTTTCATTCGGCTGAAACACTGTCAAAGTCCTCAATTTCTTTGTTTGTGCTGTTTTCGGTGATGCACTAGGCTTTTAGCTCTGAGATTCTAGGACCAGAATTGAAAGCCACTAGGTTTGTTCGTTCGTTCGTAGGGTTGTGTACCTCAAATGCCACAGCGAGATTCTGCTTAAGCCACTCTCAATCTGCTTCTCACGGAAGACTCAAGTGGGCCTTCGCCCCCTTCATCCATTTCACTTGGAAACTAATCTCATATTGATATTCTACTCTCTTGAGATATAGGCACATTGAGGTTCAATTCTAATGTTTGACCAAGTTCACTATTACATTACTCTACAACTTATCCATCTTGGATCACGATATCCACATAAGCACTATTATTGCTTTCACTGTCCGCATCTCATCATTCTAACCTGAAATCTCCATAATATTAGTTTGACTGATTTGTGCGTAAATTTGCAAGATCATTGTGAGAACTAAATATCTATCTCGAATTATACATTCACCATATCGCAATGTCTTGTTCTTGACCCACAGATAAGATGAGTAGAAAAGAAGTGGCCATTTAGCTATTGGCAGAACATGCTTCAATACCTTTTATCTTGATTCTAAATTTGTAATATCAACGAAAGAATAGCTAGCACTGACAATTGCGGGCATGCCATCTAACTTTTTGACTCAAAAAGGTTCATTGAAAAATCCATACGATATATCCAAAAGTTTGCTCGTGCCATCATTTCATAACCTTATTTCATTGTACTGCTACGCCCCTAGTATTTATCTGTTTTAACCTTATTTGGCTGACCCCTACTTTGTCAGTATTCCTACAAGCGCCTTATTTTTTCATCTCACACTACGCTACACTCATTTCTGCTTCCCTGCCAAACCAATGTAGCAAAAAGCCATTCCCCAAACAAAGCAAATTGACATCTCAATGCACAGCAATTTGGCTCTTTAATCGCACTGGCCCTGAATGGTTTGTCCCTGTAGCATTCTTATTCCTGTCGCCACTCAGCCATAGACTTTGTAGGTAGATACTAATCGACAGAAGTGTTCAACTTAGCAAAAATATAATTTGTATACATCAGTGATCTGCTGCAAGACCCTTTTACCCGTTCAACTGGGGTCTTCATTCAGTTTCCATGCAGACTAGCAACTTGCCTTTTTAGGGAGTTGATGCTTATATCGATAAATTGAGATGTTATGTGTAAGTTCGAATATTTGAATTATTGCCAGAAGACTACATATCGTCGATCTATGAGTGCGTCCACTTACAGATATGCAAAATCAGAAGACTATAACCATCTCACAGGACTATAAGACCTCCGATAGCTACTGAATCACTGAATTTTCATATCGCAGACTGAGTTGAGAATCGGATCAAGACCGTTAGCTACGACCAGCTTATTTGTTTTCAGCAAGCATGATTGGTTATATGCCCTTTTTTTTCAGTTCTCGTATTCTTGTCGGATATCAAGATATTCGGCTACTTACTCCTGCTTCTACTATTTTCATGTAGTATTGCTTCTGTGGAGCGTTTGCTATTACAAGTTGATTACTATTTTCATCTACTCTAACGATATTTTCACTGAGCTTACTGACCTTTACGTTCTTCCATGTCAAGATATTCGCTCATTGTTTCATTTCAACTTCGATGCGCTCAAGCAAATAACATACCGGTATCTAGCACGCTGCCTGCAAATTTTCTGGTTGATTGAACTGTACAGAAGACAACTGTAGCGTTACATGAAGATTTCAGCTCAAGTCCAAAGAGCTCAAGTATAAGGGTTCTATCCACAGAACAGCTTCTGTAAGTTGCGCTCTGGTCGTCGGTAATGCTCATAGTTTCATCGCCATTGCCTAGGTGTAAAGTAGCAGGATCAATATGCGAATGACAGAAAGTAATATCAGATATTGAGCTCCTATTTTCTCCGAAGCTCTTTACATCAGTGTTCGTCATATTCCTTCGTCGAAGCACTAACTTTCACCACCTCGCTTCTCGACATAGGGGGCGAAAATATATACAAATTTCTAATGTTAGCCTTCTTGTCATTCTGAGATATGTATTAATGAAATTTGTCCAACTCTGCGTTATTCTAGATTGCCTTTGATTTTTACAGTCTTAGATGACTATTGATGTGACTTATAATTTATCTATTTAGAAACCAGATCTAAAAGCAGTTTTGTCTACAACTCCTGATGTGTTGTCTGATATATCGGTCCATCCGCGAACAGCCTCCTGAGTGCATAAATTGCATAAATTCGATAATTAATTTGTAAATAAATCACAAATCACAAATCACAAATCAATCTAGGTAGCGGATTCAGTCCTTCATGCCATAATCGTACCTTAGGATTCCAACTACGTTTGCTTGAGTACGCCATTCGAGCATTTCGTGTATTACATAGTACATCTAAAGTCAGTATATGATTGGATCGAAAAAAACTCTGTTTCCGACTCAATCTTGATTAAGCGCTCTATACGCTCAAAAACTGGAGCTGCATTTTAAAGAAATTGCAGTAAGAGCGTCTGGATGATGTTTCATAGTATCAGCTCAATTCAGATCTAGATGTAAATATTTGCGGTAGACTATCATGAATCACAATACAGGGTTATTAGGTCTACTGACTGGTTACAATTAGGACGAGCGACCAATTCCAGAAATCTGGAATGAAAAGTAAGCCTTTCTTACTAATGCATTCACACCCATGTTCTTCTCATACTAACAATATTACGAGTTGATAGAATATTCATAATAGATCTCAATATACTGTAGACTGGGCTTCTCTGGCAGTACGTACATTTTCTTTCCAGAGACAATTCATGTGCACGTATGGGCTGCTAATTCAAATGAAACCTAAATGTCCAAATGGGAGCAGACATATATGACAGCCGTCATAGTATTTGGAGTACATACTACTATTCTGCGAGCTATCATGGTCCGAAACCTGACAACTGATAACTTCATAAGCTGTAATTAAGACTGAGTGAGGGAAAAAGGACAAACAATGTCAAATCGAATAAACTGAATGATCAATGGGAGATCAAAGATAGCAATACTCATAAGCTTGTTTGATTACCTCTCAACCTTGTTCCTACCCTACTCTTGTCTGTTGATCAACCCATCTAAGGCAAGGGGAATAATCCAGTCCAAGACGGTCAATCACAAAGTTCACTAAAATCCTACCAGCATCTTGAACAAGCCAAAAGTTTCGATAGTGATGCAAAATTACGCCATAAAACGAAAAAATCAATAGAGCGTCAGGTTGATCTGCTTGTAGCAAGAGAATAAACTCATTTGATACAGTGATCAGCCAAGTAAACAGTCCATGAACTGATCCTGATGTACCATCAGCGTTCAGTCTAAGCTGATTGTAGTCTATTTGAAGATTTTGGATCTCTTTCAAATATATTTGACGTGGTCTCTCTTGCATCTCCCTGGAAAGAATAAATTGTTTAAGCATCTCAGTATCTGACCCATTCAGTCTCGTTGAGCGCATTCGAAATTCATGGCTATTCCGAATTATTGGCCCTAGTTCACTAGACCAGAACCATTGCCACCACGGGACGATTATTGCTCTTATTCCATGTTGTAAATTAATCAGCTGAATCATATTCTTCAAAAAATCGCTGTAAGTGGTATTTGATATCGATGCAAATACTTCCCTGAAGGAATGCGCACCTATCAAGTTGGACAGTAATAGTACGGCAATACTACTCGATTCGTCTATATAACCAAGTCGTTCTTTCAAAGATGATAATGCACTGTTATAGTACGATGTTGCAATTCCCCGATAGTAATCTTGCAATTCTGGCGTATGTTCGCTCATGTGTAGCGCCGAGAAACCTAGTAATCCTTCCATTAGATGCGGATGTTTCAAAGCTGTGTCGACTATGATATCTTGATATATAGATTCATCACCAGGAGCTGACCAAAAGAAGAACGCAATCTTAGCAAAAAAGTGATGAAAAAGCTTCAAATGAAGAACATTAATATCTTTCAGTGGTTGCATGGGAAAATCTGAAGAACGCAAATACCCATTCTCGATAGCAAGACATAATTCATATTTCTGGGATATCTGCTGTTCCTCGCCGACTGAAAGTCTTGCTCCGTTTTTGTAAGCGCATTTCAAACCAATAGCTCTGCAATTAAGACATCTTGGATGATTCTCATCACACTGACAGACAGCGAGATTAATATCAGCATCTGTACAACTGCTAAATCAGAATTTCTTACTTTAACATGTCGGCGTTTGCATTGCATACAGCCAGTTTTCGAATTCTTGTGAGACTTTCGGGTCATGTATACAAGTAGCTCAAGCTCAGAATGGCTCTATGAAGTGTGCCATTCAATATTCCGTCACAGTCTTCCAGGCTAAGGACTTGCTCTGCACCAACTTAGCATTTATTCAAAAAAAGCCCAATAGATACAGCGAAACAGAATTTATTTTTAGAATGGCATTTATTGATCAAGGAGTCGCAGAAAAAGTTGCAATTCACACTACCGCCGTGCTATCTTCAAAACCCTTTTGGTTGCAAACGCTGCTTTGAGGGACGCGTAATAGCGATACCGCACGAGCCCATGTTCTATGACGTTTTCATAGCGGAAGTAGACGCGGCGACTCAAGCTTAAGCTGTGTTAGCCGTGCTATGCTCGTAAATGTGAGGCTCTCGGCTCCTTAAACGGACTGAAGGCGAGCACCAGATGGTCGAACATCTTGATATAGGCGGCTTCAAGGGATCTTGGTCTAACGAAACTTACGAATTTTAGCAAATGCGTAGGTCAGGGAAACGTAATTCCTGTAGATGCCAAGTTCGACATTAACATATAAATTGTCTCTGCTTTGCATAGTAGCGATAATTGAGCAACCATAATGCAGTCAGTATGCCTGATGTACTACCTTCTCCAAACTACGAGTTGTGGTGTTACACTCCCTCTTTCGACGGAAACATTATCCTGGCCGTCATTTATTGCATACTCCTGGGAGGTCATCTTGTGATTTTGCTCAGAGATGTCGCGAATTTTGGCATTCCTCTTTTGATCGGAGGAATCTGTAAGTTATGATCTCGAGGAAGATGAGGTTGTGCAACCGCTAACTTGTTCGACAGTAGAAATTATTGGATATGGCTGTCGAATTTATTCTCATTACAATCTAGACAATATCGTAGTGTATACTATTCAGTTGGTACTCATTCTTGTTGCTCCATTGCTTATGGCACCCACTCTATACATGTTCCTGGGCCGCCTGATTTCCAAAGTCTATGGAGAAGGTCTAGCAATCAGGCCTCAAAATTGGCTATTTACAGGATTTTTCATATGCAACATAATTTGTTTCTTAATCCAATGCATCGGAGCCGGTCTTCTTCCTCAAGAAAGCCTTTCAAACCAGGTACAGCGCTATAGCTACATTGTCTTCGCAGGTCTCCTATTTCAAAGTGTTATCTATCTACTTGTTGTTATTCTTGCGCTATTGCTGCACTTTCGTATGAGAAAATCTGTTAACACGCTTGGATCGAGAACTCATTGGCAAGCATATCTAATCAGCTTTTACGTCATTACTATCCTTTTGCTTGTGCGAACTCTTCTCCGAGTCATTGAATTTGCCGCTCAGCCATCAGAATATATAAATACACAAGAATGGATATTATTTGTTTTTGATGCGGGTTGCATTTTATCAGTACTAGCTCTTAGTTTCATATGGTATAATTTGAAACCACGTCTTGAACCAGTTTACATTGAGGACTTAGAGTATCCTCGAAGAAATATCTTTCAATTAAAGTAACTGGACAGATATTCTCGGACACGGACGTCCATTGAAATATGGAGAGCCTCGATTCAGTGTAATGCCCTACTGTTCACAGAGCTCACGGTTAATCAAACCTCCATGATGGGCTCATACTGATGGAGCTGTAAGTATGAAAGTTTCACTGCATGTCAATTTCAAGTATTCATTAATACATGAAAAAAACAAGTGACAATGCTAGTACTAAGCTGGCGAAATTTGCTTTGTAATTGGCAATACAAAATTGCCAATTCTTTTTGGATTCGACCAGGAAGATAAATTCAACGCACTGCTATTGCACATATACCGATGTTCTTCACTTAAAAAGAGCTGAGCCCAAACATCAAAAAAGGGCAATATGTCGTACATCTGGTTCAGGTCAAGGACTTCCGGTTTCACTGGGTCATGAAAATCAACTGTTGGATTGCTACACAATCAAAATCCAATCTATTCCTAATAGCTGAGATCTAGTATTTTTGAAGAAGCTCTAGATATTTCTGGCTAGTCAATTGGCATGTACAAGAACATTTAGATTTTACGTTCAAAGCCTCGTTGTCAGACTCATTAAGAAGAACGGCAAAATTATTAAATTAGATTGACTACTTGGGTTTCCACGTATTTATCAAATCATTGCAGGCAAAAGTGAGAAAATTGTCTAATGAGTCCAGGATTCACAGTCAAAGGGACTGAAAAGCCGAATAAATACATCTTTTTTCTAGTTTCTCTAGATTAGTCTAGGTGACCAGATCTTGATTTAGATTTTCACCGATTTCAATAGTTAAAGAGGCCGAGGATTTGGAGTATCCACGAAGGGATTTACTTTGATTAAAATGATTCAGCAAATGGTATTGAGCTAAAGCATTTATCCAAATATCCAACTAAAGAGATACAAATAAAGCAGTATGAATAGTATAGGGAGCATAAAGTCCATGTTCATTAAAATTCTTCTCTTCTCATTCATCATTCTTATCCTAAATCTTCTAGCAATGTATCAGGTTCTGAATATAGTATATGCAAGCAGACCTCCATCAGGACCCTGTTCTTGTCATGTTGTTCATAATAGAAAGTCAAATTGTAACGGTTGGAATCAATATAATTATGGTGAAATTCAATTGGCCTAAGGTGGAGCAAACCCGACTCTGATTATATTTTTCTGCCTCAGCTTCTTACTGAAAACCCCTTTCTCTAAAGTTTGGAGCGCAATATCTGATTCTATATTGGGAAATTTTGATATTATTTCACAGTTAGAACAATGGTGTTCAAAATTTATCTGGTTCGTGATGTAAACTAGTCGCATCTTTGGCTGCTGGTTAGGTAATACTTAATTAAACGATTTACATTTCTTGCTTAAGCAAAAATTAGCTTTTGAATAACAGCACCAAATCCATACTTGAGATCACTTCCGATCAATAATAATTGCTTCCCTGACGGAGCATTGATCAAGGGAGTCGAGAAAATAGTTGGAGTAACTAGTCCAGCCTTGTAGTTTGGGTCATTATAGAGCACTTGCTTATTGGTTGACCATGGTCCGACAGGAGTTGGAGCGTACTCGATAATATAACTCGACTCTCCAGATGCGGAAGATAAGAAAATCATCAGATATGCACGATGATACTCAGAGTAGAACACCGAGGACGGTCCAACAAAACTATCACCTTCAGGAAGGGAATAAATTGCGTGAGTCTTATCTCTACGCTGATCCGCAATTGGCTCAATTACAGACCACCGCTGCTTTAAATTGTTCCAGTAAGTCCAGGTAGATTTCTGGCTGTAGGTAGCAAGTGGAGCTCGCGCGAGAAGAACATCTCGGGAGTAACTATACGACGAGTAATCAGCTGCGTATAAATAAATAACCTGATTTACTACCATCGTGGCGAAGATTCCGTACTCATAATGGCCTGTTGTGTAATCAGAATAGATAGTCTGCGGGCGAAATAAGGATAAAGTCGTGCCATCGTCTTTAAGCGTATATACCATGAGAAACGAGCCGCGACGTTCACACTCATCTTCATCACTAATGCAAGACTGCCAGAACTGGATTGATGTTGTTGGACTGATAGGAACACAGAAAGATCCCGTATGAATTGTGCTGGACGCTTCTCCATCTACAGCTTCCTCATTTGCGACCAATGCAGACATCCCGTATTGCGGATCCTGTCCACTACTACTCAAATCTCGGCTCTGCTGGATAGTATATCCAGGGTGTAGCATCCTGTCTACCACTTGATTTGGATGCAAAGATGATTTTCCAATCGACAGACCGGTATAAAATGGCCCGGAATCGATTACCCAAGTGTAGCCTTCGAACCAAAAGGACTGGTTTCCTATCGGGCAAAAAGTCACCGGAGCATACCTCATAGAAATCCAGTTATCCCTCCGATAGAGCTGTGAATACCAATCGTTCAAACTACCCCAGTTTCCGACCATAGCAACTTCGAACGAAGTCCTACGCGGGTAGACCCGATAGAAGTGTGTGGGGAAATCGAAAGGAGTATGGTATACAGGAACATCTAGAACATCATAGGAATAGCTCGTAGCTTGCACTCCGGAAATTATATTCAGTAGCACAGAAAGCAGAAACAAGATCATTGTTAATTAATCCTAACTGAAATCAAACAATAACAGAAGGTTTTAAATTTAGCCTTATTACGCGGATTTTTCGCAGTTCATATACTTGAGCATTTCGCCAAGAATAAACGTGCAGGATCAATGCTGTCACATAATGTGGAGTATTAATCTGTTCAAACTTTATAGGGAAGCACCATTCACTGATAAAAGGTTTAGAAGAATTCAACGTCTAAATAGCTTTAGGTCTTATGATCACTGTTAGTGTAATCCTTATAGCCATGAAACATTCTTATCTAGGTTAGTCGATAAATTAAACTATTATTTTGATACCGCAAACAAAAATTACAGTCAGCAAGCCGACAACAATCAGTGGTCAGTTTTTGCGGCTTGGCCATGCTGATCAAATTATATTTGAACTGAAGGTGGAGAAATGCAAATGTTGGTAATTTAGCAAAACTACAATGTGGAATTCTTTCTTTGAGCTGAGTGAAGTGCACCTGAAAACTTATTAAAGTCAATCCATAACGTCATTTTACAACGCAAGAACCACTGCCACGTTTAGGAATGATATTACAACGTCCTGATAACCTAGGCTTTGCTGAACAGCTAACATCCCAAACAAACTTATTTAAAGGAAACCAAATACGATGCAAGTTGTTCCTAAGCGATCTATTGGGCAAGTATCTTTAGTATATAGACTGAGTTGTATAAATTTATTGCTCATAATATTTTCTGTTAAAATTAGATATTAAATTAACTATCAAAATTAACTCTTGTTGTTCACTGGCTGTTAATCACACCAAGCTTTGATGTTCAAATTACGCTTTTGCGTCCAGTGATTCTCAGAAACTCTTCCTGTAAATGGTCCCATACCATGTCTCCAATTCCCTCTTCTCTCAGCTGAGCCAGCACTTTCAGAACAGCTGCATCACCAGGTTTGCTATATGCACCAACAGTATAGACACCACTGCCAGGCTTTCCGTCAGAGCCGATGCAGATTTCAAGATCTTCGACCACAGGCAAGCCAGACGGTGACGAGTCAGGAAGTTTTTCCTTTGGAGGAAACATAGAGCTTGTGGCCAGAAATACGTGTCTCTCTCCACTTTCATCAATAGGCACTTCCTCCATCGTAATGAACAAAAATATCACAGCAAACCCTACTTTAATTAAGGTTCCCATAGGTCCTTTCAATGTTCTACTCAGTGGAGTTTTAACCGCTCCGGGATAGTCGTGGATAAAGCTAACAGTCGGAGCCTGGCTTGCGATTTTCTCTAAAGTCAAGGTCATCATAGACACTAAGTGACCGCGTGCTTTCCAAGGCGCAACCTTTTTCCCAGCAATGTCTGCTGGATTGATAGGACCTTCCTTTGTGCCGGCCAAAACAGTGATTACTCGACGAAGAGAAGGAGCACATTGGAGAAGGGGAAGCAGATTGACAATGAAACGCATACGGGAGTAGTAGGACAGTGCTTGCATAGCTGTGAGCTTCTCCGCCGTAACTGTGAGAGGAGTGAGCATTTTGTAATCAAGTTTGTCTCTTCAGCTGAAGTTATTCACGTACCAGTTGATAGATCGAGAGTACCTTGGCTCTGGAATAAAACATTGATGTATTTTTCTTTGGTCTTGATCTCTGCACAAACTTTATCAACGGCGGACAGCAAGCTCATATCACCAAAGACAAAATTGTATTCGCCGTCTCTGTTGATCTCACGGAGCTCGTTAAGAATAGAATCCGCGGTTACCTGCGAGCGACCGACAAAATAGATCCGAGGCTGACTGGTGTATTTGGCAAAGTGGATAAGAGTAGATTTGCCAATTCCACTAGTTGCGCCAACGAATACTGCCACCATCTCTGAAGGCATTGACTTCTTCAAAAGAGAATTGGACGTTTTGACAGTGGAAATCTCAACCATATTTAACGATGAAATTAATAGATCCAGTTACGTGCCTTGGACTGGCGTCGCAAAGGGTTCGGATCAATGCGATTTATATTCGGACTGAGGATAATCCGTAGATTTCAGATCTTTGCAGGGTCATCGAGTTGCTCCGGATCCCGAGACATGCAGTATCTTTAAAAATTAGAGTTAAACCTAGGTTTCCCCGTGGCAGACGTCAAGCCAAGATGTCAGTCCGCTAATGAACACCGAGCATTACGCAAAGAAGGTCCCTACGCGAAGACAGAATTTGTTAAACCCAATGGGTAGTATAAACTGGGGAACAGCCAAGGAGCTCCTACTCATTAGCGGTTCCAATAGTTTTGATCATATTAAATTTCAGCACTTTCAATATCCTCATGGTGTTGTATCTTCCACTTAAACTACAGCTCAATCAACTAGCCAGTTCGATTGTTTGATGTAACATCATCAAGTAAGCATTGAAGACTCTTAAACTTCTTCGGTGATCTAATGCCGAGGTTCTCCAGCTGGCTTATCTCGGATTCAGAAATGGCTCTGACTGACATTTTGCGAAATGGTCAGTGTAGATTTCTGACTAAGTGATTAAGTTATACGATTACCCAGCTAATATATTCGGCAACTGCTCTGGTATAGCCTTCCATTTTCAAAAATTGTTGAAACATTTAGAGACAGACCAGTTAATTGAAATGATCTTGCCGTGGGCAAATGGGACCAACATTGTTAGCAGTTCAGGGGAGATTCGGTGACTTCTGTCTGACTTTTATGCCACTAAGGCTTTGATTAATTTCGATATCATTTTTGGAGCAATTCCAATAGTTATTTCCTTAAGCTGATATATCACGTTTATTTTATTAACACTCGATCGCAACTAACGCCCCAGGAGAAAACATCTCCACGAGGTACAATGTATGCTCGGCCATGATCCACATACCGCCTGGAACAAAACAAAAATTAGCAGCCAAATGTCCGAGATGGATTTTACCAATCAAGCTACCGTCTTTATTCCAAACATGAATACCGTCGCCGCATCCACTATATACATTGCCCTTGACATCGCACTTTATTCCATCGGGGACACCATTATCCGAATAAGCAAAAGTGCGTCGGCCTATTATTTTTTTGCCTGAATCGACTACGTCGTACTCATAAATCGTAGCCGGGTTGCGGAAGTTAACACTTACCTGATGGCCATCGCCAGGACCAGAGTAGGCCTGATAGGCTGCGGTGTCTGTGATGTACATTTTTGAATGATCGGGAGAAAAGCATAAGCCGTTGCACTGCAAAAAACCGTCAGCGACACAGCTCACTTCGCCAGTGGACGGTGTGAAACGATAGACTTGAGATGGAAGAGTAGGGTGAGGACGGAAACCTTGCTCATAGCCATACGTAGGATCTGTGAACCAGATATCTCCAGTTTCATAGTGAATCACTACGTCATTTATCGAATTGAACGAACGGCCACGGAAATTGTCAATCAACACTTTTGAAACCTCAGAGATAGGATCGACTTCCACCAAAGCTGACTCTGTATTGAAATCGCCTTGAGAGCAGTAAAGTATATTATCCTTGTAATTACAGGCTCCATTGGCTTGGACAACTTTGTTGTACTTAACGACTTCCACCTTATGGCTTTTGCAGTCTACCGCGTAACATTCGACGGGATTGCTAGTCTGGAAATTGGCAGTGAAATAAACTTTATTCGTTCTCTTGATGTAAACACCTGCTTCGTGGGCGAACTGATCTTTCGGGCGTGACTCCACTTTAGTTATGCTTGGATTGGAACCAAGCACTGTTCTAAATTCTGCATCGTACACAATAAATGTTGGACTGGGAAGACGCTTAAAGAAGCGAGCATATTCAATATCCGTAGCAGCCTTCAGTTGATCAAATTCGACGATTGGTGTATTCATTATGATCTCGAAATTGGCGCTGGCTATATGCTCAAATGTTGAACCTCGAGTAGGTGAGTTACATGATTGAACAGGGCTTATTATCCCAGCGAGTTTTCCCAAAGTCATTACTACTTCAGATATACATTTTTTTCATGGATTTTGCAATTGCAGGAAATGATATATAAAATATAACACAAGTGAACATGGCAAAGATCAAGAAGAGTACAAAATCTGGAGAAATTCGACTTGGAGGGTT
This sequence comes from [Lipomyces] oligophaga, assembly GCF_038497815.1. Classification (NCBI taxonomy): domain Eukaryota; kingdom Fungi; phylum Ascomycota; class Lipomycetes; order Lipomycetales; family Lipomycetaceae; genus Lipomyces; species [Lipomyces] oligophaga. The sequence continues at coordinate 572,711 of NW_027117791.1, read as the reverse complement.
TCAGACGCCGTCTTCACCACCAGATTCAGTCTTGGATGTAATCACAACAGCCAAAACTGCAACTTTTAAGGGATCATTGGATATCGATTATGCAAACTTAAATAGTGAATACGAACTACTTCACTTGATAATCCACCGAAACAGAAATCAGCATCGAATGCAAAAATGGTGGAAATATGTCTCGATTCTACATCGCAAAATTAGATTGCTTCTTCATTCTGATTCTCGTCCGAATAGTCAGCGAATATTCACACAAAGGATCAAGGAATCGATTCAAATAGCCGATAGATTAAATGGAGAATTCCTCATCAATCTTCCGCTTGCGGAAGTCCCCGATCCGGTGTTTGACGAGGTCGAATGCTGTCGATATTTGGTTTATAAAGTTATACCGAAAGCATATGGAGCATTCCAGCGATTATTGGCCAGTGGAAAGTTTGTGGCTCTGAGCCTGGTTTTGGTTGCTATTACGTGCAGGATTTTTTCAATTTTGTCTAAAGATTCGAGAGTGGTGACGAAGAAAGAAATCAAAGTCAAAAATGACGACGTGCTAGATGACTTGGGGAAGGTTGTCGCAAGGTCGTCAAATTTGATTGACCCAATTAAACTTGAAATCGAAAACAGAAGTGGCTCTAGTATCAGCCATATGGGCTTTCGGGATAAACTTCCTTTCTTATCGACTGATCGGCCAGAATCATTAGACAGATCCAAACGTGTGCCCACAAAACTAGTATCTGCAGCTCGAGTAAAACGGAAACAGCATAGACAGCAGGATCTCGACGGGCTTGAGTTTTTTTGATTACAAATTTTTGCTAATATACATCATTCTTCTTCCTGGGCTTCATCGATTCCCTCTGCTCGCCCTTCCTCATCTTCTTCTTCCTCATCATCATCTTCCTCCTCTTCTTCGGTTAATAATTCACCCCAGTATGTTCTATCCACATTCTCGTTTTCTTGGCCATTTGTATCTTGCGCTGCTTCTAACACACCAAATACGTCTCCATATAAAGGACGATTTGTAGTCTCATCGACAGGAGGTTTACCCCATCCGCCAGGCTGGAATCCCCATTGAGCACCCGACGGTATAGGAGCATTTAGGCCGGGGACTCGAAGACCGGGGTAACTAGGTGGGGGTCCAAAACGTTGCATATTCAAAAGCCATGGAGGTGGAGCGCCAGGTGGCATCTCCAGAGCTTGCTGAAGTTCATCTGAAAGCACGCCTGGCCGACGATCGGTGGCATCTGATTCAAATTCTTTTCCTTCGTAATATACCTCACCAAATCCAGTTAATTTTGGCTTAGTCTGAAATTTGAAGAAAGCGTCATGAAGCTTTTGATAGTCGATGTCGAGCCTGCCCATTTTGGGCTGTACACGTTCGCGTGTGCGTTGCTTGAGGGTAGACTCGTCTTCTTTCGTGTTGTCACGCATGTCCATGATTCCTGTGTACTTAATGAAATCGGGCAATTCGAAAGGAGGCTTTTCAATTCCTCTTTTCGACGAAAGATATTCGCGCTTAAAGCTCCAATGTGCCGGAACGGGAACAACGTTCTTGGAACCCTTTATTCGTACGAGGAATAATGGATCCGTGGCATCTGAATCCACCCACTAATTTTGTTAGTTTTCAATAAAATAGGATTAAATTTCCGAATGAACATACTTCAACTACATCAGGTCTGGGTGCAGTAGCCTTCAGCTGAGCAATCGATATTTTATTGAGTTTGCGTAGCTTCTTCTTGCTCATTACATGTTGCAAAGTAGCAGCTTCTTCTTCTTCGTCCTGGATGTTATCATCATCACTATAATATATGTCCGCTTTATCGTATTCATCGTAATAATTCTCATCTTCATCGTCTGCGGTTTGGAAATGCTCGATAACAGACTTATATGCAGCAAACGCTGGATCGTCTACATCGACATGCAATCCCTCGTCCAGATTGGATTCTTCTTGTCTTCTGTATTCTTCGTCTTCGTTGTATAAATCATTCTATAAATCATTAGTAAAGATCATTCTGTTTGAGAGTATAAACTGCACTTACTTTGTCGTGCGTTTCGACAATAGATTTTTTGTCTGGGACTGTCTCAGATTGAGTTTCAAGTTTCCGTTGTTTTAGTCGTGCCCTTTTTTGTTGATTTTTCGATATTTTTCGTTTATTAGACGACATTTTAATTGAGCTCATTGCGGTTCACTCTGTAAAGATGTATGGAGTATTAAATCTAAAGGGAGATATCTGGAGGAATCACGACGCCATGCCCTTAGTCGAGATTGGGAGAATGGTCCAGTCTGCTCAGATAATTTTCGAATTCGATATCAGATTATTGTATAAAGTTGAATTTGAACAATATGAATCAGATAATGCTGCTCAACAGAAACGCAAGATGTTTGTATCAAGGTTTTAGAGATTTGCGAAGTTTTCCAGAAAAGCAGAAAAAAAATTATAGAGAGTCAGATTTAGGACGAGAACAAGGACAAGTAGAGCTTGAACAGCTAATATACCAGACCAACAAACCGCTGTCTGTCACGCCAAATCAAAAATCCTTGGATTGTCTGATTACAGTTCTCAGCAAAGTTCCAGAAGATGGAGGAAAAAAGTTTTACCAACAAAAATGGTCAGAAGCGCTGTCGACAGAGTCACCTCAGTCAGTTCTACGCAAGAGAGAAGCGGTCAATAACAATATGGAATGGCAATACAATTTGTTTAAAAGAAAAGATCGATTTTCACGAAAATTTCAGACGCCGAACGAAGATTTCCCGGACATATATCAGGGAGAAATTGATGATCGGTATAGAAGAATGGTCATCAGATTTTGGCCGCCGTTGCGTTCACTAAACGAATCTTACGGACTGCGACAATATCTGAGTAAACTTGGCAATCTATTGGAATTTGAGATTGATTGGGTACGTAATTATTAGCAATATTGTACTAAACTAATTTTCAAGATATATGATGGGCAAGTTGAGTCGAATAATTTTGCTTTCGCAACATTTGACGATGAAAACGATGTTGTATTTGGAAAATTGGAGCAGCTCTTTTCTTGTTTCGGCTCCGATAATCCGAATATATTGAAAGATAAAGAGGGAGAAATTGATCAATCAAGAATAATTCAGCAGATGGAGCTGGACTGCGAAAGAGCCTGGGTGTTCTCTGTGCATCGGAGTGCTCATACCATTGAAGAGATCAATACACGAACATTGATCAAAGATTTGAAAATTTCCGGATCCGATGATCTTGAGAGCCTACATAAATTGGAATCCTATCGGAACACAAGATTATGCGGCTTTAAGGGATTTGGAACTGGCTTGCCAGAACGAAATCATTTGAATTTTAATGGTTGGATGGATAAGCAATGGAACCAGAAGCAACATTCTGGCGGAGACAGTGACTCACGAGGTGGAGTTTTTGATCATTGAATCTATTTATGGAATCTACATGCTCAGTATATTTGGTTCGATCGGAGCCGTTGTCTGCCCAAGCTAGCGAATCCTCCACACTCTGCAGGATAAAAAACGAAGACTTATTGTCGATCGCTAGCTACTACTATTCAGATAGTCATTGAAGAAACTCAAGGCACCGGCTTGGCAAGATAAGTAGCCGGCCACCGGATATGCCACCGGATAACTGTCTCGATACGACTGTTTAGCAACTATTTATTACTTGGTGGATGCCTAGTAGCCAAGCAAACACGATATCGCAGCAACGATTCTAATTGTGCCTTGTATGCACTAAACGACGAATTGTAATTGGTAATGCGACAATGCCCAGCATTTGGGTAAAATACAGAGAACCTTGGATAATGTGTATTTCAAAGCTATACCGTATTGATATTGATCTAAATAGCAGTGCGAGCAGCTGTCTATAAATGAAAATGGCACATAATGACAAACCAATACAGATATTATAACCACGAACAACTTATAAAGCGGTTGAATGCCAAATTAGAGCAATATAAGATTGACTGAAAAGGTGTCAGCTGCAATAGGCCATGAATTCCCTTGCGATAGCTGAGAGGCCGTCTGGACCAGATTCTGGGTGTCCTTATCTGCATCATGCTTGCTTAAGTGGCGGACGTTCTCTGGTGGCTTGCAGCCCGTATAGATAGGCAACGATATCAGCAGAGCAAGTATAATATAAGTTACTCCATCGAGCTGAAAAGAAAAAATAAAGTAATTTTAGCGAATAAAATTTAATACATCACAATGCTGCGGTGCAATTGAGCATCGGACCAGGAGATAAGCCTACTTGGCTATTTGGCTACGCTTTTGACCGTCATTGATACATCGCAGCATGTCACTCCAGCACAAATCATGAGAATCAAGACAATCACAACCTGATAGACTCTTATCGGCATCTTATCGGCCTATTTCTGAACTTGATCTTGGCATGCTAGATCTGTGACAGACGCCGATATTCTCCTTATCATTGCTGTTGATGTCTGGTGTGTTTTGATATGAAGTCCGGATGCAGACTTACTAGCAAGCATATATTTTAGATGTAAATATGAAAATAATGTACACCTTGACTTACGAGTTTTCCATTGTTATTGGTGATATTTCTTTGGATATGCTTTAGGGTTGGCATCGGTCTGTTCAGGGTCCCTCTAGATAAACTCAGCAGTGAAATACTCTTTCACTACACCGCCACCGGGTTATCATGTTTCAATGCCTTGCTGTCAATTGCATTATGCTGGTCTGACAGGACCTATCCCTAGTTGCTTGACTCGCATGGCTGGCATGTCTAATTGCAATCAGTTGTTCCCTGCTTGTTTTGGTTAGTCTTTCTTTGCTGTGGTATTCTTTTCTTGCTTCTTGCTTGGATAGGATGGATATAAAGGGCTGAAATACAAATACTGCTGCTGCGCCTGATTGCTTCACGCGTGAAATCGTTAGCATATCGTTTTGAATTATCTACAGTTCTGTCGTCTTGATCTGGCTAGAACTTAGGTTGCTGTCGCAATGGAGTCGAAAGAGCTGTACAATGTTTCAGTGGACGAGAGCTCGGCTGATGGCGAGCAGAACAATGATACCAAAGAATTGACTTTCTGGCAGAAGTTTGACAAATTTATTCAGCTTGATTCAGCTTCTGAAGGCCGCCGAAGTAACCATGGTGTGTTTCTCTTCGTCAATCTAGTTTTGTTCCTCTGACTAATGTATAAATAGACCTCGACCCTGTTCCTCCAGAGGAACGGACATGGAAGACAAGACACTATGCATTGTTCTGGATTTCTGATCATTTGTCAGTATCTGGTTTCCGAAGTGCTGCATCGCTGATGCAAGTTGGCATGTCCTGGCGACTCTCGCTGGCTTGTATTGCCATCTCCAATATTCTTCAAGGAATTTTCATTGTCATCAATGGCATGGTAGGAGCTGATTACCATATTCCATTTTCGATTCACAGTCGTTCCTGTTTTGGATATTATCTATCTTATTTGTTCATTTGTATGCGCATGGTTGTCGGTATTTTTTGGTACGCGATTCAGGTGTATACTGGTGCTGAGTGTGTACGATCCATGATTTATGCAATCTGGCCATCATTTCATAACGTTGCGAACCATATTCCAGCGAGCCAGAACATTACTACGCAGTTCATGGTTGCATACGTTATTTATTTTGTTAGTTGCTTGCCGTTCCATTATGTTGGTGTCCAGCGACTGAAATGGTTATTTTTGGTGAAATCTATCACAACACCTATCTGTGCGTTTGCAATTCTTGGATGGATCGTGAACGAAGTCAAAAAGACTGGTATTCCACTTACGGCTGCGGGTTCGACTTTAACGGGTTCTACACTAGGATGGACATTTGTCGGTGGAGTGAATTCGAACACAGGATCTGGAACAACTCTAATGGTTAACGCGCCGGATTATTCACGATATGCTCGGAAGCGGACAGATACATATATCAGTGCGTTTGCGATTCCATTCACAGCTGTTATTATCACTGTTATTGGAGTTTTCGTCGCACGCGGGTCTGAGATACTGTATGGCGAGATTTTGTGGGATCCTTTACTCGTGATTGACAAGTGGACCTCACATGGCGGAAGAGCAGCAGCATTTTTTTGCGCATTTTCATTCTATCTTTCACAGCTTGGTTTGAACATTGCAGCAAACTCTCTTGCATCGGCGAATGATATGAATTGCCTGTTTCCTCGGTATATCAATATCCGTCGAGGCCAATTCATATCTGCGATAATCGGAAGCTGGGCGTTGACGCCATGGAACATTTTATCATCTGCTTCTGGCTTTTTGAATTTCATGGGCGGTTATTCGATCTGGCTTTGTCCAATTTTCGCGATTCTTGTGACTGACTATTTCTTTGTTCATAAACAGAAGATAAACGTTCCGGAACTATATAATTTCCATGGCCCATATCAGTACTACAAGGGTTACAATTGGCGAGCATTTATTGCATTCACGGTTGCTTGGGTTCCACTTCTACCTGGATTTATCCCAGTTGTATCTGGATTTACATCTGCGCATGCTGGCATCGCAAATCTGTATCGACTCGGATTTTGGTTTGGTTTGTTTGTTGCCAGTCTTATTTATTATATACTCTCCCGGATTTGGCCTGACAAAGCGACTTATTTTGAGGTTGGTATTCAGATGGAAGATCTGCCTATTCATAATGCAGCCATGGAGACAGATGTGGTCGACTCGGTAGACTTAAATGAATCGTATGAAAAGAAATGATTTTGTTTGGAAAGGCTTTAGGTGGTTCTTTAAATTTGTTTTGAGTAATAATATTATGGGTATGATGTTCATGAATCGTAGCTGGCAGTTGAAGAGCTGTAAGAGCTATGACTTGTTAGCATGAAGATATTGAACTTGTTTACTGAATTTGCTAAATCTCTATTTCAAGAGTTCGGTATTTTCAATCACGCGAGCGAGGAAAAATAATTGTAAGTGTTTGCGAGATCTATATCGGAGATTTGATTTAGTATTGGAGAGATCAGTGTGCTGTGAAGGCTAGTTAGTTACTCTGTTTTAAATTCTAAATATTTCTTTTATTGACAGGTCCTAGAAACCAGGCAGTTGTTGATGAAACAAATTAGTCTGGCGCTACCTCATTTAAATGTGAATTATTTTGATGACAATCACGCTCATGAAAGATAGAATAGATGTATCTCCATAAATCCATAATTTACGTATTCCATTAAGTACTGAATAGACCAGGAAATGTATTCCAATTCCACAATCAGAATAAAGGCTCTTTAAAATAGTGAACTAGTAATAACAAATAAATTAACCTATAATGAACGTACTACTCATAACCTGACAACTACAATATTCGAGATACAATCACATCACTTCACTATAAATGACAATACTTTTTCGACTTTGCTGGGGTTGTAGTTGCAACAAAAAAATAGAAAATAAACAATCAATCAACACTCAATAGTAACAAAAATTCAATACAAACTGTTATTCGCCCGTGTTTTCCGAAGACGGAGGATCGCCGGCAGCAGAAGAAACAAATCCAGATAAAGCAACAACAACATTAGACTCTGATGGCTGTAAACGCGAAAAGTCAACCGCATCTCTTGAATGCACAGATCCTGATGAGTCGCCATTTGGCAGCGCAGGAACAACCACAGGAACAACAGGAACAACAGGAATTTTCGCCCGGATACGAGTATCTTCAGTATGGAAGGCAGAGGTGTATTGGCTCTCGGATTGCGCATGTCTCTCTGCACTGAGACCAGCCATACCATCCAAGTTGGGCAATAGCATGTCGACCATGTGATTCTGTGAGTGATATTGCTGCTGTTGCTGTTGGTGTGAGTGTTGCCGCTGCTGTTGTTGCTGCTGCTGTTGATGGTGATACTGTTGCTGCGAGACAACTCCAGGGCTTGGACTGTTAGAAGCTACAGCAACAGCGGCCGCGGCAAGAGCGCGTTTCTTGCCCCCTCGCTTGGGCTGATAATCGTTCGGATGAAGCCGGCGAATGTGCTGCTGCTTATGGGTAGAAGACTTGGGACCTCTGAATATACGGCCACAAATATGACATTCTTCAGATCTGAACTCGGGAGGAATAGAGTTAGAAGACACAGATGGCTTGGAAATGGCAGCCAAAAACTGATCAGAAGTCGTCCGCTCACGCTTCGGATATGCCTGCTGGGGCTGTTTCCGCTTCGCAGGAATTCCCGAGACAGAAGAAGTAGAATTTGGAAAAGGGAGCACTGCCTCCGGCGAAGGTTCCGGTCGCAAAGACGATGATGGATAGCTCGATGGCAAGGGATAGGCGGCAGGAACCCCAACAAGAGACGCGGCAGAAATGGCAGGAAGTGACGCGGTGGTGTAAGCAGCGCTGCCGGAAACAGAAGAATCAGACGAAGCAGCAATCGCCGGATCAATCGGCAGAAACGATGGATCGATCGCGGGAGTCATCAGCCGAGAGTCTGCAGATTCAGTTGCACGAGCTGCTGCTACTGCTGCTGAGGAAGAAGAGGATGCGGGCGAAGGAGAGGAGGAAGAGTGCGGCGCAGCATTCGTTGGACTAGAAGCAGTAACAGTGGTGTGGTGGTGGATATTATGAGAGAGCGGGTGAGAGGAAGGAGAAGAGGCACCAACGCTGTTGTTGTTGTTGATATTTTTTGGGTGAGCGCTGGCGGGATTTTGATTTTGATTCTGAAGGTTGTTGGGCATTTGCGCCTGTTTTGCTGTGATTTGGGAAGAACTGGTAGTCGTGCTGGTGCTGGACGCGGAGGAGCTGGTAGACTGGGACCGGTTTGCAGAGGCGCCCTTGGGACTGCGATGGTGGTTGTGGTTGTGGTTGCTGTTACTATGGTGGGCGATAGAGGAGGATCGAGGTAGGAAATCTAGCTTTGTCGAACGTCCAGAAGCAGAGGAAACAAATGATTTGCGAGACAAAGGCGGCGGAGAAGGCGAGGATGAAGACGAGGCAGAGGACAAAGACGAGGCAGAGGAAGATAGTGACGAGGACGAGGACGAGGCAGACGCAGCTTCGACAGTTTCAATGGCGTCGCAGATGGCGAGCAAGCCCACTGATTCGTGGAAGGACATGAGCAGGGAAGAAAGTGCGAGTAAAGATCAGCAGCGGATGTGGAACATATGGATATGAACCACGCTCTCGACGATGCTGAAATGGACTTGACTTCTAGTGAGGACGCGGGGCTGCCGAGACACGCGCAAAACGAAGAAGAAAGCTGACTGACAAGGTCGACCCAAATACAGAATCGAATCAAAACAAAAATTCCCAGGTTGTTCTGGCAACCTCAGCAACTGGCAAGCTGAAGATCGGAAACTTAAAGCGAATTCGAAAGGATTTCGAAAACAGAGGAACAAAGGGGGGAGGGGGAGAAGCTTAGGCGAAGATATGATATGGGAAGTGAGATATAGCTCGAGCGCTTAAGAATGGTCGAATTGAAGCCAAAAATCAACGAAAAAAAGCCTGATATAAAATTTAGCGACGACGATTCCGAGTTTTCGAATAAATTGAAGATCTTTCTCGAATTAACCTGTCCGATTGGTGTTTATAAAACAGTCTAGAATAGTATAGTTGCTCTGGGGTGGTAATGGTGGGAGTTGAATGGACGAGTAGACTTCGCAGAGTGAGGACACGTCTGGGACAGACGCATGCTAACTTATGCTGGTGCAAATTTCACGGGACTCGCACACGCTGGAAATGGTACTTTTATGTCCTGGATAAGATGGGAGTTGATGTTGTCCCAACGAGCCCGAGAACATCTATCGCTGTACTAAACTTCACTGCGTTATGCTGTCCAAAAAGTTCCAGTATGACATTTATAGATTCTTAAATTCAAAATTATTTCTTTTACATGCTCAATCTATGCTTCGTATCTCCATCTCGCTTGCTTGTATCGCCCAATCTGCAAGTTCTTAGTGGTTCGTTGGGAGAATCCTCTCCCTTCTCGATCGACTCCCAACTAGACCACCCAACCAGCAATCGACCAGGATCCGGAAGTGACAGCTCCAAGGGTTCTGTGGACATCTGTCATGATCTGCGTGACTGCTAGAACTCTGGTAGCTCTTTAAACCCTACAATCATGTTGGATTATGTAAACTTTTATTTCCGGAAACGGACAAATAGATTACCTAATTATATGGAAACAGGCTTAGGCAGATTTGACTCGCTTCCTTCGGTCAAATACCTTTTTATCTTTGTTCCGTTCACGACCCTTCATGCCTGTTCCGATCTGGATGTTTACTCTTGGAGGAACTTTGAAACCAAATGCTCTGCCAACCTTGGCTAGATCAAGTTTATCAACCTGATAGACGGTTTTCAAGTGATGGCTAGCATACGCTTGCACATATGCTTTGTAGCCATCCTTAGCACTTTCTTGTAGCCAGTGGTTCCCCGCAACGAGTTTTTCTAATTGTCCTTGCACATTAGCAATTTTGTTTGTAGGAAACTCATATTCGTTTAGAGGCACACGGGCGGCCTTCAGATATCGTAGAAATCCGAGTTCGGACGGTAACAGAAACATAAGACTTTTTCCTTTACCGGCATGTCCTCTCGCAGTACGGCCGACTCGATGGATATAATCGCGGGGATCATCTGGCGGATCATATTGAATGATCCAGTCGACCGCAGGGATGTCTAGGCCACGGGCAGCCACGTCAGTGCAGACGAGAATTCCTTGTTTAGCATTGCAAAACTCGAAAAAAGTATTGGTACGTTTCTGCTGTTTTTGTTTGCCGTGTAGGTCTAGAACTGGAAGGTCAATATAATTCAGCAGCTCGCCGAAATATTTGACGCAATTGCAGCTGGATAAAAATACAATGATTTTCTTTTTCTTTGCGTTCCGCTTGAGAAATGAAAATAGCAGTAGAAATCGCTGATCCGATTCACAGACTACATAACCTTGTTCCAGACCATCAACTGTAGATGCTTCTTTCCCTTCCTCGACATTGATGAACAATGGACCAGGCCGTAATGAAATTCGAGCCAGATCTTCAACCTTTGTAGTTTGAGTGGCTGAGAATAGCATGCTCTGACGATCATCTTTGGGTAAAATCTTTATGATCTGCTTCATTTCGTCTTCGAAACCAATTTCCAAGATTCGATCTGCTTCATCTATAACAAGTGCTTTAAGATTTCGAAATATAAATCCTTCTGTGTTTTGTAAATGATCGAGCAGTCTTCCCGGAGTTGCAATCAGCATGTTTACTCCCTTCGCCAATTTGTCCGCTTCAGCACGTCGGTTGGCGCCGCCCATGACAATTCCTAGAGTTTGCGAATGATGAGCCAATAATTCTCTGGCTACACCAAAAATCTGAAGTGCAAGTTCTCGTGTTGGAGAAACAACAATAACTCCGGTTCCATTTCTGGGCTTGAAGTGTAGCGATCGAAGCGTCTCTATGGCCGGGATAAGAAATGCTAGAGTTTTGCCGGACCCAGTCTTCGCAGCTCCAAGAACGTCACGGCCAGCCAGCAAAGGTGGAATCGTACGCGACTGCACTTCAGTCATCGTTGTAAATTTCATATCTTGGGTTAATGCACGGAGAGTAGGTTCTGATAATGAGAGGTCTGAAAATTTCAAACCAGTTCCAATGCTGTCTTCATCAATTTGATTTCCGTTTACTTCGGTCTCATCTTCGACTTTCTCTTTACCTTCGCCTATAATTCCATTGTCATTCTCAAGAGTTTCTAAATCTTGCTCAAGTTGCCGAAATTCAGATTCAACCTGTTTTTCCAGTTCTTCGACTGATTTGTCCTCATCCTCCACTTCAGATCTAGATCGCTTTAGAAACTTTTCATTGTTAGGACCAGCACTCTTTCCGTCCACTCTACTAGCTTTCTTTGCCTTCTCATGCTTTTTTTTTTTTTTAATATCTGTCACTGCTTCTGTCATCTTTACTACTTTTTTATTGCCTCTTAGTATGTTAAAAGTGCTTTATTCCTTGCATATATGTCGAATAGATAGAACTGCCAAAAACAACCAATTTTTTTATTGGGAGTTCAAGATTTTCTCCCAGCCGAGTGTTACGTAAGAAATTACCTACAAAGAAAGCTCTGTTCACAATATGGCAAAAAGTAGTCTTACAATTCATTAAAATTAATCATTCAAACTAATTAAATGGCGAAATCATCGTCACTGGAGGAATAAGATTCCAAATCGACTTCTAAACCAGGCAGAGTAGTCAGAACAGGGGAAGATAACAGGTCTTCAATATTGACACGTTCACCCATTAAATATCTTAAGCACGGCTCCAAACAGAATCTCCCATGTTTTGTGAGCTGGTTTGCAATGTCTTGTACATTTTTAGATATTTCCTTGATTTTAGCAACGGTCAATTCCTTACTTTGCTCAATGATGAGCTCCGGGCTGTTCTCTTGTGTATCGTCGGCGTTTATTCCATGCGGATAGCTGGCTGGAAACTTAGCGATTAATCGGAGAAAGATTAACGATTTATCTTCATTATTTTCAGCCCAGGGTCCATTTAAACCTACCACAAGTTTCCCATTTGCAACATCGATCTGCTCAAAGTCGATTTTGGGAAACTTATTGCCAACCATACTAACTTCTTCACCGAAATTCTCCGGGACCGGTTCCTGATCTGTGAATACTGTGGGTTCAACGTTATGCTGATGAAATGCAGACCGCCCAACTTTAACGCCAGAGAGCCAGTTCAAATGAGATATGCGATCATGTTTTCGACCGCCGCGAGTCATGAACCGCTGCGTCTGTCGGGACTTGTGTCGCTGGCGAAGTGCATTCGATTCGGTTAGTGTTGGCGTACGAGGAACGGTGTCAGCAGATATAGATCTTTGTCGCAGGGAAAGTGCTGAAAAGGCGCTTGTAGCCTGATTAATTTCCTCGGTCTCGGTCTCACGATTGAAAGTCTCATAGGGCGTTCCAAGCCGAGTTAATCGAAACTTCAAAGGCTGATTTTTTACACGACCAACGGCTTCTAGAGCCCGATCATCTAATTTCCATAATCGCAAATCATGGTCCTTCGACCAAGTAACTAATTGGAACTCGCGATTGTCGAGGCCGTCTTCTCCGCCGCGAGACCGCCACAAAAATTCCTTCACTGGCTCTTTATGACCAATAAATTCTTCGACCGGTTGCAACGTTTCAGGTTCTCCCTGTCTGGAGCTCTCATTATTGGACATAAGATATAATCCGTTTTTGCCGCCTCGTTGAGGCATGACGAGACAGCCGTCGCCGAAAGGCGTATGTCGCGCTCGCCAAACAGGAAAACTGGTGTGCACAACCCGTAATGGTTCGTCTTTGTCGTTACTGTAATCCCAGTATTTTATAGTTTTGTCCAGAGAACAGGAAATGAATTGTGTTTCGTGAACTCGATTGAAATCGATGCCGTATACTTTGGTCGAATGTGCATTGATTGTCCGGAGCGGAATAGCGCCCATCCGATCGTCCCAAATATGAACGTACCGATCATGACTGGAAGCAATGACGTGAGAATTTCTTCTATTCCATTTCACTTGCGTAGCACTGGCTTTCCAGTCGCAGAAGCTTTGGACAGGCTTACTTGGTGACCTCATATCCCAGCAGTGAACGAACGCATCGACGGCACAAGTTGCTAGACGTTCGGGATCTAGCGCATGGAAATTGATATCAGTAATAGCACGCGTATGGGCATGTAGAACTCTTTCAATTGCATTATCTGAGGGCAGTGCCAGGTTCCATACCATAGCTTTCTGATTCGATGTTGAAATCAGCCAGCTAAATTTCGATGCATGAGGTGACCATTGGACATCAGCGACTTCCCATAGAGTGGTATGTCTTAGAAACCGAGGAGGCCGATATGGATCATCCAAGTCAATGATATAAAGACCATTACGAGAGCCCAATGCAACGTCTCGATGAGATGGTGATATGGACATGGCGCCAACAGGTCTGTCGAGATGCATGGACATTGAAGTTGTAAATGTTTTTGACTGCCAGACCGAGGCCGATGAAATCGACTTCGGAGGTATTGACCTAATTGGTAATTTTGCGTCGGTCATTTAGGTAATCTGAGTATATTGATTCCGTAACAGTCAATTTGATGAATATCGACTATTGTCGAAGCCAAATACCAGAAATATAACATTCGCTGCAGTTGTATATTTAATATTTAAATATTTACTCCGATTCCTCTTTTCAAAAAAAGTATTGTAGAAATGTTAACCGGCTTGTCAAGTGATTATCGAAACAGAAAATTAGAATTATTGATCAATATAAGTACAAATTTGACAATACAGAATCTTGATACTGGGTAGGTCCCGGCGGCGCTGGGGGAACAGTTCGTCAGATAATTAGTTTACTGAGGGATTCATGACACTTCATCAATATTTCTCCGATTCAGTTGCACTATAGTTTCTATTAATTCTGTGAGCTAAACTGATCATATTAAATAAAACTATACTACTCGTGTTAGTTTTGTGCTACTCAGAAGCAGAAATTATGGACGAATCGCAGGTTACTGTGAATGTTCATCATCGGCTAGTTGAATCCGGGGAATACGATAGGTATGGCACTGACTACACATACACACAAACAGACAGAGAAAAGAATATTGTTAATAAGATAGACTGTCTGCATTGTTACGACAGAAACTAGCAGCATCAGGCTGGTATGATCAAATGCAAGAACTGGCATCAGGTATGAATAGCTGGTACAGAGCAATCGAAGCCACTTTTTTGGATTAACATTCATAGAAAACTTGAAAACTCAAGATACACCTAATTTCGAGGATCTAGTCAACGATCTAGAACAGAAAGCGCTTGATATTGTACCGGACGATATTAAGATCGAACTTTTGACGCAGATCAAGAAATTTCTCGACGATATGGTGGACAACTGATTACTAGATTTGCTCATGTTATTAATACGGCGTACGGTTTGTAAATAGATTAAAATATTGAAGTTTAAAGTAAAGAAGAAATTTTTAACATCAAGCTGAAAGCATGAAAATTGTTGATTTCTGGCTCCAGTTCCCGCGCTTCCGAATAGTCTGTTGCTTTTGACGTAACAGTTCGGCTTGCTTGGCTTTATCGAGTGAGGATTCAACCACCTTTAAAGCCTCCACGATTCCTTGAACGTTTTCCAATTCAGTGGATAGCAATGAAGTTAGGTGTTTTAAAGTCTGGTCCTGAAAACCAATAATCCCGGTCGCATCGAGAAGGATTGGAATTAGGTCCCATAGATCCGAATTATCGGACTCAGAGCTTGACTCTATGTATTTAGTCATTTGAAAAATTGCAAATTCAAGCTCAGTTGTCGTGAATTGGTTCGACAGCGTAGACACGATCGTCGAATACGAAAAATCACGAATCATTCTTGCAATCGTACAGCGAAAAAGCATATCTTTAGATGAAAAGTTATTTAGGCCGTCTTGCATCTCCAATACTTTCCAAAGCAAAGCAGTGAGATCAGCTAGGCTGATTGTTGGTGTATACCGCAAACTAATCAATATAAGATCGACTGAATGTTGGTTAATATCAAGTAGCAGAGTTAGATATCCAGGCAATTCGGTCGTAGGGAAAAAGGGATGTGACAGAGCAAACGCAAGACATGTCAATGGCTGAAAGGATGATAATTCAAGCCTTTCGTGGCCATTAGATTCTCGCTTCGTGAATAATACAGCAGAGATATGTCGAAGAATTTTCGCGTCTATCGGCCGGCTTGTTGTAGGGTCATATAATGAAGCTTTCGAGATTCGAGGCAACCTGATTTTCTCGAATTTGGGGCCCGAGCTGCGAAACGACTTATAATGCGTAAGATAATGGTATAAACTTCGATCGTATGATGAAACATCACCATCCTTATGGAATCTGTCCAATCGAGAAAGGACTTCAGCCAATTCCTCTGAAGATTTGGCAGTAACTTCTTTGAGTTGCGAATAGTACTCTGCTGGACGTCCATTGTTCTGCATTGTTAGCCTGAGTCAGTATTAATCACATCCCAGTACTCACAAATGAAACGTCAGAAAGTGCCGGAATCTCTTGAGTCTCTCTGAGTGATACCATCTTTGTAGTTACACAGTCCAGCAATTTGCCAGAACCGATTGTGTAAGGTACGATGAAAACAGAGTTATTTTTACTAATGCCAGCAACCGAGCGTTTTCCAATTTTACAAATCAGACGAAGATCAGTAATGTTATCCGCAGATGCTAAAGAATAAGTACTTGAAATCATCTCGTACTTCCAATTGATTATGAACAATGAAGATCGAGTCGAAATAAGAATTGTCGTCCTGCTAGTAGGAACTAGTGATAGTATGCCTGAATCATGCTTTAACTCAGATTTTGACAGGAGTTTGGTAAGATCAATCGTAGTCAGGGCAAGAGAGGAAAGCGTGATGATATCCAACTGATTTGAATTTGAGAGATGAAACAAAACTCCGGATTCATGGTATTGAAATAATTCCTAATAGTTAGTTAGTTATTTAGTTTAACACTCAATAAAAGATTGAGAAATCCATACTTTGCTATCTTGTTTTAAAGTGATATCCCAATGATCGGTTTCAATACATGTGGAAGTAGTCAAAGTGAACTTTCGCAGATCAAGACTGTCTGATTCTGATCGGCATGCAGCAACAAGAAACAACGCGTTATCTTCGTTGAATTTCCCAGTAGAGAAATTACAGTACACGACAGTTGATTCCAAAGAAGAAACCTCCCATAACTGCTGGAAGGAATAAGTTATTTTTGGCTCTTCCTCGATCTTGTCTTGCTCCTCAAGAACTTCTTGATCATTAATCTCCGCATCTGGCTTGGCTCGAGTTTCAATTATACAAAATACGGCAACTTTCCCATTCTCGTATACAACAGCAATCTCGCTGTCCGACAGCATATGGATATTCTTTGCCATACCTGATAACACAATTTCTGCTCGTTGGCCGTTCGAATCTAGTTGGCGCAAATATAGAGTTTTCTTCTTTTCTCGAACGACCATGACAACAACTCCATTGTTCATCACAATTGCGGGACACATAATCTCCGATAAAGGTGAAATAGCAACCGAAGTAGATAATCTCGGTGTTGGCCGAAGATTGTACCGTGAGATTCCGGCACCAGAAATCGCAATATCTACTGATGCAGACTGAGAGACCGACACATAAACTGGACTGCCCTTACTTCCTCCAGGTGTTCTATGGACAGCAAAGGGCTGTGAAATGGATGTCATTATTTTCTGATTCTTCTGAATTGTCTCCAATAGTTTGAGTCAATCTAGCCGGCCTTTCGAACTACGGCAGTCAAAATTACTCCAACAATCAAGTTTGATCTAAGTCTGATGATGGTCCTCGCTGGGACTTTGGGAAAATTTTGGCATTCCCACTTTCAGCTCGTAACGTCACATGTGATTATCTAATCTCGATGATAATGTTACATAATAACTCACTTTGTAAAATATAATAAATTGAAAGTGATGGTAAAGGTTAGATAGAATAAAATTGAGTAAATTTATAAATTTGTATATTGATTTGAGTTGTGTTACCTAGCAAGAAAAACACCAATATTCATGAACGGAGAACAAAATCAAGAGCTGGCGAATACCGATAGGGACACTATACAACAACAATTCCAAAATCAAATGTTAGCCCCCTGAGTTCTGAGTGATCCAACTGATTAGTTTATCTGATTTTTTTATACGCATTCGAATGGGCTTACTGAGGTTTCAAATTGATAATTAGTCTATAGAAATGGTTTTTGGGTTCCTTCCTGTAAGTTTTGATTCGATATTTATGCTGTGTAAGGACGTAAGTATATTGACTGATCAGAATTTGGCGCAAGCCCTGGATAAACCTGGTTTCAACTGGAAAGCGCTAGTGCTAGGTTTTTCTGCAGCACACTTTGTTTTTGAGTCTTATCTCGGCTATCGACAATATAGAGTCTTGCAGCGTACAAAGCCTCCGACCACTCTCGAGGGTATTGTTGATGATGAAACCTTCAACAAGACGCAGACTTATGGACGAGCTAAGGCTCGATTCGGCCTGATCAGTAGTATTTACAGCTTTCTAACGGACACCGCTATGATTGCGTTTGATATTTTGCCATTGTTTTGGGATTTAGCCGGTAAGGCTATGGCGACTGCTGTTCCTGCCGGCTTCGCAGGTCCTATCTCGCAATCGGTTTTGTTCTTTCTAGGCTATAACTTTGTGTCTACAATTATCTCGCTTCCGGTTTCGCTTTATTCGACCTTTGTTCTGGAACAGAAGTTTGGGTTTAACAAACAGACTCCGAAACTGTTTTTCACTGATTTGATTAAAAGCCAGATACTGATCGCCTTGATTGGAAGTCCTGTTATTGCGACTTTCCTGAAGATTGTCAATTACTTCGGGAAAAACTTCTTTTACTACCTCTGGCTTTTTGCATTTGTGTTCCAATTGTTTATGGTGACAGTGTATCCTATTTTGATTGAGCCTTTGTTTAACGAAGTCACTCCGATGGCAGACGGCGAAGTCAAACAAGCTGTCGAAAAGTTGTCTGCAGAGCTGTCCTTTCCATTGCAAGAAGTTTATCAAATCGATGGATCAAAGAGAAGTGCTCATTCGAATGCTTATTTTTATGGATTGCCTTGGAAGAAGCGCATTGTCATCTACGATACGCTCTTATCTGAGTTCACACCACAAGAAACTGTTGCTGTTCTGGCACATGAATTGGGCCATTGGTCGCTGTCGCATACAACTCGAATCATGGCTGTTGGACAGCTTCATCTGTTTGCACTATTCCTGACTTTTTCCATTTTCCTTGGAAACAAATCTCTGTATACTTCCTTTGGGTTCAAGACTCCTTCAATTTTGATTGGCTTCTTACTGTTTAATGAGATTCTTTCGCCTTTAAACAGTGTACTGCAGTTTGGAATGAGCGTTCTGAGCAGAAAATACGAGTATGAAGCAGATGCCTTCGCAGTTAACCTGAAATATCGCGATGACCTAGCAAACTCACTGATCAAATTACATATCCAGAATCTTAGTACGATGGATGCTGATTGGCTGTATAGTAGCTACCATTACTCGCATCCTATTTTACCAGAGCGTTTACGAGCTATTGGATGGAAGGCGGAGAAAAAAAGTGAATGATATGTTATCGTTGTGTATGAAATATTGTACTATCGGCTTTGATAGGTCCTCTTGATTGTACGAGCGCGCTAGACAACCACAATTTCCAATGCAAAGTCTTGCATTACTTGGGAAGTAAAATAATGTTAAGAAAGTCACGACAAATACAATCCTGAACTCTTATTACCCATATTCTTATAACATTTTAATATTCTCCGAATTGTCGTCATCAATACGCCTGATGTTTATTTGTATCCTCTTTGCTGTGACTCTGTTATTATGGCTCTCCGAGCAAGTATCTCCTCACCTACATTGCCGTACGCTCGTCCCCATAAGAATTGCCAAGAACCAGTCCCAAGGATGGCCAATATGCCCAAGCCTCGGTCTCAGTTCTATATCCTCTGCTCAAATTTTGCAATCTAACGCCCCCCTCCAGAAAAGAAACCACTATTAACAGCAGACGCATGCGCTGATATAATTTTGAGAGTAGACTTCAGCCAGTCAATTATCTTTTTGTTGCGACGGAGAAACGTGCGCGTTTGCTATCTCTCCCACTACTTCTGTCGACTGCGGAATCATGGCCTGGGATCAATTATGGATTAATCGTCCCCACTTAGCTTACGCGATTATTGGCGGTTTCACGACGATTTTCTCGCTGATATCACTATTCGTTAAGGAGAAGCTCTATATCGGTGAAGCAAGTAAGTTTTTGCAGTAGGTCTTGATGACCCTCTGGTTAGACGAGCTGACATGGAATAGCTGTTGCGACGATTGTCGGAGTAATCTTCGGTCCTCATGCTGCGGGTCTATTTGACCCTTCTACATGGGGTAATGTAGATAACATTACGCTGGAAATTACTCGAATAGTGTTGATTGTTCAGATTTTTGCAGTCGCCGTCGAATTACCTAAAAAATACATGCTTCGCCATTGGGTCTCTATCTTCTATCTGCTAGTGCCTGTCATGGCCTTTGGTTGGCTCCTTGCCTCTGCCTTCATTTGGAAACTTGTCCCCTCAATTAGATGGGTTGAAGCTCTCGTTGTAGCTGCTTGTGTCACAGCTACAGATCCTGTTCTAGCTTCTGCGGTCGTCGGTAAGGGAAAGTTTTCCAAGCGAGTTCCTGGTCATTTACGTAACATCCTCTCCGCCGAGTCTGGCTGCAACGATGGAATGGCCGTTCCTTTCACGTATCTTTCGATTTATCTTATTGAATACGAGGGTAAAGCAGGAAAGATTATTGAGCACTGGATTTTGATCACCATCTTGTATGAATGCATCTTTGGCTGTATTCTTGGCGCGTTAATTGGCTACTGCGGTCGTCATCTAATCAAGTTTGCGGAAAATCATAACCTAATCGACCGAGAATCGTTTTTGGTATTTTATTTTGTTCTCGCATTATTCTGTACTGGCATCGGTTCGATTCTCGGTACAGACGATCTTCTTGTCGCGTTCGCTGCTGGCGCTGCCTTTTCTTGGGACGGCTGGTTTACCCGCAAGACTGAGGAATCGCATGTATCTAACGTTATCGATCTTCTTCTCAATTTGGCTTATTTTGTTTACTTTGGAGCTATTGTTCCATGGAATTTATATAATTCCCCGGAGCTTGGCTTAACGCCGTGGAAGCTAGTAATTATGGCGATTCTGCTGATTTTGTTTCGTCGTATTCCGATCGTACTTGCACTGAAACCGCTTATACCTGACATTCGAACATGGCGAGAAGCTCTGTTTTGCGGTCATTTTGGACCTATTGGAGTCGGTGCAGTATTTATGGCTATTCTGGCACGTGCGGAATTGGAGCATGGAGAGCCGACTCCATTGGCAGAGCTACCCCATCCTGGTGAAAAGAATTATGTTATCGTTGCCGTAATTTGGCCGATTGTATCATTTCTGATTGTTTCATCGATCATTGTGCACGGTTCATCGATTGCTGTGTTCACGCTTGGAAAGAGAATCAACACAATGGCAATTACAATGTCTTACACAACTGGCAATGCCAGTGGACCTTCTTGGCTGCAGCGATTGCCACGAGTGGAATCGAATCAAAGTGTTTCATTCCGAAAAGTGGAAACCACGCAGAATGACGCTATGAGCCGTCTGTTTCATCGGCGGGCGGCCGGATTGGCAGATTCAGATGGCGAGCAACGTCCTCCAGCTGCTGCTGTCGGCCGCATGGAACGTCCCAGACGTGGAAAGAAGCCCAGAAGAGTTATTGGTCGGAAAGAGGGCCTAACTAGACCGGATATGGAGGACCGAGATACAGAGAGAGATAAAATTGCTGATACGCTTAGTGAAAAACTGGGAGAAGATCTGCAGCTGTCCGGAGCAGATTTTAATGCCGGTGCCACACTTCCACTTGAAGTTGTCACCAGCCCAGATGAAGAAGATATAGAGGAACGGATCAATCCAAGTAGACACAATGTGTTTGTGGAAGGTAATAATATCATTGTGGAAGATGAAGAAGGCGAGGTTTTGACTACTGTTGACTCGTCGTCTGGAAGAGCTTCGCCCTGGATTGAGCCTGCACATCCCAATGATCATGTTCGCCGTCGACGAAACCGGGCCGAGAGTGACTCTTCGCATTTCCAGCCTCCTAGTCACCGAGAGCGGGCAATTGCTTACCAGCTCGATGACGAAGTTATTGTTGAGAACGAAGAGGGAGAAGTCATCCGAAGATATCACATCAATCGCCATTCTAGCTCTGCTAGCCATGCACCTGGTAGGCCTGGTGCGGGTTTGGATCGAGCGCTGTCGTGGGTGGGAATTCATCGAGGTGCTCAGCAACAAGGAACTCCGGCTCTACCTGGTGCTGATGGGATTGGCAAGAACGTGTTGCCTTTGCATTCGCTTGATTTGGAAAAGCAAGATAAAGATAGCTCTGCGTCCGGGTCGTCTACGGTTACAGGTTCGGGTCCCGCTGGTACCAAAAGGGGGACTGGCAGTCGTCCTGCCGATGAAGAAGATTCGGCAAAGATTGATACAGCGGAACTTCCACGTAACTTTTTACAGAGACGGACGGATGTGGACGATCAACCTGCTATTTCAAGGCGGTATCATGCTGATGACGATGAGGAAACTCCTGCAGAACGATCACGCCGATTGGCAGCGTTGTCCCATAGTCGCGATTATGAGGACGATGATGATGATGATGAAACACCTGCTGAGCGGAAACGACGACTTGCTGCCTTACAAGGTACAGACGCGAGAGCTGGCAGCGATAGTGATGATGAAGATCGAGAGGTTCAATATGAGGGCGATGAAGATGATGAAGAGGAATTCGAGGACGGTAATGACGAGGACAATCAAGAGGATGAAGACGACGACGATTACGACTATGACTCTGAATATGAACTTGAGAATCAAAGAGATGGAGCCAAGCTTTCTCCTCAGTCCTCAGCAGATGTTCCCGCTCGCATTTCATTTGCCGGAGAAACTGACTTTGACCGTCGTCGTCGATTTGCAGCGCTTGGCCTGGCTGCACCTAATCTGGGTACGCTTGCCACTTCATCGGGACACACGACATCTTCAGAATCATCTACATCCACTACACCTGCTGGAACAAATAATCCACCTAGTCGAGTTAGTCTCGAGACAGGCCGAGAGGCTCGCGACGATAGAGATAGGGAAACTTCGGATAATGGTCCGTCGCGTGGGATTACGTGGGGAAGTGTAGTGCGAAGGCGATAGAGATGATATTAGGGATTTCACGGATTGTATTGGAGCTGTTAATAAGGTGTTTTTATTTGGTAGATTAGGATATTATTATTATAAGCATTTTTGTGAGCATTATTTAGAGATATAAGCCCGATACCGAACGAAAGAATCAAGGACAATATTTCTTAAGTGTCAAAATCGCCAAGACATGAGAGATTGGGACATTCCACAGTTATCTGCAATATCCATTCTTGCTAAATTTTCAAATCTCGCTATATGCAAATTGCTGTCAAATGGTGCAAATAAATTTAATATTTATAATTATTTATCAATAATCGGTGCCACGGGCAAATATTCAGTGTGATTTTGTTTAGTTGTATATGGCTTGGGAACAGTTATGGATTAGTCGTCCACATTTAGCCTATGCAGTACTTGGCGGGTTTACGATCGTGTTCTCCTTGGTCTCGTTGTTTGTGAAGGAGAAGCTGTACATCGGGGAAGCTAGTAAATATATCATTTCGTATTATGTCTGAATGGAAATTGATCAGAAACAGGTGCAGCAACCTTAGTTGGACTTATTTTTGGCCCGCATGCCGCGGATTTGGTTAATCCGATGAGCTGGGGAAATACGGATTACATAACGCTGGAAATTACTCGTGTGGTGCTAGTTATCCAAATATTTTCTGTGGCTGCTGAGTTACCTGCTAAATTTATGTATTATCATGGTCTCGGTCTGAGTTTGCTCTTGTTTTGGGCTATGACGTTTGGTTGGATAGTGTCGTCGGTGTTTATTTGGAAGCTCGTCCCTGGCCTTAGATGGGTTGAGTCGCTGGTTATTTCGGCTTGCATCACTGCTACGGATCCGGTACTGGCAGCAGCGATTATTGGAAAGTCTAAGTTTGCAAGTAAGATCCCGGCCCGGATCCGAGATCTGTTGTCTGCTGAGTCAGCTTGCAACGATGGCCTAGCTGTTCCATTTACATGTGAGTACAGTTCTTGTATGAAGATGGATTTTTTTTAATTGCTAGATTTGGCTATTTATCTGATTCGATATGAGGGTCATCCACGTGAGATTGTCAAGAACTTATTCTGCCTGGCGATATTGTATCAGTGTGTATTCGGTGTATTTCTAGGTATAACGATTGGATATCTGGGGCGCAAGCTATTCAATCTGGCGCAAACATATGACTTAATGGACCGAGAATCGCTGTTAGTATTTTATATTGTTGTTGCACTTTTTGGGTCTGGGACCGGATCGATTCTTGGCGTCGACGATCTACTGGTTTCGTTTGCGGCTGGATCTGCTTTTTCATGGGATGGGCTCTATCTGGAAAGAGCAGAGGAAGCAAATGTATCTGCGGTTGTGGATTATTTACTGAACATTAGTTACTTTGTTTACTTTGGGTCAATAGTACCGTGGGATATGTTCAATGCTGTCGATATTGGTCTGAGCGCATGGAAGCTTGTACTGCTTGCTCTCATTCTCCTAGCTGTACGTCGGATTCCCATTATATGTGCTTTGAAGCCTTTCGTACGGGATATTCATACATGGCGTGAAGCTTTATTTTGTGGTCATTTCGGGCCGATAGGTGTTAGTGCTGTTTTTATGACGATACTGGTGCGCGCCGAGCTGGCGCATGGAGACCCCATTCCTTCGGAAGAGTTGCTAGAGTCGAACGAAGAGAATTACATGGTTGTCACTGTGATCTGGCCCGTGGTGTCCTTTATGATTCTGACATCCATCATTGTCCATGGATCGTCTATTGCGATATATAAATTATATAGACAGGTCAGTAATCTAGGCGTCTCGAGATCCTTGACAAGCTTGAGTCCATCTACGGCGAGCGCCCAGAAAAGTGCCGAAAACGGGGAAGGAGATGAAATTGAAATGATTGAACTGGGTCCTGGGAAAAGCGTTGGAGAGCAATTCTCAGATCGGAAGTCGGCGCGGAGAGTTTCGATCGCGGTCTAGATCGACCGACGTAAATTTCTCCGACATGGTGAAGTAAGCGAATGTGGCACATGTGAATCATTTAAAAGAAGTTCATTCAGTTTGGCACTCGTTAGATATTGGGGTCCATTGGACTGTCGGTTATGCAAGGCTATATCTGGGTTAACGTGTAGTATGGATAAATTGGAATTATATAGGGTTCAGGATGTTAGATGTAATAGAATTTTTAGAGATGTTACTACAATATGCATATGCTCTAATTTCTGCTTCAGATGAGTGGTTGGATATTACTTGATATGTTGAAATGAGCTTAAAATATGATTCGTTGCGACTTGGCATTAACCTCGACAATGTCGATTCTGACTTGGTAGATATTCCCGTCATTCAAATCTACATCTATTTATATGCCTAAATCTCAGATAAAGTTAATACTCGTCTGTCAAGTTGTTTGAGCTTTCGACTTATGTTGTGGTAGTTACAGCGAGCAACTAGTTTTGCTTAATTGCCAAGTTCCCTTTGTCATAGCGGCCACCAAATTTCTCTTGTTTCAGAGTCATATGGGTGATATATATTTATTATATTCAAAAATCCCAGTGAATTTCGAGTAGAAAAGATGCCCAATAAATATATACTCGAAAATGCTTAGGCAGAAATTGATTCAGATAAAAACAGATGGTCGAATTTTTTGTTAGATTCTGAAAAACCAGATTAGAAGTTAAAACTCCCAGCTGATCTAAACACCGATATAAATGCCCATTATTTACATCGTAAATTTTTAAAATAATGCAAAAATATTAGACAATATACTTTAGGTATCATGAAAACAGATACGGAAAATCTACAACTGCGCGTGCCCTTTCTTCCGCGAGCGCTTTCCGATCCCGTGAACAGCGTTCCGCATAATGAATTCTACATATTTGGATACGGATCACTGATCTTCAAGCCGCCGCCATTTGTCGAGTTTTCCGTAGGCGGATTCGTGGAAGGTTATGTGCGCCGGTTTTGGCAACAGTCACACGATCATCGGGGTACACCGGATCATCCTGGCCGTGTCGTTACCCTGGTCGAACGACAGGTTTGGCAGGCTGGCGGCCTGATGCTGCAAGACCCACACGCGGAGTTTGAGTTACTGCAGACAGGGAAGACGTGGGGTGTTGCGTATAAGATCATTCCTGAAAAAGTGAAACAGGTTTCTGGAATTCTCGACTTGCGTGAGCAGAATGGGTATTCGGTTCATTTAGTACCATTTCATCCTGCGGCCGGTGGTGACGGCGTTGTGCCAGCTATCGTGTATATCGGAACTCCTGACAATTTTGCGTTCAGTCCGGAACCCGACCTGAATAAATTGGCTGCATTGATTGCTATCTCGAAAGGTCCTTCGGGCTATAATAAAGACTACCTGTATAATCTTGCTATGGCGCTGAAACAGCTACATGAATCGCTGCCGTCAGATCAAATAGAGTCGAACTCACAGTATCTCGACTACCACATAATGGACCTTGTCAATAGAGTCAAAGTGGCAGAAAGTAATCTAATTAATTAATTAATTTATTAATTTTTTCTATTCAGACTATTCTTCTCAAATTTCTAATATTGATAAATCAAAACAGATCATAACGCCCCGCCTACTTTCTCGTCCTGTCCTCCCCATGCAAAATAACTTCCAAAACCAAAAACAGCTTCCAATTAATTTCACATACGAGCAGTTTCACTAATCGTCCAAAATTATCTTTACACTCAAACTTCCTAAGTCCTCGCCCGTTTTTCGTTCTCCTCCTCATCATTCCAGCTTCGCTTTCGGTCATTTATTGCTGTTTCGTCTCGGGCATTGCCATTTTCACCGGAACTGCCGCTAGCGCTGGCACTAGCAACTCCCACTCCTCCACTTGTTGTGTTAGTTGCTGGGCCCCGAAAGCTATTTGCCGCTGACACGACTACTGGGGTCTGGAATTGTAGTGGTGATGGCAGCAAATCTTGACTTAGCAGCCCTCCAGCACTCTTGAATTGCATGTTCCAGTCATTCGACTGGTAAAACATGGATGGACTCGGAAGAAACTCAGACATATATCGCCCGGGTAAAGCAGAAACAGGCGTTTGTTCCCTGGCAGAAATAAGCATCGGGCCAGTTCCACTCGTCACTGGTATAGTCGATAATGGCATTACCGCCGATTGTCCACTGCCACCGCCAACACCGCTCGTAGCTACTGCTGGAGCGAGAGATGGCCGAGCAAACGGGTTTCCGGGCCCTCCAAGACCTCCACCATTATGATACGTCGAGGGGGATGGCGGTGGTAATAATAGAATCGGAGACGACATCTCCTTGTTGATGGCACTCATAGGGGGTGCTGAATTTTGGTCTCGCCCAGAAGCTGACGAGGATATCGCTGTTGACGTAGCACTTCCAGGACCTCCAGCGACTTCGTGATTTGTGTTTGTATCTTTGGTGTGCTTCTGGTGCATCTGCTTTTTTCCCGCACCCTGAGACTCGTCCGGGATACGTAGCTTCAGTTTTGGCCGCATCACACCCATATTCGGGGTGCCTATGCTAGCCACTGATGGAGGCCCACTTACAGAACTGTCGACGCTGGCAGAGGTAGCAAGTGCGGTCGAACTCGGCTGACGGGATGCTAGTGCAGGAGAGCTATTCATTTGGTCGTTGGAATCGCGTTTGACAATCGCTGACGGAGGGACCTGGAATTGAAATGAAGTATCGTAAGTAGGTGTATCTGAACCATACGAGTATGAGACATATTGCTGGCTTTGATGCTGTGTTGGTTGTTGTTCTTGCTGGTGTTGTTGTTCTTGTTGAGATAGCTGGTGTTGCTGAGATTGGTCCTCGCGCGGAGGGAAATAAAAAAATTGATTCTGGGATGAATAGACTTGTACATTATGAGGCACCTGCGACATCATCATACTGCCATTAGCTGAATTTGCAACCGATGATTGGCTCTGCGATCTCCCATGTGTTCGAGAGAGTAATAATTGCTGCTGATCCTTTTGATTTACTTCTTGTGGTTGTGGTTGAGATTGCGAATGCGTTTGTGATTGGTCTCCGTATGCATGGTGCTGAGGCTCAACTGAAGTTTGAGACAGCGAACGAATATGATTTTGTGGAGCGGAAGACCGTCGTGAATGAGAGCTACCGAGCTGCGGATCCGGAGTCACCGATTGTGATAATCGAGACCTGGAGAGATCCGGCGGCAAACCAAGATTCGAGCCCACGGCTAAGGAGTTTTGCCGTGACGATGCTTGGTTGTATGGAAGATTATCAACAGAATCGTTGTCGTTATCGTGGTCTACTTCGCCGTCGTCATCGGTCAGTTCGCCCAAATCCCGCTGGAAATCTCGCGGGCCCTTGGATTCGTGCGGGGTAGACTGAAAGATGTTAACAAGGAAAAAAAATGAAATAAAAAGAAGAGAAAACTGACATAATTATAGCGTTCAATTAGCTGACGAGTATCGCAAGAAGAATATTCGTAGAGCTTTTTGTTTGCGCCGAAGATAATAACAGCGATGTCGACGGAACAGAGCACAGAGAGCTCATGAGCCTTTTTGAACAGCCCAGCCTTGCGCTTAAGAAATGTGACAGAGCGATTGCGGTCGTCTTTTAGCGGACGGATAAGAATTTTTCTGCGACCCATAACTGATGAGAGATATAGATAAGATATAACTAGCTCCTAGTCACTGAAATATCAGTGCAAAATGGATGCCGTGAGACAGAGCAAGGAGAAAAGGCCGGCTGATTTTGGTGTGGCAGAACCGCGGAAACAGGAGAATATCAGCAGTACGCACGAATCGGAAGTACAGCCTCGTTTATTATTGCTTGCAAGAGATGATTGACCTGCAAAAATTAAGTCCGAGAAATAAATTTAGGATGATGAGCTAGTCTTTCTGCTGAAACGGAAGAAATTGTGAGAGCAAGCGAAGACCTCTGACGATATCCTCGTGAAAATGGGAAGAATCGGTGTGGCCGTCGGATGGATATGCTATACTTAGCATCACATGGCCGATGCTCATCGGGCCAGTTTTCTGCGGCAATTTATTGTGCGCGGCTACTACATTTAAGCAGACCCGAAACTTGGAGCGGCGTGGGTTATAAAATTCGGGTGAGTAGGCATTGTTCAGGAAATAGCGGACGTAATTACGTAAGTACGCACTAAAGGCACTCGGATCTAAACATACTTTTCTTCATCAAACTATCACGAATTATATAGTTGAAAACTTACAATAAAGTATACATTTTCTCTAATTTACAATGAATTGCCATTTTACAGGCTTCTGATCGTCCCTAATCGTTCCGACGCAGCTGGTATCCTCCACTCGTTTAATATGATAGCGCCGGCATTTGAGAGAGGGAAGATCAGATCGTTTTCTTATCTTCCCCTTCAACTTCAGCATCTTCATCTTCGTCTTCGCTACGGACATCTTCCTGTACATCCAGAAATACAAACCGATAAGCAACTCGGATGATCAGCACAAGCCAATAAACGTTGACTGCTTGCAATGCAAAAATTAGTGTGAATGTAATGTACTGGGAAATCCAACATTTGTATTGTTGAGTGGAAAAGTCCAAATCGAACGGTCCGACAGTTGCAAACTCGGTAGCTACAGCATAGAGAATGCGCAAGTTCAAGTAATGTCGCAGATATATCCACACGCCCATAAACACCAAGAAGAATGGGCCAGTCAACCAATGATTGAGATAATTCATCGTCTTTGAAATCGAGAGCATAAGATCACTAAGATCCATGGTGATATATACAGGCAGACCCATCCATGTGAAGTGGAATTTGTAAGAACAGAAAATAAGTGCGATCGTGACGACATGATGAAACACCAGTTCCTTAAAATCCTTTCGTGGTTTCTCCAGTTGCAGCATTAGAACGACCGACTGCTGTACCCAAAAAGAAGCCTGCAAAAGATAATATGCTTTGAACTGCAGTTCATGAGACTTGTGAGGATAGTTCTCAAACATCGGTTTTGTCTCAAAGTACCATAACGGCATATGATACATAATCCACAGACCCCAAGGGGCCATAACACCATAATAAATAATTGCATAGGTCTGTTCCATAAACCGATCAATCTTGCCCTTCTTGCGAAGACCGCTATATCGAGCCAAAGGCTCCAAAATCTGCTGCATACAGAATTCTCGGATGAAAGTAAACACAACCGTATAGAACGCCACGAAACAAAAATCTTTCAATCCTTTTCCGTACATGACCTTCCCGCTGGACGCGTCGAATGCAGGATATGAGAGCGTGAGAAACGGTTTCAGAACAGAGTACACTAGACTGCCTTTGGGCGATACCAAGTATACAAGAGAAATAAAAACCGTAAAAACAAAAGGATTAAGCCACGTTTTTTGATATGCCAATTCTCGATAGCGAGTCCACCATAAACTAGCTGTTGAACTCTCCGCTGCCTGACCGTTTTGCTTGCCACTTCGCTGTACGTTTGACTTCGACTCTGACAAAGTCTGCAACGAAGAGCTTTGATGGCCGCCATCACTCAAATCCGAACTACCATGCCCAATACTACCAGACAATGCTCGCTGTCTGTTTCTACTAGCGCGCAATTGATTTTCGGTTGGAGTCATGGTCGACAAACTTGGACTTGACGTGTCGCCCAGTGCGATTTCTCCAACTGATGACGTCCGACGTCGTTGCGCCTGCGGACGTAATGTTCCACTCGCCTTGCTTGGAGACTCCGATCCAACCAAATTAGTTGAGCTCATTGCTGTTTTCGAATGTTAATTCGCGTTGACGTCTGTTAAATCTGTTCCGATATCCACTTGCTCACTCTGGTCAGCTGCCTCTATTCTCCAATCAAATATCGACTGCTAAAATGTTAAATATCCGTAATTTTATCGGTCTAAACAGAGCTCGATAATTACAAAAATATGAAAAATCTCAGTGAATTCAAAGCAACACTTCTCAAATAGCGAAATGTTGACCTGCCAATGTCAGGGTCGGAGTCAGCTTAAATCAACAATAAGAGTCCTCGACAAAAGCCACTGTAGTTGACCTTCAAGAACAAATCACAATTCTTCCACTTTCTGCAATTTTTTATTATATAAATTTATATTTTAGTATACTACAGTATAAACAATACTATACTATCTTATACTTTACTATAAATATTGTAACTAAGCATTCTCCTCCAGTAAAATCTAGATTCTCCTCATCCGGCCATTGTTTACCCTTCACCTTCTCCACTACAACCCTAAACAAGTCTAAACAATCGCCGATTCTGCATTGGGCTTACGTAATCTTAATTATTTGTATTAAATAATAAGCTGACAGTGATAGCATAGTAATGTAGATCTTCTTTATTGAAAAACTCCTACATCCTATAAAATAAAGCAAACGACGTCAACAAATAAAATATAATAAAACTACTATATTTCTGGTTCTTCTGCCGGAACTCGTCAATATTTACGTCCCTCACATTCCCCATTTAATAATAATAATGATGATCATAAAAACAATTCAGTCTTTAATTGTACAAATCGTCGTCACCCTCATCTGCTGCAAACGCAGCTCCGCCTTCTGCGCTGGCTGCACCAGTAGCACCGGCTTCAGCTGCTTCAGCACCGCTGAACCGAAAGCTGCCGAATGCTCCACGAGAGGTCTGTAATTGATTCGCATACGCCTCGTACCGTCGGAGCTCAGCATCACTAACACTCCGTCGTGCAGTTAACATCGCCTCCTCGAAATGAGA
Organism: [Lipomyces] oligophaga; assembly: GCF_038497815.1. Classification (NCBI taxonomy): domain Eukaryota; kingdom Fungi; phylum Ascomycota; class Lipomycetes; order Lipomycetales; family Lipomycetaceae; genus Lipomyces; species [Lipomyces] oligophaga. Next base: position 541,401 of record NW_027117791.1, on the reverse strand, counting down.
CTTGTTCACATATGGAACCGGATCTTCCATGGCAACATCCTCTTCGCCAGCCTCCTTCTCAGCAGCCTCAGCAGCCTCAATGCTGTCTTTGATAGCAAACTTGGCGGCCCGCTGCACAATGTATGACATATCGGCACCAGAGAATCCGTGAGTAATTTGAGCAATCTCCCGCAAGTTCAAACCAGGCTCGAGAGGAGTGTTACGAAGCTGCGCCTTCAAAATAGACATTCGCGACTCTTCATCGGGTAATGGCACATAAATCAACTGATCCAGACGACCCGGACGCAAAAGCGCAGGATCAATCTGATCAGGTCGATTAGTCGCACCAATAACAAATACATTCTTCTTGGCTCCCATACCATCCATCTCAGTAAGAAGTTGGTTTACAACTCGATCAGACGCTCCACCTGCATCTCCCATAGATCCTCCACGAGACTTAGCGATCGAATCCAACTCATCCAAAAACACTACACAAGGCGCTGCTGCACGCGCCTTATCGAAAATGTCACGAATATTAGATTCAGATTCTCCAAACCACATAGAGAGAAGCTCAGGTCCTTTAACGGAAATGAAATTGGCAGAAACCTCTGTTGCAACGGCCTTAGCAAGCATGGTTTTACCTGTACCAGGAGGTCCATAGAATAAGACTCCTCGAGATGGGGACAAACCAAATTTCGCATATGATTCTGGATGAAGAACAGGATATTCCACAGTCTCCTTGAGCTCTTGCTTGACCTTTTCGAGACCCCCAATATCTTCCCAAGTAACGTTAACAGACTGGACAACAGTCTCGCGAAGGGCAGACGGATTCGAAGAACCAAGAGCAAAACGGAAGTTATCCATAGTGACTCCCAAGCTGTCCAAAACCTCGGCATCAATAGTCTCCTCCTCAAGATCGATAAGATCCATCTTTTCACGAATCTGCTGCATAGCAGCTTCAGAACAAAGCGATGCTAAATCAGATCCAACATAACCATGAGTCTCTGCAGCAATAGTCTCGAGATCAACATCATCGGCCAACTTCATGTTCTTCGTGTGGATACGCAAAATTTCAAGTCGTCCAGTAGGATCAGGGATACCAATATCGACCTCACGATCGAAACGACCAAATCGTCGAAGGGCTGGATCAATAGCATTTGGTCGATTCGTAGCAGCAATAACAACAATGTTGGCACGCGCCTTCATACCATCCATGAGAGTCAGAAGCTGGGAAACAACTCTTCGCTCGACCTCACCGTTCGTTTTCTCACGCTTAGGAGCGATAGAATCTATTTCATCAATGAAGATAATTGCAGGAGCGTTCTTCTCTGCTTCTTCGAAAGCCTTTCGCAAATTGCTCTCAGATTCACCAGCCATCTTTGACATGATCTCCGGACCATTGATCAGGAAAAAGAAGGCACCAGTTTCATTGGCAACTGCACGCGCCATCAAAGTCTTACCGGTACCAGGAGGACCATACATAAGAATGCCACGCGGGGGTTTGATACCAATACTCTTGAATAACTGTGGATATCGGAGAGGAAGCTCGACCAATTCACGAATCTGAGCCATCTGCTTACGGCAACCGCCGATATCATCATATCCTACCTCGTTCAAGTTGTTCTCTTCGTCTTCCCGATTGATAGGTTCACCTTCGCAATGAATAACAGTTTCCTGAGCAACGATACCGTAATCAGCAGGCTCCATGTCAACAATCTTAAACTCCACTTGACGCATACCACCGCGAACAGTAAATAGATCTCCTTTCCGAACTGGCCGGTAGGCTTCAAGAAAGTAAGGCTTTAGATAGACATCAAAGAGAGATCCAGTAAGGCCTTCAACGGTGTCGGCGATTGGCAAGCATGAAATTCTCTTTGCCTAAATGTACTAGTTAATAATCTAAACAGAACACAACGAGAGAGAACCAACGTACATATTTGATTCCCGAGAATGCATGAACGGAAACAATATCGCCAAGTCTGACGCGTAAGTTTTGACGAACGACACGATTAATACGCGCAACACCATCCTCGACTTCTTCATCTTGAAGAACAATTAAAGCGGTATCTTTTCTCTTCTTGCCTTTGACAATGACCACGTCTCCACGGAAAAACTGGAGAAGATCCATGGTATTCGGGGAAAGTGTAATAACCGAGTTGTCATCGTTGACAGCATCATCGACGATCAGCGCTAGAAAGAGTCAGTAAATAATGAACTAAGAGACACTTAGGGATCTGCGAGAATGATAACAGTCAGATAATGGCAATAATAATCATAATAATATTGTTGTCATCGCTGTAATAATAGCAATAGACCCAACACCAGCAATGCAAGCACTATCCACGGTCGGGAGAGTGGAACGCGGCGCGCCACCGTTGCTGAGCGAGTGACCCGAGACCGGGCCAGGTGAGCTCGTTCAGATCATGGTTAGAACGACTGGAGACGACGCAATCGGCAAAGCGACAAAAAGAGATCCAAATAGTAGAGCTCGATACCATCGCAATAACAGACACAAGCAACGTTGAAATAACGATTGATGGCGCTAAATCAAACCAGACCGAGCACAAACGGACACATCACGGTTAACCCCATAACTCGCTCGCGATCCCCTTGAGCATCATGTCCACACCCCGCAGTTCGATCGTCTCCGACCATCATCACACAATCATAATCTTACAAACCGAAACAGACCGCAGAAGAAATCAAACCTGAAACGTACCGTTATCTTTCTTCTTCTTGCGAAGGATGGCTGTAGCCGTGGCATCTTCCTTAGAAGGCTCCGCGCCAGAGGCATCGGTGAGATTAGGGTGATGCTTCTTGTCGGCAGGTTCAGACATAGTGAGCTATTTATTCCGTATGAGAATTCCGATCAAATCAAGAGCTTGCGAAGCTATTCGAGACTGATCCTTTAGATTCGATTTCTCCGGGAAACTAGAGTAGACTAAACGTAGTAATCGACAGGGCAGCAGGAGGTGCGACGAATATATATAAGTGAGAGATAGACTGAGGGTGTCTTAACAACGGGCTCCAGCTAAGACGTGCTCTTAACTATGGGCAAAGCCCACCGCCGACTGTCCCAAAGAACAGAAGCCCACAGAAGGAAGGTCCGTCTGAGGTGAGTGCTGACAGACATGTGGGTCACGTGTATATTATGTAAGATGCCGAGCAGTATGGGAGCAAGAACTAAGTATATAGTGGGAAAAGAGCAGGAGTGTGCAGGTAAGGGAGAAGGTGCGAGAAGTGAGACTAAAGGAGCACCATGATAATGAGGATGGCTGGAGAATGAGAAGGAGGGAAATGATGACGGTGCCCATTATAATAAAAGAATATGAAAGAATGAATTTAAAGAAAGAATAAAATAAATGCCAACCAAACAAAAAAGTAAAGAGTGAAATAGGAATAACAACCAAACGAACATAAATCAAAAGTAGATGGAGCGGACGATAATACAATGACACTAATACACTTGTAACGTTGCAAACTCATATGTCCTGGTAGATCAGTAATGGTTGCCCCACAGCTGTGACTTCAGGAATCGTGCATTTGAGATCGAACGCTTTTGATAGCACGATCTTAAATATCTGCGGCAATGTCAGTTCAATAAAGAGCAATTGGCAACAAGGAGAACAGGAATCGCACCTTCTGAATGTTGATGGAATCTCGCGTAGAGCAGAAAATCAGGCTTGCTCGCATCACCTTAGCGAACCGCCGTGCCTAGATAGTGTTAACAGTGCGGATCCCGAGTGGTCAGTCCAATATAGACCTACCTGTCGAGTGATCTCTTCCTGTTCTTCTGGAGACATATACTCGAATCTGTCGAACTTCGTTCCAATGAGAAATGGAATAGCAGTCTAATTGAATATTATGAGCATTCAGACTTTAGTAGAAGACATCACTGTCTACTCACCCGGTTGAAACCTCTGGCTTGGCGATACCACTCCTTAATGGAGTTTAGAGTCTTTTTCCGTGTTAAATCAAACATAAATAAAATGGCAACCGCATCATTGGACACTAAAGGAAGCATATTAACGAATTCCTTTTGCCCACCCAGATCCCAAATCGAAAATGTGATTTCTGTGTCGCGAATCGAGATTGTTTTTTCCATAAAGTTAACACCTTAATTTGTCAGTACATTATGCAATTACGAGACAATCAATTAAGACTAATAAAGACGAGCAATCAATACTAACCCAAAGTCTGAATGTAGTCTTCGTCGAAGCTGCCTTCGACATATTTGACCATTAGCGACGTTTTGCCGATCTGTGCATCTCCAATCATGCCAACTTTGATAATGATTCTAGAGAAATGTAAGAAACGGTGGGCAAATAAAAAATAAAAAGGATATCGCAAAAACAAGAAAACACGTACGACGGCTTTTGTGTTGTAGAAGCGCTTTCTGAACTGCTATGTGACATTTTCGTATCGGAATATATAATTGAACAAAAGCTAAACGAGCAAGCTGTTGTTGACCTCCGTCTCAACCCAAAAAATTATATCCAAAAAATTCAATATCTGAAGTCGAAAGGACCAAATCTCAGGTTCCTAACACGACTGGTAGGCTACTGTGAAGAATCTAGTCAGTCACCTCTGTTCTGACGCGCAACGGAAGCATTCACGTCGATGCAGGGTATCGTGTTTCGTCGGAATTGCTCGAATAGTAGTAATATCTAAATTACACGTTTCAACGAGCTAACTTGACTAGCTTTGTTCTATTTCTGTCGTCCTGTGTCAATGTAATAAAATACAATAAAATACCCCCAAATTTTAAATCACTTTGAAGCACGATTCGCGAACACACGGCGCGTGTTTGTTTACAACGCCGTTTCAAGATCACGTGGATCCGCTCCGTGGTAGAAGGGGAGCTTTGTTTGAGCACAGACAGGCGGTAGAATTTGGAAGGGGTCAGGAATCAGCCAGAGAAGAATGGTGAACTGAAGTAACGACTTTTACGCGACTCCATACGAATTTTTAGAGGACAAAGACAGACACGAACCGAAGCAAAAATCGGATTGGTCGGATTAGCATCCAAAAATATACCGATGATAAATAGATAAACGAAGTCTGATAAATAGATTGCTTCAGTCGCGGATCGAACGCGCCGCCATCGCGTCAAGTGAGCCGCCAGTCAGCATTGCCCAGCCAAAACCACGGAAATATAGGCGTTTGTACCGACTGGCTTTGGATAGGGTCCTCCATCCTCCGTACTGAGGAGGATGGCTGCAGTTTATATTAGAAGCTGCTATTTGCTGGAAATGTTAATTTAATTGACGATTTTGGTTGGTTCAGATTGGGTCCGAAAGCAGCCTTTGGGGAATTGAGCAGATACTACAGTTGCTTCAGTATTGACCAGAATTATTCGTCGTTCCACTCTTCTTGTGTGTGTGCCAAATATATCTCGGGTCCATTGCAGACAGTTACTCTGAGAATATTGTGTCTTCAAAGCCATTAACTGTCACAAGAGCTCAGCTCTAGTCTGTGATGCTGGGAAAGAAAGGTCAGATACGAGTGCTACGACCGTGTTTTCAAGATGCCTGCCGATGATCTCCCGGTAAGTGCATTTGCGTTGGACTGTTGTGGCCAGTCAAACTGATCCGATCCATCTTAGGTTATGCCCTCTCTGGCGGACTATCAGAGAATGCTGAAGGAGCAACAACAACAACAAAAGCAACATGATCAGAACCAAGAACAGCAACAGCGACGACGCGAACGTCGGGATCAGCAGCAGCAGCAACAACAACAGCGTAATCAGAGGGAACCACAACAGCTGCGGATACAACCAAATATGAGCGATGTTTACAGTCATCCTCCTCATCAATATCAGGTTCAATCTGGTCGACCTGATCAATCTGATTATTATTATTCGCAGCAACAACAGCAACAACGAGGTCACCCTCAATCTGTATATTCACCTACGTCGGCAACACACCGCGTCTATTCTCAAAGCCCGCAACTTGATCAGCAAATACAGATGCAACCTAATTCTCGACCACCTCCATCCTCTGAGGCAGCACGAACGAGACCTTTGAGAGTACCAGTCCCCATTAATAAACCATTACCTAGGCCGGCCAACGGGCCTCCACCAGCCTACTATAACAATCAACCTCAGCAATATCAGCAACCAGCTCAACAGCCTTATATGGGGAATCAACCAGAGGCTCGCTCTCCATCTGCATATCAGTCGAATTTTGTCATTGATCATCAAGGTCAGACAAGGCGTCCCTCAGGCGACAGACTTGCTGGGACCCCATCACAGATACGTCCTTTTCCCAGTCAGACACCTGTACCACGTCGGAAGGTGACTCCTCATGATCATTCGATTGCTTCACCTTCTCCATTACCACCTTCTTCAGATCCGCTATTCAAAGTATTTAAGAACGTCGATAAAGCAGGTAAGCGCTATTCCCAGCCAAATATTGACCATGCATGCTGATACAACTCTCAAAAGGAACTGGTCGGCTGACGCAGACCGATCTATGTGAAGGGCTACTGAATTTTGATCGCTCAAAGTTTGATCCAGCCACTGTCCGACTACTATTCCACATTTTTGACGAATCTAAAACTGGTGCAATTGACTTTTTTCAGTTTAGTAAGTGGCTAGTAATGAAGTTGTGTTTCTACTAGATTTGATTCTAATCTGGAGTTAGAACGATTGTGGGAATACCTTTCCGAATGGCAAATCAAATTCAAAGAGTTTGATGTTGATGGTGATCTTTCAATATCATTCACCGAATTTGACAATGCGCTTAAAGGTATTTGTCATTATTACTTTTGGATTACTGTTTTCATTTTCTCACCTGATCTAGCTTTCCAGTACAATCTAACTCCAGACCTTACACGCTACATGTTTCAAACATATGATAAAAACCGGACAAACTCCATGTCTTTTGACTTGTTCATCCAAGCATGTGTAATGTTGACCTTAATAACTGCATCTTTCAAGAAGTATTCTCCCGATGATTCAGGTATGTCAGACGGTTCTGTTCAGTCACATGTTGAACTAATCCTCGGCATAGGACACGTCAAATTAGATTTCGAGCAGTTTCTTGGCGAGATGCTCACTTTGCGATAATAGCTTGCTTTAATTTTTCAAGTGATTTCATAATGATAGATATTTACTTATGCATATACACAATGTCTCGTCTAGCGCCGCTGTCGATCCTTGTTGTTTCTATTGTAGTCATATTGCACGTGATAAAATTAAACTTATCCAGCCGTACAACCGTCAGATATTCTGAAGACGCGATGGACGTACTGATTAGACGAAGGAACGCGATTGACCTAGAGTCGAGAGTTAGAACCGCCAGTTTTGTTGCTTAACTAAGTTCTAGTTGGCGCGTGGACCACACGTGCTGTTTTGGGGGTTTCTGACGACCGCAACGCGAACAAAAGTATATAAACGACGATTGCAGCAGATCAGGGAAGAATTACTATACCTAAGTGAAGAGACTCCTAGCTTTTGTCTGTTTCATATAAATTAAACACAATGTCTTACGATCTTCTGGTAAGTATTAGGTAAAAAATCATACAAAAAATTTTGCTAACGCAACAACTTAATTAGTCGATGCCTAGATTGCGGGATTACTACAACTCAGTTAATCCGCAATCTGAACAGACTGAGAATACGGATCCCAAATCTTCTGAAGTTACAACGGAAATTCCTAGCGTCGACCAAAATTCAGCTGTCTCAAATACTGCTCCTCATCGGTCTTCGTCGACCGCTAGTAGGCGGTCTACTTCCACTCTTGTGACAACTGATCTTCCTGCTAAGACGCAGTCGTCATATGGTAATCATGATGGAAATGAAAGCGGCAGTGCGCGACCTAATTCATCATTTTTTTATCAAGCGGCTGGAACGCCTGTCGATCAGCTTAGTACTCCGCCGTCTAATTTTCATGCTCCCCTCATTTCATTTGAAGATGTTTTCTCGCGACATTCATCAGGTATTTTAGTTGCAAATATGAATGTTTTCCGGTCTAACACAGCGGAAAAGGTGGTCAATTAAATCAACGGAGCTGCAAACAAGCATTGTTGGACCTTTATGGAGTCAGATTTGGAATCGTAGTGCTGCGATTTTTGTTCAAGTATGGTGAAAATGTCGAGTCCAAGTTCAGGACCTATGCTGACCTATTCGAAAGATCTTTTGATAGTGACAATTCTGAAGCAATCAGTCGAGATGAATTTCGTAAGTTATCTTTATTATAGGCTTCGCCTGAATTTACTTATTTGGGATTAGGAAGTATGTATTCATATATTGAGAGCTGGCGAGCGAATTTTCAGCAGTGCGATAGAGACCGGAGTGGATCCATTTCCACTGCGGAACTACATAGTTATTTAATTTGTAAGTCAGCCGATATTAATGTTTCGGATAGAGAGAGCTTATAGTTGACGGTAATTATGTCAGCGACCAGATATGTGTTGTCGTATCCAGCGATTGAAGCGATTATGCGCAGCGAATTTGTTAACTCAAATGGCGAACTTTCCTTTGACACATTTATAATTGTTTGCATTGTTATTGAACGGATACGTGAGAGGTTTAAAATGCATGCGGATGAGAATTGTAAGCTAAAGTACGTTGTGGGTGTGGTAATTCTAACTCGATAGATACGGCTACGTTTAATTTTGAGCAGTTTATGGTTGTTATTTTTGAGCTTTTATTATGACTGATTATCTAAATGTTATCTATTGAAATAAGTTTTAAAGTTCGACCGATTGTATATCACCTTACCATGATCAAAGATAGGATAGCGTAATTCGTGGTCCAAAATCTACAACAAGCTACTTCCGATCTACAATTCTCCATTCATAATTCAAATCATGATTTATTCTGCCACCAAAAAAAAAGAAAGAGCGAATTCTCCAGAAAACAATTTATAACTAATCTCGTAATTAATGTGTACCAACATCTTCGCTCATCCAAACTAGGCTTATCTCACCCACAGCCAGTGACCACAAAGGTTCTCATAGAAGTTGGTCCGGTCAGTCCTCCTTCCGTGCTTTCCCCTCAAAGGAAATTCTGAATGGTTTTCTACCAGCTTAGATCTCTAACAACTTACCAGCTTTCTATATGCGAGAGCGGGCCAGTTTGACAGACATTGCGATCACAAAAACAGGGACAATGCTGATAACTTCGCTCACTCCACTCCAAGCAGGTCCGATTTGCACACGAACAAAGGCCCCTGCGACTAAGAGTACAGCGAAAAAATTGTACGTCAGGGACCAAGCAATTGCCAATAAAACGCGCCAACGGATCTCGCGTGAGAGATCGAGCAGACGCAGAACACCAGCAATATCACCATCCAATACACAAGCGTCTGAAGAGGCAAACGTGATACCTTCGCTCGTCATGGAGAGGCCAATATCTGCCTCGGCGAGGGCAATGGCGTCGTTAGCACCATCTCCGCAAAACAATACCTTCTCTTGTGTTTGTCTTAGTGCGGTGATATAATCAAGTTTACCCTCGGGTGAGGTTTCCGCAAGAAATTCTGAAATACCGAGCGCTGAACACACGGTTGACACAGCAGAGGTTGTATCGCCAGATAAAACATGTACTTTGATACCGCGCATCTGCAGCGTACTTACTACGGTTGCGCTTTTCGCTCGAAGAGTTGAACTGATACCAAAGATGGCAAGCACTGGTCCATTGCGAAGACCTACACAAAACAAAGAGCTTCCATTTGCGAGCATAGGCTTGATTCGCTTGTTATTGCGAGGAATGCCTACAAACGAAGGCTTTCCGCATACCAAATTCATTGTCTTCTCGGTCTGAGGATCCTGGAATGTTGTTTTTATTCCAGATCCTACGACTTGCTCAATTTCTCCAACAGGATATATATCCTCTTCTTTTTCGTCATTTTCCCTATGGGTATTGATATAGAGTGCTACTGCTCGCGAGATGGGATGAGAATTTTCCGTTACGACTGCTCGAATTAGACTGCGAGTTGGCAGGTCTACATTCTGATTAATCCAGACGTAATTGACGTTCAGCATATCTGTTGTTAGTGTGCCTGTTTTGTCAAACACAACATGCTTAATCTCATGGGCTATATCAGTGGGAGATGCAGATTTCAAAAGAAGTCCATACTTCTGTTTACCAACTGCTATACCCACTGACAGTACGAGCGGGATTGAAAGGACAAGTGCACAGGGACATGATACAGCTAACGTTGCGATTGCGTATGTAATAGCGTCGGAACCTGCTTTTGAACTAGACCATTTTCGCGTTCCAAGAGTATTAATCAGCATCCAGATGAGAAACACCAAACAGGCGACAATAATCATTGAGGGTGTCAAATATTTAGCAATTTTTTCGACTGTATCGCTTTGTTTTGTGCGGAATGATGATACAGAGTTGACTAGCACTTTGACGTTCGAAACTGAATTTTCAGGTACAAGTCTAGTAGCTCGAAATACGATTTCAGAATCAGAAACCATTTGTGCACCTGCTAGAATTTCGTTACCTCGCTTTTTATATACCGGCAGAGATTCTCCAGTTACATGAGATTCATCGAACTCTCCAAATCCAGATACAATGATTCCGTCCGTCACAGCTTTCTCGTCTTTGCGCAGCAGAATCCTATCACCATATTGGAGGAGAGAAGCGGCAATTGTGGATTGCGGGAATTCTTCCAGGGTCAGCATAGTTGGCTGATAAAAGTCAAATTTTAGTTGTGCGGTGGCTGCAAGGCGAATAATCGCTGTTATTAATTTTCCAAACAAGACTAGTGTCAATAAGAGAGACGCTGACTCGTATATTTCGTCTTCGTCCTCAAGTCTGTCGTATCTGTGAAGAATGAAGACTACGAGAGAATATATATACGAGATGGATGTCGAAAGGGCGACCAAACAGTCAGAGTCCAGTGCATAACCGTGACGCAAGGTTAGATATACTGAAATGTATATTTTTCGAGCGCAGAGAATTTGGATCAAAGTGGCTAATGCAAGCATGATACTAGATCTCGCAAGCTTAGTTGATTCGGTAAATGAACCCCAGGAAAGTACGAGAATAGGTACCGTGAGCAGTAGAGCGACAAGGAATTCCATAAATTGATTCTTGATCTCTTGATTGATGGAGCACCCAAGCAATTTCGGATGTTTATCTTCATCTGACTCTTCATTGGGAATGATATCGTTTGGTGTTAATCCCAAGCTTGCAATTTTGTCGCGAGCATTTATGACAGTCGGGTCGTACTCAATTTTCCAAGTATTATCATTTACGAGTGAGACACCTTTTTCGTTGCATTTAAGCTCGTGATTTGTCATGCAATAGTATTGAGACTCATCTGAGTGGATTATTGAAGTCTTAAACCCTGTCATTCGCTGAACATCAGAGCAAATTTTCTTTGGCGTGGTTAAGCGCGTATTGTACTCGATTACGCCTTTGCTAAAGAGGAAGTTGACTGAAATATTTGATACGCCGACGGTCTTCTGTAAGGCTGTGAAGGCTTTGCGTTCACAAGAAGAACATGTCATACCATTGATTGACAGAGTCAACTTTTCGGTCTCTAGAGCTGATTCAATATCTGTTTCGATCGTTGAAGTGATGCCTTGCTCCGATTGCTCGTGGTTGTGGTCATGATATTCATGGCCTTTGTCGTGCTCATGTTCATGAACATGGTTATGAGAATTATCTTTTTTATGAGAATGAACATGATTGTGCTGATGTACATGCTCATGATGTCCATGTGTTCTCTTCTGATTTTTTACGTGAACACGGTGCTTACGATGACGAGACCCCACGATCGAAGAACCATCAAAAGTGTAATTGGCATTTGCATAACAGCAATCAGAGAAGCCGAATTGGTTTGCAATCGAGCAGATACAGTGCCATAACACCTCTTGCTTCGACTGAAGGAAAGCAGAGTAATGCGTTGCAATAGATTCATGCACCGCGCAGCTTTCTTTTCAAATTAATTGAAAGGTCATCCAAACAGACTTGACTTACCTTTTTGCTCGTCTTTGCATTCTTTCTTGCATAGAGCTTTGGCGAATCTGTCTACGCAATGGTCTATAAAATTAGCTTATGAAATGAAATGGTTGCTTTTGAGCCTTACCGTCGCAGTTGCATTGGGCTTTTTTCTTCCCTTTGGATGGGTGAAGCCGAAGAATAGTATGGTTGTCATGTATCTGACTTGGGGAATCGTCAGGGCAGCAAATGACGATGCTCGCAGAGTCTGTGCTGGCTTCGAGCGAAGGCAGAACAGCACAGCATGAAATGAGAGGTCCTTTTTTCGTCTGACTACGATGCATATGTTTATGGCCATGAACATGGCCCTGAACATGGTCGTGGTCGTGATCATGGTCGTGGTTGCGATCATGGTCGTGATCATGGTCATGGTCATGATTATGGTCGTGGTCATGTTCACAGTCAGACTATTCGGTTAATCCTATTATCATAATCCATAAAATTTTTGTTCTTACTCCTTCGCTGTCTAAAGATACATCGAAGCCGTTTTTACAGCATTCGATACCATCTTTGTTGTCCTCGTTACATACCGATATATCTGATGCAGAGCTGCAACAGGTATCTTCGGAACCGCAATCGCTACAGCAGTCATCAGAATTGTCTTCATCGCTACTGCAGCTTTCTGAATGGTTATTCTCACAACAATCGTCATGACAATCAACTTCGCCGATGCCAATTTCATGGCTACAGCAATCTTCAGAACAATCCATAGAGCAGCTGGAGAGAACTCCAGCTGCGGTCGATTTCTGCTCATCTGCACACGCAGGGCCGGTCATATCGCATGCACTAGCTTCCACGATGGACTGATTATCCGTTGTAGGCATTGCTTGTTTCTTGATATGAATTTGATAAGAGATTTATAAGGTTAATCAATATGTCAGCAGGGCTATAGCTAAAGGTAAGTTTGGCTGCAATACTGGGTTGAAGCGTGTCTCGAACTTCGATTATCTGGGCAATCTCTTTTTCACACTATAGCGGAGGGGCCTGGAGCCGAATCGGAAGAATTCGTTAAGGGCTGCGGCGCTTTTTACGGCCATTAGACGCGTTGAGACTGGTCTATGGATTTTATTATACCCATTGATTGATTTACTGATTTGCCACTGAGAATTCTGAGAATCTTTACTTGCTTAAATAAATCCTTGCTAATTCTCTTTCCTTTTCTGACCAATCTATAGGAATGGCTGAATCCGAGTAACGTCAGTTCTTGCGAACAATGAATGTTATCTAATCTGTGTATCTATAAGCCGCGCCTAACACTGCCTTAGTAAGACTTTCTAGGCACGTGTGTGCATTTGATAAGAAACGAAGGCAGTTAGTTAGTCGAGAAGAGTGTAGGTAGATTTTTAGTGAATGTGGAAATTTGCAGCAGGTAGAACTCTTTGGATTCATGGATTTGATGGAGCGGGATAGATGCCATGTGTGGACAATGTGGAACAAGCCTGATCTAATTGGTGCTGATGTTGGAAGTAATATATTGGTTTAAACAAATCCAGCTAGAGGTTGAAGACTTATAGACAAGCGTTTAACGCTGATCTAGATTAATAATTAATAGGACGTCCAGATGAGTACATCTGGTGAATGCAATTTTCAGGCGGTAAATATTATCTAGAATAGCGCCTTTCACGTAGCTATCATTGTCGTGAATTAGGTAGAAAATAATAGAGTATTCGATTGTAACTATGTACAATTGCTTACTTAGAATTCATAATGTAATTTATGTATCAATTTTGCTCTTTCGGCCTGTTAATTATTCCAACACAAGTCTTATGGAATCTTATTAGGCCGATCGCTCAAGGAGAGAAATTTGTTTAGCATTTAGGAATTCTGAATAAGTCTGAGTACATATAAATAGTCAGTCTATCCATCCCACATTCATATATCGTTTTGTAAAGTTTCTTCTTGTCGTTTGGCGATGATGTTCTCACGCTTTAAACCTTAAGCTCCGTTCGGTATTCAGAATAGTCTCCTCATAAATTTCATCAAGACTCGGTTTAAATGGTCTACGTGACTTCTAAATTAAATTACTGAATATCATCATAGCATCATATCATTTATTATTCATATATATTTATATCCAAAGAGCAAAATTCAAATGTGTACCAAATATCTAATCGCATCTACTACAACCCATCCCAAAAATTAATAATGCCACTGACGAAGCCAATTCTCCATCAGCTCTCCTCCAATAGGTTTCAACGCCTTTAAAGTCGCACTGGCTTCCTGAGAAAGCAGTGTTTCTAGCTTCAATTGTTTCTGCGCAAACATAAGACTTAAGAAATCCATAATCTTTAGGGCAGGCAGCTCTTGCACTCGTTCCTCGTTGTCAGACACTTTGTTACGTTCTTGCACAAGTGTGTCCAACCATTCGCGGAGAGGAGCAGAAGTCATTCCAGGATAATATTCTTGAACAGTCTTGGCGAGTGTACTCCAATGAACAGAATGGGGGTTCACTAAATGGAACGGAGCAAGAAGGGGTTCCTTTTCAGACTTATCTTCTCGGGTATGCATGATCTCAACTATCACGGCCGCAAGAACATCTACAGGAATCCAATCAACCTCAGACATTGTTCCAAGATCTGTAGGAACAATTCCAAGCGTCTTAGAAGTAGCAATAACCGAAGGAACCCATTCTTGTCGATTCCACATGCCGGATTTCGTCGTTGGACCGCCCACTTGGCCAACGCGTAACAAACTAGCATTCACGCCAGACACTTTCGAGGCAACTCCTAATATACGTTCGCCAATATGCTTAGACTCACCATAGCCCTGGGGTGCCGCAACCGAAGCGGTTTCGAACGCAACTTCGGGTACATCACCCTTCGTGCTATCATAACCCATTACAGAGGAAATCGAGGACACGAATAGGATCTGAGCCCCGTACTTGCTCGCAGCACTGAAATCAACAAAGCGACGTACCCCCTGAATATGAACGCTTTCAAAAGATTCTACCCGATGATTGAAATCAACCTTCCAAGCATTGTGAATTACCGTCGTAACATTCTCTAACAAATTCTCGTAGATGTCATCGGTCAACCCAAATTGTTCAGCACCAAAACTGGCTTGCAAATATGTCAACTTGTTCGAATCCAATCTTGACTCATCTAGACCTCGCTCGGCAAAACTGCTCTTTTGACGAGTCGCGGCGTCGACCGATCGATTTAAGCAGTAGACGTGCTTAACGTTTGGATCCTGTAATAAAACTTCAAGGAGATACGTTCCTAAAGAACCGGTCGTTCCAGTAACTATAACAGACAGTAAACCATCACTGGATTTCTCTCCTTCTTTAGAGCGTGGCACAATACCAGTCGTATATTTCTTCACTAGATCTTCAATCTTATCTTCTCGCGATTGCTCGCTATCTTGCGAGGTCGAAGATCCTCCATGCAAAGTATCATATACAAAAACAGCCAGACGACTCAGCGTAGAGTAGTTGTACAAAATCCAAGGCGAAATTCTAGGATCCATAGGAATATTTTTCTGTAGACAATGTGCCCTAAGCGATGTAAATAACCGCAATGTCTGAAGCGAATCAACACCGAGAGAATAGAAATCCTCATCAGGATACAAAACTTCAACTTTAAGCAGAGATTTCAGTAGCCCGCTCAGCGTCTCAGTAACTTCGATCAACGTAGATGTAGCAGACAACTCGCTAAACTCTGATGTCTCATTTTTGGCCATCTCTTCAGCACCTTTAGCGTAAATCTCTGCTATCTCCTTCTCGTAATTATCAACTGTTCGCTTACGCATAAGCGAATTCTTTGCAGTCACAGACATTGGCTTATCTGGTGTGGTAAATCCAATATGTGTCTTGAATATCTTAGCATGACCCGGACCTTTTTCGTTCGCCTGCTCGACAGTCGGCCAAAGTGCTTCAACTATCTCTTCTTCTGTCATTCCTTTGACTGTTTCCCAGTCAGGTTCGATAAGAAGCGCAGTTTGAAAATATCCCTTTCCACAAACCATAGCATGACGAACTAACGAATGTGAATCTAGGACTTTTTCCATTTCAATGGGATTGAACTTTTCGCCATTACTGAGAACAATAACATCATCTAATCGTCCTGCATATCGGTATAGATAGGGCTTAGTAGGATGTCGACTATACAAATCCTTTGTGCGATACTCTTGGAGATCTGGGAAGGCATGGAAAACAGCCTGATAATCGGCCAATTTTGGATCGCGACGAATAATCAGCTCATAAACATTATCCTCAAACGGATCCATGACAATACCGCATCGCGGATCCCATTCAAAGTAATCATAATCTGAAGTATCTTCAGGCTTGAAACTGTACAAAACATGTGTCTCAGTTGAACCCATGACTGTCACCAACGGAGTGATCTTGGCTGCCAAATCAGGCCCTAGGGGAGCACCACCGCAGTGAATTCGTTCCATACCGCACAAAAGATCCATCCCCTCTTGCGACTGAGCAAGATCCTCTACAAAAAAAGGGGTGACGAGCATGCATGTTGCTCCAGAAGCACGAATACAGCGGGCCATATCAGCTCCAGCAAGCATACGATCGTTCTTGAAGGCTACTACGGTAGGCTCCATGATAGACTCCCAGAACAATGTGACACCAATTAGATGAAATGGAGGGAAAAAGGAGAACTTTGGACCTGAGTTTCGAACTACAGAGTAGTTGACATGTATGCGGTCCTTGGGCTTCGGTGAAACACGAAGCATATGACCGGCATTCAAGAAACCATAGGTGAAAGTAACTGGCTTGGGCATACCTGTGCTGCCCGAACTGTGAACCACAATGATAGGATCTGAAACAGCATCGGCATAAGTCTTATTGTAAGGAAAAATAGGGACCTCAGTCGAATCTAGCAGGCTTGCGAGAGAAGGCAGCTCGAAGGCGCGGACGTTAGGTTCTGCACTAACAATGGACTCGGCCTTATGACGACGTTCTTCGGAGTAGAAGAGAGTTGAGCAGTCCGTGGAAGAAAGCAAAAATAAATCAGCCTCTAAGAAGTTTCGCGGCGAAGCAAGTAATAACTTATTGACAAATTAGCATAAATGGCAAGGCAAAAATGTTGGGAGAATAGTTCCTGAACAGGAAAATGTATTTGGCATACCTTATAACCCGCTTTAATAGCGGCAAGCTCGAACATGCCAAAACGGATATCAGTAGCACAGCTGAAAAAGATCGTATCAAAATTCTTGGCCGGACCAAGCTTCTCGATGATCCAATAGGCTGCTCGATTGACTGCATTTGCAAAAGTTTTGAATGTGACCGGTCGCCATTCGTCTGTCGAATCGTCTTGGATCAATGCCCAAACATCGTCAGGCTGTTCCGCAGCCCTACGGTCGAGTACCTGAGGAGCCAACAAATAGCGAACTTCCTTGAGGCCGCGATCGCGATCGAGAACATCGTACCAGCCCAAGTCCTCGGGAGAAGCGTCAGGAAAGCCAGCGGAAGACGGACGGACAGCGACAGGAGTAACGGGAAGAGTAGCAAGCGTAGCAGAAGGAGGGGACATACTGTGTTGGATGTAGGAACAGACAAAAAGAATTAACTATACGGAAAGAGCGGCGATTGGCCGATTTATATACGACAGTGTGCGAGACACGCAGTGTCTAACACGCAAACTGTGGAGCAGCAGTTTGATCAGCATTTTTTGATCGGGTACTTTCTCTCTCGCTCTAAACCCGATTTTTGAGCTGAGTTTGACCGATTAAGCTTTCATACTAGGATTGTGAGTTTACCTGTTTGTTGTAATATATTGGGTGTTGAAAGTTAGATTTTAGTCGATCGATAAACTTTAACTTGATGCCATGTGTTTGGCTGAGTAACCGATTAGAGATGAGAGCAATTATTCGTACGGCGACGCTTCAATTCATCTGTCACGAATTACATGAGATCGCGCAGTGCAAGTCTCTACAATTAGCTAATTTCTTACCGAATGACTGCTTGAGATCCCTGGTGCGTTACTTCCCGATCCATGGCTGAAAATTGATGGCTGGAGCGTTGCTGTTCCACAGTTTGCAAAGCTCCCTTGCTCAACTTGTTCGGTTACTCTGGCGAGAGCCCCTTGCCGGTTCTTCGCTAGCAGTGACTGAAATCACGAGACGGGGCCTACTCGTACGAATGGCCTCTACTCACGCCAGCTGAGTTTAGTGTTTTTAGTGCGTTTTCTCTTGTCAGAACGCTATTGATTTTTTTTAGTGCGTTTTTAAACGGAAGATAAGGGACAACCAGGCTGCTGTGAATATGCGAATTGTTGCAGCTGATAGTACTGGAATTTATATAGAATTATTATCAGAAGGTATTTCTGAATTTCCCATTTGGCGGTTTATAGCCTACTAAATTTATTTTAGCCGATAACGTTGACGTATGTAATCGCTGTCCGGCCTTCCAAGTTCCTGTTTGATTTCTTGTAGTTGAGCAAGGCCACGGTTATTGCGTTTGTTCGCCTTACCCCTGCTCTTAGTGTACCTTATCTTCTGGCCACTGCCAGCACTTGCTTGTGCGCCTAGACTTGGGCCTGCCGCTGTTCCGGTACTGTCCAGCACAGGAGCACCCCTTAGCAGACGTTTACCTACAACCTCATAGTTTTCCAAAAAATCGTCCATGACCGCTTCGAACTCGGCACTAGTTATAGCCCGCATATTGGCATTGTACTCTTCCAGCTCGCGATCAGCCTGTGCCTCCTCGTCCTCATCCTCATCCTCATCGATCTCTCCCATAAGGCCCTCTTCGTCCTCGTCGTCATCCAATCCGTCAGCGTCCATGTCATTGTAAATCTTCTCAATCTGATCAAATCGATCATCGAGCAGGGTTAATCCTTCGTTCCGGAACATCGCCGAACTTGACATAGAATAATTCGATGAGGCGGCACTTTTGGTTTGTGGCTTTCTTCTTGCCGCGAAGCTCACTAGCGATCCGACATCGTCTACACTCTCGTCACCCTCCTCGTCGCTCAAATCTGACTGTGCTTGTTCCCGACCCTGAGATATTTTAAACCTGGCAAACTCTTTTTCCCATTCTCCGGCGTTTTTGTCCTCACCCTCATCATCCTCTTCCCAAATTTCACTCTGTTGTTCGTCCTTTCCTCCCCAATCTATTCTCACTTCGCCGCTCTCCAGTTGTCCATCCATGACTATCTCCGCAAAGATATCCTCATCGTCTTCCACGTATGCTTCATCTTCCAGAGCTTCCAGAACTTCTCGCAGCGAAGGGTCCATATTTGGCTGCAACCCAGCAATCGAGTCTGGAATGGCTTGTTGGTCCTGATATGTTCGCTTCAGCTTCTCCTTACTCGGCATCAAATCTGCCATGATCTGCTGTGCGCTCGTCTGGTCATCATCTTTGAAAACTAGTTGCTCATCTTTTTTAACTCTTCTGTCTGTTCCTGGCGCTGCTATAAAAGTTCCTAGTCCGTAGCCGTCGTCATTTTGTCCAATCTCCTTTAAATGTTGCATATAATCGTACTCGCTATCATCGAAAGTGATTCCATACAAAGCAGCTTCACCTTCATTCGGGCGAACGTATTCGCCTACACTTGCTTTTAAATCATCAAGTGTTTCGACTGCTTCTTTTCCAGTGACTTTCCTTTTATCAAATCCAGCTTTCTGTCGAGCAACAGGTACAAATACACCTGTCGGAGCTTCTGCGTCGTTGATCAGCGGATCTTCTTGTGATCGATGTACGAGTCTGAACTTTGTCGCGTTTCGGCGGTCAATTCGTTGATTTTTAACCGCATTTACGCTTTTCTGTGATGATTCTGACATGATTGAATTGTTAAAGTGGACAATTCGCAGCCAGAATGAGAACTTTCCTGTTATATGTTCTGAGACTCTGGTTTAAAAATTGCACTATTCGTATAGATCCGAATTTTTTTAAACCTCCCAAATATATTGGGAGATGACACGTGACGCGAGATTTGCCCAGTTCTGGATAATTTGTTAGCTCCCTACGTTACCTAATGGATTGCGCACATGGAGACTTCTGAATATCTCAGGTTGCATTTAATGGTAGTTTTTCATTAAGCACTTATTTCGAACTAGGACCGCACTGATATTAGATATCTTAATTTTTTTAAAAAAGTTGGGTTTGAAAATTATTGCGAGGCTGGTGTTGAACTCAATTGTAGTCTACTCAATGATTTCGAATTCAAATAGAAAGTCAACACATTCTGTAGATCTAAAGCTGTAATGTTCAGCGTAATCAAATGTGATTTTTTACTTGAATAATTTACTTTTCGTGTTTCCTACTATGTACGATTTTAAAAGTAATTCGCACATAAAGATATATGTTCTGTCTGTTCATTATGCTATGATCTGCTGAAAGTCATAATGACAGCCACAAATTGATTCCTACCTGAGAAAATTTTGTCCATACTGTAATTTACTATGTAATTGCTAATTCCCTATGAGTATTTTTAATTAAGTGCTATTGAATTCAAAGAAATTTGGAGTATTGGAAGTTAATAATTGTTCCTACTTCAATCTGGGTAACTTCCCAGTGAGCAGCAACTCTACTCCCAAAGTCAGCTAGCGAACTACTGATTACGATAGCCATGGAAGTATTTAGGTCAAATACACTGATTGATGCTGAATTCGCACGAGAGACTACGTCTAGGCAGAAAAGCAAGCCCACAACTTCTTAATAATCAATCATATCCATTTCCTTTGTTTTACGAGTCCTTTAGTGCAGGATCTGGGCCCGATCCAGCTTCACTACCTATAGAGCTATTCGTTAATATTTTGCAATATCTTCCGTTTCCGACTGTTTTTCAATGCCGCCAGGTTTCCAAGTTGTGGAAAAACGTCATTGAATCATCTATGATTCTATGGACTGACTTGGATTTTTCGCAGAATGGGCTGAAACTCACGGCGGAAGTGGTCTCGAAGGCGATAGATTTCTCGCATGGCCGTGCCCAATCGCTAATATTGGGTGATCTTAGCGAGCAAGAACAGAGAAAAACCGAGCTTCTTCTATCGTCTGAAACTGGAGCAAAACTGCGACATCTGCTGGCAATCTCGATTACGAGTCCTTCGGAGGAATTCCTGAGATCATGTAATCTTATGTCTGCGTTTCATCCGAGGATTATCAATGGTCTGACTCATTTGACAATTCACCTGGCGCATTCGAGCAACTTGATAACTGCGCTCCAGCAGGATCCACCTCGCACATTAACACATTTGCATCTTGACGCAGACTGGTTCGAGATGTATCGTGAATTCTACACATTCCAACTGGAGCTCGATACTAGACTACCGTCGATTACACATCTGCATCTGGGATCTGACATTCCATTGGAAAAGTACACATACAAATTTCTCACTACACCTTTGTTTGGAGATAACAAATGGATATATTTATCTCCACGTGGACTTCATGCTGTATTGCAGATTCTACCTGAACTGAACTCACTAAGACTTGTCCGGATCGACTCCTACGCTGTCCTCGAGGTGCGCATATTTTTCCCGGAGATCGATTGCACGCATTTAAGGAAATTGCAGAACCTCGAGGCGTGGTATTGCATGTTACCCAAGATGTTACTTCCCGCTACTTCCAAGAACTTGCGGCAGGTCCGATTTGAATGTTCGACAGAGATGCCGCAATTTGTCAATTCTTCTCAGTCAATAAGCGAGATTCCAACTCAATTGGAGACGCTGGCCTTGTCCGATGTTGCGTTTCCGTATTTGTTAAACTCCTCGCTTGTGAGCTTACTGTCGTCCATTGATTCGAGTCGACTCACGGTCTTGAACATTTCAACGATTTCGTACACTCCGAGACAGATTAATTACTCTGACCATGCTTTGAATCCCCATACCGGGCTAGTAATCGATGGAGTCGAACGGTATCCTGGCTATGGAGAAGAAGAAAGCTTGATTCAAGATGTCGATACTCTTGGGTTTCGGCTGTTCGAGTTGTGTCCAAGTCTGAAGGTCCTCACGCTTGGAAATACAGTAACTGACCAAGCTTTGGAGTTGATAGGACGATACAATAGACTCGGCCGAATCACAATCGAGTATTCGCCGTACGTCACGCGATTTGGCATTTTCAAATTATTGAAGATTCCGTATGATCCAGTGCGTGTACGGAATGAGTTTGTGCCGACTGCCGAGATAATCCGACCGCATGACCATCTAGCATCCACAATTCGTCATATAACGATTCGGGACTGTCCAAATATTTATGCTGGTGTACTAGATGCAGTGCAGGACAAATATGGGATCGAGATCAAGGTTTTTTCAACTACGACTTTCACATATCAGGACATGCACTGCAATCTGGATTTGTTGACAAATACGCGTTGGCTGGAGCATGGTTACGATCGGCTTGTAGCATTGCCACAATTACGAACCGAGCTATTTTGCGAGCGGAACAATATTACGCCGAGGCCGTGGAGCAGTCATACGAACTGGATGTAATATTATTACAGTAAGGTTAAGATTAGAGCGAGTTGAAGTGCATTGTTTTGGAGTATATATTGGTGTGAAGAATAGACTGGGTTAGAAGCATGTAATAACGCTATTGACTGTAATAATAATGAGATCAACAGTGTGGAAGTACACAGATGACTGCTAAGTTTCAAATCTGCAAACCGGCAGATTAAAACGAAGTAAATTTTAAGCAAAAACTTTATATATCTGAACTTAACAATTTATCATACTATTACTTGATCAAATCAATTTTCATATAGGTCACACATCTCTTCCTAATTCCGTAAATACGTGATATCTCGATGTTGGCGGGGACCGGGGAGTGAATATTAGATAATCCCCAACGCCTCCTATTCTTTATCCCACTCAGGAAAACCAGGAACAATTAACTATCCGAGAACGATCAAAGACTTGCAAATGCACAGCAGCAATTCTAGATTGGAATTAGCTATTAGCAGTTAGGCAGTTAGTTAGTGATGTTCAGAAGGCAAAGAAGAGCTGGCTAAGAGCTTGTTAGCTATATATTAGGTTACGCTGTCATACCGAGATCTTTAGTGGACGTCACCTGGACTGATTTTGTTCTACAGCTATCAACTGACTGAAAATTGTAACAAAAGCAGACTTCATCTTTGCCAATGACTGAGAGAACAGTTTTGATTACCGGATGCTCCGAGGGTGGAATCGGCGCTGCTTTGGCAGTGGCATTTCACGAGGCCGGACTCAAGGTCATTGCGACTGCTCGCAACGCCGAGAAAATGAGCAATCTTGCTGCAGCAGGGATCGAGACTATGGTCCTGGACGTGCTTTCGGAAGAGTCGATCCAGGCTGCTGCTTCCAAGGTTCAAAAGTTGGATATTCTAGTTAATAATGCTGGTACTGGCTACAACCAGACGGTTAGCGATTTAGATATCACCAAGGCCAAGGAACTGTACGATCTCAATGTCTGGTCTGCCGTGCGCATGATCCAGGTGTTTTTGCCGCTATTGATCAAATCAGAAAACAGTCCGATTATAATAAACCAGACGTCTTCGGCTAGTATGATTGCAATTCCCTGGCAAATGGCTTACAACTCGTCAAAGGCGGCTTTAGCTTCGATCACTGGGACTCTCCGCTTCGAATTGGCTCCGTTCAATATCAAAGTGATTGAGCTCAAAACAGCACTGGTCGCGACCAAATTGTACGAAAAGCCGGGAGTTACAACTAGTGTACTCCCGGAAAACTCCATCTATGCCCCTGCGAAATCGGTTCTCAATCCGGCACTTCGTTATGCAGATATTACCAGTAAAGGAACTGACCCTGCCGTATATGCGAAACAAATTGTTGGTGACGTGTTGAAGAAGAATCCACCTAACGTTATTTGGAGAGGCGAAAGAGCAACGCAGTTGTGGATGTCTACCCTGTTGCCAGACAGATTTCTAGAAGGAGCTATACGCAACTTTACACATCTCGATGAGATAGAAAAGCTCCTCTAGAGGGAATTACGGATCTGGACTTGCTGTGAGACTGGTCGACTACGTTCCCAAGAGTAGATGATATTTGAGATATAAAATATATAATTAACCTATGTTTAACCTATTCCACGACCTTATCTTCCTTATTGTGCAATAATCCATGTACCCTTTATTCCTTAACAGTTTTCTATTACACAATCATTCAGATCGGTTGGCCAAAAAAGTACAAAGCCTCACTACAATTAAATCTGATGACAATCATATTTCTAGAAATTTTATTATATCAAATATCGCAGTACATCACAATCTATATCAAAGGATGATCTATAGATAGCTTAATAAAGCTTGCTGACAATGTCGTAGAACGACTTTCCTTGAGTGTTGGCAATCTCCTTCTCGAGAGCAGTGACTTGGCGGGAGCCATCAGCACCTGCATAAGTGCCTGCACCCCAGGACGAGCCGCCGTGGAACTCGTCGAAGGTAGTCTGCTGAGGAAAAGCACGATAGCCAAGGGGAATGAAGTTGATTCCGTGGTGGACAAGGACCGACAGCGAGGTCAAAGCAGTGGTTTCCTGGCCACCCTGGGGAGTTCCGGTCGAAACGAAGATGCCAGCAGATTTGCCGATGAGGGAGCCCTTAGCCCAGAGACCACCAGTGCCGTCCCAGAAAGACTTCCACTGGGAAGGATAGGTGCCGTAGCGGGTGGGAATGCCAAAGAGGAAAGCATCATGGCCAGTGAGAGTGTCGAGGTCCGCAATTGGATATTCAGGCTTGGGGGGAGCATGGAGCAGCCCGAGGATCTCGGTAGAAAGAGTCTCGGGCACCTGGAAGATGGTTGCAGATCCACCTGCAGACTCAATGCCGACCTTGACGGCCTCGGCCAGAGAAGCAATGTGTCCATACATGGAGTAGACGATGATAGCGACGCGGGGAGCCATTTTAAATGCTGTTGAGAATTTGATTGACAATTGATGGGTTTGAGGAAACTAATGGATCTGGATGTAAATGCAAATGATCTACGAGATGGACATCGTTCTCTTATAACTAGTCCCCGACCCGTTGTTTACAAACTTCTTCAAACGCTTATCCACACCTTTGTAATGATCTCGTCAGCGGTACACCGGTAAGCGAAACCGCATCGGTGGAGAACAGAGGGCCTAGTATCGATTACGAATGATTTGCAATTCAGCTTGAAAATGGACATGCGGCCAAACGAAATGACGAATGGATTGATTAGCAACAATTACTGGCGCTATTTGCCAATATTTGTCTGCATTACGGAAGTTATGGTAATGCACTATTACCAAATGTGCATGGCTAATTCCGTCTTAATCAGCCGATTAATCACGACTAGTGATTGTACTTAGTATCTCATCACCATTCATCACATCATGCTGGTCAAGTCCTGCGACAGTAAACCCTTGTTTCTGCTTACCGACACTTGACCCTTGCTGTGACAAAAAACCCTCTGCTGACATTTGGTCTGGTTTCTCTGATGTTCGTAACCGTAGTTATGGCATCAGCCCAGCTAGAACTCCCAAGTCCGAGGCACCAGATTAGATAAGCTTCCGCTCTTTGCCAAACACTTCTGAGAAGGTATTGCAAAAAATTCAAGATAGAAAGCAATGTCTTTGGGGTAAGTTCAGCGAAGACGTACTGAATCACATAATAACAATGCAAAATTAGTCGTCATTTTCTGCTTAATACGGGTGCAAAGATCCCAGCCCTTGGACTGGGGACCTGGCGCTCTGAACCTGCTGAAGTCGTTACTGCCGTCAAGGTATTTGGAGTCAGCGATGATCTTAATCGACTAATATTGACAAAAATTTCGTTTTAGACTGCTCTTGCTGCCGGATATAAGCATGTCGATACTGCGTTTGTATGCAACCGTATTTCCAGAGGATTTCCATGTGTGCTGATTCTGACGGTGTTAGATTTACGGCAACGAGCCCTCGGTCGGAGACGGGATCGAGCAAAGCCCCGTGGACCGAAAGGACATTTTCCTCACGACCAAGCTTTGGAACAGCGACCAGCAGCAAGCCGAGTTTGCATTCAAGCGATCATTGGAGCATTTGAAAACAGACTATCTTGATCTTTATCTTATGCACTGGCCTGTTACGTTGGATTCTTCTGGCGGGGTTGTCCCAGCGTCTGAGTGGGACTATATCAAGACGTGGCATGCCATGCAGCCGTTACTAGGATCTGGTTCCAGCTCCGCCCGTGCTATCGGCGTGTCGAACTTTACGATTGCGCAGCTGGAAAAATTGCTGAGCCATCCTGATACTAAAGTCGTCCCAGCAGCGAACCAAGTTGAATTGCATCCGCATCTGCCGCAGACTGAATTACTAGAGTACTGTGCATCGAAGGGAATTCATGTTACGGCCTATTCTCCACTCGGGTCGGCCTCTGGACCGCTTCTCAAGGATGTTACAGTCACCAGGCTTGCTGCAAAGTACACCAAGACCCCTGCACAGGTCCTGATTTCTTGGGCTATTCAGCGGGGAACGTCTGTCATTCCGAAAAGTGTGACACCGAAACGCATTATTTCGAATTTCGACGATTTCCTGCTCGAGTCGCAAGATATCAAGGCACTGAATGATATCCATGAGGCTACAAGCCAGCGCATTGTTTCTCCTCCCTGGGCTGACTATTTTTGATCCAAGATAAAAATATATAGAATATAGTAGTTCAATGATATATTAATCTGATATTTATTTCATTGGTATGGCAGGGACAAACTATACGGTCAGCACTGCTGGCTAAGATGGTATAAACTTGTCAATTACTTACATAATTGATTTGTGAACGGTTGAAATCCCACACATCTTTATACGGATCATTTTCGAGAATCTCAAGTACTTTTTCCTTCGATTCGGCGTCAACAACAATCACAGACCCAATGATCGGTGGGTTCCCATCGGGCAACTGAGTGCCTGGCTGCTGCGTGAGCACAGCGCCTCCAAACGGAAACACACCTTGCTCTATAAACTGCTTTGCGCGTGCAAGATGCGCCGGTCTGGCGCTCACTCGGGCTGAGATCTGTTGTCGGATTAGTATCCACGGCACATTGTTTCTGCGTAGACTTGTTTTCTCAGTACTCACCGCTCCCTGCTTATCGACCATGTAGCACATGAAGTAGACCATATCGGCAATAACTGCAATTAACCAGCAATTGTCAAAAGAACAGCCATTCCAATTCCTGAGAGTAAGAAAGCTTGCTGTATTTATGTAATTTGGTCGCTCTCCTCATTTCCTGTTTGGGATATTCAATTAATCCCTTCTCGGGATTCCAGGCAAGACGGAGCTGACAGAATGTGGGGTTGCCGCGATTATGTAACACAAATCGATTACATAAGATATTGCAAGCAATATGGTTATGTAAGCACACCCCATTTTGATCAGGACGATATACACAATTACGCAAACATAACAAAATGTATCCAACTGAAGGGATCACTATTACCATAGCAACCGAGCAACAAATAACCGGATCAAAAGACCAGTCCCAGAAAACTGAGCCCATCCAGGATCAAGAAAAGTCTGGAGAAAGGCTGTCCACGTGGTGTCAGTCTGAAGTCGAGAGCACAGAGTTAACGAACCGACACATTCTTTGGCGTTTGCTTTGGAATCTCTGCTGAAGAATCGTCATTTGGGTTATTAATTTAGTGTATTTGCTCAGTTTTGAGCACAGTCGAGTAATCCTTCTGGTCGGTCTTGGTATTGCTGCAGTTGAAGGACCACGTACTGAGAAATCGGTCTTCGGCTATTCTAGATTCTGCGGGTTAGTCTTAATACCTTGAGTCCGAGCATGCTCAACAGTCAAACTATACCTCAGGCAGTTCTGAGCCAAGCAAAAAACTAGCAACAAAAATGAAATACCATTTAAATATTCACACGAGCACGTTTCGTGTCTCTCGATTGGTTCTCCAGTGCTGTTCACTGTCCAGAACTATTGGCATATTTACTTCATTCTCTCTGGTTTAGTCTGATTTGGCTTGTTCTGTTTCCTCTTTGACTGCGCAAGCGCAAAGTCAAGCCTTTCCAAATTCGACCGACAGGCAGACAGGAATCTGCAGTTTCAGGGAAAAGAGCTGGAACCTCAGTCGATTTTGCTGTGGCTTTCATGATTCCTGATGGAAATACATTTGTTTTCTTGATGTCGTAGTTTCTCGCCCTGAAAGACGTGCCAGAACTTTGTATTTGCTTTTCCCAGGGTCCTTCTCGGCTGTGCTTCATTTCTTTTTGATGTTTAGAAGAGGCTTCGAATAGGAGTAAAGGGTCCTCACATTCAAGATGTACTGAGGTTGACAGGTTTACTGGTCTGGCTGTTTCCAAATATTTCTTGCACTTTTCTCATCCAGCTGTCTCGTGTTCCAGACTGTTTTGTCTATTTATCAAGCACGATGTCCGCCCGGATTCAAATCAATGTCCTGAATTTGTACTGTTTGTAGATAATTGAAGCTATCAATTCCTGCTTAGAATCACTATAGCAAAAATGAAATCTGTTCTGTCTGCTTGCGTCTTTGGCGCTCTGTTAGCTTCCACCGTCTCTGCTGGTCCTCTCGAGAAGCACCGCAAGACTACCAGCATCCATAAATGGCCCTCTTCCACCTCCACGGCTGCCGCAGCCACGTTTTCTGTTCCCCGTGGTGAGGAGGCCGACACTCTGCGTTTCCAGTCATGGAATTTGCGCTACGATTCCAAGGCAGACGGAGAGACCATCGCTGAGACTCTTGCCTCATTGAACGCTACCGTTCCCAATGACGATGAGATCTCTTACTACAGCGACTACAGCGAGGTCACCTGGTCCGATCGTCGTATTGGAGTCTCGAACTTGATCAACTTCAACAAACCTGATCTTTTGTGTGTCCAAGAGGCTCTGTATCGCCAGGTAACTGATCTTGCTGCTCTTCTTCCCGGATACAAATGGATCGGTGTTGGCCGTGATGACGGCAACATTTCCGGTGAATTCGAGGCATTCTTCTACAAGGAGTAAGTCTTGATTTATAAATTTTTTTATAGATTTGCAACTTCTGACACGCTTTTTAGGAACGCTGTTTCTCTTGTCGATTGGTCTACTTTCTGGCTCTCGGAGACTCCTTTCGAACCCTCCAAATATCCTGGTGCTGGATCATACCGTTCTGCTACGGTTGGTCATTTCAAGTCGAAGGCCGGTAACAAATTCACCGGTATCTGCACGCACTGGGATGATCAATCCGATACTCAGCGTCAAGTTGCTGCTTCGCTTTTGCGTTATCGTGGTGCTTATGAAACTGCAAAGACTAAGAAACCTGTTATTTTGTTCGGTGATTTCAACTCTCAGTCCACTGGTTCTGATTCTGGCGGATATGAGATCATTACCGGAGAATCCGACATTCTTTCCATCAATGAGACCTTTGCGGAAACCTACAACTCCAGTCTGGCCGATACTTTTGTATTCAAGGATTTGTTGAAAGAGACTGCTCCTCAGTTCCGATCGGGTCATCATGCTACTTTCAATGGATTCAAAGCTATTGGAGCAACCTCCGATTTCACCCGTATTGATTTCCAGATGGCCGGTTCCAACTCTACCTGGGAAGTCGAGACTTACAGAGTCGAGGAGAACTTCTTCGACAACGAATACCATCTGTCAGACCATCGTCCTGTCTTGTCCGACTTCAGTGTTGGATACAAGAAGCATTAGGTTTGTTTTGTGGATAGTAAAATCAGCTAGGTATTGTGAATAATCAGTGAATTTACATGTGTAGAAGATTTAGGTAATATTTTGTAAATGCTATTCCTAGATTGCTGTCCAAGAGAATGTCTTCAGACTTTTTTGCAGGCTAGATGTGCTGAATCTCAAGGTAGAGTATTATGTAATCTACAGAGATAATGCAGGCAGATAATCGAACGAGTCAAGCCGTTATGAAACGACAGCTACGCCAAGGTGTATATGCTTGTTGAATAGCTGCAATGGCAACGGCATTTTCTTGTCTACACTAGGGAAATTAATAACGAAGATTTAGTTGAAATGGTCTGGACAAGGCATAAAGGGACAATGACCTCTGAATACTGCTGGCTCGCATCAGATTTGGATGGTCTTGGATGGTCGTGGGTATGGCTTGACCTGTAAGAGAGGGTTGAGTCATAGCATAGGTTTGTAGAAACTGGCTACCCGGCAAAGTTCGGCGAATGAACATGTTGGTGCGGGAAGACAGAGTGCCGGTGCTATCGTAAAGGAAAATCGTAGTGCGGGTCTCAGGTCGATGCGGTCTGTATGCTCGCTATGGTCGCTCTGGTCTGAGCATGACAGGACTGCTGTGCACTGCAATGACATTTCGACCGTACTATTGACCTTCAGGGTAAAGTCTGAGAACTAGAGATCCCGAAATGGTACCTAGATATTTGAATTTTGCTGCGTTGACATGTTTGAACGCTGACATTCTGCTTCCAGGGTCTTAATGAATATTTACATTACAGATTGCTGCGCAGCTATATGTTGCGCTATTTTGAGAGAGTCTGGATTTAGTGGAGCAGTGTCGGCCGTGCTTAGGTTGTGTCAACCCTGTTCTGTTCTGTCCTTAGTCTGAGGGTCGGCAAAGTCAAAAAGGGACGACCTAGCACTGCTATCAAAGAGGCAAAATTGTCATGGTCATTGCTTGCCGGACGAACTCATTCTGCTCTGCTGATCTCGCACCCGGTGATAACCCATTGGCCAAAATAAGAGGTAGCGGAGTTGATAGTGGGTCAACTGAGCTTACCAGGACAGCAATTTGAAATCTCATAGCACTAATCGATGGCACAGCGGGCGACAGTTTAAGCTATTGACTCAACGCCATTTGGCTAGTGACTCAGGCGGTATTGAGCGCCGACATGGAAGACTGCGTTTGTGAGTGAAATACATAGCCGCTACTTTCAGCAAGCATAGCCAGACCCCAAGGGGTATTTATTCTCTATAACCAACTATTTTCTTGATTTTCTGGTTCTCTCTAGTCTGTTCATCTGCCACTATAACAAAACAAGATACTCGATGGCACAGGAGATACCCCATGTACGTGTAGACCTTCCCGAAGAGAAGCGCGACTGGCCGTTAGAATATCCGCCATTTAAAACCCAAGGGTGCCAAAACAGGACGACGTGGCGCAACGATAACGACTGGGGGAGAAAATTACAGCGACGAACAATAGACAGGGCCAGGGCCAACATGAGTTGAATTTCTTGCCACCGGGGGGTTCGGTTATCAAGGGGGAAAAGCGCTGAGCGGTTCGTGATGCTGCATTGAACAAGTACCTTTGAAGTGCTTTGATAATGCCGATATCACAAGTGACTATTGATAGCATTGATATTACGAATCATATTAATGCTAAAGATAGTAAGATATCAGGACTTTCAATAATCATTATGTAGGAGAAGTAAGACTCAAATTCATTTTGAAGTAGTCACTTCATTCAGCCACAGGCTCCTGATTCCGGATTACTGCGCGATAAATTTACGAGTTTTGGAGCAGATCCGAAGGCTTGCTTGCAAAGGCTTATTGGCTTGCCAAGGGCTAGCCAGCCAAAACTGGCCAAAGTAGAGCGCCACTAGCAGATTTGGCTTGTACTGGACCGTAAACTGGTCTTCTCCAAGGCTTGTAAGGCTTGTAAGGCTTGTAAAGGCTTTTAGAAGGCTTTAAGGCGTTCGTTAACAATGAAATCAAAAGAAAATATCGAAACTAGCTGAATCGCAAGACGTCATTAATGGTGGCCGACTTCATGTCGAAGAAATCCGTCAAATATTCAAAATATTTGGCGATCCTATCAAGTTCGATGTTATGGATGCTCTTCGGAAGGTTGGACAGATGAATATGCCAGCAAACCCCCCCCGCTCTCTCGGGCAAGGCTACGACTGCTGAAAGTTTGTCTTATCGCAAGGCCCCTCCTTGCTTTTCCTTCTGCTTCCTGTGTGATCTTTCTGCTTGGTTCGTTCATTTGCGCTCTAACCAGATTCTATGGCCGACTCCGTCCGTGGCCTGCGCTCCGACCTTGAGCGGATCTACTGAAATGTTTGGCCTGCTATCTCCGACCTGTATTGTGTGCAATAGTAAGAGATTTTCGAGACAATCAGATTATGGAATTTGATAGGATTCAGCGACTTTTTGCTGAAATAAATTAAACAACAAAGTAAATTCGCAATCGTTCGCATTTACAGATGTGGAAATACGAATATTAAGTCCATCATGTCCACCACGAAAGACGAGACCACTTCTGGTCTAAGCTCGGTCAGACTAGTCCGCTCAAAACCTATCCGGTTTTTCTCAGAGCTGCGTACCCGTCAATTTTGCTCGAGCGCAGCTCAATGATTCCTTATCGCCAGCAGATTCTAAAGCCGGCGGACTCCTATTATACTTTCTTGTCTGCCGAATATCAAACTTGTCCGTACCCACCATTTTTCGGGCTTTATTATCGGCGGCGGAAAGCCTGCTGGATTTCTATATAACTTCCTCGATGCCGCTTCTCTGGTGAGCTAGTAATTCTACATCTAAGGCTTGCTTGGTCCAGAAATATCCTGCAGCCACCCTTCGACAATGTCTGATCTTGAGAAGAATATCAACGAGGCTGCACCTTACAGCGTAGACTCGTTCGACGAGAAAGATGTTGAGGTTGGTGAGCAAATCATAACATCGGACGCATACGAGTCCGGTGTTGAGTCTGAGTCGAAAGAAGGCTCTTCTTCAGAAAAGCTCGGTTTGGGTGCTCGTATGAATATGCTGGCAACCAAGTATAAGATGGAAGTCATTGGTATTGAACAGGTGCCTGAGGACAAGCGAACTGATAAAAGCCCATGGACTCCTGGATTTCTCTGGTTTAGTGTGAATTTAGTTTTACCTCCTGTCTCTATTGGTACACTCTCATCGTCTGTTTTCTATCTGTCTTTCTGGGATGCTGTGTTAGCTTCGATTTTCTTCAATTTCCTGGGTTGCATCCCCGTCGCATTCTACGCTACTTTAGGCCCTGAGTTTGGTCTTCGTCAGATGGCTATGTCTCGCTTTTGGTTTGGATATCACGGAGTCAAGATTTTCTCTATTTTAAATGTTATTGGTTCCGTTTGTTGGACTGCGCTTAACACAATTGTGGCTGCTTCTCTTCTTCATGCGATCAACGACGGTCAGCTTCCCGAATGGGCCGGCATTTTGATTGTCGCCGTTCTAGTTCTTATCATCTCTTGCTTCGGTTACAAAGTGTTACATTTTTTCGAGCAGTGGACTTGGCTTCCAACCATGATCATGCTATGGATTCTGATTGCCCGTTTGCAAATGTCCCATACTTTCGCGCCTGGCAAACTTGCAGTCGGCCAGGCCGAGGCGGGAAATGTTCTTTCGTATGGTGCTACTCTTTTTGGAGGAGCGAATGGTTGGGCGACATATGCTGCTGATTATTCCGTGTATCAGCGCAAAGACGCTAGCAAGTGGAAGATTTTCATTGCAGTCTTTTTTGGAGTTTCGATTCCACTGATTTTTTGCTCGATTATCGGCAATGCGATAATTTGTGCAGCCGATAATAGTACTCGACTTGGAGATGCGTATGATGACAATGGATTTGGTGGTCTCATCTATGCAATCATGGTCACCGATGCCTTGCACGGATTTGGCAAATTTTGTACCGTTGTTCTCGCTCTGTCCTGTGTCGGTGTGTCGGTAGTCAACATTTACTCGCTTGCTTTCTGCATGCAGACTGTGTCACACTACTTCGCATATGTTCCTCGATTCCTCTGGTCAGCCATTGGTACTGGCGTATATTTCGGTATTTCCATGGGCGCGTACTACAACTTCAGCCAGTACATTGAAAACTTTATGGACATCATTGCATACTGGATCTGTATCTACGAGGGCATTTCTCTTCCGGAACACTTTATATTTAAGAAGGGTAACCTCAAGAGCTACCGCGTCGAAGACATCACTCATCCTGAACGCCTTCCTCCCGGATACGCAACTGCGTTCGCGTTCGCTTGCGGTGTTGGTGGTGTCGTATTAGGTATGGATCAAGTCTGGTGGGCAGGTCCGGCTGCAACCGCAATCCCTGGCGATATCGGTTGGGAATTTGCTCTTGCGTTCTCTTTTGTTGGATATATGGTTGCTCGTCCGATTGAGCGTCATTACTTCCGTCGTTGAACTTATTTGGGCTAGTATGGGATATTTTTGTAATATATGTTTTGTATTTAATTATTGTTTGCTTAATTCCATCTATATGCATGGCAATTAATTAATAATATCATGACTTGATTTTGAAACAAGTATTTTGTGAAGCGATATATACTGTAGATTGCTAGAATACCTTGTGATTATGTAATATCTGCATTTTTTAATAGACGCTGTGTCTTGCGCTCATCCATTATTACGCGAAGTCCCCCCACTGTCTCCCAAGGTGGGGGACACAGACCGACATCGGAAGCGTCGAGCGGGGCAACCAAAAGTAAAAGCACGAATTCGTGAGAACAGTAAACGTAATTGTGATTATTAAATCAAGAATAAAAAAATTAAAGAATTTTTTTTTACAGAATATTAGAAATTCTTGTAAAATAGCTGAGGATCCCCGCGATATAGTGTCGTTTGATCCAAAATTACAGAAACAAAGAATACATTATGCATATTTTAAACATGGAGACAGAACAACCACGTGGTATATGGCTACCCCCGCGGAGCCGGACTGGGAGTTCTAGAGGCCGGGTATCGGTGGAGAACATGAATATTTAAGGCCCGGGATGCGCTAAAGATGTTCTGTAGATGCAATTGATCAATACAATTGATTGATAATTGCAATTGATAGTAATAATTCATAAATAAACTGTTGAAAATGTCGAAGCCCGTTGTTGTCCTGCTAGGCAAAATTCTTCACGCGCCAAAGGAATGGCAAGATCTGAGCTCGATAGCGACCTTATACGAAGACAGTTCGAAGACCAAGGAAGAGCTGATTGCTGAATTTTCTGCGGGCGGCAAGTTTTCTGAGGCCGTAGCTCTATTCCATACGCATAGCTCAGGACCTGGATTTACGTTGTCGGCTGATATCATTGACTCTTTCCCAGCCACGCTGAAGTTCATTTGCCATCATGGTGCTGGATATGACATGATCGATACTGACGAATGTGCGAAGCGCGGGATCATTGTGTCTCATACACCTGGTGCCGTGGACCATGGCACTGCCGATACCAACATGTTTTTAATTTTGGGCGCACTGCGAAATTTTAATCAGGGTCTTAATGGACTACGTCGTGGCGAGTTTGCCTCGACAACTCCACTTGCACATGATCCTGAAGAGAAAATTCTCGGAATCATTGGTATGGGTGGAATTGGTCGCGCACTCAAAAAACGTGCGGAAGCTTTTGGAATGACCGTCATATATCATAATCGCAAGCAATTGTCTGACGAGCTTGCCGATGGTGCGAAATATGTTACTTTTGACGAATTGATTTCCACCGCAGATGTAATTTCACTTAACCTGCCTCTCAACGCCGGTACTAAGCATATTATCAACAAGGATACATTTGCTAAGATGAAAGATGGTGTTGTTATTACTAATACTGCTCGTGGTGCTGTCATCGATGAAGCTGCTCTTGTCGACGCGCTTGCTTCTGGAAAAGTATATTCAGCTGGTTTGGATGTATTTGAAGAAGAACCAAAAATTCATCCGGGTCTGTTAGAAAATGAGAAAGTAATGCTCTTGCCTCATCTGGGTACCCACACCCTCGAGTCCAGAAGAGGAATGGAGTTGTTGGTCCTAGATAACTTGAAGTCGGCCTTGATTTCCGGCAAGGTTTTGAACATTACCCCCGAAACTGCGCATCTCCAGAAATAGGAAGTTGCGCAGACCAAGTCAATGATATGATTTAGTTGGTTTAGTCTGCTTGTGCTAAATTACTGTGTTTATCGAATAGAATACATTCCTCCATTTTATCTTAAATATCATACTCTGACTAAAAGTACATAGAACTAAGCAAACACAGAATTAAGTCAATTTGAAATAAAAATTTAAGTCATTTCCCTCCACATCTCTCATCGTGACTCGGTTCTTCGAAACGTCTGCTCTAAGACGGCCATCATCCGAGTCTGCTGTTCGACCAAAGTTCGGAGAAGCCCCGTCTGAGCTTCTTGTTCGGTTAGCATTTGTCGCTCGAATGCTGTCTGAGATGTTAATGATCCTGGTCCTGCCGTGCTCGGCCCAGAGTTGGACACTACATTTTCGACTGCACGTCGTCGGACCCAACCAAGCAACTCGTCTGCATTATCACTGGCAGCAGCGACCAAACCGTCATCGACATCACCGACATCCACTCCTTGGCTGAGTTCTACAGGATTCATCACTGAGGCCAAGTTTCGTACAAATCCAGTTTGAGATTGCGGCTGTGGTGGTTGCTGTTGCTGTTGAGATGGCGAAGGACCAACTTGGTCTTTCCGCCCTCTTATGTTATTCGGTTGACCGCCTGCATTAGAGACTTGATGATGCATATGTTGCGACGCTTGTAACGACTGGGCGACTTGACTCAGCGCGCTTCCAGTTCGTTGTCTCTTGCGAGCTCCAGCAGCTCGCGTTCCAGGTGTTGTCTGACCATTTGTTTGGAGATTTGGCGATGGTACTTGACCGGCTTGTGCAGGTCCCCGCTGTTGGCTTGGGACGATTGCGGGCACATTACTGCTGTTGGTTCGGCCACCAGAGAGGGGTTGACCAGTCAAACTAGATCGATGGTGCTGCCGTAACACGCTCTCATTATCGGACAAATCGCTAACATAATCTTCGTCGTTCTTCCGTGACGGTCGCGCCCCATTTCTGCGCAATAAGGCTTGCGGCATGAGTAATGCCACCGTATTATACACACTCTTACTCAGCCATGTCTAGAATTTGTTAGCACTAACTCTATTTCCGTAATAAAAATTCGTACTCTATTTTTGCCGAGGATCCGTCGATGTTCAGAGGGATTCAGATCCCACCAGGGCTTCTTGCTGTGGGTAATCGCGGTTCCTATAGTCGATCGCTCATGGTTGATTCGGGCTTCCTCGTAGTCGGTGATGAACTTATAACTTGACACTAAACCGTACAATTTATCATACACTGCTTTAGCAGGTCGCCGAACAATGGCATCATATGTGTCTGAATCATCGTTACCACCACCGCCGCTTCCAACATTACCACCACCACTAACTCCAGCAGCGGCTTGACGTTGCTGTTGCTGTTGCTGAGCAAGCTGGTCTTGGCGAGCTGTGAATGTCGCATATGTATCTTCTATGACGTCGTCTAGAGCGAGAAACTCGGCGTCAGGACCCCGAGTAGCTCGAACATCATGGTGTGCTTGCAGAAGCGCAATGAGCTCGTCGTCATTCCAATGCTTGAGCTTGTTGGAAGTAGTAGCTAGTAAATTGGCTTGCCCAAGTGCAACAGCTTGTTGGGTTTGCTGCTGCGATGGATCTGCCATTAGATATGAGGGAGCCGTGGCGGTTGCAGCCATGAATTGTGAAGTACCACCTCCAAGAGGATCAGGTGTCGCCATCCAAGAGAACCGAGAGTCGTTTGCACGCTGATCTTCGTAGGCTGGGTAGCCATTAGAAGTCGAGACGGCGCCTTGCTGGATAACGCCAAGGTCGCTGGAGGATGGCGGCGCAGTGGTCTTGAATATGCCATGCGTCCTGATTAAATGTCGTATCAGATTCTTGGTGCCCTGGATATACTTATACTGAGCATTGCATTTACCCGAGGACGGGTCTTCATGGGTCCTGTCGACATCGTGGATATAATCCCCAGGAGCATTGCTTCGACGGCCGCCGGCTCCGTCGTCGTCAGACCGGTCGTCGTCATCATCGTCATCGCCATCATCTCCTCCTCCGCCGCCAGGACCGTGACGCTGCTTTCGTCCAGAGTCACGCTTCTTAGACCGCGAATTGTTGTTGGCCGGTAGCTGACATACAGCATACATAATGCCGTCTTGACCAGGCATCTTGGTAAAATAGTTCCAGACCCAGGACTGATGTGTTTTCTTTTTGCTTGAGCCGGACGTGTCGATCCCATTTGGCTCTTGCCCTTGCGTCTGGACATGAACATGCTGAGGGGTACTCTGTTGCGAGGCTCCCTGTTGAGCGGTATTCTGTTGTTGTACCTGTTGTTGTTGCTGCTGCTGTTGTGCCTGCTGAACCTGCTGTTGTTGGACTTGTTGCTGCTGAACCTGCTGAATCTGCTGAACTTGTTGGACTTGTTGCGGTTGGTGCTGTTGCTGTTGCTGGACGACAGACTGAGGAGCCAGTGGAGGAGCAGGAGGAGCATACGGATGAGCAGAGCTATGGTGGAGGGGAGTTGCCAGGACTGGCATTCGCTGGCTGGGATCTGATGGCGGCTGTTGGTGGTGTAGAAGCGGAGGAGGAGCCTGCGCCGGAGGCAGCTGCATGTGCAGCGGCAGAGGCTGCTGTGCCTGCTGTTGAGACGGCTGGCCAGGCTGGAGCTGCTGTTGTTGTTGTTGTTGCTGTTGTTGCTGGCCAGTCTGTTGCTGCTGCTGGGGTTGGTTGAAGGAATGAATCTGCTGGAGCTGTAGCGGAGCTGGCTGGGTAGGCTGCGGATTTAGCAGCTGCTGGTGGAGATGAGGACGAGAGTAGCTCATTGTGGAGGTCTGCAAAGCTCAGCGCAAAGAACGTGAAATATCTGGCCCCAAAACAGCTAGAACACACAAAGATGTGCAACGCGACGCGAGCTTGTATCTTGATAAGCAGAAGCGCGTAAACACACGTTAATCGGACGTCGCCTGGGCAACGCAATGAGTCGTCACGCGTGCTTACGAGCCTGCGTGTTAACGCGTCAGGTTCGGCTTTGAGCGTGCGAGCAAGTAAATATCCTGTTTGCTATAAGAAATAACCACGCGCGTCAAACTTTGTGGATGATTTAGCGATGGGCTCGAGTTCTCATTGTGTCGCTTCTCTGGCTCTTAGGGTCAAAAAACTGGCCTTCTCGTGATGGCCGGGAACAACTTTGTTCTGGCCGGGTTTGGTCCTCTAAGGAGGCGGGTCGGATTGGACGCCTGGTCATGTAAAGTGTCATGTGATGAGATGTTGCCGCTACGTCATTGGGGGCAGTCCAGTTACATCATGATCGTCCATAGTATGTTAATTGAAAAGTATAGGACTGTTACAGAAGCTGTTGAAGAGACATATGTGACGAAATGATCGGCGAAAATAAGGAGATTTCTAGAACTTGCTGAGAATTATATAAAGTCCCGATTTCTTGCGATTCGATATACCAGGTCTTCATTCGGCCCATACTCTATACACTATACACTATACCATATACCACAACTAATAATCATGCCCTTGTCTAGTGCGTCAAAGAACAACATTCAACGTGTAGCAGTCTTGCTCTCGTTCGGTCTGGCAGCCGTCACAACCTTCTATTACCTTTCTGGCCGAGGTATTGCTGGTGGCCATCAGAGCGAGGCCTTCCACAGAATCGAATATACGCCTTTCACACCATCCGTCTTTTTCGTTCTGCTCTACTGGGTGGCCATGTGTATTGGCCAGATTGCATTTTTGCATCAGTTCATTGCTGGAGTTACTGATGCACAAAAAGACGCATCACGAGCGGCAAATTTTCTGACATTGTTCAACGTGCTGCATTTCCTATGGCTGATCAGTCTTGCAAACCGTCATTTTTTCTCTGCTTTGGTCGTCATGACACTGAGTTTCTTGCTTACAGGGACTTTGTATTGGTCAAATCGCACACACAATCTTACGCCTGTCATGCGCTGGCTAACGATTCATTTGACAGCTGCTGCGATGCCGTTTGCTTGGTCACTGTTTGCCTTGTTTTGGACTGGTGCCATTGCCGCCCACTCGCATAACTTGTTTGGACGTTTGATTGCAAACATATTCATTTGGGCGCTCTATGTGATTCCGACGGCTTGTATGATCACTTTTGCAGATTGGGGCCTCGGCTTTGCAGAAGGCTTTCTCGTCTGGGGACTTTTTGTTGGT
Source organism: [Lipomyces] oligophaga (assembly GCF_038497815.1). Lineage (NCBI taxonomy): Eukaryota > Fungi > Ascomycota > Lipomycetes > Lipomycetales > Lipomycetaceae > Lipomyces > [Lipomyces] oligophaga. The sequence goes on along the minus strand of NW_027117791.1, from coordinate 501,653 downwards.
CAGATCTTGGTCAAGACCATTGCACTTCAGTGGATCTTTGCCGTCATTATTGCCTCTTTGCTTACCGTTCAGTCTGGTGTTGTTTTATTTTCCACAAGCTTTAAGGGTTTGATCGGACGTGAACGACATGAATTGAATGAGGAAACTCCATTGATTCATTAATTATTCATTAAATTATTCACTTCAGATGTATTATTCAATTATGTATTATTATCAAATCAATCAACTCCTAGCCATTCTATTATCCAATTCCATTACAACCGTAGCTCTGCTAAAGAGTCGGCCAGTTTCCACGTCCCATCAGGTTGCTGAACCAGTTTATGTTTAGGAATTCCCGACTTCGATTCCGATGTTGGTTCCAACTGAGGGATCCCCAATTGGTCTGGCTCTGATTCCGATATAATTTTCAAGTCGTCTGTCTGCTTGCTTGCCAGTGGAGACGCTGCCGCTCGACGAGTATCGTAGTTATACACTGGGGTACTTTTCCGATCCCTCAAAATGCGACGTGTATTTGGGGTGACAGAGCTTGACTTCGCAGGCGTCGACGTTGGCGTCGCAAATTTCTCTGGCTGAGGGGGTCGTAATGATCGCCCAAGTTTGATCGCTTGAACGACCCAAGATTGATTTTTCGCTGAAACAGTCTTGGGTGGTGCCCAACGAGCCTTACATCCTTTCTCAAGCTGCCGGATAACCGATGGAGTAGCGTACTCGTCGCGCCATTCGCATCCTTGAAGACCTAGTAAATGTGCCATGACACCGCTACAGAGTGCTGAATCTGAGTATCCGCCTTCCAAAAGACTAATGACTCTGCCATCACATTGCTCGCGCGCAAGTGCGACGCAATCTTTGGTAAATTGCGCATAGAATGAGGTTGGCACATGCACACCATGTCGTTGCATGCCCTTATCTTCAAATTCAGATGCGTCAAATCCAGCAGAAATGAACACGGCAGCCTTGAACGGCACATTAGATTTTTTTGCCTCTATCCGCGCATTGTTGAGAAAACGTCGGGCTTGTCGGAATAAGTCAGAATACGTGGACTTGTATAACTCATCAAACTCTTGTGGGGTTGAGTACGGTTCCAGATGGATGTTCCATATACACATGTTGTGTGCCATCAGACGGATCGACGCGTCTTTGATCATTTCTGCAGTTGCGTATCCAACTTCAGTAGGGAATGAGTTGACGTCATGTAGTGAAAAATATCCGATCTTGGGATTGGGAATTTCGGCATTCGGGTTAGTCTCTGTAGAAGTCTCTGAAGCTGGCTTTGAATAAAAATCTTCGTCCTGTTCCTCCAAACCTGATAGTTTCCAACAGATATCCTGGCTTCCATCGCCATGATGCAAATCAAAGTCAAGGATCACCGCATGCGTAAGTCCATGTTTCGCCGCTGCATACTGAATCCCGATATGAACGTTATTCAAGAGACAAAATCCAGACGGGGTACAAGGGTGTGAATGATGACCTATAGTGTTAGGAATAATTCTTTAAGAAAAGCAAGAAAACAATAAAGACTTACCAGGGGGGCGAATACAGATAAAGCATCTATTTTCCGACTCAGGATCAGCATCGAAAACTCGATCAATACCGGTCTCAATGGCTCCTACAACACCTTCGAGCGCGGAAATCGTACCTGGTCCGAGATAAATATCACCTGAATTCCAAGTTTCTGGGACCTCCAACTCAAGTTTGTCCAGTTTCGCTGCTGAAGCTTCACACAAAGTCCTAAGCGTAGTAGGCCAGTTTGCACCGTGAACTCGCTTAACATGTTCAGCTGAAGCCAAGTCAACGGATTTCGAAGACGAGTCGAGTACAAAGTTGTTTTCAGCGCCGGCGAGAGTCAACGCTGCACTAATTCCTAGTGCGGTGGCATTCAATCGTTGAGGCCGTTCTACGATTGATGCTAGATATCGTTTCGCAACCCATTGCCGAGAAAATACATGTAGATAGGACAGTGGCGAAAGCAGAACAAGTGTTTTATCAGATACTAACTTCGGCAGGTCGCTCTGGGGAAGTTGGTCGATAGATAGACCTGACATTGAGTCGACCAAGTCGTCCGGTTCAGGAATCGACTTCCATAGATGTGCATCGCGTAAAGTTCGCTGGATACGCTCGATATCGGAATCTGAAATTGGCACAGATGCAAGTTCATCGAGTGCTTGCTCGAGAAAAGCATCCTCAGTATCTGAAGCTGTGGTGTTGCCTGGTTGGTCGAGTAGTCCTGTGAATGTAAATGCTGGGAATGGACGGTGTTGAAAATCCTGGGTGTCCTTTATTCCCTGCGTATTCGGCTCATTGTCCAAAATCCTGTCTGGGACCAGATCATTCGAAGTAGACATCTTGTTACCACTTCACAAACGCGCCGCTCAGTTGTGATCGACCTTCCAAACTTAAATCCTTCAGGTGTGGTCGCTCAAAGATCACAAATATTGCTAAACTAATAATTTTGAATGCAAAACAAACTTCTTCAAATCGAGTGACGCGTCTTTCGGACAATTTTCTTGAAATTACTGTGAACGCGTTCGTGTTTGTTGTCCCTTTTCTGGCTTCTCGGTATTCCACCGGATCATCACGATGTCCCAATGCTTACATTACGAGCCGTTTGTGTCAATTGCCCGATCAGTCCATCGGTAAACAAGTTTTGTTGGAAACGAATGTCGTAGATTGAATGTATGTAGTTCAGCAATGTCGAGTTATTCGGGAACATTACACAATTATGCACCTCGATTGGTCGCATTCGAGTTCCCTTCAACCAGTAGCATCCCCCATGGAAACAAGCTGTTGTTTGTCGGTGGCCTAGGTGACGGCCTACTCACTGTTCCGTATGTATCTAATCTTGCAGTTTCACTTGATCGTGTCGGATGGTCGGTCGTGCAATTGCTCTTATCTTCGTCGTATACTGGTTGGGGAGCTGGATCGCTTGCTCGTGACACTACAGAGATCGAGAAGGCGATAGTCTACTTCCGACGTCGCGATCCGAAGGCAAAAATCGTGCTGATGGGCCATTCAACAGGAAGTCAGGACACAATCTCATACTTGAGCCGTCATCAGCCCTCAACCGAGTTCGGAAGCCTTGACGGCGGGATATTACAGGCTCCAGTGTCTGATCGTGAGGCGATGCAAGTTTTATTCCCTGACCAGGCGGCCGAGATGTGTGAATTTGCTGCATCGTGGGAAACAATGGACCGTTCATTTGATTTTCTACCAAAGCGCTATTCGGACGCATTTTTTGGTACACCAATTACAGCTTACCGCTGGCTTTCTCTCGCCCGAAAAGGTGGCGATGACGATTATTTTTCTTCAGATATAGATCATAAAGAGCTGCTTACTACTTTTGGAATCGTTCGCGCTCCCATCTGCGTCTTAATCTCCGGGTCAGATGAGTTTATGCCATCTGAGCTAGATAAGCAGGATTTGCTCCGACGCTGGCAAAACGCTACCAATCCGACTCTTTGGTCTTCCTGCTCAGCTGTTATTCAAGGTGCAACACATAATCTAGGTGAAACCTCTAAGCCTGGTGCCCAAGACGAAGTCATTGCCAAAGTAGCTCGGTTTCTATCTACCTTATAGGATCTTCTAAAAATTAAATTTTTTATAATCTATGCTGAATGTAGCTCTGGAAACGGGAACTTCATCTTGTATGCCTCCACCATGTATGAAGGGGTGTCCAGAGCCTTCTGGGCTGCTTCTCCGACGTCATGCAGTTCTTCTGCCGGCTTAAAATAAAACTGCGGTGCGTACGCTTGGTAGTGACTTGACTCCATTGCTCTCTTTTGGGCCTCGTTATAGTCGAACTTAGGCTCCTCCTTCTTCGAAAATAAAGGCGGACCTTGCCCAAATCCAGCAGGTATTGTGGTAGCTTTAAAAATATCCTCCGTTCCTTGAGATTCTTGAGATTTTTGTTTTTGCGAATCTTGAGATTCTTCTACCGACTTACTTGTAGGAATCTCGGATTGGCGTTCTGGGTTGTGAACAGGATCAGGAGACATAACCATGCTTTCACGTAATTGAGAAGACTTGGCAGGTTTGAATTGAGTGAATGGACTGTTAATTTGCGACTTAACTGGGGTCGAGGTTATTGGCGTGGTAGGAGCTGCAACTGTAGTAGAAACGGCGGATGTTGTAGGTACTGAGGGAGCCGATTGAGTAGCCAAATCTTTGGCCTCAGTAATTTTCATTTCTGATTTTTCTGGGTCGACAGATCTGGCCGAATTAGCACCTGCTGGCGAAGTTGCAGCAATGGCCTTATCAAATGCCGACGCAGACTTTTTCTCTTCCTCAGGCATGGTCCGTTCGATCTCTTCAATGATCCTGCGCCGCTTTTTTTGCATGGCTGGCGTCGTTCCAATCAAAGACTGCTTCCGAGCAGCACGACGACTAGGCGATAATCCAAGGGTATGAGAAGAAGCATACGGGTTTGCAAATGGCCGCACAGCTGGATCTCCAATTCTTTCGCGATCGGCTTTGATTGTTTGAGCAACTTCAGAAGATGACCCAACAGGACTGATCATTGAAAGCAATGCACTAGCTGTCTGTGATAAAGGTTTTGGGGTGCCATCTAAGTCAGATCCAGAAGGGCTAGTTAGATGCTTATCAGTGGCTTGTAGAGGAGAAGGTGCAGGGAATACGGGCGGGGCTGATAAATCAATAGCAGTTTTAACCAGCCGCGGCTTGAACGGACTAGAGCTTGATGGTAAATCGAGATTTCGAGGCCGAGTGAGAGAAGGCGTTGCAGCACGACGGCGCTGAGGAGACATGACGGGATTATATCGAGGAGCTCGAACAGTCTGTGAATGGACGACGCGTCGGGCACGAACGGGAGTCGTAAACGATGGTGCAGATGGGTAGAGCTGCTCTGTAATAGATGGGGCGGTGACGGGTTCGTCGATTGGCTCTAACACCTTTGTTGGCGTATCCTTTACGGGATCAGCACTTCCCAAGGTATTCTGTTCAACTTGAGCCTGTCTCATCAGCGCGAGGACACCTTCCATTTCGATCTCGGACAAAGGCGCGTCTCCCTTTGCTCTAAAAAACTCAGCGAGCTTTTCACTAGGTGACGAAACTTGTGGAGAAGTGCGCGCCATTGCCGGAGTTTTGATAACTGGTGTGAATGTGAATGGTTTCAGCTGGCTAGGCATATTGGATTGGCTTTCGATCGACGCAGGTTTCGGGGAAAATAGACCCGAGTCAGGCTGCTTTTCGCCAACGTCAGTCGCTCGAGACTCTTTACTTGGACTCGTCCATCGTGGCGTGAACATCGAAATCACTTTCGAAAAGATGCTTCCAGGCGTCTTAACTGGCGATCCCTCATTATCAAGAGCTCTTCGAACTGGCGTCGACGGCACATCTCTTTTTGGTCTCGAATATGGACCCGGTCGAAAGCCGGAGTAGGACTGTTTTGCTGATTTTCGGTCCATTTAGATGAATTTGTATTGTTGTACACTGTATTGCAGTGACTTGCTCTCTTAACTGTACATTGAAAGTCGTTCATCTCCGTGTAAGTAAACAAAATTCTCGGTTCCAGACCCTTATTTCTGATAGACAATATATTATGTAAGTCAGAATGCGAATGATTAAGTAATAGAGATAATTGTTCAACTTATATATGTTAACAGCACAGTTTCAATATCTATTTTGGCGGTCAGATGTGACCAAAAATTACATAACTTTGTAAATATCTACTGAGGCATGATTATATAGTATTATAAATAAGCAATAAGTACCATGTGGTATAACCTAATCGTATCTGATTCTGCAATTCTTAAATTTGCAAAACATTGCACTAATCGAGTAAACCAAGAACTTCATTAAACATAAGTCCAGCTCCGAGAGAAGTCTAAATTTCTATACATCTTTATTCTCTATAATGACCCGAGTTCTCCCGAATTCGCCAGCCTGAGGCTTCCGATTCCCCACACTCGATCCCGGCATCAAGGGATTCCAGATTGTGGGGAGATCAGGGATAACAGGACAACAGGAAACAGAGTTCCGATTGCGACAGATCCTGTCTCAGCGTAGAATAGCATTATACTACATCAATGGTTAAAAGATCAGTACGGCATGCAATATGCCGAACCGAAGTCCGGTCGCATTTCGGTCTACCGCATACGGGATCTATTCGGCTCGGCCAGCAGATCTCAGCAGTAGATATTAAACATCGGACATCAGACGCCAAATATCGGACACCAAAAGCATGTCGACTCGACTCCAAGACTTCACAGGCTTAAACAAAAGAATTCATGTATTATATTCACTACTACCCCTCCAACATCCGTGAACTAGTAGCCCACATCCCGACAGAGTCCTACTCTTTCGCAATAATACAGATCAAATCCGATCCGTCTACCGAATCACCCTCTCTCACGGACATCTCGGTCACTTTACCACTAGTCTGCGCAGAAATAACCATCTCCATCTTCATCGCGCTCAGAACGGCTACAGGGTCGCCCTTCTTCACAATACTGTTGTCCTTAACTCGTACTTCAATAATCACACCTGCCATCGGGGCTCCCACTTGTGCTGGGCTCGAAGCATCAGCTTTACGACGCGAAATACTCTCCACAGATGCGTTTTTGTCGTCCACAGTAACTTGACGAATTTCACCGTTCAGCTCGAAGAAAACCTCGCGCTGGCCCGTGGTCGTAGATAAAGGTCCAATTGCAAGCAGTTTGATGATCAAGGTCTTTCCCATCTCAATCTCAACACTGAACTCCTCGTTGATCGCCGGCCGCGTCAAAAAGTACCGCGTAGGTAAAACCGAAAGATCGCTGTACTGAGATCGGAACTTCCGGTAGGCTTCGTAAACCTTGGGATACATCACGTACGATGCAACATCTGTCTCCCGGATAGTACCCCCGTACTTTTCCTCTAGCATCTTGCGCACCGCAACAAAGTCCACTGGAGGGAGCGACTTGCCTGGACGTTCCGTCAATTTTTCCCGCTTGCCCTTCAACGCATTCGTACGTAAAGGCTCAGGGAACCCACCATACGGCTGGCCGATCATGCCCTGTAAGAAGTCGAGTACAGAGTCTGGGAAATCAAGCTCTCCCGCCCGTTCCTCCACATCCTTCGATGTCAATTTGTTTGAGACCATAAATTGTGCAAGATCGCCAACAACCTTTGATGTAGGTGTGACCTTAACTAAATCTCCGAGAAGCATATTGGCCTCCACATAAGCTCGCTTTGTCTCAGCCCATTGCTCTCCCAAACCAACTTGTTGCGCCTGGAATAAAAGATTCGTGAGCTGACCACCTGGAATCTCGTGCTGGTAAACTTCAGGATCTGGACCTTTAAGATCGGCCTCAAATACTGAATACAAAAGTCGCATCTGTGCCCAATACGAGTCGATCTCTCGAATATGGTCCTCGTTCAACCCAGTGTCAAGAGTGCCTTGTAATGTCGCAATCAACGCGCTGATAGATGGCTGACTCGTCATACCACTCATTGAATTGGTCGCAACATCAACCACATCCGCACCTGCTTCCGCAGCAGCCGCCATAGAAGCAACGCCTGTACCAGCCGAATCATGTGTATGGACATGGATCGGAATCTCAGGATACCTCTTTCTAACAGCACCAATCAAAATTGTAGCAGCTTGCGGCTTCATGGTGCCTGCCATATCCTTAATTCCAATAATATGGGTGCCCATCTTGACAATCTCATCAATCACATTCAAATAGTACTCAAGATTGTACTTCTTCTTAGGATTCAACATGTCTCCCGAGTAGCAAACAGTCGCCTCGACAATACCTCCGGCCTTGCGAGCTGCAGATACACCGACCTCAAGCTGCTCCAAATCGTTGAGCGCATCAAAAACTCGGAAAATATCAACGCCATTGTCCTTGGCCTGTTGGCAAAAATGGTCAATCGCGTTATCGGGAAGTGAAGAGTAAGCAACACCATTCGCTCCTCGCAGAAGCATCTGGAAGGGAATATTAGGTACAAGTTTGCGCATCTTGCGAAGACGATCCCAGGGATCCTCATACAAAAATCTCATAGCAACATCAAACGTAGCGCCTCCCCAGCACTCCAAAGCAAATGCGTTCGAGTAAGCATATGAAGTAGGAATTGCGACATTAAGTAAGTCAACTGTACGAACACGCGTAGCCAGCAATGACTGATGAGCATCTCGCCAGGTTGTGTCCATGATCAGCGCTCCCGTATGAGCGCGAACAGCCTTAGCAAAAGCTTCGGGGCCATCCTTGACAAAAATATTTCGCCATCCCACCTGGCAAGGAGTATTCATATTCATCACATTACCAGAAGCATCTTTCAAAATAGGGACCGTAGCTTCGGTCTTGAGTTTAGGCTCGCCAATTTGTCCTTTAATAGAACTTCCATTGACAGCAACATCGCCGAGGTAGGCAAGAAGCTTTTGAGCACGATTTTGAGAGACCATCATGTGGAACAACGATGGCGTATCATCAATGAAAGTAGTCCAGCAGTCGCCTTTAACAAACGTCTCATGTGTCAAAAGAGCAAGCAGAAACGGAATGTTCGTCTTGACACCACGAATACGAAATTCGATGAGCGCACGAATCATTTTTCTACGAGCAATCTCAAACGTCGCACCAGAACAGGTACACTTGACAAGCATGGAGTCATAAAATGGAGAAATAATCGAACCAGCAAATCCATTGCCACCATCGAGACGGACTCCATTGCCGCCAGATGACCGGTAGACTTCAATCTTACCGGTATCGGGCTGGAAATTCTTCGAAGGATCCTCAGTTGTGATACGGCATTGAATAGCAAAACCACGATACGTGATGCGGTCCTGAGTCAGACCAAGCTGGCTCAGAAGAGCACCAGCTGCAATCTGGATCTGAGCTGCAACAATATCGACACCTGTAATTTCTTCGGTGATAGTATGCTCTACCTGGATACGTGGGTTGATTTCAATGAAGTAGTGTCGGTTTTGATTATCGACCAGAAATTCAGCGGTACCAGCATTTCGATACTTGACCGACGATGCAAGCTTAACAGCATCTTTCAAAATAGAATCGCGAACTTCCTTAGGCAAGTCTTTGGCAGGAGCCATTTCGACAACTTTCTGATGACGTCGCTGCACCGAGCAGTCACGTTCAAAGAAATGAACAACATTACCCTCGGCGTCACCAAGGAGCTGCACTTCGATATGCTTAGGCTTGTCTAAAAATCGCTCAATGAACACAGTACCATTGCCAAAAGCAGACTTGGCCTCAGAGGAAGCACGCTCAAACGCATCTTTAATATCATCTCCTTCACGAACCACACGCATACCGCGGCCACCTCCGCCAAAGGCGGCCTTGATGATCACAGGATAGCCGTACTCCTTGACGAAATCGAGAGCATCTTTGACATCCTCGACAGGACCTGGAGTACCGGGAACCACCGGAACATTGTTCTCAATGGCAATTTTACGTGCAGAAACCTTGTCACCCAAAGCATCAATAACATGATGAGGAGGTCCGACCCATGCGATTCCGGCTTCTTCAACTTTGCGAGCAAACTCGGCATTCTCAGACAAAAAGCCGTAGCCAGGGTGGATCATCGAAACATTGTGATCTTTTGCGATCTTGATTATCTCGTCGATCTGAAGATATGACTGGACTGGTGTGTATTGGCCGCGCTTACCAATGACATATGCTTCATCGGCCTCTGGGTGACGATAAACTTGTTAGCACTCAAAGAGAACCAAAACTAGTGGGAAGATCAGCAGGCTAACATACTCTGTCTATGCATAGAAAGACGGTCTTCATAGGAGAAGATAGCCACAGTTTGCATGCTAAGTTCATGGGCGGTACGGAAGATGCGGATAGCTGGAAATGATGTTAGTCTGGCAGATAGAGGTGACGACACAGTCAGATCGGCAGATCAGGATGAACACATACGAATTTCTCCCCGATTGGCCACTAGAATTGGAGTTAGCAGAAATATTTAGATAAAACTCGAATTGAGCAGCGAGTTAGATTGGATCAAAAAATGCCTACCAAGAATTTTGTTCATAGGACCCAACACAGCAGTCTGTTCACGCATGCGCTGCATTGCTGCAAACGCTGTGTTATCTGACGCAGTGAGATACTCTACAGCACCAGACATGACGAATCAGCCAGCAAGACAACGAATTGGAAGAGCGAGAGGAAAATAAGCGAGAAACAGCGAGTCAGAAGGAAAGTCAGAAATTGCAGGAAACACGGCTAATCGTCGCGGTTTTATTATTTTTTTTCCCTGCCTTTTCCAGCGGTGATTTCCTCGCGAAACTCCAACAGCAGCGCTAGCACAGAGAACGACGTCGGCCGGCGAAGCGGCTTTTGCAGGGTTGCGGTTTGTGGGAGAATGAGTCGAACGCCAGTACCAGAGCCAGCCCTTATCCCACGCGGGTGATGTCGACTGTGTTCTGTCCGGACGCCGGACGTGGGCCGGGGGACTCTGACGCGGGCTTGATTTGGCAGATGATGTGGGCGAGCGGTGAATAGAGAGGGGGGGAGACAAGTGAGATGTCTGGATAGTGAAATAATCCCGGGACTGTTGTCCGAACTGCGATCCCGATATTTCTTTGAATCCGAACATAGACGGTTCAAATTGTTATAGCATTTCATAGAATTATCTGAATTGAATAGATAGCACATAACAGACAGTCCATTCAATATTACTTCTGTTCGTTGTTGACCAAGTCGAATTCACAATTCTCAATCAAGACGTGCGGCGGTACGTCATAGGCGTGCCCCACCACCTGGTCAAGCCAGTTATCCGCTTCCATTTCCAAGTCGATATAGACATTCTCGAGCATAGTTCCTGATCCTCGATAATTGTCGCACAACTTATCCAACATTTTTTTCCAACTGTCAATTCAGACTCATCTCTGATCGTGGTGCTTGTTCCTCCTCGCGATTCATGCCCCCACTAGTAGGCTGACAAGGCGAGTTTTCCCCACCTCCACCAGTTCCTCCACCAGTTCATCAAAATTTAGATGATTGGCAATTTGCACAAAGTGGAGCCATTACTTGTTTAACTGAATATATTTCAATTTTTGCGTTCAGTCGTTCTCTAACGATCTCTGTTGTGTTGGTGTGCTGCTCCATGACCACTTAGGGCTGCTCGTTCGAGCTTACTTAGCACCGCTCTGTATCGTCAGAAGCCCCGCTTGAGCCTTCTGCGGCGGATCAATGTAGAAAAAGTTTTCAGACTGCTCGTCAGATCGCGTGGCCTGGAATCAGTCAGCAGGCCAATTGCACGCTCGCAGCCAATTGGTTGTAATTGAAAGAGAAGTAAACGTAGATGACTCGATACAACTGAGCACGCCAAAGTTAGATCTTGTTGAACAAAAGAAGGACGGCAGACGCGTTGCAGCTGTACCAGGAGTTCGAACTGATTTTCATCCTCATTAGTCCTGAGTGCACAGCAAACACCAGCATCAATGAGATTTTCCTGTATTAATTGAGCGGTAAATCCAAATTAACTTCACTTAATGAATCCATATTCAGTTTATTCCAACCAAATCAGCTTCCATCGCGTCCACTAATTCCTCATACAGATTGTCTCGCAGTCGAAAACCCTAAACGCGCAGAGGGCCATGATTATCGCGATCGCAAACAGCCAGACTGACTGGAAGTTAGAATATCTTATCGCAATGCACTAGAAATTGGTCTGTTTGGATTCAAGCATGTCTGACGAAGTTGGCAAAATCATAATTGAGATCCAGGGACCTAGAAACAATGCAGGGAAGAAATTTAATCGCCAGAAACAGTAGTCGGCGTGTTCGGACAAACTCGGAACGACTCCGCAATAGCGGGGTACCGACTTTCCGATTTATTCCTGAGGCGTTAAGACTAAGAAGAATTACGGCAATTCAAGCACTGCTATGAGCGGCCTCGTAATTGAAGTGAGATCAGATCAAATTTTATGATTAACTATGAAGAACTAATAAGATAGCGACATGAAACTAAATATTCAGGGAATTGAATGAATCGATTCCTTGGTCTCTTTACGGTCTCCAGGAAGAGAAGAATCAACGTCAAACTCGTCGCCAACACGACTACCTTCGAGCTCCCGAGACACATTCAACCGCTGGAGATCCTTTACTTTTCGGAAACGTCGACCTGACTTGAGGTCCCGACGTTCAAGGAAAAATATGGCAGTCAGCAGCAGCATGTGTAAAATACCCGTGATGACAGAGAAAGTAAATCCCTTCTTAAAATAGGGTGCTTTGTCGCTCGGGAACGTGAAAATAGGAACCCAGGCAAGAAACACCTGGCCAATACAATTCATAGACGCAGTTATGATCGATCGCGCCTCAGGATCTTCTTTCACAACGCTGGATGCCCATGTCATTTGGAAAGTACTGATACCGGTTGCAAAGCCTCCAATGAAGTACGCAAACAGACGACCACCTTCTCCGACATTGAATACCCGCAGCATCACAGCTCCCACAAATTGGAATATAGCAGATACCATTGCCGGCGAGTACATGTCGCCCGTCTTATCTGAGTAATAACTGCCAACGACTATAACCACAATCGCGACCGCCTTGACGACCGTCGGATAATTGTTGATCTGCGAAACTGAATAGTTTGCTGGTGTATAACCCTTCATGTACAATGAAAAAGGAGTCCCTGACCAGTATTGATTTTGATCATATAAGCACCAGCCAAAAACAAAGAAATACCAAGGCCAGTCTCTAAGAATTCTCGTCAAAGCTTTCCAATTAATGCGTTTTTCAAGCTTGCGAATACCTTCTTCGCGGAGTCGTCGATTTGTCAGATCTATGTCAGCTTGCGAGAGCCACCAGGTCGGTTTTGTGTTGCTTGGCGTACTAGGAAAGAAAGTAAATCCAATAGCCGCGCATGGAATCGTGATGCAAAAACATACAATAAACAGCCAGCGCCAACCAGCGCGGCCGCTGCGACCATCAAGATGGGTATGAGTTGCTGTCATCAAGTATCCAGCAATCATACCGCCAAGTGGGCTTGCGAGCTGGTACATAGCCATACGACAACCCATTTCTTCGACTAAATACCAGGACCCGATGACATACAAGACTCCAGTGAATGCTACTGTTTCGCAGCCTCCGAGGAAGAATCTGCAGACATAAAGCTGATTAAGATTTGTCACCCATGCGCAGCCAAAAGTGCAGCACCCCCAGAGAATTTCCATGGTAGGAAGGATTCGGTGGATCGGCAATCGAGTAAGCAAGAAGCTAGCTGGTATCATAAACGTGAGATAGGAGCAGTAGTACACTGCTTGTAGATAATTGAGGTCGTTACCTCCAAGATTCAGATCCTCTTTCATACCCCTTCAGAAAATGATTAGTTTCAATTCAATCGTCGGTTATCAGATACTTACGAGACATATGCATTAGTGAGCGAGTTATTATCTAAAGTTTTTGTAAACGTGGACAAACAACCGAACAGAAGAATCGAAGAATCAAGTTTTCGCAGAAGTCTTTTCTCCTCCTTGGTTGTACCTGGTCTGTACCAGCTCACACCTTCTCTTAGACGCTCCCATTTGGTCTTTTCCGGTTTAAGCGTGTTTTGGTCGATCGGAGAGTCATAGCTGACGATTTCTTCGTCACTAACTTGACTAACCTTCACCTCGTTTTTGACTCCCATGACGATGCGTTAATAGAGTGAAGCTGCTTCGCAGGAGGCAATGGTGTGTTGGAAGCGAGACATGGAAGAGTCAGCGATGACAGCAGAGTATATATATGTGCATTTCAAAAGCCGAGAGCAAAGCCAGGCTTGGAGCCCACCTATAGAGACCGCAAGCAGCCATGGAGAGAACGCGGAACCGATCAATGATCTGTTATCGACAATATGGTCGGGATACCCGAATGCAGGCTAGAACCAGTAGATATTGTGTATCTAGGGATGTAGAGTGTCTAGGAAATGCAAGGGTCATCTGTCAAATTCATACAGCAGGGTTCTATCTAGTGATAGATAACAGACGAGGAACTAGGCATGACTGGTTAATGGATGAATATTTAGTGCGGTGCGGACTAACTGAAGAGGCGTCTTCAAAAGATAGAACTGTCTTGGACTAAAATCATCCAATCTTTTTAGTTCCGTTAGATTTACTGATCTACTAGTGTGTAATTGTCTTGAGTAGCCTCGGTCATATGCTGAACAAATGAATATACTCTCTGTTAAAAAAGGTACCAAGTAAAACTTGATCCCAAGGCCAGCAAAACCAAGGTCCAAGAAAAAGCTTAGAACGATAAGGATAATACAGTATTCTTGGCTCCACCGCCGATAACGTGGTTATCGCTGAATCTTTTATTAGTAGGAATTCCGAAATATCGTCTACAGAACAAATTATTTAACCATCGAGCGGGATCACCGATCCGAAATTTCTGCGTTTGATAAGAAAAACCCGGGATTTCTTGATCCCATTGACTAGAGGACGCCACGCTTTGAACCTCTGTTATTGTATTCGCGGTGGTCTAAGCACGGTACACCATATCATCTATTTCTACAATTCCCCTAGCACCGGCAATATAGTTTTCGCGAAAGTAGTCTCAAGGTATTTTTATTATGAATGGCTGGTTTAATTTGTCTTTGTGATATCACAATAAATGTTTTGAATCAACTGAGAATGAAGAGTACAAGGGGATTATAATTGGGAAAACCTTGATAGCCAAACGTCGTTATCAAGGTTTGTCTGACGTGAGAGTTCACGAGTCAGTACAAAGTTTGTGGCTCTTTGTTCTATGAGATTACTGCATGGCAGGACATAAGTTAATACGAAATTATTGATATTATCTCCAAAGAATGACTCAGTTGCAATTTGTTGCAAATTTGAAATTGGTAGTGCCCATGAATCCAGACTAGTAAAAACTGATCCCCTAAATCGGGCGATCCTCACCCAAGCCGATGTCAGAATCCTCATATAGATCTGGATCCGTAGTCTCATAATTAAACTGATCAACTGGTCGTCCATGTACTAAAACTTTATATACACAAGTGCCGACGTCGGAACCCCAGTTTTGATTGAACTTGAAAGCGACTTCGAGGACTGGGATCCGGCTAAGTAACCTCGTGACCGCTCGACTGAACCGAAACGATTGCAACGACAGACGTGTATTGATGTCGTACATGAATCTGCCGATCATGACATATTCTTGCCCCGTCAAAGGCGCTAAAGTCTCTGTCCCATCGCACATCTCCTCCGGATCGGCAACCTTGTAGGAACGCGAATTGTCGATCGACTTGAATCCTTTCCGAGGATATACCCCGTTCATAGCATGCTGGAGATCCCGGCGATCGCTGGGTTTCTCGATCCGGACCCAAAACTCAAACTCTTTTGGCGCGACGCGAATGTCCCGAGCAATCGTTTTCGACACATGGTTCAGAGCAATGTCATCGATATAGGTCCACTCGGCCAACTTAATACCCAGAGTTCCCTCTTGACCCTTGAATGGCCAGCAATTCCCGGTAGATAAATCACTATTCAATGCGTCGCGAGGCGCATTGACCGGGACCACGCGCCCGCCTAGCGGAAGTGTCATGATTGTATCGACTGCACGATCAAACAAACTCCGCTCCTTATATAGATCCAGCGTCGATGAAGTCACTAGTACGTTGACTCGAGCCCCGTGCTTTATATCTGCAAAATCGTATTTTTGCTCGGCTGATTCTTGAATCATTTCTAGAGCTTCCTGCACAAGTGAGTCGACCATCGAGCGTGTTAAATTCAACACACCGCTGCCAGCTATCGGTTGTCCAGCTCGCTGCTCGAGAATAGTATCCACATATTGATATATCTCTTCCTTTGAATTATGGGTAGTCACTACGACATCCCGCTTTAGCGCCTCGAATTCTTGACCAACTAGTTCAACAAACTGTGCTTTGGACACAAACGCCGTCCTATCCTCGAGTTTATCGTACCAGCCATTGATGCTCGCATCTAAATATTCATCTAGCTGCGCTTGATTTTCAGATATAAAATCTTCCCACGAGTATTTAACGGGCCTTGACTCTTGATGTCCAAGAATTGGTCTGAAGTAATTCTGCAATCGTGATATTCCAGTTTGTTCTGGCTCGTCTGTGTAATTCAGGGCAGACTCAAGAACCTTCCAAAACTTTGCTGGCACGGCAATGAAATTGTTTTCGTCATATGTTACTCTGACTTGTTCCGGTAGCAACTCGTCGATCGCGTCCACAACAGTCTGTTTAGCTTGCTCAAGGAGTTTAGAAAGTGCTTGGTCCACTCGACTGTCAAGGTTGTCGATCCGGCTGGTCAAGTGACTGATAGTCTTCGATTGTCCAGATATATCCTTGCTGTGGCTGTCGATAGACAACTGCGCTCGATCTAGAAAATCTTGCATGCGTAGCATCGAAGTTGCCATCTCCATCAGTTTCCCATCGATTTCCTTTATTCGCGCTAACGACCGGTCGTGATCAGTGCCAAACTTAGAGAACAGATTATTGATCTCAAAATGAATTTCGTCCTGCCTTTGTTCAAAATTTTTCAAATTCTGACTTATCTCACTGAGTGATTGTTTTGATTGCGTGTCTGCATTTGTTGATATGGCTTGCAATTTCTCAAAGTCCTGCGCATGAAGAAGAATCAATTTTTCCAGCTCAAACGCCAGCTGGTTGTATTTGCTGTTGAATTTCGAGTCTCGGTCATCCAGATATTGAATATGTTCTCGATCCAGCTTCTGAGAGGTTGCTGACATCTTCTCGAGGTTACGTTCAACTGTAAATAATCGATTCCCCAATTCTTCGAACGAGGCTGGTAGTGAGGCTGGTGGTTCAAATGTACTTGACCATCCTATATTACTAGATGAGATGAATAGTTTAGCAATCATGATAGCAAGTAGAATCCCTGCTAGAAATAGTAAGAACCAGCGAATTGCAGGCATAGAAATTAAATCATCGACAAGATTATTAACTAATTTGGGAATGAATAGCGCCCATTTGTAAGGACTTGTCGGAATATTTGGTTCTAGATCATCGTGCTCGTTGTCGTTGTCGTTATCATCCTTGTTTGGATCGAGTTCAATAATTTGTGTTGCTTTCTCATCCGGCAGATCAGAAATTTCGCTATGGAGTGTGTTCTCATTGTTCAGCATTCTATAGATTGCTTCTTCTTTACTGAACGAGTAGTCTTGAGGGTAAGCCGGTTTCATTGAATCTGCCAAGTCAATTAAGTTCACTGGCTTCTCTTGATTTCCGTCTGCAGTAGTGTTCTTCGGCTCCGTCTTGACACGACGAGAAGGAGTCTGTCGTGATTTCGACTGTTTGCGGGCTCGAGGTGTATCCAATACATCTGTAAGAGTTCCAAGATCTACTGTTATAAGCTTTTTACTAACGAGATCTCTTTTGAAAAAAACTCACCGGAAGCAATGCTCGATCCTCGCAGCGACCGTTTCCGATCCGACACGATATTTTCCTTGTCTTGTAAAACCGAGCGTGCTCGTCGAGTTGTCGATCGAGTGCTATATCTCGACACTACACTTTCTCCATCAGAATCTTTATCAGCATGAGTGCTCCGTGCATCATCATCTTCCTTTTTAGCTCCAAGATTGGTTCTAGCTCCCTCGTCGGTAATATAGATATTCGGTCGATCTTTTGACGATACCCGAGAGACTTCAGTGGTGCGTTGATCTTGGTCTCGTCGACTATTCCGAGCTCGTCGAGAACCTATCGGAGTCGCCGTAAACATTTCAATGCATTAATTATCTAATAGTTATGTCGACTTCACCTGAACAACATAAATCTCAGAACATTCTCCATTTGACGCGCTATCACCGCATCTGCTCATTATCATTGTTGACGCGTCGAGCGTGTCCTCATACCTAGCCAAGTAACAATGTGTTGTGATACACACCCCTCGTCTTACACAAGTACACCAGCCGTGTAATAGTGGGAACTAACCGTCTTGTTACATTTAGATTCTCGAATTGAACAGAAGCCGAAGTATTTGGCCTAAATTAAATCAAAATAAACTAAAATTAGTTGCATATTCACATATTTTGTTTTGCTAGAATGGATCATATGCCTGAACGTTGGGGACGTCCTCGGGACGACGTCTACGGAGAGTATAAAGCTCATTACAGCAAGACAGGAGGATCAGGACCGATTACGCAGACTCAACAACCGACTGTTACGGGAACAAGCGTTTTGGCGATGAAGTTCGACAATGGAGTTATTCTTGCTGCTGATAATTTAGGTGAGTTGAGGTTTGTTTGGAGGATCTGCCTAGAATTGCCAGGATAAGATGCGGACAGTGGTGTGCTGACCGGACGAAATATAGCCTCTTATGGGTCACTTGCTCGGTTTACAGACATGGAAAGGTTATTCAAAGTTGGCGAAGAAACCATTGTTGGAATCAGTGGCGATGTTTCGGATATGCAATATATCGAGCTTCTTCTCGAGAGATTGATGTGAGCAGATGTAGCTCTAGTTTGAATGTAAAGCAAAGATTAACGAACATAGGATCGAGGATAACTACCCTCAAGACGGCCACAAGTTACGAGCTCCGCACATCTACGAATATCTTTCTCGAGTAATGTATAACCGTCGAAGCAAAGTTGATCCTCTTTGGAACGCGGTCTTAGTGGCTGGTAAAAGCGATGACGGCTCGCCTTTCCTCGGATACGTCGATTTACTCGGTGTCACCTATAGCTCGCCAAGCATTGCAACAGGCTTCGGTGCGTACTTGGCCATTCCGTTAATGCGTAAAGTTGTCTCAGAGGAAGAGGATGCTAAATCGGTCACTGAAGAGCAAGCTCGGGCAGTCCTTGATCAGTGCATGAAAGTTCTGTTCTACCGCGACGCCCGAAGCTTGGATAAGTATTCTGTTGCAACTGTCTTTCTCGATGGAAACGTCAAGATTGAAAAGGATATTAAATGTCAAGACATGAGCTGGAGATTTGCAAAGGATATCAGTGGTTACGGTGCTACTCAGTTGTGATCTGTCTAGAACTATGGCAAGGTCATAGCTACCTAAACACAACTATTTTGTGATGTCGTAAAGTCCAATAATAATATTCAAACAAAACTAAAAACAAAAACTTTACTTACAGTCATTTTCCACCATGAACTCATCTCCATCTTCTTTCCACTCTTCCTTAATTTTCTGCTTCTTTCTTCTTTGCTTGTCTCCTCTGTAAAACTCATGAATATAACCACGAAAGTGCACTGAAAAAATAAAATAAAATGGAGACTAAAATAAGTAGGGAGGAGGATAATAGATGACATTAAATCACAACTAGTAATAAAAGTATAAGAATAATAAAAAAGAAAAACTATATCAGAAACGGAAATATGATTGCAAGAAAACTATATGACGGCGCAAAAGTGAATAAACGGTTTTATACTTTTTTGCTTGCTTTATGAACGCTTGCGGAGATTTGTACTCAACCATTCCAAACCTAGGCACGTTAATATTGATACAGAAACCAACAAAACATAATTAACCTACCCTCGTAAAGACCATCACCAGAAGTGGCGCAAGTAGCTTGAATGTACCAAGAACGTTGTCTAAGGGAGTGAAGTCCAAGCTTCTCTGTAATCTCTGCTGCGTTCATGGCATTGGGAAGATCTTGCTTGTTGGCAAACACAAGAAGAAGGGCATCCCGGAGCTCGTCTTCATTGAGCATTCGCTGTAGCTCCTCACGAGCTTCGCCGATACGTTCTCTATCATTACTGTCCACAACGAAAATGATTCCTTGAGTATTCTGGAAGTAGTGGCGCCAAAGAGGACGGATCTTATCCTGTCCACCAACATCCCACACGGTGAAAGAAATGTTCTTGTATTCGACAGTCTCGACATTGAAACCAATCGTGGGAATAGTGGTAACAATTTCACCAAGCTTTAGCTTGTAGAGAATGGTACTACAACATGTTAGTTCTGAAAAAAGCATATAATCTATAATGATATATGATTATTCATAATAAAATCATAATACCAGTAATATGCGATTGGCAATAAATCAATAAGAATTCGCAACATACGTTTTACCTACAAATAGTCAGCATCTCAGAAAAAAAAAAGCAAGTGGCTTGTAGCGGCTGATGGGGCACGCGTGCGCATGCGAGCCGACCTTTAGCAACAGCAGATCTAGACTAGCCAGCAAAGCCATACGCGTCCTCTCCTAACGACAAAAATAATCTGAGCAGAATCAAAAAAAGATCGATCAACACAATTTCATAATGAAAACTAAAAATCGATGCTGAAGATCTCACTAGAAAGGAAAGGACAGGTGGCGGTAGACAGAGTTATTGCTATTAAGAGAAGGAGGCGAGCGGCACGCAATGGTATGCACGGACAAGCAAGCAAAGTAATGATGAAGCGTGCAAGACATGACATTCAAAACAAAGCATAGCAGCCGCGAGAAAAGACAAACATCAAGATGGGACAAACGGGGAAAACATACCAGCAGCATCAAGACCAACCATAAGGATTCTCATTTCCTTTAAAAATAGATTAGAAAACGCAATTGAGAAGAATTGTGACCGATGTCAACTTACCTTACGACCAAAAAGGCCCTGTAAGAGCTTCGAGATAGAGAGACCCATTACGACAAAGACGTGTTCTATATAAAAAAGATCGCGAAGTAGCTTAAGCCAGTGGTGGCCAAGCACACGCGAACAGGGTCAGTACAAACGCAAAACGGACAACAATTGAAAATAAAACAAATCTAAAGTGCCAAGTGAATGCTGGACCTGTCATGGCTAAAAGTTTCAAAACTTTTCATGGAGTGATCGGATCCGAACAGCACGCATTACTCCTGGTCGTCCCTTCCGTAGATACACCGCAGTCGGGTCTCGCAGCAGGGAAGGGGGGGCGAGCACGGGAAAGAGTAGCAGCGGTTGGCAATCAATCGGCCAAAAGGACAGGTCACAAACAAACAGCACACGAGTCTAACAACTGCAAAAAAGAAAGAACAAACTTACCGGTCTAAGAGAAATAAACAAAGAAAATTGGATGGATTCGCGGAAAGAAAGAGGAATATAAGCTGAAAGGAAGGAGAGAAGAAGCCAACAGAGTAGAAACATATTGAAAGACCAGCCAACCCTCAGCCAGAGACGAGTGAGTGGTAGGAGGCAGCATCCACAACAACAGGAAAAGTGTCTACATCTAGGTCTTTACTGTGTGACATAGCCCTAGTCGTAGACAGTGGCGCAGCTGTTCCCGCACTATCTTTCTCCGCTTCCCATACAAACTGTAGGTAGGGTAATACTCAGCCACAAATGCACAGCCATTCACGTGAGCAATTTGTCATGAATTAGTGACCATGCCCGGTCAATACAGCCTGGGATAAATTTGTAGACAGATGTAGAGAGATGTCTGACAGAAATTTTAGTACCAGATTGAATTGCGCAATTAGATCATTTAGCCATGTTTTTGAATTGAAATCTGAACTTAATTAGTTTGGGACGGACGGTAGCTGTCCTGGTCATTATGAACTGTCTGGAAGCTGAATATTTGTGCTGAATCGTATGTACATTTTGCTTAACTCTGCTATAATCAAGACTGCCTTTTGATGAAAATTCTTCTGCCGGCGAGTGGATACCCCTCTGTGATATGGCAAACAACCTCTAAGAAGCTCTGAATTGGCTTGTCAATTTTATTATAATATTGGAGTTGAGCTAATGCGTGCTTTGACTGCTTTTGTTCTAACATATTTTTGCTATAGCTCGCGAGCCGATTCTTTGCTCTCCGTGAGCTCGTTTTGTATGTATGATCCTCGACGATCACCAATTTCATGATTAAAAAAACCATTTATATTCAATCTGTCAATCCCCTGATATTCGACATCAATTGTTGTTTTAAGTGCTGTTATTTGTCAATATGATTTGAATTTGTTGTGCTGGTCGTCTAGTACATATTTTTGTCTACCACTCTAACACTGAGAGTTAGTGCCCTTCATGTCCTCCTCTCCGTTGATGCAAATAAGTATAATAGCTGGTAGCTATCTGGTATTCGACATCGAAGTAGTAAAGGAGATTCGGGATAAACACCATATATCTGGAATTCTTGCAGGCACATTACCTCAGATTCCCCAACAGAATGTGTTTTTAGGTCTGCCTCTACAACTTCTGCCTGAGGAGGCTGCTCTGTTGGTTCAAGACGGTTATGCTGAAATTGTTGATGATGAACAAACCTTTAGCGAGTCAGCTTGTGATCCGAATTCGGACGATATCACGGTTCAGGACACAGAGGTAGAGATCAAAGTTGCTGAATTGGAGCAGAGTCTAGTCGTTACTCAGGGCACTACTAATTTCTACACAACTCCAACAGCAGCACCTCCCCCTTCTAGAGTTGTTGTTTCTGCACCTTCAGCAATGCAAGCAATTTGGACTTCTCCTCGCTATCATGCTTACAAGTACTTACATAGCAAAGGATTTTTTCTATCACCAGGCTTACGTTTTGGAGGTCAGTTTCTGGCATATCCAGGCGACCCTTTACGGTATCATTCTCATTACCTTGTCCGGGGTCTTTCTCTTACTGAAAATTTCCCTTTGCTGGATTTAGTCGGTTCTGGTAGACTAGGAACGGGAATTAAGAAGGCATGGCTTGTAGGAGCCTCTCTGCAGTCTTCGTCTGACCCTATCACTCAAGACGATGACAATAATTCCGACCATAAGTATGCTAGTTTTTGCATAGAATGGGCTGGTTTTGGTTAGGTGTTGGATAGATTCAACGCCCTCGGAGCTATTTATAAGCATTCAGCATAACCTTACACAATAATCGAACCAGTTCTCATCTGTCTAAAGCTCAAGTAATTCGAGTGCCTGGATCCTCTGCATTTTGTTTGGTATTTGGTCCAGACATATCGGTATTTCACAACTATGTTCTAATTGAGTAAAGTGTACTGTTTCAAAAGAATATCGAATTTATTCGATAACAAGGAAAACACGAGTCTGTGCTACGCTCGAACCAGTTCTCGTCGATCGCTTTGGTCAAGTCTCTTTTATTGTATCTCTATTGCACAATGTTTCTGATCGGCGAGAGCTAATTTATTTTCGAAGAGCAAGCCTTCTGTAAAGATTTTTCACGTTTTATACTATTCTGTTGTAAATATTTTTTTGCGCACTTCTCCGTATGTATTTTCTCTTTCCATCCGAGTGGCTTCGGCTTAAGCTTGGACAGGCCGACCAATGGGTTAGAGGAGGTTGTGCGGCGAGTTCACTCGTTCGGTCTTGATATCGTTCGATTTTGCAAGACTCACTAGATTAGAGAATTTTCGATTTTTATTCAAAATTTAGATTTAAATAGGTCTATTTCCTCCCTTGAGTTTTTTTATCGAGCACGAGAGTGCTGGCTGAAAGTAGGACTTCGATAACTGGTTTCATTCGCGTGTTTATATCACATAGTAAATTCAGTCGTACTTATCTTTGCATCAGAATCATCATGAAAGTAGCATATAATTGTGAGTATTGCTTTGTTTTCTGTTGGATTACGTTGGATCAGTTGGAGTTCATGAAGTGAGCATTAAACTAATTTATTTAGCTTCGTTATCAGGCGATGACTTGTTGGAGCAGCTTATGGCTACAACTGATCAATATACTCAAGAATGTCTTTCCCATTCATCTGACTGCGAAGCGTGTATTGCTGCGAGTGCCGTCGGTCCCTGTGGATGGTGTCCTTCAGTACGTTTAATTTGACTGGTTCGAGTGCTCGTTTTGCTGTTGGTGTTAACTGGATATTTAGTCGCACACATGCGTACCGGATCCAAGTCATCTAGGTATTTTGGCTGCAATCCGAGACCGGAATATTTGTCCATACGAAGCGGAGCGGTTCGAATTTCGCGCAAGATCATTAGGCTGTCACGTTTCTTCATTCACGCTTTGGTCTACGGTTCTCTCGTTTGTTATTGGGATTCTGTTCGTACTGTCAATTTTTGGTCTTGTTGCTTGGTTGGCACGACCTAAGGTTTTACAGTGGGCGATTACTGTGTTAGAGGAAGATGAAAACGAAAAAGATGCAGAGCATGCTGCACTTTTAGTTGGTAGTACTTCGGACTTCGATTCAGATTATCAAGCTACATCGACTTATTATCGATCGGCGGCCGTAGTGAAGCCTGAATCCGGCGCGGTTTTTACGGATGAAGAAGAAGACGAAGATGAGTATGACAACGCGAGTACAGGCGATGAGTTATCTATTTCCCCGAGTACTGGGTTCATATATAATCCTCAGACGCGGCACCATAGCCCTAGTGCTCAGATCCATCAAAGTCCAAGAGCACATAATCCGCGACGGGCGGAGATGTACGAGAAATACAAAATGCCAGAAGATGAAGAGTTAGGATGTCGAGAGGGAGATCATAATATTTTGCGGCGACTTAGTATTGGGGTACGTGAATTTTTGCAATAGGTCTACGCGGACACTTTTATTTTCTCTTTCATTTTTTTTGGTGTTTCATGGAGTTTTTGTAATTTTGTTTTATGTGTTTCCCCTCTAGTTGTTATCCTGCGGGATTAGTTATTCAATATCATTTTTTAACATTGTGACTGTAATTTTAGTACAATTTGTAAATCAATTTGTTGGACTTGTGTAAATCGAAACTATATTTTGTTTGTCCCAGCTTCGCCTAAATTCCGATAATATTCCGGTAGTTCATCAACCACGACCAATTGGTCGAAAAATCATCAAAGATGTACGGAATTCGGCGCAGCTGGAATAGTCATAGATCAGCTAAACATATTCAGCGATGGTTTCAGACATATTCTGCTGCTCAATCAGAAACGGGGCATATTGACTGGGCACAGGAGAAACTACACATGCCATCTCAAATGACGCCTGCGTATGTCGAACAGTGGAAAAAAGAACGGATAGAGTATTTGTCGAGTATAGAGGATGTGGAAATTGATTCGGAAATTTTGCTGAAACTAAAGAATTCGGTTTCCATGCCTAAGACAAAATTTCCGAATCGGTCTGTTTCTGGCGCGCCATCTCTTGAATCTAGACAACTGATCGCGGACAGAGTTTACGAATGGCAGGTCAGTAGTGCTATATATTCTGGACGTTGAGCTTGTACTGATAATGCATATAGGAAAAGACTTTGCCTGAAGAGTCGCTATTCATACTTCATGATGGACCACCATATGCCAACGCAGATGTCCATCTGGGTAAGCGAGATTGTTTTGGAACAGAATTGAATTAGACTGATAGTCCAGGCCATGCGGTTAATAGAATTGTGAAGGATATTATCATTCGATTTAAAGTTATGGAAGGTAGGCGGGTGTCATATATTCCCGGCTGGGATTGCCATGGACTTCCTATAGAGTTGAAAGTGCTTGATAATGTGAGGTCCAGCAAAGAGAACAAAGGAAAACAAGTCAAACTTTCTCCGATAGAAACTCGGACACTAGCTCGAAAGCATGCAGACTCAGTAATTCAACGACATATGGAAAATTTCCGACAATGGGGTACTATGGGCGACTGGGATAATCTGTATAAGACCATGAATCCGCAATATGAACTACGACAGCTTGAAGTTTTCAGAGCTATGGTCAGAGAAGGGTTGATATATCGTCGTGATAAACCAGTTTATTGGAGTCTGCAGACACAGACAGCACTCGCCGAAGCTGAGCTTGAGTACAATGGTCAGCACAAGAACATCGCGGCGACCATTAAATTTCCGATAAAAAATCTTGGCCGTCTGAAGGAATATCCAGCTTTGGAGTCGGTTTCTCAAATTGGTGCCATTATCTGGACTACAGCTGCATGGACAGTTCCTGCAAATCGCGCTCTTGCGGTTGGACCGAAAATCGTTTATCAAGTCGTTCACAGTTCGGAAACAGGTTACCTAGTTCTTGCTCAATCCCGAGTCGACTGGTTGTCAGAACTGCTGGGAGGTGTAAAATTTACCTCTGTTGTCGAGAATATTCCTGCAGAAATCCTAACAAGTTGTGAATACATTAACCCAATGTACGATTCGGCGCCGGCAAAAATATTTTTAGCCAACTTTGTGTCGTCTGAATCTGGCTCTGGAATCGTCCATTTAGCCCCCGGTCATGGTATGGACGATTATTTGGTTTGTCAAGATCATGGAATTCCTCCCTACTCTGTTGCCAATTCAGTAGGGAAATACGACACGTCTGTTCCTGATGAACTTGATTTTCTCATTGGCCAGGGATGTTTCACAGCCGGCCGAGACAAAGTGATTGAAATACTTATCGACAGTAAGAGTTTAGTGCACGTTGACCGAAATTATATACATAAATATCCTTATGACTGGAGATCCAAAAAGCCAGTCATGATCCGGTCGACCGCACAATGGTTTGCCAATGTGGGCAAAATTAAAGATGAAACCATAGCGGCCATTAGCGACGTCCAATTTATACCTGATTCAGGCCGTTCACGATTAACTAGTTTTGTTCGAGACCGGTCCGAGTGGTGTATTTCTCGACAGCGGGCCTGGGGTGTTCCAATTCCGGCTCTCTATGATAGCGAGTCTGGTGAGGCATTACTTACGGATGATAGCGTTGCGCATATTATCGAAGAAATCAAAAAAGTAGGAATTGATTCTTGGTTTGAAGAAGAACTTGATACAAGTCATTGGGTTGCCCCTGAGTACAGAAAAGATGGAGTGACCTATGTAAAAGGTTCAGACACCATGGACGTCTGGTTTGACAGTGGAACAAGCTGGACATTAATGCAAAAGAAATTTGGCAAATTGCGAGAAAACAGACAAAGCTTGGTAGATATATATATTGAAGGAAGTGATCAGCATCGAGGATGGTTTCAGTCATCTCTTCTGACTTACACAGCATCGAATCGGAATGGCAAGGTTCCGTATGGTACGCTGTTAACTCATGGGTTCACACTGGATACGGAGGGCCAGAAAATGTCGAAATCGCTGGGCAATGTGGCCGAACCAGGTGCAGTCGCTTTCAAAGGATATCGAGGAGCTCCTGCGGTTGGAGTTGACGGTCTGCGACTGTGGGTCGCTCAATCGGAATATACGACTGATATTAGTTTCAGTACCATGGTCATAAAACGAGTTGTCGATCTTTTGAGTAAGATCAGAAGAACTTTCAAGTATATCCTGGGTGTTCTGGATCAATTTAGTGGTACAAAGGTGCCCTACCGCGAGCTTTCTCCTATAGACAAATTTGCTCTTTACGGATTGTATAATTTTGAAAAGACAGCAAAAAGTGCATACAGTCAGCATTCGTTTTTCAAAGGTATGTACAGATTTTTGAAATGAGCGACTATACTAATTAGATATAGTTGTCCAAGCCACGTCAAATCATTTGGCGCATTTTTCATCGACATTTCTTAATTCTTGTAAAGATAGTGCTTATACGGATCACCTGGACAGTCAGCGACGTCGATCAGTGCAGACAGTTTTTGCATATGTGAGTACTCAATAATTAAGTTCCGCTTATATATATATAGCCTAGTTACTAATAGAACGACAGGCGCTGAGGATTTATATC
The DNA here is from genome assembly GCF_038497815.1 of [Lipomyces] oligophaga. Taxonomy (NCBI): domain Eukaryota; kingdom Fungi; phylum Ascomycota; class Lipomycetes; order Lipomycetales; family Lipomycetaceae; genus Lipomyces; species [Lipomyces] oligophaga. The sequence continues at coordinate 474,273 of NW_027117791.1, read as the reverse complement.
TCGGTACTGTCGCCAATTCTTCCATTTCTGACGCAAGAGGTATGGAACTACATGCCTGAGAGTATGAAGAATTCCGAGACGGAGTTTTCTCCGTTTGTGGCGGGATGGTTTGACGCTCCTGAAGAATGGAACAATTTAAAGCTTGCGTCTGATTTTGAAGCTGTGGGTATAATTTCGGAAGAATTAAAATTACTTTTGAATACGGCACGAGAAAACAAGTAAGTCATTTCAGCTTTAGGAGGACCAAGCTTGAATTAACATGTTCGGACTAGAATTATTGGAAGTTCGCTGGATGCGGTTGTATATATAAGTGTTAAAGATTTAGCTAAATTTAATACTCTTCTGGGAGAATATGGCAAGTAGCAGATTGACCCAAGTTTTTTTAGTGAAGTTTCTAACATGGACCAGTTCCGTCACTCGCAGAATTTTTCGTAGTGTCAAGAGTCGATGTTGTCGATCCACTGACTGCGAAAGCACTAGCTCGTGGATTCGAGTTTTCTAGTGATTTACTGTCTTTGACCTCAGATGGACCAGAAGTGAAGATTACTATTTCTCAGCCGTGGCTGGAGAAGTGTCCGAGATGTTGGCAGTATCATTCTGAATCTCCGTCGGCATTGTGCCATCGTTGTGAAGATGTTCTGGCGAAACACTAGGCACAGACACCATAGTGCATGTACTCAATCAAGATATTGTAAATATTTCAACATATTACCGTTATTAAACTTCACTTTCCGGTTAAGCATATATTTACTCGACTCTCAAAATTCGTAAACTCCAAGAGCAATAATGTTCGACAATGCCAGACACATGTCCGTGGACTACTTTATGTCTGAAGCTCTATCCCATAGAGCAACATCGATAAGTATGGCCTTGTTCTGTCATCGATAATCCTTGATGCACGTGAAAGTTTAATCTCAAAATGGAAAATTAAAACCCTACAGATTCCCAGTTAGGGCTTGAAGCAGTCACTTACCGCTTGACCCAACCCTGTGCTGCACCCAGACGAACTTCACTCGACACTGTGGGGCTTGAAGCTGTGCGTGGTACTCGGGGGACAGCAAGTTCATGGAACGGCCCTATAGCAAGTTCAGGCACTCTTTTCCAAACCAGTTTTTGCGGACCAAAATCTCGACAGTTTTATTCAAACTTTTCTTTCGATTATTTCAAAGCAAAATCTGCAAATATGTCGGCTACAAACAAGCTTACGTCGCCCAGTACTGCCTCGGACCTTGAGTTGGCTATTGCCCAGGCTCTTTTCGATCTCGAAACATCGGTTGCGGACCTTAAGGCGGATCTTCGACCGCTTCAGTTCAGTGCTGCTAAGGAGGTATGAGAAATAATTTACATATTTCATCTGATTGGAATTCGTTTGAATCTGGAGAAAATTGCAATGCTCGGTGGATTTCTGAGAAAGGAATTTCAATCGAGTGTTAAATTGGCTGCAGAACTTGGATTCAAATGATTGAAATGGATTTGAAACTAGAATTGGATGAATACTAATGATACAGTTCGATGTTTCTGGAGGCAAGAAGGCTATCGCCATTTTCGTCCCCGTTCCCCTTCTCGCTTCGTTCCACAAGATTCAGCAGAGGTATGTTATTGACAATTTAAATTCACAAGGCCTCGGACACTAATACAAGCAGACTTACTCGTGAATTAGAGAAGAAGTTCTCTGACCGCCATGTATTGTTTATTGCCCAGCGACGAATTCTCCCCAAGCCTGGTCGCCGATCGCGACAGACCCAGAAGCGCCCACGTTCGCGTACTTTGACTGCTGTTCACGATGCTATTCTCGAGGATCTCGTTTTCCCTACCGAGATTGTTGGAAAGCGTGTCCGAGCACTTCCCTCCGGTACCAAGATTCACAAGGTCTTTTTGGACAACAAGGACTCTACTTCTATTGACTACAAGCTTGAGTCTTTCCAGTCTGTCTACTCCAAGTTGACCGGCAAGAACGTTGTGTTTGAGTTCCCTGCCGTCCAGGGCGAGGTTTTTTAAACAAGCACATAACAACGGTATTAATAATGGCGGTAATGACGATGATGGGTGTCGACTGGGTTTTTTCTTGGGTCCAATGACAGACAGCAATCTGTCGTTGGATTCTGTCCCTAAAAAAGCAAAGCAAAAAGCAAAGCTAAGCAAAAGCAGCAAGGAGCATATTTGTCTATTTATTTTTGTTTCGTTCTTTCTACTTTTTTATCAGTTATGTATTATACTGCAGACTATATATATAATTCACAAGCAACTGAATCCACAATTGTAAGCAAACAAGGGATTAGAGCTAGACTGGCCGGACCTGGCCACGGCGGTCAGCCAGTTTCAGCTGGTTGTAACCAGAAAAAGAAGTTACCCGCTCCACAAGGAGCAGTTATCTCGCAAGATTGGTTTGGTCACGTCCAGTAATCAACAATAGTACTATTAGCAGTAATAATCATTGTGCATCCAGTTCTACTACTCCACGCAAGTTGAGATATTAAATTTAATCCAATCGGAAACTGAATTTGGTTGGATTAAGTAATCTAATTCAATCTGTCTGGTTTTCTCTGCATCATATCTGTGTTATTTGTTGCGCAGTTTGTTCAGTTGGTTGGATACGACGATACCTAGCACGCAACAAAGCCAGCACTATCTTGAATAGTACTAGTTCATTCTTGATTTTCGTTTACTCATATTGAACTATTAATTAGAGGAGAATTCCTTATCGCTGTCGCATAAGTTTCTTTCTTCCTGCTTAGATTTATAGTTTTATTTAATTTTTCTGTCGCCGTGCTTATACGCCGTCATCAACTTCAGTCAAAACAGAATGAGTGCTCTCGATCCGGCCCCTTCCGCAGCTCCAAAGCCGACTGCGTCTGTCAAGCTTGTTCTTCTTGGAGAAGCCGCTGTTGGAAAATCTTCGTTGGTTTTACGATTTGTTTCGAATGATTTCCAGGAGAATAAAGGTGAGTTTTTTTTGCCGATTTGGTCTGATTCGGGGGACCTGAGCCGAGGCCGCCGTGGTGGAGACTATATGTTTTCGGACATTGCCACCTTTTCGACTTGTCTTGACTTGCTTGATTTGAACGAAGTTTGGTTTGAGGTTAGATGGCCTTTAGAAGTGTTCACTGGTTGATTTGGATATTTATTTTGATCTGATTTAATTTCAAATCTGGACCAAGGTGGCGTCGATCTCATGCAACTGACTCAAGTTCACTCAAGTTTGACCGATGATACTCGTCTTAGGTTTCTGCTTCATTGTAAACTCTGATAACTAACCAGATGACAGAACCCACTATTGGAGCTGCGTTCCTGACACAAAAATGCTCCCTACCTAACAGAACAATCAAATTTGAGATCTGGTAAGCGAAATATGACTCCCTTTGTCTCGCTCTCTCCCGGCCACTTCACTAACGATCTAGGGATACTGCTGGACAAGAACGGTTCGCATCTCTGGCACCTATGTATTATAGAAACGCACAGACTGCTCTTGTTGTTTATGATCTCACAAAGCCGACGTCTCTAATCAAGGCTCGCCATTGGGTGAATGAGCTGCATGCTCAGGCTAGTCCAAAGATTGTGATTGCTTTAGTTGGCAATAAGCTTGACCTATGTAATGAGGGTGGTGAAACTGAGGAGGAGGAAGACCGACGCCAGATTTCTACTGAAGAGGGCCGGAAATTTGCAGAAGAGGAAGGACTGTTATTTTTCGAAACATCGGCAAAGACCGGGGCTAATGTTCGGGATGTTTTCCTTGCTATCGCGTCAAAGATCCCTGAGGAAGTCGTCAACAAGCGCGGTGCCGGTAACGCCAAGGGCCGCGCTGGAGCTGGTGAACGTGGAGTTGATTTGGAGCGGTCGAATGAAACCGCTGCTGGTGGATGTGCCTGTTAAAGGTACACCTATTAGAGGGTATTATTTCTGTTTCATGTTGTCAATTTTTGGTGCTTTTTTTCGACTGGATTGTTAATGTTTCGTTCGAGCGCAAGTACATTATTTATTAAACCAATGGTGGATTGATTTATCGTTACTTTTCATGCGGTTATGTAGATCTATGCCAACGGCACGATATTGTATATGCTGCGATAGCTGAGATTTGTTGGTAGGTAATAACTGATTTATTTATATTACACAATGCTTTTTATAAATTTATGGTACATCGGATGAAGAGGATTGTAGATGAATATGAGAAGATGAACCTCTAGTTTCGATTCTGGTACAATCGGCATTGAGAAGTAAGATGTGGATTTGAACATTATTAAGTATTTGCAGAAGAATTTTAAAATAATTTCAAATTTATTTTCTAGCTTGCGGAATTTCGACTGTCTACAAGTGCTGAAATTTCTTCACATGTTTTTAGGCAGGTTGTATCCATTCTTGCAAATTGCTTTCTGTAATGTCTTATTATATATTTGTTAGTCTGCAATTATTAAGTCATAGTTGCTTTGCATTCCGCGTTGGATTATGGACAGCATGCTATATGGTTATTTCTGCTAGTTCTAGTCCAGGTTCTGATTGTGATCTTTCACGTTCACGGACGGTACAGGACTGGATAGGACGAGATAAGACTATTCGAATCTTTTTTGCGCAGTTAAGAGTCAAAATATTTATAATAATACAATCATATCATCCCTCCAATTGCTCCAGTGCTTTTTAATATTCCAAGTCTGATAGTCATGCAGCATATCCACTTCGACATTGCCAAGTTCCAATCCAACAAATTGGAATCCTTTAAGATTCGTGTTCACTCACACCTCACTGTTAACCTTCCAACCCCAAAAATGAAAAGAGAAAACAGATTCAGCACTATATTGCTAATCCTTCCATCAATCTAAATCGAGTAAAATGTCCAACTAATCCTGACTATGGAACATGAAAAGTTAAGTTCGCCAGGGCCGATCAAAATTCAACATAATGTAGTGAAGACGATGACGTAAATCACACGTGATACACGTGACTTTGTTGGATCGTCCCAAACAGTCAAAGTTTGAATGAGCGACGCGTTATTGACTATTTCATTATTTTCTTCAGTTATATGGTTTTGCATTATATATATATATATATAGAATATTATATTTTATATAATATATAAATGCTATATAGGACATAGTAGATCAGAATACAGATCTATTTGAATATAAATTTTATGCAAAAAAGCGCTAGCGCTGACGGGGAATTCAGAGAGTCGGCCCGAAACAAGGTAAACAAACAGACAAAACCCACAGGCAACACACCTGCGCGCAAGCAACTAGCTGGCAAACGATGGGAGAATCACGGCAAGAGTTATTGAGTTGGATGAATGACCTGCTTCATTTGAATTTAACCAAGATCGAGCAATGCGGGACCGGTGCTCCCTTGTGTCAGATCTTTGACAGTATATACGGCGATGTGCCGATGAACAAGGTGAAATTCAATGTGAATGCCGATTACCAGTATATTCCGAATTTCAAGGTGCTACAAAACGTGTTTTCTCAGCATAAGATCGAGAAGACGATTCCGGTTGAGCGATTGATCAAGTGCAAGTTTCAGGACAATCTCGAGTTCCTTCAGTGGGTGAAAAAATTCTGGGATGTTAATTTCCCTGGATGGGAGTATGATCCTCTTGCACGCCGTAAATCGGGGCCTGCTAGTGCTGGAGTAAGTGGTTATTCTCATCCGATCATCACTCGTGCAGGGTCGGCGGTATCAGGCCGAAAATCTGCCAACGGAATTACCGCCAATGGCTCTTCAGTCAACGGGGCTTCTACTTCCACTACAGCAACCGCAGTAACGGGGGCACATACAGCACACACAGCACATACGCGTTCACGGACTCCATCCGTCAACACACAGATTGTGCAGCTACAAGGAGAAATTACGAGTCTTAACGAGGCCGTCACTATGCTGGAAAAGGAACGCGATTTTTATTTCAACAAGCTTCGACAAATCGAAATCATTCTTCAGACCGAAGTCGACCAGGATGCGGCCCAAATTGAGGCCGGCGAAAAAAATCCAAACACAGAGAAAGAAGCCATGATTAAGAATATCTTGGATATTTTGTATATCACAGAGGTGAGTGCGGTGGAATGTAATTCGGTCGTGGATCAAACTAACGTTTTTCCAGGAAGGATTTGAGATTCCTGAGGAATCGGGCGAAATCGACGTTCAAGATGACGCTGATGAAGAGACGTTTTGAAGATTGTTTCTTAATTGACTAATTGCTTGGTCTTTTATAATCAACGATGAGCTGCTTGCCAATACCTCATAATTTCATCTTGACATTTATATTATTATTCTGATTATTATATATATTTATCTATCATAACGAGACTTGTAGAAATTGGCAGATCTGCCAATAGAGATGAGTTCTCATTCTACTCTCTCCTAATTGTTCAATTTTGTATCATTGGAGAGTATTTGCTATTTTTCAAATAGCTTATGAACCTATATACCGAATTGCGACTGCTATGAACAATTTGACTTCTTGATACAGCTTGGACATAAGGTAGAGCATTTCCAGGAACAGCAGCGAAGTTTTGAGATTTTATCACAGTGATTCACAACCATTCTAGTTAATTAGGTTGTATAAATTAAAACCATGCGATTTTTAGACACTCTTTTTCCAATCGTCGAGTCAAATCATATTAGTAAAATCAGAATATTATCAAGAGGCCGTGGGATAAGCGATTTGATCTGGATAGCCAAAAAGCAGCTAGAGCGTAACTCCTCTATTCACCTCAAAAGACAATTGCCCATTTTGCAAGCATTAGACTATTATCGCTCATTGGATAAAGTTTGCCAAATTAATATTTATATTTCATAATGAAAACAGCTAGTATAGTCTCAGGATAGCGATGATAAGCTGCAGTTACCGTGGCAACGAACTCTACTTGGTTAGGAACTAAGAAAACATCATGCGGCGGTTGGAAATGGATCTGTTCAATTAAAACTCGTTTAGGCTAGCATCAGTATTGAATAATTTAGAAAAACTAGATCTCATTTATGAATAAATTGAACTATTTCGTTCAATCTCACGATACGAAAAGCGATACTTAAGAATAAGTGAGGGTTGCTAATGTAATAAACTCAAGCGTTGGCTGATATTAATGCAAAATTAGGATGAATGTGGACCATGAATTTAGTTGATTTAAATTTGAATTCCACCGGGACATTCGCACCGACTTCGAAACTCAAAAAGTCGTCGACTAGTCCAAGTCATTCGAACCACTCGACTCATTCATCGAGGCAGGCATCCCCTACTCGAAACCCTGTACGGAGATCTGCGCAAAATCCTCCTCACAGTTCTAACCAGAATGCTGCTCGAAAGTCCACTCAATCGGCTACTACAAAGCAGGGCAGCCGTTATCGGACATACACCAATATTAGAGTACCAGAAAGTCACTGGTTTCTGTACGGTACCGTTTTTGGACTCTTCCTCTCGCATCTGACTCCAACTGTGATTTCCACCATGATCTCAAGTACAATCACATATATTGTGTCTGTTTTCCAGACACTGCTCATATCCTTGCTTCTTCTGGGGTCGACTTATGTGCTGTATAAAACAGTCATACTGCATACTACGATTGACGAGCCTTGCAGGGACATTGGTAACTTGCTTGGCTGGGGTTGGAGTAATCTGCCTGCTGTCCGTTGGATCGACGCCGATGTAGGCAAACTTAAACTGCAGATTGATGGATTGCGCACAGAGTATGCGGCGAGACCTTATCGTCATTATGCGGATACAGATGCAGATGCAGATGCAGAGGGTGAGGATGAGAGCGAGAGGCCACGGAAGATACAGTTGGAGTCTTTGCTAGGATCTCCTTTGAAGCCTTCGTTGAAATCTCCGCTGAAATCTACACTTAAATCTTCGACGAAAATATCGTCGAAATTTTCATCGAAATCTACCTCTTCGGACGATACATCTTTTTCAAATGTCTATTCTTTCCGGCCTTATGGAAATGATCCTCGGTCGCGTGGAACTGAAGATCGCCCTATATATGGAAATGAAAACGATCTCCGACTACGTGAAAAAGAAATAGAGAAGGAACAGGATCTAACTATGCCAATGAATAGAATAAACACTAGTCCGCGAGATATCCGAGGATATGGAGATGACTTTCGGCGAAGAGCATCGCTAAGCCTAGTTGACCGGCGTCCGATCACAACCCCATCGCTCAAGACATCGACAAGCATGTCTCGAGGACTTAGCAACATTATTGGGACTTCCTCACCTTCCTCAATCGCAATCCCACAAGATTCGAATCGATTCTCACTGCAGGCCGTGTACATTCAGAAAACGCCCGGTGTCAAAGCCGTGCACTTGAGTGGTCAAAAATTGTCTTTAAGGATTACGTCGGATGGGTTGGAGCTAAGCAACCAGGGAACTGCGAACGGTGGTAGTATCGGTAGCGGTGGTGGAGACCTGAAAGCCTGGATGATTGGCTCGATCGAATACGATTTGGGTGCAAAGGGTGTGATGCGGGCGAAGACGTTGACGAGTCCACCGGTCGTAGTCACTTATGTATTTACCGAAAACGAGCGGTTCAAAGCTGTTGTTGGACTACGTGCGTTGAAAAGAGAGTTACAGGCGAAGGGAATCTTGGTCACTCAGGTCGATGGAGAGTCATTGTTGCATGACGTGTGATTGGATCAAAATATCATTAGTTTGTCGATATCAATAAATCGATATTATCCATTAGTTTGTTATTATTTGTATAATCCATGTAAGTCACAATGGACTATCAGTATAGTAGACAACTATTGGAAAACAGATTCTATAATTGATTCTTAGGTTGATCAGTAAATCAGTATTTATAAGCGGCCTTTCTTGATCCTATCGATTCGAAGATCAGCTTCCATAGTATCAACTATTCGATAGAGATTCTGGACCTCACACGTACATAGACTGAAAATTGTACGAGAAGCATATTGTACGTAATTCGCAAATCAAAGTATAAAGAGCCGATATGTGGATATACATGCATTCTAGGAGAACTACCATTTTTAATCCTTCAAAAGATTGAAATATATTAAACAAGTCTACGGTCGGAAAGGTAACGGGACACCGCTCCTGGACCCGAAAGATCGGTAACCTAATCGTTAATAAAATATATGTAACAGCTATCAACTCATAGAAACACACCTTTTCAAACCAGGCCAGCAAGACGCCAGATACTCCGTGTGCTTCTGGCACGTTCATGCCTTTGTAAAGATATTTGACAAGCGTATCACGCTGCTCCGATGTCAGTTTCTCGACGATTCGGGACATGTCGCTCGATTTTGTGGTCGATAAAACCTCGATGATCGTCATCAGCGCGGTATTCTGTGTCCATTTCTAGTTAATATCAGTGGTCGCGATAATCACAGCTCTACGTACCTTGACATCTTCGCTCGATGTATACGGTGGATTATCCAACACGGTTGCCAACGCAGCAGCATAATCGCCTCGCCCTAATTGTGTCCGTGCTGCCTGACTGATCGCCTGTACCTCAGTCGCTGATAGCGGGGGCAGATTGGCAATGCTCGGTGGAATAAGCTCCTCAGGAGCCATGATATTTTCCGGGTCCAGCAGATCCACATTGATTCGACGATAATTCACTTCCATTTCCAATTTTATTTATTTATTTGATTCTAATGATGTGTAAATGGTGATACTATAGCAGAAATGGCACGCTATGCAATGAATTGTTAAGTGCGGGAATGGAGGATAGCTGTGATCTGATTTGGTGCCGCAGAGGAAAGCCCAATTAATACATCCGACATTTGGTCGCCCTGCTAAAAAAGCTTCAAACAGAGCTTCCAACTTAAACATTCCACAATGTTAAGACATGTTAACGGTGTAATGGCTTATGTACATATAGAATAGAGCTATTTTTATTACCTGGAGTTGTATTTGGTATTCAATTATAGAATATGAACCACCAGTCAAATTTCAATATTTTGGCCTGATACTCGACATTTTTCGATCTTCATCAATATCTACTTTCACCTTTGCCGAAGGGGCTTTTCTTAAAAATTGCAAGTTTTATGAGTGTAGTGATATATTTGTATGAAACTTTCTACTTTGGTCTGTCAGAGTAATTACTGTAAAATTAAGCTACGGGATCTTTCATAACTTGCTGAAGCGCTGCGTGCTTTGATCAGTTAGCTCTACTGTGCAGTTATGGTTGGAGAGTAGGGCCTGCACTTGGATGGGAACTCTTTAATCTACTGGATAAATTCATGTTCTGTATATTTGAATAGCATGCTATCAACCTAATTTCAGTATTGGTAAACTGATCGGGAGATACAAGCTTATATTATGACGAGCATGTCGCCTGCATAAAGACTGCAAGAGAGAGAATGCTGGTCTTTGCTACTACCGCACGTCCGTTATTGGCAATATATTCGTCTTACGGGGATTCGCTGGAATCGCACTAAGTTTACGCTTTGTCGAAATCAGATTGCGACAGGTATTATGCCAACACGAGATATCTGACTGATACTAGTATACTTAGATATACATGTATCCTGTATATACAGATATATCTACACATAAATTATTAAAACATGATTAATACAGTCTTCAATGGAGACACTATCTACATATATGAGTAAACGAAGTTAACAAGAAGTGTAACAGAATTTGAGTACAAACAAAAGCCAAGGATTCTATCAATAATTATCCCAAGTAGAAACTAAATACAAACCATACCGGGAAAGTGATTCATCGCAAAATCGAATGCCCTTCCCCAAATCTAATCCAAATTGGGCTTTAAAGCATCTTTCAAACTTATCTCGGCCGATCCACGTTCGAGTGGACGAGGATGATTCTCACTTGGTTTCCAGCCAATCTACCTATCAGCTAAATCCATAAAACTAAAATCTAAAAGGAAAGACATACCATGTACAGAATTCTAAAAGTAGCAGGTAATGATCCATCGTCACTAGCATGCATTTGACGATAAACAGTTTCTGCCTCAGCAATGAGCTGTCGGGGTAAATAATGGGGACGGTTCAAAACTGCGTTGCTTTCGCCCATATCTCTTAAATCCTTCATGAGGGCCATCATGTCAGGGAAACCTACAATGAGGTCATCGACGTCGATGGTGATCATGTTGAATCCGGCATTTTGCAAGAGCGAGCCCATGTCACGAATATCAGCAAGTGGAGACAGCCTTGGGCCAGCTCGACCGTAAAGCTTCATTTCTGCAATCTGCAGAGCTGTGCGTAGTTCAAATAATGAGTCTCCTCCGATCATACTGGCAATGAATAGGCCATCTGGCTTCAGTGCGTACTTGACTCGAGACAGCAAACCAGGCAAATCATTAACCCAGTGGATTGACAGATTGCTAACGACCGTGTCGACTGTGTTTTCAAATTCATATTCACTGAAAGGCAGTCCAGGATTGTATTGAGTACCTCGTATCGCAGCAAGTAGGTCTCTAGTAAATAGATTTTCTTCATCGAGCTGCACCCGCGTCAGGTCGAGCTGGTTGTTGAAAGGAAACTCGACTGGGTCAGCATCGCGATAGAGCATTCCATGCGACATTTCCGTCATTATTACACGACCAATTCGCGACTGCAGAACTTCAGTATCGGCCGGATTCTCCCGAGGATTGCACAAAGCGCGCTCAATGTTTCCTGGACCAGAGCCGATATCTAATAACACATTGTGATGTCTTGCAATCAACTATTCAGTCAATAACCTATAGAACCAAATTCCAATTCAATCAACGTACCAAGAAACGCTCCACAAGACGATCTGCAATCTCGTCGCGAATGTAATCGACTGTCCTGCTTGAGTCGGGATTTAACGCTGCTCTATCTCGTTGCTTCTGCTTGACTTGGCGATTAAACACCTGCATGACGTTGACTTTTTGCCACGAGGAGCTGGAGAACTGATGTCTGGCAAACCATGGTATTCTTAAAATATTTTTTGATAAGCTTAACTTATTTTTTGCTAAACTTTTTGCTAGATTCCCTGTTAGAGACATTTTGAATATGTCAATACATGAAAAGACTTCTGCGGCGATACAGGAATTTATATCTGTCTACCTCTACATACAACTACAATACATCCACATATCTAAATAAAATTCATATATACAATAGATTGATACGCAGATTATCATCTCAAACGACCACTCCGTTCAAGCAAATCCTTTGCCTCGTTGATTTTGGAGGCTACATATGGCGAACCACCACGATCAGGATGATTCAACAGCATAATCCGCCGGTGCTGTTCTTTTAGTTTTGCCTTGCTTAATTGTCCATCTGTCATTCCAAGAATTTGCAGAGCTTCTGACTTGTCCATTTTTAGATTGAACCCGCCTTTCAGGAACTTCTTATTTCCTGCAACTGCGCCGGTACTTGCACGAGCAGCCGTGTTCAAACCTGCGCGAGCTAAGAGCGCTATAGCGGTGATTGCAACACCAATCAAAATTGGATGTGTCTGTTAATGATATTTTAGTACGTTTTTACTATGAAATTTGATAGTTAAGAATATCTACCATTGTAATTTCCTTTGCCTGACCGAAAACAGTCGCCGGTTCGTCATGACTAATAGCGTTAGCCGGTTCCAATACAGTTCCCGGATACGGAGCCGAAGCAGCAATTTCGTCGATTGGTGATCGCAGAATCCTGTCCAAGGAATCGGCAGGTTCGGTCGAAGTAGGTCCATCTGACATCGCAGTCAACAAATTCTGACTAGTCGAAGCTTGTTGGCTAGCAGTCGCCCGTTTTTCAGAATTGCTTGAAGAGCCGCTGAAAATCGTCTGTATCCACGTCGGCATTTTTTTTTATTTCAAATAATATATTATATTATAAATATATTTTTTGAGTATATGAAACAGTTGATATATTTTATCTAAATGTGTATACTTTTCATACATTTTACTCCTTCGAGAAGTATGTATGTCCCGAATGTATGTCCCAATGATTACCATATATGGGGTAAGTGTATGTAGATGTATTTGTTGACTTATATATATGAACCAATATGTGTATGTTTGTATACAAATAAAAGTGAATATATGTAATATAATGTTTAGCATTCAATAATGGCAGACAAACAAGTAAGTAGGCGGAATTTCAAAAGCCCAGCTAACAAATAGGCAACGATATTCGTGCTGGATCTCGCGAATTCAATGGGCAAAGTCGATATTGCGAACGAGTTTAACAAGTCTGATCTCGACTTTGCGCTCGAGTATGTATTTGACAAGATAGGAACGAAGATTATTGGCGCCAGGAAAACAGATTTCGTAGGCGTTATTGGGGTGAGCACGCCTGAGACTGACAACGTCATGGCCAACGAACTCGACTACGCACATATTTCAACACTCTTGCCGTTGAAACAAGTACTTTTACCGGACTTTCGCATGCTTCAACAACGACTGCTACCGTCAAAACCGGGCAATGAAGGAGATCTTGTGTCTGCATTATTGATTGCTCTGTTTCTTATTGAACAGCATTGTCAGAAACTCAAGTATATTAAGCAGATTACCTTACTTAGTAACTGCGAATATGCGACTAATTTCTTGGAAATGGACCAGATTGTAAAGCGCATCGCTGACTTAGAAGTATCTGTAGTAATAATGTATTGTGAAGATTTTGCGGTATAATAATGCGTGAGAGTCTGCTAACTTGATAGGACGCTTGGTGATGAAATAACGTCTGATGTCAAACGGGACAATCTACAAAAATTATCTGACTTTGCCGCCAAAGCTCGCGAATATGGCGCGCAGATTGAGTGCGTATCGTACGCCAGAGAAGTGTTAATTGAAATGGATATTCCGACCGTTCGGACTATCCGACCAACTGCTTCGTTCAGAGGCCTGCTGTCCATCGGGGATCCGTTCGAAGAACTGTATCAGGATGGCCTGATTCAAATCCCTGTCGAGCGATACGCTTGCATTAAATTAGCGAAAGCTCCAAATACAACAGCGTATAAGTCCGATACGAATTCACAGATCGGCAGAAAAATTGTATATAAAGTTGAGCTAGATTCTGACGAGGACCCCAATGGGGACGGCAAAATCGAAATCGAAGTGGAGAAGGATAAATTAACTAAAGGATTCCGATATGGAAACACTGTTATTCCATTCGATAACGACGAGCTCGAGTTGCTACGATTTCCTACTCGGCCTGGAATCGACATTATTGGATTTGTGGCACTTGCCGGTGTAAAGCCTTGGATTCTGATGTCCGAGACCGCATACATTGTCGCCAGTTCAAAGAGTGAGGAGGCACAGATCGCCTTGTCTAGTTTTATTAGAGCTATGCGAGAGCAAGGGCTGGCAGCGATCGCTCGATATGTCAGTAAAGTTGATAATCCTCCGGTGATGGTTCTGCTGTTTCCGGACCCCGAAATTCTCGATACCGAAAGAGACATACTCCTTGAAGTCGAGGTGCCATTTGCGGAAGATGTACGGTCGTATAAGTTCCCATCGTTATCTCTTATCAAAACCACACATGGGAAAATTCTTACCCAGCACCATCATCTCCCTACTACTGACATGGTGGCCAACATGCGTGCGTTTGTAAATGCTATGGACATTTCCAGCCTGACAGAGTCAGGACTACCTTCTGACCAGCCAAACAATGGCCGCGAATTTGCAGCACCCGGTCAGCTATTTGACCCGATCAATGCGGCCATCAATCGCGCGATTATCCAGCGCGGTCTGAATCCAGATTCATCAATCGACAATGTAATATCTGTGGAACCTGGAAAGGAGTATAGTCTAGCACCCTTGCTCCGTCAGACTCGACCGCCTAAGAAGTTGGTCGACTTGGCTTCTGATCTTGCAGACCATTTGGTGGATAGTCTGAATGTCCAGAAAGTTTCGAAATATGCTACTAATAAACGCAAATTCCGACAGGCGGGAATAGAGGAGCTTCAGTCGAGTGCTCGTACGGATAAACATGATCTGAAGATGTTGTTGAATAGTGGAAATAAGCGGCTGAAGCTTGATAGAATTGATCAGGCCAAAGAGCTTGATCAAGCTGATAAGATTGATTTGGATACATTCGATTTGAAGTCGGAGATCCGTCGATGGGGACAACGATCTCTGAGTTCTGACCCCGATACATTAGACAAAGGTATGCTCGTCAGCTTTTTCCATTTCTAGTCATTACTAACAATTCAGTATTTGACCGAGCTGCTGCACATATTGAGCAACTGCTCGATCAAATTGATTCTCCACCCCTACCGGAGCATGAATCTGCGGTTCACGACCAACTACGAATTGAACTACAAGCACTACAGGGCCAATCGAAAGAACTTGACGAAGAAAGCTGGTGGAATTCTTTCTACATACGTCTTTCAGATCGTCTGCAAATGTCTGGATCGCTGGGAATCTCAGTATTAGATAAGATCAAGAAGGATCTCCAGATACCTGATTAGGCGCCACAAACCTCTTATCGGTGTTTCTTTCAAGTACATATTCCTACCAACTAATACCTTTAATTTCCAATATAAAGCCAATCTTGTGTAAAATTTAATCCAGACAATTGTAATACATTAACGCTGTTTGCGGTCGCCGCGACCAGAATTTTATGCCAATTGGTTCTATATTCATTGCTTTCATTGTTATTGAATAATCTTGGTTTTCTCTGGATCAAAGGCTATTCAAGAATTACAGTGTATCGCAGAGGATTCAGACGGACTACTGAATCAGAACAAAAGGAAGGCACAAACTTGAATGAGACCGTCCAGTCCTGCAGTCTCGGTGTCGACTGCAGCAGCAGCAGCGGCCGCTGCTCGAAGGAAGCAAGATGCTAAGAAGCCAGGACCAGTAAGTTCCGTCGTTTTGGATTATACGATTCCTCACTCACGCAACTTTGCTCCAGATCGATTCTGAAAGTATCGATGTCGCAGTGACTAGGCTCTTACAGTCTGCGCAAAAAATGCTTGAAAGTTTGCCGCGCTGGGCGTCAAATTCCTGGTCAGACAATGACGTGTCAGACATCTATGTTTCTCTGGGAACAGAATTCAACACAGTCTGCCGCGCCTTTCAGCATGCAGGCATCTCAAATTCTGGATTTGACGACGTTCCTGTCGTACTACGTGTGGTATTGGAAGACGCTCTTGCAAAACCGAAAAGCCAACAGACCGTTGCTGAGTACAGTCCCAAGATTAAGAATATCATTGTTCGCATGCTGGAAACATTAAAACAGAAGCAAGCCCTGCAATCATCGGCAGCATCATCTTCGGCGGTAGCGGCAAATGCTATACGTAGAACACACTCTCAAGCGCCGCCATCGCCAACCAAAGACTACAGCATGCTTTCTCGCGCAGCTTCTTATGCGCCCACGTCGACCACGACTACTCCGACTCCTACTTCTGGGGGTCCCAGCCTAACGTCAACCCCGCGTCATTTGCCTACGCCGCCTCCGACAAAATTGCCTCCAAACTATATATCACCGGGAAATCCTCAGGATGTTGTCAGTGTCACTCCCCGAAGTTCTGCGAGCTCAAGAGATATACCTGTCATAGAAACCTCTCCGGCTACTATCGCAACCACTGCTATGGCAACTGCCAGAGACCCGCTTGTCCAGTTACAACGTGGCCACACTATGTCTCGTCGAGCATCTCATCGATATTCTGCTTATCAATTTGCACGCAGTGGAGGTCCCGCAGCGGCAGCAGCTGCTGCGGCAGCTGCCGTTGCAGTAGGGGGCAGTCCTGAAATATTCCGAACACCACCGTCTCAGACACCTAATTCTCGTCAAGTCAGCGTGAGTGATATGGTGTCGCCAGTGGAGGAGCTGGATGAAATGGAAATCGGGCCTACAAGGCAGAAATCCATTTTCCGGCAGACCAATACGCTTGGCGAATCTGCACTTCCTCCCTCGGCTGCTCCTTCAGCGCCTTCCACCCCTGCACAAATTCCAGTTCCATTTCCTGGTTCAACCACCCGATCAAACTCGATTAATCATCCTCTTCCACCTGCACCAGTAAGAAATGTTATATTTCTCAAACTACAAGACCGTGTTAAAAAAGTTCATCTGGATATATTCCCTACCACTGTTGCCTCACTACGGCTTTTATTTGTTGAGCAGTTCGGTTATAATCCAGGCACGGAAAATTTTCCTGCTTTATTACTATTAGACAAGACGACCGGAATTGCATATGAATTAGATGATTCTACGATCGCTGATGTTGTTTCCGGATCGGTCGTGATATTAAAGGCAGACTCCGAAATCGAAGGAAAGCAAGCCATCGAGAAGGCAGTCGCCGATTTAGCCAAACAATTCGATGTTTTGAAAAATCTTGTGGCCCAACAGAGTTTGGATTTAACTAAAATCGTTGAAACTCAAAAGTCAGGTGCGGAATTGGTCCAGGAGTCGATGGACGCATTAAAAGAGTCAGTTCGTACAGCTGTTGAGGGTGTCGAAAGGAAGTCTCATTTGGATCCAGCTGTTACCGACAAATCAATTGGACCAACCGTGATAGTACCTGAAAATCCTGACTCAACTGAAACTGCGGTACATGCGCTCACTGAACCTTCAGTGGCACCTGTTGCAGCCTCAACAGCTCTGGCTCCTATTACCGCCGCCGAAATAAAATCGCTTCGAACCGAACTTACTTCACTCCACAAAATCCAAACGACGTTCCGCAAGGACTTTCAAAATCAGCTAGGATCGATCAAGTCCAAAATCACTGGGTCATTTGGTAGCAGCACGACGAATATCACAGTGAACGGACACACTCAAATTACAGCGTACCATAACACTCTTGGAGGCGATGTGGATAATCTTTTGACGCGAGTCGACGATTTGCAAGATGTTGTCGAAGCGCTTCGAATTGACGTTGCAAAACGCATGGTCCGGCCATTCCCGCGGGAGCTCGACGCAATTTCACATCAGTTAGCTGTAAGCCGGACTGAACTGCGTCGGCTAGACACGTACATCAAAACGGAGAAACCGACTTGGAAGAAAATTCTTGAAGCTGAACTGGATGTCATTGTCGACGAACAAGGTTTCTTCACTCTTCAGGAAGACTTGCTTGCTGATCTACATGACGATCTCGATGCTACAGCTGAAACCTTTTCTTTGCTTCAACAAGTTCTTGACGAACAGTCTCGTAATTCATCTTCTCGGCCTCGGACTCCAGGCTTGCCAACATCCGATCTCGCATCCAGCAACAATGCTACTTCTGGTGGGTTTACACGAGACGCAGTGCTGGCTGAAGTTCGGACTTTGCAACCAAATCATGAAGATCGCGTTGAAGCGATCGGACGCGCAGAGAAGATTCGCGCTTTGGAGCTTACGACAAGGCCGAAGGACCCTTTCGAGGTTGAGCTACATGAGTATGTGGAGGAAAACAAGCTGAAGGACACTGGCGGCGTGGAGGCTGTTGAAAAGCAACGACTTGATAGAGAGGAGAAGGCGCGGTTGGCCTGGATAGAGGCCGCTATGGAAATGGGGATATAATTGCATAGTAGTTAATTCTACGGTGGGTTGTCTATTTGAGAGCGATGATAGGTTAATTGAATTGTGGAGAAGGTGCGTTCGAGGCAGATACAGGCCTCTCTTTTAGATTTTGATTCATTTTGTATAAGTGGATTATACGTCATCATTTGACATTGCATTGACAATAGGTTGACCTATTATTGGAATTTATCGCAAATATCAATACCATCATCATCAGTCCATTTCATCTTGAGTGTTTGCTATTAGCAGCATTTGCCTTTCTTAATCATCAGCGAATTTATTATCAATTTTAATGATAACCACGATAGCGTCATAACCAGTAGTATCCAATATTACTCAATAATCTGTCTTCAACTCATGTCGTATTTTCGTATTGTATTATACCATATAGCATGATAACAGCATAAGAGCGAGAGTTCTATTCAGTCAACTGAAACAATTCAAGTGCCTTCGGTTGACGAGGCTACAAAATTTGTCAAAATTTGTCCAAATATGAGTCGAAAGTAGGTATGATTTCCAAGCTAGGATGATTTAAGACGCACATTTGTCTTATCGATAGGATTTGATCAATTGTAGGTAGAGTTTAATACATTCTGAATTCGGGTTCACAGGCCAAATTTCATAGAGCTAGGTGTATGTCTATTTTTAACAGTAAAACTGATCTTCCGACTATAGATAACGGCTTACGATACCTGATTCGTGGGAAACCTCGACATACTATTGCTTTACCATCATCCACATATTCATATAAATATAGAATACATTAAACTATATTTCTAACGAAACTGACACCGGCCATACAACAAACAAACAGAACTTGCTCAAGAAGCAGACATTTAAGCAGTGCATCAACATCATCGCGAATAACTCACCACAACGAAAAAAAACTTTAGACATGGAAGTAGATCTGTCATTACCAAAATGAACATGATCTAAAAATAAAAATGAAGAGCCTGTGGGTCCAATTGATTGGAATGACATCAGCAGAAGTACTAGTGTCATACCAAAAAAAAAATAGATGTTATCACAGATTTCAAATAAAGAACCGAAAATCTCACACATGCATTAGTAAATGAAAACGCACTTCGGTCGGTTTTCGGACAAAAACGCTTTTCAATGAAAAGTCTAAACAGCAGAAGAATTGAACAAATAACAAAACAAAATCAAAAAAAAACATTCAAAATTACAAACTCAGAAGAGACAGGCCTCTCTGGATTACTGCTGTACTCGACAAAACCATCATGCAAAAAGAGGAGAAATTAATAACCGAATCAACCTAATTCACCCAGATCGACTATAAGTCGAAAACCATATAATAAAAAACAAGAAACGGGATACGGAGAACGATGATTAACCACAACAGAAGATACCAAACTTCTCGAAGAAGGTCTTCTTCTCGGTCCGCTGAGTATTAGAGACTTGTTGCTGCGACGGCTGCTGCTGCTGGGTAGATGACTGCTGACCAGCACCACGTCGTGATTTTGAACCGTGCCGGATAGCCACCGGCGAGGGCGGCGGAGGCTGAGCTTGGTTAAGACGGGCAGCAGTCAACTGTACCTGGGAATGGCGGACAGCACTTGCCATACGGGCGTCGTTGGATGAATGGTAATTGTTCTGGGAAGAGTAATGCAGGTGCTGTGAGTTAGAATGCTTCGTAGGTAAGTTCCAGCCTTTACCACCGTTGAGCTTCATCCAGTCGTATTCGCCATCCTCGACTTCGCCAACCTGGCGGAGAGCTTGTGTGAATAGGTCTCGGAGATAGTCGTAATCGGGAGTGTCTTCAAATCCAAGATTGCGGACATAAGTGAGGTACTTTTCGAAGGGCTCGGGAAATCCCTCGCAGAGATCCTTGATTGGAGTTGTCTGCTTCTTTTCACCAATCTTTTCGTATTTCTGCTTATTAGTGGCAGCCTTGAGACCTTGCCATGGCAGACCACCCCGGAGAAAGTACATAAACACATGACCGAGAGCTTCGAGATCGTCGCGGCGCGACTGCTCGCGTCCTAGATGGGTGTTTATGGACATGTACCGAGCCGTTCCGGAGAGCGACTTGCGCTCGCGGTAAGGGATGTGCTGTTTTGTTTTGGGGTCGCGGTACTGTTTTGCCATGCCGAAGTCGACGACGTAGATGAGGTTTGCATTTTTGGTGCCGGGTCTGCCGATTAGGAAGTTGTCAGGCTTAATGTCGCGGTAGATGAGGTTCTTTTCGTGGATGGTCTGGACGCGGGTGATCATCTGCTTTGCGACCATGACGACGGTCTTGATCGAGAACCGGCGGCCGCACCAATCGAAGAGATCTTCGAGTGAAGGGCCGAGAAGGTCGATCACTAGGATGTTGTGCAGACCCTCCTGGCCGAAATAGTAGACGTTGGGAATGCCTACGCAGCCGACGAGGATCTTGTAGGTGCGATACTCGTCGCGGAGCTGAGGAGCGTCGGACTTGCGAGGTTCCTACGGAGGGTTAGTAGAGGAGCGGGAGCGGATAGAGTGGGAGGAGAGAAGGGAGGGGAGAAGGACGGGAACGTACAAACTTGATAGCGACGGAGGTGCCATTGAGCAGATTTTTTCCCTCGAAGATGACGCCGAAGGAGCCTTCGCCGATCTTTTTGTCGACCTGGTAGTGGACGCCGACGACGTTTGTGTGCTGGCCGGCGGTGGACGACATAGCGGCGGAGGAGCGAGAGGACCGGCGGAGCTGGGGTCGAAGCGGGTCGTCGGCGAGGGCGAGGACGGGGTCGGGGTCGTGGACGTCAGGAGACGGAGCGAGGCCGTGGAGGACGATGGGCTGCTGGGCTTGCTGGGTTTGCTGGGAAGCGTAGAAGCGGACTGGCCGAATCAGTGGGACGGATTAGACCAGACGACGACGGGGAGTAGCGACGGACGGGGACGGGGACGGGAGGTCGCGGGCAAGCGTGGTAGAACGGCGGATTGGCTGGTTAAGAGGAAGAAGAAGGACTGACTATCCAGAAGGTCTGAGGGGGGCGAGAATGAGCCAAACACAACAGACGGAGGCGAACCAGCAGGGTGGACGGCGAGGAAGTAGCAAGCAGCGTTGCGGACGGAAGTGATATTATTGCTAGAGCAGATGCAATAGCAGATGCAGTAGCAGCTACAGTGACAGAAGCAATGGGGGCGGCAGTTGAGAGCGAGGCAGAGAGTGTAGCAGGCGACGAGAGAGCGACTGTACTATCAGCGATACCATGCAAAGCGAACTGTGGAAAAAAAAAAAAAAGTCCTTTACAGACGAACTGGACGGGATAGAACAGAAGAATGGAAGGAGGGTGGAGAGGGAAGAAGTCTGCGGAGGGCAAGAGAGACGGCAGAGTGGACGAACTTGGACGAACTGGTCAACAGGTCAACAGGTCCAGTCATCCTTGTTCTCTCTCCACTTAGTGCGAGGGAGCTAGACGGACGGCTCAGCCACAGACGGGTCTAGTAAAACTGTCCAAGGAGCCATAGAAAGGTGATCGGCAGCACGCGTAGGACAGGGCTATTTTAGCACAGCGCGGCGAGGGTGGCTAGTGTGGCTTGTGCGGGCCGGGTTTGCCACTCGGCAGGCAAGAGGAGCGGCCGAATCGGGCAGGTTGTAAGCAGCGGTCTGGATATAGTGGGACAGATCTGAGGGGTTGGATTACGGGGAGAGTTGTTATTGACCTGCCTGTTTTGGGATGCGTTTTTTGGGGGACGGCGGCGGGGGCGAGGGCGAGGGCGAGGGCGAGAGCGCGAGCAGGTCTGGAGGCGGTCGGTGGAGGGTTGAGGGTGGGTTGGTTGAGAGTAGTTTGGTTGGTTGCGAGTGGATTAAATGAGGGTGGATTAAATGAGGGTGGATTGAAGGTGGATTGAGGATGGAAGGGAATAAGTACGGATTGAGGGTGTTGAGGAAGAAGATGGTCGAGAGAGGGATTGCATAGAGCTGTTGCGGGTAGATGTAGAGGTATGAACAGCTGAAAACAGCTGCTGACGATTGATTGCTGGTCAATGGCTGTTTGTCTACATGGTGTTGGCTGAGATTGTCGCTAGAGGCCATTGACTACTGGCTATTGAGTACTTGCTATTGACTACTTCCTACGCCCTACTCCCTACTCACTCATTGCTCACTTACTCACAAGTAGTCGACCACGGCTAATATTTATGGACCAAAAGTCCGGACCAAAGTCCAGACTAAGTGGAAACGCGTGTTGGTGTTCCGGAGCTACCATACACTGGACTAGACTAGGAAATAGTGCCACGAAGGGACATACGTTTTGTCCGGCCAGTCAAGAAAGGTGGACAAACGCTGTAGTGTATTTTTAGCTTGAGAACAAAAAACTTGTCTTCCTTCAATTTCTTTCGAGGCTGTTCAATCTGATCTTTCAGCTGTAGATTTGTACAATTCTTTTGGCACAGTTTTTTTTGCTGCGCTGACTGTCAGACTTCTCAGAAATCGGGCTTCTCGACGCGACTGTAAGGCAATTGCTGGCTTGCATTGAGTGGCGTACTACACTACGAGCCCATATGACGGCGATAATGACTATCGACTGTCCCTAGAACACTGTGCACATCTAGACGCGTACGCGTACACAATTTACGCGTCTCTTTGGTCTCTGTCGTCTTGGGTTTTTGCCTTTTGTCCGCCACTGTGTGTGATTTCTACATTCTATCCCCTATTTAGTCCTGCATATGATATTTCATAGTCTAAACATCATTATTACATGTATTCCTCACATTTCTTGTCTGCATATCCAGTGCCTTGCAGCAAACCCTTTCTCGGCACCCGTCCCTGCTTTCTACGAAATATGTTCACTAAACGGAGTTGACTGCTCGCATCTTTCGCTCTCTTCAAATTCAAATATGTGCGCTGTCCGCAATCTGCCACACTCACATTCATAGCGTTACATAATCACATCATATTGCCATTCTGCCATCCTCGAAGAAGCCCTTCAAAACTCCCACCGCAGAGACCCACATCTCCAGTACAAGACCCATGCGCTCACTTGATCTCTGGCCCACGTGCTTGAATATGGAAGCACGATTGCGCCGTCGTCAACACAAACCCCTGTTCGTTTGGTAGATGTCTGCTGAGGGCCGGAATTGAGCTCTACATGATTATTCCATGAGCTGTGCCAACGACGGTATTGATCCAGCGGCATTTGCAAGTTTTTCGCTTCTACGGTTTGAGTTGAACTAGACGATTTCGCAGTCGAATCGACCAGGCTGAACAAGATCTTGCAATTGCAAATATCGCGGTAGCATCTCTCCTCATATACACAGCAATCTCGTCATGTCGTCCACAGCCATCCTGACCGGTGCTCCAGGAAAGCGGATTGCTTTGCCAGTCCGAGTCGAGCCCAAGGTAATGAAGTTCTCTCATATATACATATATATATTTACAATGATGCCGTGAATGGCTGCGAATTTTTATGTTTCGGACGATCTAACCGCAGCAATAGGTTTTCTTTGCAAACGAGCGAACATTTCTCTCATGGCTGCATTTCACCGTCATTTTAGGCGGACTCGGTGTCGCTCTGCTGAACTTTGGCGATAGAGTCGGACGCTTTTCTGCAGGCCTCTTCACAATCATCGCAATGGCGACCATGATTTACGCCCTCGTCACATACCACTGGCGAGCAGCAGCAATTCGGCGGCGCGGGGCTGGACCTTACGACGATCGATTTGGGCCGACTATGCTCTGCTTCTTTTTACTTACTGCCGTCATTGTTAATTTTTTCCTCAGACTCAACTCCGCATAGTTCTCCTCATCGTGGTCCTGGGCCCGGACCGAGTAGTGCAGCTTCTTCTTAGTTCCGTTAGTTTGGTGTAATATATATATATATTGATAGCCTCGATCGTATCTACAACAATTCTCTACGTACGGCATCAGACCAGTTTCTGCTTAACAAAGAAACCTCGTAGATGATGCAGTTGCCAGGCACAAGTCGCGCCAATCACAAACAACTGGATTATACTCCAGCGAACCACGCGGGCGTTCGTCGCCTCCGATTTATCTCTGAACTCGGCCTCGCGCTCGCGCTGAAAAATCTGTTCACGCTTGATATCCGAGAGCCGATGATTCAATTCCTGGACTTTCTCAACTAACGTAGAAAGTTTTTCCGTCTGTCGGGGATCTTTGGAGAGCATGCTAGCGTCGCCAAATGAGATGTCCAGGTGCATACGAATCGTATGACGTGAAAACCAGCCTGCATTGCCCGAATTCGCTTGGAAGCAGATCCGGTGCTCGCCTGAGTCTGCTGCCGTAAATGTGAACGTTCCTTGTGCAGCATTTCGTTGCGACACGACTCGGTGATTGTTGTCAAAAATTTCCTATTTTTGTCGGCATGTTGATCTCGTTCCGTACAGAGCGCTAGGTACTTACTTCGACGGTGATATGCACACCTAAGCCATCTGGTTGAACAAACTGGTTCGTCTCCTCGACAAACTCTTCTGCATTATAGTGTCCTTTTGAATTTAGTTATAGCACATGCAATCTAGATCTCTAGAGTGAAAATGCTTACCCACTACTACGGTTTCCTGTGGAAGATCCTCGATGAAACATTTCCGGTCAGAACCCTCTAGATAGAAATATAGTCCAGACACGCGCGTGAGTAGCGACAACAATAGTAATCCCAATGTCGCCAACCGCATCGCACTATTGGATTGACTCATTATGAATAAGTCCCTCGTTTATCATATATTGAATTACGTTATTAAATTCCTCGTAAAAGGATAGCTGTGTCAACGCGTAGATGAAGACAGCACGCAGTAAATGGTACTAATCCCACTGTTTACCTGATCCATATGGAAAAGTCCATGTTGATACATATCCATAACCAAATCCATGTTTATGATCTTTCATGTTCATATTCATATTCATATTCAAATTCGTATTCATAAATGTCTACATTAGCAGGGGACTCTCCTCGAGTACCCGAGTCCAAACTTTCGCCAACAGCACCAGTCCAGTCCTCCGAGCTTGAATCTATCTGCTCGAACGCGCTATCAACTAGCGTGCCGTCTCCATCCACAACCACATATAGTCACGAGTCTACTTCTACATGGACATCAATTTTAATATCCGACATATTATCCAAACTAACATCATCCTGCTCTACACACAAGTTCATCGTCTACGCGACTTTTGTGCATTCTCCCCCCGCCGGCCTCACTGGCCAAACGGCGGTTTATACAGCGGCAGGCGCGTACTGGGATGCGGATAAGGACGGATTATGGACGTGGTCGCACACATTAGGCAAGGAAAATGATATTCATGTTATTGTTACTGTTACTTGGATAGCAAAATGATCTTTTTTATTTTTGGAGACGGACTGTGCACTTGTTGGTGTGAATGGATAATCAAACATTGTCAATCATCTCGAAATCTTCCGCAGCCTCTGCCTCCTTGACTTCCTGCTCTCGAACCCACCGTATCTTTCCTAATAACCTGTCCACTTCTTCTTCTCCCTCGTGATCGTCTCCTTTGCCTTCTGCAGTAGCTTGCAAAAGACATAATTTTGCAATACTCAGCTGAACCAGCTTATTTACAGTCGAATCTTCGCTTGCGGCAGCAACCTTGCGAAGTCGGCCTGCTGCCTGCTGATAATCTCCGACCTGTACATCATGGATCCACGCCATGCGGTCGTATTTCCCACAATTCAAAAATCGCTCTAAATATGTCCGATATCCAGGATAGGCGACAAACAATTCTGTCACATGTCCAGATTCTATATATTCTTCATAGAGAACGGCGGCAAATTCGTATCCGTAGTCGTCGAAATAATGTTTGATTCGACCGGCCAGTCGCTCGCGAGCTTGCATAACCTCCTCGGCAACATCATCGGCTTTTCCTTTCTTGCTTAGCCGGTCGAGCGAGGACTTCTCTTCTCGGCACATTTCAGAAAGTAGTCTGAAGTCTTGATACTGCTCAGCCAACTCATAAGCCTTGTCTTGAAATCCAAATTCAAGCAGTGGCTTAATCCACGTCTTTCTTTGCTCCACATAGAGTTTCCGTAAGTCGCGCGCCTGCTCACTAGCTTCACTTGTCATTGGTCCAGTCTCATAATAGACAATCCTCTCGTCATATGCCCGACATAGACATTCCGCCAACCCAAGCAATTGGTTCGAAAGCAGCTCCACCTGTCCTTCCGATCCAGGATCCTGCCAGATCTGGCTCGCGAGCTCTCGTGTGATGTCAAATTGCTTGCCTAGCACGTTCAAGACATCCCACGTCGAAGTCCACGGCTCAGTCGAGGATCCGTCCCAAGCATTTTCTGCGAGCCCAAATATCGCCGTCTTGTAGTAGTGTCGAACAAAATATGCGGAGCCGGTCAACAAGATGATCAACAATTCGTTCGCTTCGGCCACCTGTCGCACCATTTCTTCTCGATCCACACCAGCATGATTTGGCGCGCGCACTAAGCTCTTAAGCGCAAACAGTACTGCCAATTCACCTATCTTCGTCACCTGTGTACGAATCCATACCTCGGCCGACAGATTTGTTCCAGACAGCTCACGAACAACTTGGTTGATCGAACTATTTCGGTCAACTAGACTTCCAGCTCCCGTCATCTTCCAATATCCCCATATGTTCCGTGATGCTTCGCATTTCTCCATCTTTGTAAGCATTTTTAGTCGGCACTCCTGTGAAAGAAGAGGAAACACAGATCTCATCTGCTCCGAAAGCCGGCTCAGCGCTTTCATCCGTAAAGTGAGACTTTCAAGAGTATCAGGATAATCCGTTGAATATACCGAATCTAGCAATTAATATCTTCCCCTTTCTCTCTACGACATACGATTGGAAAAACTTACTGGCACTGATAATCTCGTCGCTAACAACTGCAATCGCATTCTCAATATCGTTTATATCATACGCGACTTCCCGGCTCTGGCCAAACTCAAGCGGACTTTCATCTTCGAAGCCGTAATAGACTGCTTGCTCAAGTTTACTTTTGATCACTTCTGCACGTGAATCGGAGGTCCCCGATCCAGCATCATCTTCGAACCGCTCCAGTCGAACAACACCAACACCACGAGACACCAGCACGACACCAGCGTGCCGAGTAATTTGGTCATTGACAGCACGCATATCCTCCGATCCTGTAATAATGACATCGATGCTACCTTTTTTGAATTCAACAAAATCTTCCCATTTAAAAGTTGTAGTGTCGGACTTTGGTTCAAGAATCGTACTCAACATAACTACCGCATGTGATAACACAATAAATGCTGTGTATCCTGGCTTCGGTAAAAGCAGCTTCGGCCGTTTCGTCGACTGGCCGGAGTAACAAGTTATACGATGCGCAGAGATGATTTCTGCTCGCTCGCCATCAAACGAGACCGTGAACAGCATATAGAAAATGCGCTCTGGCCCAAGGTTCGATTCTTCGTCGTATGTAAAGGAAGTGAGAATCAGAGCGCGGTGGTCATCATCGGGAAGTAGCTCAATATCATGTGCTTCAAACGTCTGTTCCGATTGAGGATAGATGTCACGAATAGAATCCAGCAGTAGATCTTTGAGCTCGAGCTCAGTAGTGAGATTGTAATATCCACCTCGAGAACAGTGCCACATTGCAACACCAGCACGAATGTTGATAGTGGCAAATAATCGTTCTGTTCGTCCTAAATATTTTCCGGGCTTAATCGAAACCACATCTCGTCGAGTTCCGCCGAGTTTGAGAACGCCTTTTAGATTACTCCACATGCCGGTTCCAGTACCACGCATCACAGTGCAAGTGATTCCAGGCCGACCGATATTGTCATACAGCTCAACCAACACAAATCTTCCTGAGCTTGTGGAAACAACAACGCCAACTGGTTCAATGTTCTGCAAGTATTCCAGAGTCTCGCCTTGATAGAGCCCAATTTTGGCTTCGACGCCTTTCTTGCGATGTAGGAGTCCTTCAGTTAATGCTTCTCCAACAGCTTCCCAGTACGTCAATTCACCGGTGTGTGGATGGACAAGAACCAGTCCGGGCTCACTATCACCGGCACTGGGGGAGACCAACACGCCTAATGGTAACGCACCCGTCGCGTTGACAATAGGAAACGAGATTGTGTTAGGGAGATGATCTGGCGACGTGTAGCGCCAAACGAAAGCAGAAGTTGGGGATACAAGCAATGCGTAATCAGTAGTCGAATCGAGACTTCCACTTAGAAAAGTATCTAGCTTCTATTAGTACCGATCTGCACTAATCCTGGAACAAACTGACCATCAGATGACTGCAATAAGTTTGGTAATGCAGGAAGTTTCAAAACACAATATTTCTGATTCCTCGTGTATTCTATCGCACTGTCACGAACTTTATATTCAGATGAACCAAGCGAATGAGGAACTAAAACTGTTCGATCCCGGTCATTCACTCGATCACTTGAACGATCATTTGAGACAACAACCGCACTCGTCGACTCATGTTCACTAGTACTTGTCGTTGACGCCTGACGTAATAAACCCGATACTTGACGACTTCGACGCGCTTGGTTCCGTGCAATCCGTTTTTTGGAAACTTGAAGTGATTGCATTTTGTTCACGCTATTATTGTCGTTGTTATTGCCGTTGTTTACTTAGTAACGCGTAAATCAAAAAATTTCGATGGGAGAATTCTGGAGTTGCTCTTAATACTCTGGACATCACATCTACAAATACGATACTTAACTTTACAGAATTCAATACAATTTAAAAATATGCTTCATGCAGTTTAAATATTATACAATCATATAATACAAATATGTGATAGAACGTCTGTGCCAATCATCATATTATCATTATTCCTCGCAACATTCTTATCTTCTATTCTATCATTCTTCAAGTTCATTCTTATTTAATTTTTCATTCATATCTTGTACATATTCAACCCAGCCTTATGGCGATAGCTTAGTAGCCCGGACCCATTGATTTGAAGTAAGTTAACCGAATCTCGATACCAGTAATTTGCTGCCATCGAAAGACCTTATAATCGTAAGTTCGCGGCGACAATGAGAGTACTAATACGGAGAATATCCTCCTCGACCACGCCCTCGAAAGCCTCCGCGATAACCACCTCTGAAACCTCTGCCTCTTCCTCGACCACGCCCTCGGCGAGCTGACATTCCCGGAACATTTGTTCGTTTAGGTACGACTTTCAAATTTCTGCCTCTAAACAGCGATTCATTCAGAACGAGCGCATTCGCAACAAAGCTAGGCTCAGCAAATTCGACATACGCATATCCTTTCGGATGGCCTGTGAACTTATCTAGCAAAATTGTCACTCGATTGATCGATCCGCAGCTCTGAAAATGCGATTGCAGCTCTTCCGGAGTGGACTCGTAATCGACATTACCCACGTAAACACTTCGCGCATCAATATCTTCTTTATCTTCTTTTAGTTCCTGTCCTTCTTTATCCAAGTTCTCTTGCATTTCCTTCAGCATTGCTGCTTCCGCTTCCATCTCGGCCACGCGTGCTTTCATGGCTTCAATATCATCCTTGATCCTGTTAATTGGGTTCTCACTCTCACAAGCATTCCGACTAGAGCATTACCTGATTGTCCGACATTTCTTCTACAGATCAACGATTGTTTAATTATTTAATTATTCGATCCAACAGCAGAAATATTTTCAAACTAATTCAGAAGTAATTCCTTACTTTACAACGTCCCTCCATGAAAGTTACCCGGATTTACAACTATTAGACGGCAGTTTTCGAGGTTAGTCCACTTGCTTTCAAGCCTGCTCGAATTTCCTTCAAAAATCTTCCGAATTCGCGTGAACTGTTTAGACGCGCAAGAATAGGTTCGAGAACTTCAGTCGCAAGTTCTGGCTGACTCTCAGGGACTTGATAGTCATGACATGAGAGATCAACAACAGCGTAGTATTCTTTGTCCCAGTTACTATCATCAACAAGAGTAAATACGAATTTCAAATGATCGTCATGAACAGCTTCAATCCGAAGACCAAGATATTTTTCCCAAAATTCCAGTTCAGGAACATTCAATGAGGTTTGCTGCAGAATTCTCGCTCGCTCTTGGGACCGCTCTAATGACTGGTTAGTGGAAGTCTTGTAGAAGGAGAAACAACATACCGTTCCGTCTTCTTTCATTTTGCATTTGAACTTCCGAAATTTGTTTCATGATAGCCTCGAGTTGGAGTGTCAGCTCACGTTTTTGTGAATCAAAAGATTCTATCGACTTTTCGGTGTCCTTGATTTCTTGCTGTTCTCGTGTAATTTCTATATAGTCAGCATAGATCTACTATCCCATATATTCATGCGTACCCTGGCAGATGTCATCTTCTTTCTTTCGGTAATAATCAATCTGGGTAATCATTTTCTGTTCTTGTTCTATTCGTAGATAATTAGCAGCCGTCAAATCAAATCAAACCCACTGCATACCCTTTCCATCTTGAATCTGCTTATCAAACCTATTCCGTTCTTCTAAAACTCTTTTCCGCTCACTAGCAATATATTCATCAAAACGGGCTTGAAAATTATCCATTTTCTGACAGAGCTTGGTGAAATCGAAACTAAATTGTGGAATGGATACACTCCCTATTTGACTATTCTCGTCCGGACTCTGTGAGCTCAGAGGTTTAGACAGCTCGAGTGCTTCCATAGTTGATCTCAATGAAGCAATAGAACTCATCTCAATTTCGTACTCTGTTTGTGGATTCGCAGTTATACTAAAAATTCATCTGGTTTAGCAAGCTTTTAGCTGTTCAGACAAACAAGATATAAACAAACATCCGAAATAGTAAAATCGTTGGGAGTACTTCACGTGATAGGATTACCCTGACAACTAGAGATGCATACTGCAATTAGTATTGAAGGGGTCGCAACTATGGTATATTCAGAAATTATTTAGCTTTATAGCTTTACACTTCATTAAGCGTTAAATCAAAGTTAGCTATAATTCAATGGCTTCTTCGGCAGATGTTAGAGATATGCTGGATTTGCCAGGGAGGTCGCCGGCTGGACGACCTCCACCCGCGAAACGAATGAAGACCGAAGGAAAGAAAATGGGTTAGTATGACTGAAGTTGAGCATAATTTTACATTTAAAATGAATTTTGGTCTGACCTTGAAATAGAAGGAATTAGTAGAGAACTGCAAAATTTAATTGGAGATGATGGATCTGCTGCCGTGACGGTCATGCAGAATCAGTTTAAACAAAAGCCAAAATGGAACAAAAAGGTGTCACCATGGTCAGTTTGTACTGTAATTCAGCTTGCAGTGTTGTAAATACTAAATAGAACAGGATTTGGTCTAAATTTACAAATGAGGCCAGAACTGATGGGCTAGAATTGTCACATTGGGTCAGAGGTTCTCCAGCTGCAGGTATGTGAACTTGGAGTTTTCAAAACATAAATCTAATCTATCCAGGTGAATATTTGTTTGCTAAATACAATAAGCCTGTGGACGTTATGTCTTATACGGAAGAGGAGTACGATAAATGCCTTGCTGACGCAGCTTGGACTCCACGTGAGACCGCATATTTGTTTGAATTATGTCGAGAATATGACTTGCGTTGGTTGGTTATCAATGATAGATACGATTACTTTCCAGAAGAAGATGAGCCGCGCTCTTTACGGACGCTTGAGGATTTGAAAGAACGATATTATTTCTGCTGCCGGACTCTACTCGAGCTCAGAAGAGACAACAGAACAATGACTTGGACTGCACGCGACATCGAACGTTATAATGCAATGGATTTCAACAAAGAGAAGGAGGTGATTCGAAAGCAACATCTGGAACGACTATTAAGTAGATCGCCAGCCGAGATTGCGGAGGAAGAGAAGCTCATTTTGGAGTATCGGAAACTTCAAGAGTCTTCAAAGAAACTAGTGCAGGAGCGACAAGATCTACTACGGTTGCTTGAATCACCTCAGACTTCTGCTTCGTTTGCGCAGTTTCAATCAAGCCAAGGACTTTCCCAACTGGCTACCAATATTCTGGCCGCAGATAAGAACCGCAGAAGAAAAAATGTATCCGAGACAGGGCCGGCGGGTGCTACAGTATCTACGACACCTGTATCAGCTGCTGGTCCAAATACTAATGGCCAGCATCAAGGCCAACAACTACATCAGTCAAAAACAAACCAAGCAAATGCTCAGATGTCACCCTCAGCACAAGCAGCAGCTCATGATTCCAAGGGACAGCATGCGCAGCACAGAAACTCGCACCAGCCGGCAGCGAGTTCAAGCAGTGGACGGCAGGCTGAAACGAAGGCTGAAATGATACAAAGTGCAATAGCTAAACGTGTGGCTAAACGTGTGTCGCAAGGAGAAGGTAAGCTAGGAGAATTTCAGTGTATAATAGGTGTATGTATCGCAGAACTAAAATGACATTTAGAACGACTTTACGGAATTTCATTCCATGAAAAGCTCAGTCCCGGAGTGTTTCTACGCTCAACACGAGTCAACACGCTCAAGCCTACAGTTCATGCTAAGGTTTCGACTGTGTTAGCTGAACTGTCAATATCTTCCAAGCTGGCTATGCCTACTGCGAAAGTTGTCGAACGCTATGAGGAGCTACAAAAGACTATTCAAGTCCTGCTAGAGGCAAAGAAACAGGCTGATAAGCTGGAAGCCGAGCTACGAGTACTGAAAGGCCAGAGTAGCTGAAGATTTACTGATATAAGTTTAATGTATATAAATAGTCAGCATAACAAGTATCGACCTGTATTTGCTAATACAGTATGCCACGCAAGTAGCACTAGTAAGCGGATGAGGCCGTGAGCAAATCGTAATCGGCTGTGAGCGGACCTATTGTGGTAACATGAATGACTCCTTTAACTGTGCAGATCGAAGTTGTCACTGGTGCACTCAGCCCCATAATAGACCAGATATAAAGCAGCCCAATGCAAGAATATTTCGACTCAAGTATAGCCGAGGCAGTCAACGGATGCAAGCTGATTACGTGATTATCTGATTCGAATCTTTTAGCATTTGTCAATTGAACTAGTGGATTCAACGTAAAGGGTTACCTTAATTCGATTTTTTCCGCTCATTTCTATCCTGAATTGCGGTCGCTGTCGTGCCTCGATCCTGCTCGGGAGCCCTCGCAAACACACCTATTACACAAAACGTACCCCAGCTGAGCATACTCCCGTGGTGTGTTAGCCAGCTGGGTCTGCTGCGCCTGCCCTCTTTTCTACCCGGCTTTGCTCAGCACTTGTCCCACAACCTTTTCTTCTATCTCCAATCTCGCTCGTTCTAAGCTTTATTCTTCGTTTTAGACTTACGAATCGGTTGGTTTCCGGGTCTTTTCGTCGCCAGATTCTTCTTCTTCGTCACCAGAAGACCTGTCTGGACGTTGTTTCCCGTCCATTCCGTTGCCTTTGTGTTCCGACTGTGCTTTCCTTGTCCGACCTCATCCTCCGCACAAGACTGGAAACCAGTCTATAGTAGTAATTACTATATACAGTGTCCCTAACGACTAGCGATCGCCACCATGACAACCGGATCGTCTTCCAGGTAAGATCTGTCTGTGTTTTCGATTGTCTGCTAGTTGCCTATTCGATCAATCCAATTATTTGGACGGATTTGTTTTTGTAATTGGCTGTCTCGCATTTTTGTCGTTCCTCCTGCTGACCAGTTTCCGTATAGAACGCACAAGTTGCGTCTTACAGGTGTGTAGATTTGCACTTAGTCCGGTCGTGCGTTTCCTGCGATTTGCCCCAGGTTCTGCGACCGCGATTAATCAAGCTTCTTATTTGTCTAACGCTTGATTGTTTCTAGTCATCGCTGCTGATGGTCTCTACAAGCGCGAAATCTTACGTACGTTGTTGTCCTTTTTGCTCCCTTTGTTCTCTCTTCCGTCCTCATCCGCTCACATCGTTTTTGCGCAGGCTTTCCCGACCCGTTCGCTGTCGTCACTGTTGATGGTAACCAGACCTCCACTACTACGCCCATCCGTAAAAGTGTGAATCCCTATTGGAACGAGTCATTTGATTTGTATGTATTTCTGATCCTTCTGACTTCTTGTTCTTGTGCGTGCTAACTTGCTTCGTTCTAGAAATGTCACTGAATCTAGTATCATCGCCGTCCAAATCTTCGATCAGAAAAAATTCAAGCGAAAAGACCAGGGTTTTCTTGGTGTCATAAACATCCGAGTTGGCGATGTTATCGATCTGAATAAGGTCACCGAGGAGGTTATCACTCGAGAACTAAAAAAGTCAAACGATAATGTTGTTGTCCATGGTAAACTCATCATCAGTCTCTCCACTAATTTCCAGAGTGCGAATTCATCTCGAGCTACTTCAAGCTCGACTCCTAATTTGTCCTCTTCTGCTACTGCTGCTGCTACTTCTACTTCTGCCAGTGTTAATGCTAGTTCTTCGGGATCGGCTGCAGCGAGTGCCGCTCCTGCATCATATGCGCTTTCTCCTCCTCCGGTAAATAACGCATCTAATGGCTCTTCCGCCTCTGTTGCCAGCACTCCCGTCCCGGGAACTAATTCGACTGCTCCCGCGACTGGATCTAATTCCAATCGCATTTACAATTCGGTTGAAGATCAATACGGTCGTCTTCCCGCCGGCTGGGAGCGTCGTACCGACAGCCTTGGACGAACATACTATGTTGATCATAACACCAGATCTACCACTTGGACCCGACCACCGTCTGACTTGAATGAGTCGGACCAACGAGCAAACTTAGAATCTACTCGAGAGCTTGAACGCCGTCGACACCGTAATCGTTCATTGCCTGGGGGCGAGTCCGGCACTACCTCGCCCTCTTCTCCTGCTAGCTCTGCTCCAGCTACCAATGCCAATGCTAGCGCTAGCGCCAGTGGCAGCGGTAATAACAATGTTCAGGCCCTGCAGTATTCAAACTCTGGAATGACCACTGCCGGACTGGGAGAGCTTCCATCAGGTTGGGAGCAGCGGCACACTCCAGAGGGCCGTGTATACTTCGTTGATCACAACACTAGAACCACTACCTGGGTCGATCCTCGACGACAGCAATACATTCGCATGTATGGTCCTAATGCTAATACTGTCCAGCAGCAAGCAGTGTCCAAACTTGGTCCTCTCCCGAGTGGATGGGAAATGCGTTTGACAAACACCGCTCGTGTTTACTTTGTCGATCACAACACCAAGACGACCACTTGGGACGATCCACGCTTGCCCTCGAGCTTGGATCAGAATGTTCCTCAGTATAAGCGTGATTTCCGACGCAAAGTCATTTACTTCCGGTCGCAACCTGCGCTTCACAATCTTCCTGGTCAATGCCATATTAAAGTTCGTCGCGGCCATATTTTTGAAGACTCTTATGGAGAGATCATGCGCCAGAGCCCGCAGGATCTTAAGAAGCGACTGATGATCAAGTTTGAGGGTGAAGAGGGTCTTGATTATGGTGGAGTATCACGCGAATACTTTTTCTTGCTGTCACATGAGATGTTCAATCCGTTTTACTGTCTTTTTGAATACTCTGCACACGATAACTACACTCTTCAGATTAATCCTCATTCAGGTATCAATCCTGAGCATCTGAATTACTTCAAATTTATTGGCCGTGTTGTTGGTATGAGTATTTTCCATCGACGATATCTGGATGGATTCTTTATTGGCGCATTTTACAAGATGGTTCTTGGAAAGAAGGTTGTGCTTGCAGATATGGAAGGTGTCGATGCCGAGTACTTCCGCAGTTTGAGTTACATTCTTGAAAATGACATTACAGATGTTATTATGGAGACGTTCACCGTCACGGATGATCGTTTCGGCGAAGAAGTAGTAATTGAGCTGAAACCTGGTGGAGAGAATATTGCTGTTACAAATGAGAACAAGCAGGAGTATGTTGAACTTGTTACGGAATGGCGAATTTCCAAGCGTATTGAAGAGCAGTTTAAGGCGTTCATGTCTGGATTCCGCGAGTTGATTCCCCAGGAGTTAATCCATGTGTTTGACGAGCGTGAGCTAGAGCTTTTGATCGGAGGAGTTGCTGATATTGATGTTGATGATTGGAAGAGACATACCGATTATCGGGGTTATTCTGAAAGTGATGAAGTCATCCAGTGGTTTTGGAAGTGTGTCAGATCCTATAAGCAAGAGCAGCGAGCGCGATTACTGCAGTTCACAACGGGTACGTCACGTATTCCGGTGAACGGATTCAAAGATCTTCAGGGAAGTGACGGACCGCGCCGATTCACAATTGAAAAGGCTGGAGAGACGAATGCCCTACCCAAATCGCATACTTGCTTTAACCGTGTTGATCTTCCGGCCTACAAAGATTATGATTCGCTTGTTCAAAAGTTGACGCTGGCGGTTGAAGAGACTATTGGATTTGGGCAGGAGTAGAATTAGGATATGGACGTGTGGCCCGTCTAGACTGATGGAGATTTTTAAATATTCATTGAAGCCGGCTAAAATATTTTTCCAGAAGCGAGTTCTCATGGTCAGGCTGCACTACAATTGCAATTGGTCTAGCTAGTTCCATTTTCGGTGTATCCTATTTACTTTTTATTCTTACCTTTAATTTCTTTTGTGTTGGTTACTAGGGACTTTATGAATTTGAGGCGTGCTTTTTATATACAACATTTTGT
The DNA here is from genome assembly GCF_038497815.1 of [Lipomyces] oligophaga. NCBI lineage: Eukaryota > Fungi > Ascomycota > Lipomycetes > Lipomycetales > Lipomycetaceae > Lipomyces > [Lipomyces] oligophaga. The sequence goes on along the minus strand of NW_027117791.1, from coordinate 437,418 downwards.
TCGAGACAAGTAAAGCAAAGGATTAGAGTTTTTGTGATATGAATGTATCATGAATTATTCCGGTTCGCTTTAGTTGTTTTTTTTTTGTGTTTTGTTTCGCGTTCATTGATCTGTTGATAATACTTATATTTGTGTCTGTTCTTGTGTTTGATTATACAATATTTATTATTATAAATAGTGTTGTATTCCTGTTATTGTTGGATTTGCATTAGTATATCGTAGTGTTGCGACAGTAGGTAATAGAAGTCTGTGATATGTCAATGAGATGATACGAGTGAGGAGATGATGGATGAGAGGAGAAAGTATTCAATTTGTGAGTGGCATTCGAACAAGCTTCTCCGGCAATTTCGCTTTCCGTTGAAGTTCGTCGTCATCTTTCGATGGACCTTGGCTTGATTGGCGAGCGGATTCCTCTCGCGATAATATACTAGCTGAAACAATTAGTATCGACATTATGTGAATAGATAGGGCATCAAAAAGACTTACTGGAAGCCAAAGAAATTGTTCGCAAGACGCTATTCCAATGATCCATAATCTGAGCAACAACTACACTATTTAGAACCAGCCCAAATTTCGTAATAGTATGCAAAAAAAATTTGAATCTACCTTCAGTTCCTGACTCTAAAGACTCTAATTCTGCAAGCATTTTCTCGAGTTGCGCATACAGGTTCTTACTAAGATCCCGTAGTTCGATCAGCGATGCTTGTTCTTGTATTTTGTCGGCTATCTTGGTTTCCAGAGCTGCTTGCAGGTGTGGATTTGTCGTACTAGCAGCTGAGCTCGTGGATTTCGAGTTCGCAAAGAAAGTCGCACGTCTAGGTCCTGTTGACATTACGGTATGTGTCTTTAATAGTACCGCGCAATACCAATATAAATGATTATATTAGCGGACAACTAAAATAAGTCATGCGACGCGTTCTGACGGTAGACGCGCCGTTGCCAGGAGCAACCAATTCGTATTAACTGCACAAACCTTGTTTTTATATGCTGTAACACTGACACAGCCTATTTATTTAAATACCCTAATCCGCATGTAAACAAAGATCTCCCAGTCGTACACGATGAAGTCGATTGTTTATATTATAAATTAACCTGATCAAATCAGCAATAAAAGAGATAATTATATTGTCGCCGTAATGGCTCGACTGGCAGATTCTGTGAATGCCACGGATTCCGTTGAAGCAGGTATGTTTTGCTCTCGTATTGTTGCCTCTCAGACATATGTTCTGATGATTGATTCGAAACCAGTTCGACGACGATACCTACGACAGAATAGAGAACTGGCTCGAGTTAACTCAACTTATTCTACGAGAATCACAAGTTTAGAGGCAAAAGTAACAGAACTCGTTGCCGAGAATTTGACGCTGCGACAGCAGCTTATAGCACTGCAGCATGGCCGCCGACGGGAATGGCTGAATCGTCAATGTAGACGTGTCGGTGGAGAATTAAGGAGGAAATTGCAGGAAATTGGACAGATTGTGGACGAATTTGAAGCCTTAGATAGAGAGCCATCTCCGATTTCACTGGAAATTCCGGTAGAAGTTGACAAAGTTGGCACACTGGAAGAATCTAGCAACCAGAAGGAAGATCTCGCAAATGAAGTTGAGTTCGTTTCGGAATCACTACCCATTCGCCAAAATGACTCAGAAGAAGATGAGCTCGAACAAATTTCCGCTTTGCAAGACGAGGAAATTCCAATGACGATCTGTGAGCCAGATTCACAGGTTACTGCTTTGCTGACTGAAGCTACAGAAATCACAGAAACTACAGCAGCAGCAGCAGCAGCAGCAACGGACACAGAGACAGGGAATATAATTGAACCTACCATGCGGAGTCGAAGAAAGAGGAGAGATAGTAGCAGCAAATCGGATTTTATTTCGATGATCAAAGATCAGAGTGAAAATTATAAATTAAAAATGTCTTCTCAGCAGGACTCAGGGCAGGCTACCACAAATTCTCCTCCCAAACATGTTGGCATAGACACAACCGAGTCTGAACCTGAACAAGTCATAATTGAGCCTATCATACCCACAGTTGACCAAGCGCGGAAGCGATCGAGTCGGCGAAGATCGTCTATGTTGTTGCCCAAAGTGGCAGTCGAGACGATTGTGGATAAAACTGGCAATGTTGGTTGTATCATTGAGCGAGAGAATATAGAAGTCAATGATGAAGTTATAGCCTGTGTCAGTCAAAAAGGAATCACCCATAATCTTAATGTCGAACAAGATATTAAGGACTCAGAGGAATTTGAATGCCAGATTCCTAAGAATGGGGATAATGAGTCGACAGAGCCGGTCAACACAGGGACAACACAAAACGCAAAAATGTTTGAGCACACAGCAGACGCAAAGGTGGAAGATACATCAAATACAGAAAGTGTAGACAGTGTACCTGCTAGGCCTGCACTGCAGCAAAGTGAGTGTCAATTATTGAAGACGTGGAACGGAGTTAACATGAACAGAGAATGTAAACACCCAGTCGAGTCGGACACCGACTATCAAGAAAAGCGATAAAAAGCCTAAACCCAAGTCAAAAGAGATTGCAATGGCGGCTCAAATAGACGAGTCCGAGGATCTGGGTCGACGGAGCACAAGACGAGCGCGATCAAGTGTAAACTATGCACTGCCCTCTCTGCGGGTGAAGATGCGACGAGATTCTGAGCAGCTTGTCGACGCCGTCAGAGACGAGCGGCGGACAAGTCTGGAGATTCATGTCAAGCGCGAACCCTGTGAAGAGGAGGCCGTTTTTGCGTTTCCAGATGAAAGAGCTGAACCCGTCCTGACAGATATGGCGATGGAAGGCTGGAACAAGCGCAAGCGGCGGACGAGTGTAGTAAAAGAGCGTATTGATGGCAACCCAGGCCGATTAGCTGAGCGGGCCAGCCGGATAAAAGAGATGCCTATGGAAGCTACGGTGGAAGAAAGCAAAGAGGACTCCGATCAGGTCGACAAAATAGCTGTCGCTGCGAGCCGGATACGGTCGACAGGAGTCAAACGGCGGCGAAGCGCAGCTGTATGATAGAATTATTTACAATAGTATATTTCAAAATATTATTTTGTAACTGAGATCTATGTGACTAAAGAAGAAATAATTGCTATTTAAGGGAGTTCTTATATTACAGCCGATTGGCTAAGCATTATTGTTGAATCAGCAGTGGTATTCAAACCTCAAAGATAGTCAGGGATAGTATATAATTCGAACACTCTAGGATTAAAGTGTCCAGTATCCTTCCTTTCATGTTACTGTTTAGTCCAGTAAGAAAATTTATCCGCCATTTGACAAAATCTAAATTGCACTGGTGAACGTTTGGAATTTATGCTATGAGCTGCTGGCTGGTTAGTTGCGGAGACATTTCACAAGCATTGGACCACTTCATGCATCCGCTTCTTGTGACTCTTAGAGACAAAGCTCTCAACAGCTTGTGACATAAGCAGTTGTTGTGAAACTGCATTAGGTGCTAATCAAAAAGTGTTATTGTTTTCAAATAAATACTGACTTTTCTGACATTGTGCATCATGTCGATCTTGTTCACTATATTCTGATCAGCAGTGTTCGTGCAAGTCAGTACCACTAGTCCCATACATTGAATTGGACGCAATCAATCGATCTATTTTTCTGAGTATTTGTGTAAATGTCAAACGTGCAAATTGGATTTGAGGACATATGCTTCGGATAACACAACTCTTAGCGAACCAGACTCCTCAATGATCTGACCTCTCACGTGACATATTGTTCTATTACAAGTATATATGATAAATTGGTGTTCAATCTCAAAATCAGAAGTTACCTCATTTGCGCTTCCTTGGAAGCATGTAAAAGACCGTGAAAGACAGTAAAGGTTTGTTAATTAAATAGGTTGAATAATGACCTATACATTTGCCATAGCTATTTAAATAATTGTTGACAATGGAGTTTCGCTACTAAGAACCATCTGGAATCATAGTGGTCAGTTAATTTCGCTGCGCTTTAGTTGAATTTCGCATTGATCTCAGGCTGCACAGGATTCGAGAATTCTCTCGATTCATACTATATTTTTTCTCAATGTTTCTAAGCACCCATCGTTGGTAGATCAAAATAGCCGAAGGAAACGCGAGCATGAACCAACCTGTTCTTTCGTACAGACGCCAAACACTAATACATATCCCATGCATTAATGACTGAATCCTACTGGACCAATAATCTAGTCAGATAGAGCTTGTTAGACTCTCGTTTAGAGAGGCAAGTCACTTGATTCGTGTCATTGTGAGGCAGTCGTGTTTTGCACGTTTCTTGACATTGGAGGGCATACGTACTCTTCTAGACTCCGCGGTGAACGAATTAATGCATTGAATTTAGGTTGTGAATATTCATGGCAGTGCTACCGAGTCACTGAACCTTGTAACGTGCTAATACCCGTAATAAAAACATTATTATTATTACTATTATTATATAAACTGTAAATGCAATAGAGTGATGTAATAGCCAGCTGACGAGAGCACCTGAATGCCGGATGGAACTTCGATCTAGCACGTGGATGAGAGCAAGAATGATGTGGAGCATTCCATGGATACACTATTTTTGAAAATACTTTAATATAATGATATAATGAATTTATTTATGTTAACATAAACATTTTTGTGTAAATGTAGTTTAATGAATTATTGCTATGAATACTGAATTATGTATATAAATGTATAACCATACATTGCCAAAACCAGAGCAACCAACATTACGCCATAACATACCGGATCACGGACTCGGTCTGATAACCAAGTTCGCAATTTTTTCGTAAATTTTTTTTCGTAATTTTTTTCGTGATTTCGTAATTCCCATAACTTTTGTAGTTCCATTCCGGTGTCTGTTCATGTTTCACTGGTTGATACGGCCCGCGTATGTAGTCTAAACTGATGAAAAAAGAACTCCTTACTCGAACGTCTGGTGGTTGATCTAGATCATCTAGATCTTCTAGATGTACAGAACCAGGTCAGACAAGAAACGACGAAAGAGCGCCCAAGATCGGCATATTTGATTTAGCATTGTAATTTCCAAATGCATCGGTGTCCCGGTAAGCGGCTCCAGACAGATGATCGTGGCCGTGGTGGTTTGTATTCGACTGATACAGACTCAGGTCCGGGATCATCGCGTTAGCTGTCGAATTATACACTGTCATGATGGCTGGCGGCTCGAGCAGGACCTGGACGGCCGACGATCGACGACTGGATTCCGAGAACGACAGTGGCGATGGGATCAGCGATGGCGATGATTGCTGGCTGTGACTGTGCATGTGGTTGTGCTGGTGTTGTTTCGTCCGTTCTTGCTCTTGATCATGTAGACGACACGTCTCCGAGCAGTATAGGGTGCCCGACGACGACACGGTCATGCAGACGGGGCAGTAGTCTTCTAGCCACATTTCGTATATATAAATTTGTAATGAAGTATCTGTGTGATGAACACTGTATGTATTATAACAGGATCAATTGCGTGGACGAGATCCCTAGTTCAGATCAAGAACTAGGCCAGGTATAAATAATAAAAAAGAGACAGTCGCCATAATAACCAAAATGACCAAAATTGGGACTTCAGGTGACTCACCGGGGAAACCCCCTCTCCGGTTTAGTCGACCCGGCCCGATTAGGAACGTCGTCAGAGCTCCCAGCAATAGCGCAACCGGTCTCCATGGTTGTTTGCAGCGGTTATTTTACAAACCTTGGATGATGTATATGGGATAGCTTATGGTTAATGTGCGCAAGCATGAGAAACAAAGACGTGGAGGTTGTTGAAATGACGACGAGACGGCGGTGATGAATGGCGACAGAACAGCCACAGAGTAACACCTTGGTAATAACAATACAATGCAAATAGTAATACAGCAGCAGCACAGAAGCAACAAATATAACATAATCTAATATCTTCTTACGATAGTAACATATGGCAGAATTCTAACTCATTGTTGCCTCAAGTTCGGCCTTCCAGCCCTTCCGTCGTTGGCGCTCCTCATAGACCCCTCTGTTGCGCGTCACACGCTCGACAATCGTCTCTGTCGTGATCCCTTTATATTTGTGATCGCTTATTTCTTCGTACAACCCCATATTCCTCGCTGTTTTGTACGGATCCGACAGTTCCCCGGTGGCAGTCGCCGTAGCGGTCCCCGACCCTGAGGTAGGGGACGGCCCCGGCCCATGCATGACGGAAACAATCTCCCAAGGTAACGCGTCTAGAAACGCCTTTGACGCAGCATACGGTGCTTGCAAAACCACATGCGACACGTATTTGCACTGCAAAACACATAGTGCCCTCTCAAAAATGCTCATGATTGGATAATTTAGTCCTTTGGCACTGTTTACCGTAGCGTCGTCATGCAGCCCAACCACAATCCCGACTGGCTCTTCCAAAAGTTTGGCTCGCTCAGCAACCAGGCGTAGAAACTCAATATGGCCCGCAAAAAACAAATCAAAGCCGCCGTCGACGTAAATCATCTTCCGCCGCAAACTGATCGTCCGGTCCTTGTCCTCGTCCGCAGCGGCAACAATTGTCGCCAGATGGCCGCCGCTTGTCCAGATATACACTCCGTCTCGAGGACTTGTCCCGTTTTCAGCAGACGCGTACGCAACAAACCTTTCGTATGCCTCTGTCGAAATGAGCCCGCTATCAGCTATACTTGATTTTTTTGAGCCAGCCAGTGCCTGAGACGCTGCAATAACCTTCACTATTCCACTCGCGTCCTTAACCGTCGGAATGTGATGCAGCTTAGTGCACAGCAACATCCGTCCAACAAGGTCAGTCGTCGAGATGTTTGGCGTCCGCTTGACAATTAGAAACCGGCCAGCTTCCTTGACAACTCGATAGCAATCCTCGCCGTTCGCGTCCGTCGTGATGTCGTCGCCGTGAACCACATAGAAACATCCATATTCATCCATTACTGCCGGATCAGTCACATATGGTGCTCCAGGGACTGCGACCGTCGCCCATTTACATGCCTCAACAGCCAACACACGCTCCGGCAGAGTCATCACCACTGGCCCTTTGTTTTCCAGAATCTCTTCGTCAGAATGAACTCCCACATATAGTGATTTCCCTAGCTGACGAGCTTGCAGCATAGCTCCGGCATGACCTGATTATTAGTATACTGCTCTGTTTCGTTGTATTCACGACTGCACGGCATTGTGCTCTACTTACCATGATGTGCAAAATCGAAACACCCATCAATCCAGATTCGGTCTCGACTTGGAGATGTCACTGTATGTATATCTTCCGTCTCAGTCATTACTCTTAATGATCTTTATTGTCTTCTTTCGGACTATTAACTCATCAATTTCTACGTTACCACTTCGATATCAATCTAATCCACTGATACCCAGTCCAATCCCCTGAAAACTACTGTAATTCAAGGGTTTAAGCTCATCACATGACTTCTAGATGCCGACGAGCTAACGAACTACTGCAATCTATAATTGACGATAAAAGAGATGTAAAATGAAAGATTCCTTGTCTGGATATTGGACAGATTCGGAATCTGGCGGAATTGGTGTTTGAGTTGTCGGAACAAGTTAAATCCCGACGTCCCGACGTCTCGGCAATTGACGGATGATGACTTTTTTGGGTTTCCATTCATCTATGCCATTTTCCTCATTTTAAAAAGTTATAAATTCAAAAGACAGTAAGCAAAATTTCACATTCATCGTCATTGAACTTGCCAAAAACTCATCTAGTTCCATCGCAGTAAGCACACAGGCTAACAAATAATCAATATTATGCCGACCGCCATATCTGCTTCAGGTAATTCCCAAACGCCGCACTATCCAGCAACACCAGATACTGACTCTGCAGGTCCCTGCTGAATTTCCGTCTGCTACTACTTTTGCATCTAGTTCATGGGTTCGTGCGATTAAATACTATTTTTGAAATTCAAATATTTATATACTCGGTTATCTGCTAGAGGCGTCCAAGTTCTTCAGAGCTCGGCTTTGTCAACATGGCTAACCCAGATCCTCCCAGCAAGTCTGAGTCCTCAAGATCTACTGATGACCATCCATCGATAAATGCTGTCGGAGAATCATTTCAAGAACCAGCGACGACTTCAACTTCAAAGCTAGTTCAGCAGGATCCAGGATCAAAAGCGACACCTGAAGTGCAAGCTAAAGCTCAATCAGATACAAAGGCAGGATCAGGACCTTACGACCACTCACTGTCTCGTCATCATCGCTCAATCAACCTTGGCCATTTGGGCGCGCGACTGACAACCAAAATATTGGAAGCCCCGGCTGACATTGTTGATAGTACACCGTCCGCTGTGCGAACATTGCTGAGTCCTATTCGTGTGCGCTCTCTCTCGCGGCGTAGGCCCAGCAATTTAGAATCCCCTGTATCTCCTGTGTCGCCCGTGTTCCCCAAGACGTCACCGCCAGCGGCGGTTGCAATGTCAGCATCCCCAGGAGATCAATTGTCCACCGCTGTTATTGAAGATTCTGATTCGAATGATGATGGTGGTGATGGTGATGGTGATGATGATGAACATACGTTTGGATCGTTGGCAACTCTGTCTCCTCGACGTGGCCGACAGATGGCATCAACCAGCGACCCTAACCGGTCTTCCTCAGTTGATGTTGCGAAAGTAGCTGGTCTTGCTGCCTCATTTATCTCGGTTATAACAGCTGCGTCGAAAGTACGGTTTAATCGCATGGGTGTGAATGCAGAGGACGACGAGCGCGAAGTTTATAGCCAGGCTATCGACGATTTGGATGAAGATGACGATAATAATCCTGATCTTCAACCGGAAGCCTCGTCCTCGTCTTCTTCATCCAACAGCGATCTGGCTGCGTCAATAACGAGCAAACCTCCTCTTTTGAAGCGTCCGAGTTTACCTACGGCGTCGTCATTTTTGCTCCAGCAGGATTCTCAAACCGCTGGCTCTCCACTTGCTCTTCATCCTTCAGGAACGTTATCTGCGCCGTCTTTGACCCGTTCAGACACAGCCGATCCCGAGGATGCTCCTTTGCTAGCTCCACTTTCAAATTCGACTGATTCTAGCGCGCGATCTGTTGATCTTTCTGAGAAGCTTATGGATATATTCAATTTTCCTCACAAAGAAGCTGTTCAGCACGAGTTTCCTTGCTATCTATGGAAGAACGTGATGTTAGAGGGCCATTTATTCATTACTTCCCACCACATCTCTTTTTTTGCCTATATCCCCCGTCTAACGGTAATTTAATCTTTTCTGAAACTAAGATAAATTGAGACTAATATTTTAGAACGCTACGATCCGTGCAGGAACTCTGTCGCGGCGAGTTGTAGGCCCGCGCAGACATGCTCGATATTGGTGCACACTTAAGGATAATGTCATGTCATATTACAACTCTGCGTCGGATCTGTATTTTCCCGTGGGCAGTATTGATCTTCGTTACGCCTCTTCAGCAGGACTAGTGCATCCTGAAGTGGCCACAGCTGAGGACAAGCAGGAGCCTGTCTCTTTCCGTGTCGTAACGCAGACCAAGAAATACATATTTCGCGCAGACACACTAGTGAGTGCACAGGAATGGGTGCACGATATCCAGCGCAGTATTTTCAGAGCGCATAACGATGGAGATTCTGTTAAGATCGTGATCCCGACAGTAAACGTGCTGGATATCGATGAGTCGTCGCTAATGCAATGCGCGACGACGGTAAAGATTAACGTGGTCGATGTAGATACAAATAAAATGGAAGACCCTATCTACGAAGTTCAAGAGTTTTTTTTCACCTTTTTCATCGACGGGTCGGAGGCTCATAAGGCGCTATATGAAACTTTGGCACGGAATCAACAACAGAATTCTGCTGCTGCTGCTTCTACTGCGGGCCCTGCAAAGCCGGGCGACAGTGCAATTAGAAAATCGAAGAGCGAGGGCATGCCGGCGACGATGAATGTTCAAGAATCAATTATGGATACCACAATTACACATCATCACACCACGTCACCGAGTCAAACAGGAAGAGGAAGACCATCTGGCGGATATTTGTCTGTTCTCGAAAATGCTCGTCGAACTGCGTCTCGATTACGATCGAGATCTGGAGCTCGGTCAAGGTCGCGGCCACAGTCCCCGACACCGTCGAATTCAAGTTCGCGTTCGCCAAACCACGTTGATTCTGCGAGGTCGATGTCGCCTCGAGCCAGTTTTAAGAAATCTGGGCTTGAGTCAGAGTACATGCACGAGAAATCGGACTTAGGCTTGAATAGTGTGCTCTCAAATGCAAGTGATGAAATGGATGGAAGCGTGCTATCCACGAGTTCGTTAACAAAGATTGATCCTGAGGTCGATTCGCTCGAAGACTCCCGTGAGAATGAACAATATCATACCCATGATCATGATGGTTGGTCGGATTGGATGCGTCGCGGTGGACGGAAGTTTCAAAATATGCTTCCCAACATGCCAAAGCCTCCAACAGGATATGTGGACAAAGTGGCCGAAATGTGGATAGGTGACTCTAAGCATTTCGAGGGCGCAGGAAGTAGTAATAACAGCAACAGCATAGCGGGACCAGGCGGAGAAATAGAAGATAATGAGGACCACACGTTGCAAGAATCTGAACGAGAGAGCAGCGAACGGTTTCGTGCGCATTTCGCATTATCGGATGATGAGAAGCTTGTTGCAAGCTTCTACGGATATTTACATCGCGCGATCCCGCTTTATGGCAAGATTTATTTGGGCAAGAGCCACGTTTGTTTTCGAAGTTTGTTACCTGGTACCAAGACGACGATGATCCTGCCACATGACGATATCGAGAATGTCGAGAAAAAGCAAGGATTCCGGTTTGGATACGCCGGAATGGTTGTTGTTATCCATGGGCATGAGGAGTTATTTTTCGAGTTCAGGTCTGCCGACCATCGCGATGATTGCGTTGTTACGCTGTTGCGCCAGCTCGACGAGTTACATCACCGAGACAAGCTTACCATGAAGTCGGAGGCAGCTGAAGACGGAGAAATTTTTGAATCCCTCGAGTCTGCAGAGGATACTAAATTGCAGAAAACTCATGAATATTTAAGCAAACGAGATATGACCCGTAGGAGCAAGGTCAAATCACCCAACATGCGCGTGAATGACATTCTGAGTGTGGGACCCATCATCTTTGAGAACTCGGGCGAAGATCAGAAAGGCGTGGTGATCAAGCCGGCCAAGTCATTACGGTTTACTTGTTTGACAATCGGCTCGCGGGGTGATGTTCAGCCGTATATTGCGCTTGCCAAAGGACTAATTGCTGAAGGACACCAGGTCCGGATTGCGACGCACGCAGAGTTCAAGCCCTGGATTGAAAAGTACGGAATTGAATTTCGTGAGATTGCGGGTGACCCCGCACAGCTAATGCGTCTGAGCGTGGAACATGGCATGTTCACGTACTCATTTCTGAAAGAAGCAGCAGGTAGTTTCCGCGGTTGGATCCATGATCTGCTGGAGACTTCTTGGGTGGCATGTAAAGATGATACAGACGTATTGATCGAGTCGCCGTCTGCGATGGCCGGGTTCCATATAGCTGAGAAGCTGCGGATCCCGTATTTTCGAGCATTTACAATGCCATGGACGCGGACGCGCGCCTATCCACATGCATTTATTGTACCGGATCAGAAGATGGGCGGTGGATATAATTACATGACGTACGTGATGTTTGACAATGTGTTTTGGAAAGGTATTTCCGGGCAGGTCAACAAGTTTCGCACACAAACTCTAGGTTTATCACGAACAAGCCTGGAGAAAATGCAACCCCAACGTGTACCGTTTTTGTACAATTTTTCTCCGACGGTAGTTCCGCCGCCGCTTGATTTCGCAGACTGGATCAAAGTGACCGGTTACTGGTTTCTGGACGAGGGTGGTAGCAACTTTGAGCCAGATCCAGCTTTAGTTGCGTTTATTGCTAAGGCGAGAAAGGATGGCAAAAAGCTTGTGTATATTGGATTTGGATCGATAGTTGTAGCTCAGCCGGCGGAGCTGACTAAGGCCGTCATAGAGAGCGTGTTGAGCGCTGACGTGCGGTGTGTGTTGTCGAAAGGATGGTCGGATCGATTGAATTCAGAAGACGCTCACAAGATGGAGATTGAGCTGCCAGCGGAGGTGTTTCAGATCAAGAGCGCACCCCACGATTGGCTGTTCCCGCAGATGGATGCTGCGGTGCACCATGGTGGGTCGGGTTCTACGGGAGCGAGTCTGCGAATGGGCGTGCCGACTGTGATCAAGCCCTTCTTCGGCGACCAATTTTTCTACGCAAACCGGGTCGAGGACCTGGGAGCAGGCCTGTATCTGCGCAAGTTGACTGCGCGGCATTTGTCCAAGGCACTGTGGGAAGCAACGCACAATGAGCGCATAATTGCGAAAGCAAGAGCGATAGGTACGCAGATCCGCAAGGAGAACGGCGTAAAAGTAGCTATCGAGACGATGTATCGAGACATGGATTACGCAAGAAGTGTTATTCTGCCGCGAGGAGGCCCCCAGGACGATAAGCCTGTCGATGATACGTGGTATGTAGTCGAACGCCCGTCTTGCTAGACGGGAACAAGTAGCATTGGGGATGGCAGGGGATGGGAATGGGAACAACGGGTGATTGGGATCTCCAGATCAGGCAACATGACAACAAGACACGCGACAACGGTGCCCACAAACTCAGAGAGCTCAGAGGAGTCCAAATAGTGGGGAAGGGTCGAAACGGGATTAGATCGTGTTGCTCGGGGTTTCTTTTGGGCCTATTCTATTTGCGAGCTGTCATTTAGTGGTGGAAGAATGGCGAATATAGCAGTAATATGGCCACTGATCGTGATGAGGAGTAATCTAGTGGAGTGTGGTGATTGATATTTTGTAGGGGATCTGAATCGCTTCTCAGTTTTGTTTCCCCTGTTATCTTGCAATTCGTACAATAATGCAATGTTGTAATTTCATGTAACAATCAACAGTGCAATAATGAAGTTTTCAAATTATGATAATATTCTATCTGATTCCACGTAATATCACCATATTATCGAGGAACTGACGTCAGACTCCCTCCACATACGCTCGCGCCCACACCCACAGAGCCCACGATCCTAAACCGGCCCAAAACAAACGCAGTCTGTCTGTGCACCGGAGTCAGCTTCTGCCAAAATAGTGTCGTGTGACTTGGTCCTTCTCGATCGATCTAGATATAAATCGACTCATCTGCTCTTTGGTACACGTAGGACGTATTCAATATTGTCATATAACATTGAGAGCATTCCTGGCTAGACATCAATTGCATTTCAATTACCTAGACTTTACCCATACAATTGAGCATCAATTGAGCGTCAGTTGAGTATTAGTTATTGTAAACATGACTCGCACTGTTCGATCCCATTCCCTCTCAAATTCGCACTCGGCGAATCTGCCAGTCGATAACGTGCCCCGACTTTTTGGCAAGTCCGGCACGCATGCTCCGTTCAAGGCGAAGAAGAACGGCGCCGGCAAAGGCAATTGGTACGTCTCTACGCATATTATGTCGTGATCTAGTTTGGCTTAATCTAACACGAGCGAAACAGGGGCCGCGAAGGCGATGAACTCGAGGATATCGAGCACGACTATAATTTCAACCCACAGATACAACACCGTCGGTCTAATTCGAACGGCGGGGGTGCGTTCGGCGTCTTCAAGCGTCCTTCATTGGATGCGACTGCTAATGCGAATGCCAATGGAAACGTTAATGGCAATGGCGGTTCCAAGTTTGGCGATCTCTATGAAGAGGTCTTTGAAGAGGATTAAGCTAGACTAGTATTGTCTGACAGTGTTCTACTGGACGGACACGGAATTTGCTAGAATCTGCCGGTTAAATTGAAATATGGAAATGTAAATCTTTAGGCGTTAGGTGGTGTTAAGCGGATGGCAGGTTCCGGAATATACAATATATTATATAAAAAAGGCATAAAATCAGTCGTATTTTGTTATATGATATGGTCTCTGTAGCATTTAAAAGAGCTAGCTATAATTGGATCGGCCTCGACAAGTAAGTAGAAGATCCTGGAAGCAAGCCGCTTAGAGAGTCCTAACGATTCTGAGATTGGGCAGCTAGCTACGCATAGATTGCGACACTGATTCAAATTAGTTATTTGCTCAATCAGCATAAATCTATCTAGAGGGATAAGTCATAGGTCCGTCTTATAGTAGACACGACATTAGAATTGCGTAGGATTGAACAACTAGTAAGTTGTCGAGCTCAATCTGAAATGCCTGTATAGTATTAGGTCAGTTTACGGTAAATCTAGTAGTAACGCAATCAAACAATGCATTAGCGCAGTAATGCAATATAGCAGCGTAGTGATAAAGTAGTAGTATAGTAATAATTTATTCATCTCGAAACAACTCCACGAGCGTCTGCTTTGCAGCAGCACGGTCTGCATATCCTTGACCACTTTGCATGTATTTCTCAAAATAATAATCAGCACAGCCCGAGAGTCCAACTGTATTCACAGGCCGCATCTGAAATCCACGTCTCAGCCTTCGAATACTGGCCCTGAAACTTGTAAGTCTATGTCTTTGAGGTTCACTGGATTTTGGTACTGATTTGATTGATGTTGCTGGAGACGTTGCTGTAGAAGCAGCTGGAAGCGAGCCCACAGTATATTCAAATTCTGATTTTTGCTTTTCTTCATCATATATTTGGGTTTTGCTTTGGTTTTGGTATTGCTTCTGGCATTCGCTCTGGTATTGGGTATCATTTTGGGTATGATTCTCAGATGGAAGTGCGGAATGGTTCCGAGAGAAAATTGATTTGAAGATCGCTGACTTTCGTTTCGGTTCATTTTCTTGTCCATGTACATGAACTTGTTCATAATATTGTCCACGGTTAAGGTCATGATCCTCTATAATATCATTTTCACGCGATTCTTGAGAATACAAATTGATCAAATCAGAATTACCGCCAATTTCTTGAACCACTAGAAAATCATCTTTGTGTTTTCTGAGCTTGTTCGACATTCGTCGGAACAAGCTTTTTTTCTTTGGAACGCAGCTCTGCCTCTCGTTCGCTTTAAATTTCCCACCCAAGTCTTTACTATTCTCATCTTCACTGCTTTTTTCAGACTGGCTTCTTACGCGTCGTTCTTCCTGCTCCAGCTCACTCGTCATGAGCTGGACTAAATATTCGACTTGCTTGCGTGCAGCGTCTGTATTTAGCAATGACTCGAACGTGATAGGCGACAACGAATTACAGCTCATATTTTTTCTTGCACACGCTGACACTTAGGGATCTAATATTATTTAATGATATTTAATTTGGTTGCGGATGTTGCATGGATATGGGTAAGCGAGAACTTTTGAGTGAACAGAATGTGCGGCTATTGATTCGGCCTGGGCATGTAAACATTGATCATTTTTATCTCTCTACTGCACTGTCAATGTATTGCTGATGTTATTACTATATCATCATCCTAAAAATAATCCTAAAAAATATTATAAAATTAATAAATTATTAGCACTTATGAGATTACTAAATTCATACAAGAGCAATCAAGATATTGTGCGAACATATCAGTACTAGTCCAGCAAATCACTTTACTAATTGTCATCCGCAAACTGGAAGCATTTAGGTTTGCATAACTTAAAAAGGGCAGGTGAACGAATGGCCTTACGAACACAGATTCTGAGAATTAGTTGCTTTCCTCCGGAATTTCGAGCGGACTGTCGTTTCAACTAGCCCTTGCCAAAGATTATACAGTCAACTCTTGCTGATATGCTCTACCTTCTCCATCCACTCAAGCAAATCAGAATTCTCTAGCTCTAATCGAATACTGGATCAATTACAATATTTTTGCGTCAAAAAGAAAGAACAAAAATCTGATTTGATTAATTAGCATTAATTAACGTTATAAGTGATAATTTAACTCATATATTCAACTACTATCTAGTCATCTTGCTGAGAATATGCTGAATTAGCTCGAGCGCGATTCGCCAGCGCACTAGCGCCTCCACCCTGACCAACCTCCACCCTGGTTGTAAGCCAATTATGAGATCACATGACTACGTAGATGACTCAAGAGTTGGCTTTGTAATGGCGGTGCGAAATCGGGGGCGTAATTGCCATTGTCCAGTCAATTTTTTCCAATTTCATTTCTGTTCAGTAAGAATAAATTTAGAGGTTTCAAATTATAGATTCAAATTTTGTCAGGTTTTCTTATCGTGCTCTTGTGATAGGGCAGTGAGATTTGGTGCAACTATTGCAGAGATAGTTGCCTGCTAATATCCATCCATCTTCATCTATATCTACTGGATATATCCTTCACATCTCAGTATCTCTATTCAAATGCCGGCATTACTACTGACTCATCCTTCGCTCGCGTCGAATCAGACACGGGTTGCAGAATTGACGGCGACTATGGACCAGCCAGTCTCTCACCAGATGATCGACCGTCTTGCCACTGGCGCTGTGTCACTTCCCAAGGATTTTTACACATCTGTTCTTGTCGCACCTTCTGGGACTAGTCTGCCGTCGTCAGTGATTTCGCTGTTATTTTCCGCTGTAGTTCCTGGCGGTAGTATTGAGGGCGTTTCCGCGGACCAGAATATGGACGCTCTCATGGGCGGGTTCCTTGTCGCAGGTGACAACTCAGTGAAAACGACTTGGACGCGTCCGGAGATACAGAAAGTTGTCCTGCTCAAACGGAGGAGTCCTGGAGAAAAGAAGGCTGGAGCAATCTCTTTGTTTAGCAAGCCAGCTGCTGCTAACGAATCGTCCGCGAGCACCTCTCCTGCACTTACGGCGGCCTCATCGGCCTCTTCTGAGGCGTCCTCCATTGCCTCGCCGAAACGATCTCACGACGATATCTGGACCATCGATGACGATGATAGTTTTGGCTTTGATGAACCTGCTGATATTGAAGCGGATGCTGATGACCTGATCGATGAAGATGGATTGCTAGACGGTGAGATCCCTCAATCGATCAATCTTCCAGTCGCTTGCCAAACATCTGGCAAGCGGCGACGGAAGGCATGTAAAGATTGTACTTGTGGACTTCGAGAGCTGGAATTGCAAGAAGAAGAACGTGTTAAGACCCAACAAATCCAGGTCGTAAGTCTTTCGCTGGACGATACAGCCGAGATTGATTTCACTATCCCGGGCAAGACAGGCTCTTGCGGTAATTGTTCACTCGGTGACGCATTCAGATGCGATGGCTGCCCGTATTTGGGTTTACCTCCGTTCAAGGAAGGTGAAGTTGTTAGTCTGGATGCTATTGGAAACGACTTGTGATCATGCTGAACTGGTCAACGTGAGTGCTAAAAGTTTACTTAACGTTTCATCTATTTTACCGCATTGTTTGGATAGTATGGATAATTTGTTGGATTAATTGGAATGGAATTGTCATTGATGCATGCATGCATATATAGATGATATTTTTATATGCATGTTATTGTATGATATATTTGTTGTAATTGTATTATAAAATATATCACAACTCGTAATTTATATTGCGTCGCTGATGAATTGAGTTACTGCGGCGCCTGACCATGTAGGTGTAGTTTGATAACGATATTACAAATGTGTATAGTTTAGATTCAGGATTCATATTAATAATAACGAGGGGCATAGGGAAATACAGAGAAACTAGATCTATATGTATTAAGGTTAACAGACTGAAAAGATCATCATGGATTTTTTAAAATCTGCAATCGCCTCAATTGCACAGACAAACAGCTCGTTTCCATACACGGTTGGTGAGAAAGTTGAGTTCCAAAACGACACCATTTGGACTATTCATCATGCTACTCGACGAGTATGTTTTTGTTTTTGTTTAAAATATTTCTTATTTGAATCGTACTTTTACACGGAAGTGGCATGAGCTAACTGGGGCCAGAGCGATGGAATTGCATGTACGGTGTTTGAGTTCGATGTCAATTCACAGCGCAGTCGACTACCACTTGCCAAAAACGCGGCCAAGAAGTTACGGACGATGAAGTTTCCTGGGATTATTAATATTTATGATATTTATGAGGTGCGAAAATTCAGATTGGAGTTTTACTGGAAAGAGTTAGTGGACTAATTAACTAGACCGAACAAGCAGTGATGATTGCTACAGAACATGTCGTCCCGTTCGATATAGCGATTCAAAGTAAAGACATAATGACTCCAGACGTTATTAAATGGGGACTCTACGCCGTTGCAAATACAATCAAATTTATCAACGTTGATGCAAGTTCGGTTCATGGGAATATCCGGCAATCGTCCGTGTTCATCACCGACGCTGGCGAATGGAAGTTATCTGGGTTTGAGTTGCTCACGTCGACCAAAGATGAGGAGCCTGTCATTTACACGTTTGCCGGTTTAGTTCCCGATGCCCGTCGTTTTGCGCCTCCAGAAGTTGGTAAAGGTGGCTGGGAAGCATTGAAGAAGTATGAATCAGATAGAGAGTTAATTATGCTAGAATACTAATGACTGATAGACAACCACACCACTTACTAGATTCATATCTATTTGGTGCACTTATATATGAAATTTTCAATGGGCGGTTCATAAGTTCAGATCAACTACAAGCAGCAACGCGAAAAAATATTCCGCCCGATCTATTTGGCGCTTTCAAAAAACTTACCCACATCTCTCCTCGACAACGAGGAAGCATCAAGCAATTCATCGAGGTCGGCAAAAGCGAGTCGGCACCTGGCGGCGGGTTTTTCAGGTTGGACATGATATTGCTGTCTGAAAACATGACCAGTCTTAACGTTCAGTCTGAGGTGGAGCGTGACTCGTTTTTGAAAGAATTACAGCGCATTCGCTCCAAATTTCCGCCAAATTATCAACGACTGAAAGTTTTGCCGGCATTGGTGCAGTGCTTTGAGTTTGGTGGTGGTGGTCCAAATATATTAGCGGTCATGCTGGACATTTCGAACTCCATGGGACCTGAAGAGTTTCAGACTGTTGTTGCACCTACCATCGTCAAAATGTTTACTGTTCCAGATCGCGCCATCCGACTAGCGTTACTGGAGAGCATGCCGAAGTATATCGACCAGATTTCGACTAAAATTGTAAATGACAAGATATTTCCAGAGCTGGTCAATGGATTTACCGACATGGCACCTGCTGTCAGAGAGCAAACGGTGAAATCCGTACTGATTGTAGTGCCAAAACTTTCAGACAGAAACATCAATAACGACTTACTACGGTATCTTGCTCGGACCCAGAACGATGATCAGCCGGGAATTAGAACCAACACGACCATCTGTCTTGGCAAGATAGCACATAATTTAGGACCGCACACTCGTTCCAGAGTTTTAACCACTGCGTTCCAGCGGGCGCTGAAGGATCCGTTTGTGCATGCACGAAATGCCTCTTTGATGGCTCTAGCCGTAACAATTGATATTTTTTCAGCAGAAGATTGCTGCTTTAAGCTGTTACCGGCAATTTGTCCGTGCCTGCTAGACCGTGAGAAGTTGGTGCGCACTCAAGCACATAAAACCATGGATATTTATCTTGCCAAAGTGAACGCACACGCTGCTCAGATGTCGGAAGCAGGCAGCGCGCAGCCTTTGACTTCTACCCCGCAGACAGACAATACAAGAACCGCGGATGCGAACGGCAGCACTTCCGATGACACATCTTCATGGACCGGTGGTTGGGGAGGTGCGTTCAATGGACTTGCAAAGAGACTTGTTACAGATGAATCAAGGGATGTTGATCAACATGGATTACCACTGCATTCCGCGAGTGCTCCTCCCACAGCGCTAGCAAATGCAGAAGCGTCTGTCGAGCAACAGGTTTCGCGTATGAGTTTAGCGCCAGATGATTCGCTTACTCGCCCTTCCTCGGCATCGTCAACCATGGGTTTTGGTAATTCCAAGTTCGAGCCAGATCAAGATTATGACGACTCCGCATGGGGCCAGAATGATGACGAGGAAGAGAATGATGATGATTTTCCAGATACTGCTGAAGATTCGTGGTCTTCATTCGACAAAAAACCCGCCCAGGAAACCTGGTCTGGGTTCGGTGCTACAAACATTTCTAAACAGAACGCACTAAAACCAAAGTTCAATAAGCCGACATCGTTGAGCGGGCCGACAAAAAAGGCTTCCACAATCGCTGCCACTACTTCTACCTCTAACATTAATAAACCGAAAGCAAGATCAATTGCGCAACTACGAGAGAAGAAAAAGGGAAATATGTTTGCCGATACAGGCGCGCAAGACGATGAGGATAATTGGGGCGATGGCTGGTGATGAAAATATTTTGGGAATTGGTTGGGTCTTGATGTAATTAGATGAGACATGCTCACTTGTTGATATAATTTTTTGGCAGTTCTGAAATTGTCTAAAATACAATTACCATTACAGAAACCCTGATAAACTTTATGGATCTACAGTAGGATCATCAGAAGAATGCCACGATAGATCTTGAATGTCATAAGTATCAAATCCCGCCCAATTTACACCACAGATACTTAACGCTTTCCCACTTTCTCCTTAAACGCAGTCAACGTTCCTTTGCGCGATCGTCCTCAAGCGCGGATTTGGTTCTTTCCTCCCCAATTAGACTTTTAGTTGTTTGATTTTAACCCTTTTCAGAGCCAATTACAACTTCTTTATTTTATTTTATTCACTTCCCTCTCTTTGCTGACGTTGTTGTTGTTGCCGTTTTTGTCCTCGTTTGTTCTTGTTGTTTTTCTTCTGCAGACCTGACAGTTTGATTGGAATTGTTTGGGCGTGCTCAATCTCGACTTTGATCTGGACTAGCTTTGGTTTCCCTGAGTCGGTTCGGTTGTGTTTTGGATCCCTGGTCACTTGCTGTTTGATCCAACTTGTTCTGTCGATTTTATAATTGATCTGTTTTTTCGGATTGGATACCGTAAGCACTGTGCAAATACAGCGAATAAGGCTATAGGAAAAGATCAGACCGATCTCGGTAGGCTTATTTTCGTCGTGTGTGCTAGATTTGTCCCGTCCTGTCGTGCGACTCGCCTCTCGCCAACGTATCTCGCAGTCTTCCTAGTCTGATCTGATCGACCTCCTTCATTTTACGGACCTGCAAATCTGCCGGATTTTATACGTTGAGTATACTCACCCATTCAACTCGTTGTTGAATTTTTAAGTGACTCGGCCTTACTTTGGTCGAGAAGTCGTCATCATTTTCGGTATATTTCTTTACTGCCCGGTCTTCTTGATCCAGCCTGTGGCTTACTTGGACCAGCGTTTTCATCGCGTGCCCGCTCTTCGTCGTTATTCATCTTCGATTTTCTAAATCATGACGACGGCAGTGAATAATTCGTCAAATCTCTCGTCTGGGCCCGCAACTTCCTCTGGATCCCAGAATCAGCAGCGCAGTGGCTCTCGACCATCTACTGGAAACAGTGGCTCTCGCCGTTCAGCCGGTGGAGCGGCAAATGTCGATGGCTCAATGAATCAGAGGTAATTCTGCTGTGTTATTTTAATTTTTTATACATACTGACTTCCCATTAGACGTAATAATAATTCACGCGGCGTCTGGAGTAATCATCCATCAGGAGGCAACGGGTCATATCACGGTCGTGGATCATACTCTAATGTTAATAATCGTCGATCGCCTAGTGTGGATTCGGACCCATCCGATAGACATCTTTATGACCGATTGCTATATTTGCTTGCGCAATCTTTGGTGCGTATTGTACTCAATGTTAATTTTCTATTCCATTTTCTCATTCTCTCCAGGGCAGTAAAATTATTGCAACCGTTCGCTCGGGCGCTAGATATTCTGGAATCCTTTCCTCCGCATGCACTCAGGGAGATTTAGGTATCACCCTTCGTCTCGCCCATCAAATCTCGGCTCCTCCTGGCGAGGAGATTGACGAGAAGGCCAATGACACTCTTATAGGCACTCTTGTCATCGAACCTAAAGATTTGCTAGATATACGAATATTAGAACTAAATTTGAATGATCAAATTTCAGGTGAGACACATATATCTCTTTTTTTTGCTAAATTTCTAATTAATGTACAGCTGGGTTCAAAACTGACGGTGACATTTCTGGTCGTTCCGGTGCTGAAACAGGTAAAGTGCGAGAGCTGGAGCGGTGGCAGCCTGATGAAACAGAAGAACTTGGAGAAGCTCTCGAAGACATGTCATTATCGAGTAGCAAAGGTTGGGACCAGTTTGCTGTCAATGAGGAGAGATTCGGTGTTAGATCGACGTTTGACGAAGAAATCTATACTACAAAACTGGATAAAAGCCACCCAGATTACGAACTGCGAGCTGCTGCTGCGGAGAGAATTGCTCGCGAGATTGAGAGTTCTAGCTATGGTGGAAATCTACACATGGCCGAGGAACGTAATGCCGTAGTAGATGATTCCGGCGTTGACGAGGAAGATAAATATTCCGGAGTCGTTCGTACTAAGGCTCAGCTAAATTCTTTAACTACTGAACCTAGTAGCTCTCCGTCTGTGCCTACGATTGCGGTCGCTGGAGCAGGTGCTGTAAGCACTCCAACGTCGAATCGCTACATTCCACCTGCACTTCGGGCAAAGCTAGCTTCTCAGGAACAACAGACTCCAAAAGAAGATTCGAGTTCGACAGCTCCCGCGAGAACGAAATCGGAAAATACTAAGCTACCCGCTGCGCAGCCACCCATTCAGAATCAGGTGCCACAGCAGTCACAAAATGTCACTCAGACTCCTGCTTCGCAAGTTGATTCTGCGATTTTATCGAGTAAAATCAATGATTCTTCGAAACCAGGCTCAGGTGCTGCATCTACATTGAGCGACTCGAAATCTAATTTAGCAGCAAGTCAGACTACTACTGACCTCACAGCACAAATTCCCGAAGTCAGAAGGTCCAAAGATATCGAGAAGCAAGTGAGCACGCCAGGTAAACTTGATTCGCAAAACTCGGTCAAGGCAGCTGCCCTGCGGCAATTGTCATCTGAAAGTCGTGAACGATCAACGGAGTTTAGCAAGAGAGAACAGGATCGATTGCTGGAGCTGACAGACTTTTCTAAGGCTTTTAAGCTCCGGACGCCTATTCCTGCGGATCTAGTTTCTATTCTGGCAAAGGATAAGGATAAACAAGAGAAGATTATCTCGAAGTCAATGGCGGATGCAAAAGATCATAAAGCTCGGCAACCTTTGACTCCCGAGACCATGAGTAAGGCTGAATATTCACGGCCACTAAGTAGTCGTGTGATTAGTGCGCAGAAGCTTAAGGCTGATTCGAATAGCAACTTACCTATTTCTGTTGTGACGCCTGTCGATTTCAGACCGAAAGCGACTCCGTCTCCTGCACCATCAACAGCGTCTCCTTCTGCTCCTACTACGTCTGCTTCCGTTTCTTCTTCTTCTGCTTCTGCTTCTACTTCTACATCTGCTTCTGTGCCATCTGCTCCAGCAGCCCACGCTGTGCCTGCCTCCTCACCTTCTCCACCTGCTCGGCCGCAATTGACTGCTAAGAAACTTAACGCCAATGCTGCCGAGTTCAAGCCCAATCCATTTGCATCCTCATTTACTCCTTCTTTCGGCGCTGCCTCGGCGACCGCCGCGCGAGCATCACCCTCTCCAGCGCATTCAACGGTAGGAACCCCCAACCGTACATACATTAAGCCCGCAGGACGTGCTGAAACGCCGTCCTTTTTCCCCCAAGGTTGGATACCCCCCGAAGGTCCACGCGCCAGTATCAACGAAGAGTTCAATCCGTTTATTAGAGCGAAGGATACCTATTCGGGGACGGAGGAGTTCACATTACCTAAGGCGTTCATTACTCCCCCTATCTGGGATTTCTTTGCGGAAGAGCAAAGCCAATCATATATGGCGATGTTTGTAGTGCAGGAACCCTCTGTGCCAGGCAATGTACGTTTATATCCAGTCCAGATGGTAGGCCAGCCGATGCCGTTCTCGCCTGTTCCCGGCCATTCTATGCCCTCTGTGCAAGGGTCGCCATCTGTGAGCGGACCTGGATCGCCTTACGTGTCCGGTCCGGTGCAGTCTGACGAGTCTATGCGACTGCCGGTCATGGGAAACGGCACTCCAGTAGTGAATTCTCCCCACATGCTAGCGCCTGCGATGATGGCTGGTCCGAGTCAGTTCAACAACTCTGCCGCTGCTATGTATCCGTACCCTGCACAATACTACGGTGGTCGGCAGGGCATTTCTCCCGGAGCATTCATGAATGGGCCGACGATGACTGCGCCAGGAGGGCCGCATTATGGCAGCTACGTTCCGCAGCCCTCGCCTCCACAAGGCTATGGATCGCCTGGGCGAAATAATCATCAGCCGATGATGATGCCTGGTGGCGTCCCACCACCACAGGGTCCATATGGAGCTTACCCGCAATCCCAGATGTTTATGATGCGCGGACCTCCAATGCACGGAGGCATGCCACCGAACCATGGGAATCATTAGATAATTCAGAGTAATTCTAATTATCTCCTTCAACCCCCTCTCAAAATAAAGAATTAAATTTATAAAAAAAAGAGATGAAGCAGAGAAGTACTATTATTATATCTAGCATTATTTCAGACCTGGAAGCAAGTTATGTTTGGCGTTTCGTTGTTTATGATTCCGAATAGTATTTATTAATAAAGCTGTATCATTTAATTAAACCTTTAAACGGCAAAGTTAGTAGATTATATCAAAATGTTTTAATGGAAATAAGCTACTAGAAATATTAAACATGTAAAAATAAATGAAATTAATAATCATGAATTAGGAGTCATAGAAGAAAAAATAGACGGATGAATGACTTATGAAAATAGACAGCGAAGTAGAAAGTGAAATGTAAAGTAAGCAAACAGACTAACACCGAACCTCAAAAAAGCATGGACTCCTGATAAACAGCGATAGTACAAACATAAAATAAAATAGAAATGAATACAAGAAAACAAAAACTGAAAAAAAGAAACACAAAATTTACTCTTGTTGATGAAGATGAGAATGGTGAAGGTGCGAAGAAGAAGAGTTACTAGTAGTCGTACTCGTACTATTCGGCGTTCCTGGCACTGAGGTCGACGGTGGTGGAAGCTGGGGGACTGCAGACATGTTTGACTGCGTTGCTGTAGTCGTGCTATTACTCCTAAACTTCAGTAAGTTTGGAATCCGGATTGACTTCGATCGTTTCGAGATCGACCCGAATGAACGTGACACGCTCGTGGTAATCGACGAAATCGATGAGTCTGCGGTAGAAGTATTGGCTGAAGTAAGAGAGGGAATCGATCGTGCAGTGTTAGTATCAAAACGAACAGGGCTTGTTGACCGGCCAGGATCGAGGCCAGCACCAGAACTGGGAGCAGCATTAACCGGAAAATACTGATGATCCGCATTGAGCGATTCTTTAGATTTTCTTGGACTTAGAGCTCGTGTCCGTTCTAAAACAGGACTTTCGGACTCACTATTCGGACAGCTTTCTCCAGTTGAGCGACCGCTTGAACTATTTTCTCCCGGAGCCCTATGTCGACCAGATGACACCGAAGAGGAAAGTAGCAATGATTTGAGAACCTCTCGCCTCTCTGTGAACTGGAACTGACTGAAATCCAAGAAATTAGCAACGAAATAGTCCCACGTCTTATTGGGAACCTCAGACGGAATCTCGGGAATCGACGTTCGGTATTTCAATCTCTGAATCTCATCTCGGATACGCAGACATTCTCTATGAAATATTCCCAGATCACCATCAAGGTTCACGCCATATGGAGTCGTCACAGCACATTTGGTTCCAACATGAGGCGACTCCAAACTGGAATTTCTTCCACTAGAATGAACACGCTGCCGACTCTCCCGACTAGAATCCCGGCCCCTCCCTCGCTGTAGTGACTCTGTTTCAGACCCGGATTCGGAATCACTGATGTCCTCATCATCGACATCACTTTCACTCTGATCATCATCACCATCATCTTCTTCTGCAGAAGATTCTCCACTGAACGAGTCATCTGAAAGACTGGGTGGTAGCTCTTCAATGTCGCTTTGAATATCACTCGACATCGATGATCGTCGGAACCGCTCTTTGAGTCGGTGTTCGTCCTCTCCAGAGTCTTCGTCCGATATCAAATAATCCTCGCCTTCCTCTGCACTATCCTTTGTACTATCTTTGCTGTGATTATCTGCAGAACTGCTTCGAACTCCACTCTTAGACCGTCGTTGCGATTCTTGACGTCGCCGATGACGCCGACGTCGCCGCTGACGTCGGTACCGTTTTCGATCTGCTTCAGCTTGTTTGACAGCGTCAGATGCGACTTTAGCATCATACCAAGTTAACCAAACATCCACAAGTTCGGCCATCATCAATGGTCGATCAATAAGATATGGTAAACTAGGAACACCATCTTTGAATGCAGTTGGTAGTCGAGACAGCACAGTATTCGGAATCTGATAAGGAATCATTGCAATCGATTGATGCATTGCCTCCTTCTCTGAATCATCTTGATCCATCCCGGTTCCAGTTGATGCTCGAAGTTCCCCCGTCTCACTTCCAAGAGAAACTGAGGATCCAAGTTTGTGGGTTCCTATAGAAGCTCCTGTTGCTGCTGCTGTAGTCCTTCGAGTGGACACATCGAGAATAAATCCTTTTACCTCAGAAATATGCAACTTCACAAACTTGTTCATGGGCTCCATCCAGGGTTCTTTGGCTCCAAATGTGCTACGGTTAGCTAACCCTTGTAGACCTTTAGCCAACAGCACCAGCGTCCGCTGCGCATTGGCCATTGGATGATCGTGGATCAATCCAAAAAGCTTAGGACCTAGTAACGCTGGACAGAAAAAGCGGAGAAACAAAAACCCAGAAACTCCTGAATAACTCGCCAGTGCCGAACTCTCTCCGTATTTTTCTTCAACATTAGTTCGAATAGTATGAAATATCCGCCTCATACTAGGAGGACAACGAGAAGCAGATTTATAAATGTTCTCCCAGACTAAGGACATGTAAACCAGTAGCCGCTTCCAGTTTTCGTCCAATAATGATCCTTCCTTTATCTTTGCCGGATCAACTTCGCAGTATATATCCGAATCAACAATTTTCTTAATTACGCTGCCCAATGTAGCGACCAAATAATCATGGCCAATTCGACTCATATGAGTATCCAAAGATTTAGTCAACAAGGAATTTCCACGAAACAGTAGATTCGCATTTAACGCCGAACTCTTGGTTGTGAAATTCGATCCTATTCCAGTTCCTATAGTCGATTCATGCATAGGCTTTTGGTGTTGACTGCTGCCTCTTGATATAACAGGCGAAATTAAATTATCGCCAGATCGATTCATTTCTTCTGCGCTAGATGATGGCCCAATAGTCGCACCTATCGATCCACGCGACGGAATACGTGAGATATTTGAACTACCTCCTAACGGTGGACTAAGTAAAGCTGACATAGGACTATTGCCTCCAGTCGGAGATCCGATCGGACTAAATGGCACCGTAATAGGTCGAGTACTCGGACTCAACGTCATTGATGGCACTGATGCGCCAGCCTCTTCCTTGTGAGTCAACTCGGATTGTACGCGACTAAAATTGGCACCATTGCCTCCATCAAGTTCCCAAATCTCATGCTTCGCTAAAAACATCAGCCATTCAGTAGCTTTCCCAGTCGCTTGGAAAATGTTCAAAAACACACTAGACAGCCGTTTCATTTCTCCAGTAAGATTACAAATATGAATTGTTAGATGGTTCGAAAAATTCAGCAAAAGATCCAATAAGTCACTATACTCCTGCTCAGTTAAGACAGTATACTCTGCTACTTGGATCTTTAGACAGATTTCTCCGGTTTTACCCAAATAACCATGTGAAGCATTGTAAACCGGCACCCAACGCTCCAGATCAGTGTCTTGTATAATATCCGACATGAGCAATTTCACTTCACCAATGGATAGGTCAGAACCGAAATCGTTCAGGCGACGATTGCGATTGCGAAGACTCAATTTGAGCGAATTCACCAAAAAAGGCAAATCTCTAAAACACATTAACATTATAAATAAAACAATAAGAAAATATAAAACTCACGGAAAATAAAAGTCCTCTCTCCAAAATGGCTTCGTTGTACCGTATTTAACTTTTGTTCGTGCTCGAACTTTGTCGTTCATTTCGATGTCAACATATGAATCAACAGCCTTCGGCATATATGACGAATCAACACTCAATCCAGGACCTCGGGGCATAATAATCTTGGCATCTATGATCCGGATATTTAGAGTTCGCATCTGACGAAATGAGCCCATCGCATCACCAGTATCAGGACCATATAGTTCAGGAAGACTCAGACTGCGAAGTAAAACAAACCAAACATCACGATTTGTTTTACTGTCGAAATTTAGATACACCGGAGTCACCAGCACCGATACTGAAACTGCAGATGGTATTGTAGAAAGAGATGATGGGAATGAGTTTTCAGTCAATGAAGGAGCTTGGTGGTGATGGTAGCTGTGATGATGGTGAACTGAAAATGCTGAATGAGCAGAGGAAGGTGCAACTCCTGTTAATGAGCTTGGACCGTGACCAAGAGAACCGACAGACCCAGCCGAACCAGGTGTTGAGCCAGGCGTTGAGCTTGAACTAGTAGAGTTGGACGCAGAATGTGCGACAGTTGTCTTCAGAAATATAACGAGACTGAATTCCCGTTCGGTGACCGAAGGATGAGCAAGTTGAATAGCCGATCGACGGATAGTAGAGAGCTGGAGTGTAAAATGCGAACTTTTGGAATTTGAAAACGAAGGAGATTGAGTGGGTTGCGACTGTATATTATTTGAACTTCCAGCTGTTCGATGTGGGAAATTCGGTGTATTAATAGTCTCCGGGCGCCCAAAAAAAAGAGGGTTAGTTGCAGGAGGTTGAGTTTCCGGGAAGATTTCCAAATTGCCATTTGCCTTTAAGAGACAAGAAGCCTTTATCCATAGACGGTTGATCGAATCTGGAGTCACCAGAGTCGAAGAAGATGGTATTGAGCCGGAAATACTAGCTTGCTTTGATTTTTTACTGGGCGGTTGTGTAGGCTTTTTCCAAGAAGGGTCCCACATTTCAAATTGTCCAACTTTGATTGTCCTAGAAGAAGTGGAGGGAACAGCTGCCGCGGCTGTAGCAGCAGTGGACTGTTCCCCTGAACCAGTTGACGCTGTATGATCATTCGCAGTTTTTGTTGCAACATGTTTTGCAGTCGGTCGAGGATCGTTCGTAGTTGCAGTAGCAGACGAAGCAGAGGCCGTCGAATTATTTGGAAGATCAAAGTCAGGGTATCTGAATCGTAAAAGTTTGCTACCTATTCCGGCACCACGAAGAGGAGACCAAGTTAGCAGGGCTGCTACCCACTTGTTGAATTCTTCAGGGGAGTCTGCAGTTAGAACAGCAAAATTAGAAGGATCATGGCCTGATATGACCTGAACGGCAGTAGCAGAGATTGGCGAAAGACTAACTTTACAACCTCTAAGATCGCCGATTAAAATACGTGGACCGTCCGGATGTTCTGAACATAATGCACCCGAAAATTCCTCGGTGTAGCAAAAACCGCTATTTTAACATTAGTATGAAACATATATATGTATATATATAATTCAGATGAAGTAACATACGCTCCGTGGTTATTCTGAGTTTGCCACTTGACCCAGCCTCGAATGACACCTTTCATAGAGTGCATAATAGCCAGAATATGACTAAATTTAAAAGGCAGAGTAAGGTCATATTGAACATGATCGCTGCTGCTGTCATCGAGCGTTGAAGTGCTGCTCTTTGGAGATGCATTTTCTTGTGGTACGGGGTTATGTGTGGAAGACCGATTCGAAATTGAGGCAGACAATGGGAGAGGAGATGGAAGCGGGGAATGGGCAGGTGAAGAGCGAGAGGGAACAACAGTCGGCGGAGAGGACAATTGAGGAGTGATTTCAGCCGAGAGCTTTCCACTTTGATTCTCGGAAGTAGAAGATGAAGCCAATTGAGAAGAGCGGACGGAAGCGGATTTCTGATCCGCTTGCAGAGCTGAGGAGGAAGTGGAAGACGTCGGGTCGGCAGTGAGAGGGGGATAGGAGGGCAGCCTTTTGAAAAAAGCCGACAGATCAGATCTCTCAATATCTGTCGTAGTAGAAGGAAGTGCCGCAGAATCTATACTCCGCCGTCTGAAAGGTTTCGAGGACGATGTACCCGTTGCAGCGGTCGCGGAGGAGGACGCCGCGGTGGAGGGATCGACGTGAACCTTTTTCCTTCTTGACGAGCGATGCCTGTGTGAGCGCGGAGCGGAAGAAGACGATGGATCACGATTTTTTGCAAGCGGAGAAAGAGAGGCAGATGAGGAGGTGGATGAAGCGACTGAGGAATGAGAAGTCAGAGTGCTCTGCGACGGCGAGTGTAGATCTGGCGGAAGGTTATAGTAGATGTGCTGATTTTTGATGATGTCGTCTGCCACGGTGGCATCGTAGCGAACCAAAGGTGGGATTCTCTGGCGCTGGAATGCCGGACGCATGCTACCTGAAGCGAGAGAAGCGATGTCTATGGACGCTCTGCGTAGCAAGGGCTGATGGTGGTGGAGTTGCTGCTGGTGGTGGTGCTGTTGACGACCTAAACGACCGCCGGTGGCAGCAGCAGAGCCAGCAGCAGAAGAAGGTGGTTCGCCCATCTCGAACAAGCTAACTATAGAAGTACAGCAACGACGATGGAGGCGGACGAAATTTGTCTGAAAACCGTAGCCAAAAAACTGTCAAACGACGCTAGAAACATTCAAAATAGGTTCAAAATGATTTTCAGACAGAAGAAGCATTTCCGGCCGGCTCAAAGGCGGACCGAGATTGGGCTATTTTAGTGTCACGTGAGGCAAAATAGTGTGAGCGCGGAGCACAAGGCTAGCCAGAAGGGGCGTCGACGGAATATCTTGCTCTCCGTGTTGAGCAAGATGATAAAAAATGTTTAGACTATGTTTATAGCTGAGAATATAGCGGAATTTGTCTGATGTCATTAGATTATTTTGCAGTCTTCTAGACAAAATATTATAATGTAATTGGAGATAGAGGCTTTATCTATCTATTCAATTTTCTTGGTCGCTTGGTTCTCTGATCAGACTGCTCTTGCTGCAGCCCATGTTTGAGTCTCTAGAGCATATCTGTTGGACTTTCGGAGTCATTATACTACATCTGTTACTTCTGTATTTCACAATATTGCAAATCCATCAGATCATGCATTCTAGTGCTTCTCATCTTGCTGAAGCTCGCTGGTCCTCAACGAACAGCTTCCCCATCACCACCACGCCACCCAACGAACTCCGCGTTAT
This sequence comes from [Lipomyces] oligophaga, assembly GCF_038497815.1. NCBI lineage: Eukaryota > Fungi > Ascomycota > Lipomycetes > Lipomycetales > Lipomycetaceae > Lipomyces > [Lipomyces] oligophaga. Next base: position 406,302 of record NW_027117791.1, on the reverse strand, counting down.
AGTTTTTCCGCGTCAGGTGACAAGAGTTTAGGTGGGTATTCGTGAGGTGCCTTCGGCTCTCGAACTTTCTAGCTGTTGGGTGTTGTAGTGTACAAATATCGGCCACTGAATCTTGAGATTTAGAATTCTGCAAAATATTTCTGTATCTAAACTTGGTTCGCAATTAACTGATAATAATTAATTTCTAAAACAAAATAGCACAATGGCTGACTCAACTGGCACACGTCCGTACGTGTTTTTTGATATTGAGATCGGCGGATCGAAGCGAGGACGCATCATTATGCAGCTGGTTAGTACCTTTATTGGTCCAATTTTATGGTCAACATCTAGCTATTATTGATGAACTGACAAGTTTACAGTACAACGATGGTATTATCTGATTTGCGTATATTAGTATTATTGGAAATCTGACAAAATAATAGTGGTTCCCAAGACCGCAGAAAATTTCCGTGCTTTGTGTACAGGCGAGAAAGGGACCGGGGAATCTGGGAAACCTCTATCCTATAAAGTGTGTATGTTTCATGACTTCGACAATTGGATACTAATGTGTTAGGGATCTGGTTTCCATCGGGTGATCAAACAGTTTATGATTCAGGGCGGCGACTTCACAGCAGGAAACGGTACGGGAGGAGAATCAATTTACGGAGAACGATTCGACGATGAGAATTTTGAGCTCAAGTATGTAACCGTTCTTTTACAGCCCTGACATATTTGTATTCCGTTAATGATATACTAATAATTACAGACACAAAGTTCCATTTCTTCTATCAATGGCCAATGCCGGACCCAATACTAATGGTTCGCAATTTTTTATTACCACCGTAGCCACTCCCCATTTAGACGGCAAACACGTTGTCTTTGGAGAAGTTGTTTTTGGCAAGTCACTTGTTCGTGAGATCGAGCACCAAGAAACAGGCAGCGAGGATAAGCCCAAGCACGATGTAATCATCGCCGACTGTGGTGAGCTGACGGCTGAACAAGTGGCCGAAACTAAAGCAGCAGGTGATGAGACAGGTGATTCATTGGAGGATTATCCCGAAGACGAGCCTGAAATCAAAGGGGCCAAACGGTCGGACGAGAATCTCTACAGATTGTCGTTGCAGATCAAGGAGCTTGGTACCAAGCTGTTCAAAGAACAGAAATTCGAGCTTGCGCTTGCCAAAAATGAAAAGGCTTTACGATATCTTGCCTATTTCTCTCCGGATCCGAAAGAAGAATATGCCATCAAGTTCGACAAGTTGAAGGTCAGCGTCTTGCTCAACATGGCACTCATCAATCTTCGTCTGAATCATCCGCTGGCTGCCGTAAAGGCTGCCACAAATGCTCTTGAAGTAGAGGCTATCGAGGAAGGCGAACGTGCAAAAGCTCTTTATCGGCAAGGAGTCGGTCATTCGCGAAGTAAAAACGAGCCCGCCGCTATAGAGAGTCTGGGCATGGCTCTTGATATTCTTCCTGGCGATAGCGCTATAACTCGAGAGCTGGAAGCTGTTAAAGCGAAGATTGCAGAGAGAGCAAAGAAAGAGCGAGCGGCATATGCCGGTTTTTTTAGCAAGAAATGATTTATTTCATGTACTTTGCCAATAGATTAAAGTAGGTTTTAGTTTTTATCACCATTGGATTACGTAACTGATGATTCTGCCCCCATAGACAAACACATGATGTTGTGTGGGGGCGTAACCCCACAAATGCGGGGGCATGCTCGGATCTCGAGAGGCCTATAAGAGAGAAGAAGGTACATGATATCGATTCTGAGTCTGCATTGTAAATCTATAGTCAAACTATACTAAGAATATAATATTAAGATATTATTATTATTGCTAAAATGGCTCCTAGCGCTTCAGAATTGGGTGGATCAAAGTCCGCGCGCAAGATCATCGGCGGGATTTGGGTTCCAACAGTAACGTTCTACACGGATGACGACGAGATCGATGTTGAAGCAACAGGTAAGCATGCTGTTCGTCTAGCTCAGGCAGGAATCACGGCCATGGTACCTTTGGGATCATATGGAGAGGGTGTGCTGGTATCGTCTGAGGAGAGGTCGATTGTGACCTCGGCGACTCGCAAGGCACTGGATGCGGCAGGGTTTGAGCATGTGCCTGTGATTTCAGGTGTTGCTGAGCAAAGTGTCAAGAATGCTGTTGCAGAGGCTAAGAAAGCTGCTGCTGCTGGAGCCGATGCTATTCTCTGTGTTTGTACATCATACTATCGCGCAGCAATCAATGACGACGTGATCAAGAGTTACTTTACTGGAGTCGCCGATGGCTCACCCATTCCAGTATTTGTATACAATTACCCAGGTGTTGTCGCTGGGATTGACATTTCAAGCGAGACGTTGATCGAGCTCGCTCAGCATCCTAACATCATTGGAACCAAATTCACCTGTGGCAATTCCGGCAAACTGGGCAGAGTTGCTAAGGCGACCAAAGCTGTCGGACCGGCAAGCGGACTCTCAGGCGAGGAACCCGTAGTAGCAGACAAAGAGTACTTCTGTGTCTGCGGAATGGCCGATTTTCTTGTCCAAGGGCTCAGTGTTGGAGCCGGCGCATGCATCTGCGGCCCGGCCAACATCACGCCCAAGACAGTTGTGAAGGTATACGAGCTGTTCAAGGCAGGCAAATACCTGGAAGCATTTGCCGCTCAGCAGAAATTGACCGAGAGCGATTACATTTTAACAGCTCTTGGTCCAGAGGGAACTAAGCAAGTCTTGAAAGAGGTCTTTGGATATGGCGGCAATGCGCATGCTCGCCGTCCTTTGCCCAACTGGGCAGAGGGTCAAGTACAAGCGAAGTTGGCTGATAAAAAGATCAAGAATTATCTCGAACAGGAGAATGCTATGTAATCATGAGATTCCTGAGATTGCTTTAGTAGTAATGTAGCGATATGCGCTAATGCATTATAATAAACCGGTTACTATCGCTGTATCACATAAGTACTTACATAATACTGAGGTCCCTTGAATTGCACTGCCACCCTATGGCGCAACGCCCCCCCGGATGAGGCAGCCGGCGCTACAACGTGAAACGTGGCTTGGCGTGGCTCCACAGAATGTGACATAAGATGTGACTAATTGACGTCCGAAAGTGGAATTTCAGAATTTCCAAATAGGGAAATAGAATAGAATTAGGATTTCTTTATGCAGCAATACTTGTCTATATAATAGAATGCATGAGCAAATATGATTTAAGCAAAATATTACATTTGTTTAAAGTTGTGAGACAGTGGACGTGTTTAAAAAGTCTGAATATCTGCGAATTGGTGCTAATCTGGGCTTCTCCTGGCGATTCTTGTCATTAACGATAGATCTCCCGAGCTCCTTTTCTTCATCCTCTTCTATTTTTGTAGTTATCTCATTTCTGACGTATCTTCATACCAGATACGTATTATAAAAATAATAACACATTGGACGATATTTAATTTGCTTTAGGACTGCACTATTTTACAGAATTTTAATATTTATCTGTTTTTCGTTTGTTACCTTTCGCTCGTTTCACTATCTCGTCTTCATCACATCCACAACACTCGTTTTGACTCCTCGCCAAACTACGACTAATTTCACTGTCTAATGTCTTCTCTTTTCCGTCGGAAATCTAGATCACAAACGCAATCAGATAGGCCGAAGTCTCGCGCTTCTGCTGCTGCCATCGAGACCTATGGCTCTGGAGCATTTACTTCATATGGAGGTTAGTTCTACCACGCACAACCCAGACTGCGTCTCTCTTTATCTATGCTAATCACAAGCAGACGACGACATTTCAGCAGAAGAATCGTCTGCATTGGACTCGGATGCATGGATATCGGCCTATTCAGAATCCCTGGCATCTTATCCTACCTCATCTAAGCTTGTTGCTACATACGCCCGTAATGTCATAGACTCTTATGCACCGTCTGCAGAGAACCCTCCGCATCGGCAGCCGTCTGTCTCACGTTTCAACTCGCTTCGCAAGTTTTCCTCGTCCTTTTCACTTCAACAGCCAAACTCGCATTCACGTCCACACCCCGAATCCTCCTCTTCTCCATCCACTGTGCGCCGTCTAGCTTCGCGGACCTCGTTCTTCGCACAGCCCTCCAATAAGTCGTCGTCCTCCTCCAAGTCTTCGCCGTCTTTGTCACCGTCGCCATCGCCATCCTCCTCCGCCGCAGCATCAACTGACGATTTGCCGAGATCTGCGACTGCTTCATCGTCAACTTCATCTGTTCCTAGGTCTGCTACTAATCATTTTACCCAAGCATCTGCAGCATCTGCAGCCCGGAAGCAGAGATATTCGACCTCCACTCTCAAGGCGCCTTCCGGACTGGGTTCAGCATCAACTCCTAATTTGCATTCCTCACAGTCTGGTCTTATGAGACGATCTGCCACTGTTCTTGCACATAGCCAATCCGGGCCTGCAGCGACAAGCAATGCGCCGCCTTCTTCGTCACCTTCGTCGTCTCATCCACCGTATAATCGGTCCACGTCTAGCCGTCCCGGGATGCCGAATCGACGAGAATCGATGCCTGTGTCCATGAACTCGCCTATCGATATATCCTATGAAGCCGGATTTTTTCTTCCACGTCAATTTCAGGTTCCAGCGCAGCGAAAGTATCATCGTGAAGCAAATGGATTTGCAAGAGAGCCTTTACCACAGCCCAAGCCCCGGAGGCAATCAAGATTTTACACTGCTGCTACGTCGTATAATCCGTCCATATACTCAGCTGAATCACTCTCGGATCCGCGTCCCAATCGGTTAAGGTCGATCTATAATCGAACTTCGTCTTCGCCTCCATCCATGGATTCTGCGAGCGCTAGACATTCTACAGATAGCCCTGGGCGACCTTTGCGGCCTCCTGGTGGGCGAAATTCGATTCAACAAATTCTTGATCCACAGGCAGAAATTCTCGCAAATGCCAACACCAGTGGAACGAATCTTGAAGCAGTTTCCGAGTCTTCTTCTTCATCGTCGTCCGCGGGCCAAAACAAGGCCGATTCTTCTGACACCCCGTCGACTTCTTCTGCGACGGCATCAATATCATCTTCGTATTCGTCTTGTGAGGCCACGACAGTTTCCGGACAAACAGCGAGTAAGCCGATAACGATAACGGAGGAGACGAAGTCGATTGGCACTTTGCACTCCGATCACTCCGAGCGGTCATCGATGATTTTCGAGCGGCAAGTAGAAGAGCTGCCGCATCCCCACAATGTGGCAGTCCACCATGCAAACTCGAATTTGATTCCTCCAGTGCTGACTGCGTCTTGTGAGGTGTTAACTAATTCGAGCGCTGATCCAGAAAAAGTAGAAGTTCTGTCGGTTTGGCATCGGACGTCGTCAGGCGTTTCATTGGCTTCGCTGTCTGGTGCTGCTGGAAACGCGGGAACTGCAGGTGATGCACCTCATTCCGGATCGGCTACAAGCTCGCAGCGACTCAGCTTTTACTCCTACGCCGATCTAGTTTTAGATGACACCCAAGGGCAAGGACCGCAATCAGTCAGTTCACGTAAAGGGTCTATTTCGTCCACGTCGCGATCAATACATCCAGACAGTGGGTCGGGCTCCGGGTCTGTCATTTCTGTGACTACACTTGGAGAAGCTCTTCGAGCAACTCAAGACGAGATTTCAAATCATTAATTGTACTTCATGAGATAAAATTATCTTTGTATCTTTGAAGCATTGTGTAAATTTATGGAAACTAGTTAGGTTTGGGAATTGATATAAATTTATGTATGTAACTATATATATAATATTTAATTGAATATAATACTAAGCAAAATATCCAAAATGGCAACCTTTCGCTAACTAATAAGCATCTCTTCTTGATCAGCATCTAAGCTAAGAACCTCCTCGATCGGAGCAAGCTCAGCTTCGATGAACTGCCCGTAGACCGCGCTCATTGATTTCGACCACGCGCGCTGAAGCACAAAATCCCGAAGAGAAAGAGACATACCATCAATGCCAACAGCGATTTGAACAGTATCATCCCATAATCTAGCCTCTGGTATGGCCTGCGGTGTCACGAGGGTCATATTCGTCTGGCTTGTCTGTTGAACTGGCTGTAACGAATCAGCAGCAGCGTCTTTTAAAAACTGGCCGAACCGGTCTTCGTTGATGGCCAGCATTTTCGTGAACTTTGTTTCTATCTTCTCTTTGCCTGTAATTGCAAGCACAGGATACCGTTGCGAGAAATGGGTCAAAAGTACATACTTTGAGTTCGTTACGTAGGCCATGATTTTGGCTTCCGTCATTGTCGAATGCCGCTTCGCTTTCGCATCCGCAATCAGACTGTCGCCGAGAGTTGACTCATGAATTAATAATGTGCTGTTTCGTGCAATCCATGCAAAAGCTTCGTTTGGTCGTGTGTCGCCGGAAAACGATAACTTGAATCCGTTTCGAAACTCTAGCGCTATACTGGTGGGTGCAGCTAAATGCACGGCGCCAATTATGTCGATCGAAGATAAGTCTAGTAATTCGCATAACTTCTGCTTTTCGCGGCAAATATCCACAGACTCAAGAAGTTCGACGCGTAATTGGTCTTCAAGCTCTTGCGCCTTCTGGATCTGGTCCGAAGTCAATCCAGGATTCCCATCACGTAGAAATGGCAGCGATGTCTGCGCAAGGAGAAATGTTACATCTCGGAAATAGTCGGGATATATTTGTTTCCATTCGACAAGTAATTGAAGAACCAGCCGGGGAATGATTATATACAAGTGGCGGTCAACATTGTCTTTGGCGTTGCTGTCAACCGGGTCTTGACAAACTCCATCCCATGCTCGTCGTCTCTGTTCAAGAAGTGACACAATTCCAAGCAAATGATCAGCATGGTTATGACTGATATAGATCAGTTTCAGCTGTCGTAACTTCTCTGCACATTCTTCATATCCATATAACCGCAGAAGATTCCAAACTGTCGACTCTCCGCAATCCAATAGCACCGACCTAACCTCGTTATAAAACGGTAACTCCACAAGTGTTCCGCTCACGTTCCGTAATATTCCGGGCGCGGCCGATCCCGTGCCTAGAGTAATCACATTCACTTTTCCGAAAAGATCTTCGTGTGCAGTTAAGATTCTGTCCACCTCTTGAGAGCTTTCGTCCCGATGCCAGACGAGCTGAGCAATCTCGTCGTGCTTCCGCTTTTTATTGGTCTCTGTGTTTTTAATCAGTGGAGTATCTAATTCTGGATTCTTTGTCTCTGGTTCGTCGATCAAAATAGCTTCCTGCTCTTGCTCGATCAATTGTCGTTGACGTAGTCGTCGCTGCTGCCGATGCGATTCCTGATAACGTAGTTCTTTAATAGCAGTCTCAGCCTGGACAGCCAGAGCAGGAAGTTTGCTTCTAGCCAATGCGTCCATTCGCGCAAGCTCACCTTCAAAAGTGGTTTTCCGAGCTAGAAGTGATGCAAAATTATTCGTAATATCTCGTCCAACAATCACGTATTGCATGCCAGTCATCATCGGGATCATAGATAGGGCCAGCTGTTCCTGAGATTTCGTGGGTCGAAGATATCGATTATATTCGTCCGGGATTGTGCGAGTATTATCCGAGCCCGTTGGGATGGGAAAATTTGACTTAGAGATCTGGCGTAATGCAGCATTGAGCTGGGCTTGACGGAAATACGAGCCGTGGTCAGTCACAAAATCGGGGTGGCAAATCATATGTTCACAATCAGGTCCAAAAGAGTGCATAAATTTCTTATATTCCAGGCTTAAAGGATCAATCTCTTTCCCAAGGATGTGGATGACGATCCGGAAGTCGACAGGTTCAATGCTATCTTCGAAAATGTCCAGATTTGTCTTGACGCCGCGCATTTGTTCATCAGGAACAGGAACATATGCGTGCCAATTTTTTTCCGTCGCAGCTGTAAATAAGTCGTTAGTTGGCAGGTCGAGAATCAAAATGCGACCTGGAATCAGTGGCGGTGAAATCAGCATCTCGGGCTTGACCACGTAACCGTCTGGACGAGTCCACGTCTCGCCCTTCACGAGCTTGCCTCGAATAGGTCCTACAGGAACCTGCAAGCTGTCTGCCAGTTTTGCGTTGAATTTACCCCGGACCGGATGTAGTTGAATCAGATATGACATGGACCGCTCCTTGAATTGCGGGTCGGGCAACTTCAAAGGTTTGTCAAACGAATCGACGCGAGATCCTTCGCCGGTTAGGGATGCAAACATCTTGCTAATTACGGCAGAGGAGCGCTCGTCCGACTGATACTCGCCCGAAGTTCGCACAACTTTGGTTGTATTTAGCTCCACAGGAACAACTGTCATCAGCTCATTGACGATGTCGCGAACGGGATGCACAACGCTCATACGAGCCTTTTGCTTAAATACAAACCTGCGCAATGTGGCCACACTCCATTGGATGTTGCGGTCGCCAAAGATGTTAACATTGTGGTTGCCCTGCTCAATAGAAGTCAAGATCCAACCAGGTAAACCACCAAACTGCTGAGTGTATGAAGTTTGACCGGTGACAAAGACGTCGCGGACTCTTGATCCTCGAGAAGTGTTTTCGATGGAAACGCGCTGCGTGCCCTCGGAAAATCTGCCAAATAGGAACGAGCTGGAAAAGATGTCTAGTCGGATCAAGCAGCCGGGAAAATCCCGAGTTGGGTGTGCGACTATGCGCAGATGTTCATTTGATTGCTGGCGAATAATTGGTTGCCGGCTCTTGAGTTGGTCCATGAACGATACCTGGTCTCTCGGCATGAATATGTCCTTTTTGCGCGCTGAAGCGGGATCTGAACCAGCAACCGTCTTGAAGATTGCTGATGGAGAAGACGCCGAGGGACTGCGTGGAATAGTTCGAAAGGGACTTGGTTTCTGCTTGGGCTTTCGTTTCCCACGGTCTCGATTACCAGTTGTGTTGCGTTTCTTGTACCACTGGGTGGTGGTCGACGACAGATGCCTCCTCCAGCCAGGGAGGTTTGGAAGTTGTTTCCACGTAGATATCGTCGTTGTGTAGGCTCCCTCTGGAGACGACTGCTATTCCATGCAACTCCAGAACATAGCAATTTGGTTTTTATATCTCATCGACTTCTAAATATGATAAATTTATTTCTTCTCCCAAAGTCACGTGTAAGCGTTCTAGCTGGTTAGCAATAATACGTCTTGCTCCTACTCCTACTCGAATTTTACGATGCTGTAAGAGTACGAGCTCGGGCAAGAAATCAGGAAAATTCAGTTATAGGCTTACGAGATTAATACTTACAAGAAAGAGTACATGTGAGCAAATAAATATTTCCGAAGATTGGTTACGTAGATATGAAGGGGAGAGTGACTAAATTGGTGTTGGAAACTGAAACTGAGCGCTCAGTTACGGCTCAAGCAGACTTAGCTAAGGGTATATACACAGGAAGCAGAATTAAACGATATAGAAAATTTTAAATTGGATATATTCAAGATTGATAGACTGACGCAGATTTAGGTATAAAAGCCGATGTAGCCACGAAGATCCCGGTGTTTCACTATGATGTGAGCTTTAAGGCTCTGAAGAAAGGGATTTGCTTCACAAGGAGTTGAAAACAGGCATAGCGTTAATTAATCGAACGGAACGACAAATTCAGAACAGAAGGATTTGTCAACGTCGATAATGATGGACAGGAATAACCGACCAATGTAGTACATCATCAGATCAGACAGTGATAGGCATTATTGCACGGTTCAGCACTATTTGAAGTTTGAAGGTTAGAAGGCACAGCGTAAATATCCTCTTGTTTCAAGTTTCCAATTGCCTGCTTGGTAGTAAAAGACTAATTCAGTATCTTTGAGCCAGCCATGACTAAACTAGATTGAACAGTGAAGCATACAATAACAATACATTAAATAGATGAAAATGAAAGTATATACAATTCGAAGTAGACATGAAATAAGAGCATTACTTGGTGACGCAGAGACGAAGGCTTCGCATGAATATGACAATATCAAAGCGGGAAATGTTGACTGGGATATGGAAATAAATTTCATATCGCACCGTATCGTATCATGTCACAATATTAAACATATTCCGAGCGGGCAACGGGTTTTCTCGCTCGAATCTCACTCGCATCGTCATCTTCGTCGTCTAGTGCATCTCTTTCAAGTTGCAGCTTTCTGTGAATCGCACTGCTTGTCGACTTCGCTAAATGAAACTCGAGGATTCGATTTTTGCCATCATCTTTGTTGTCCCCAGAATCCCTGTCGATCTGGCCCGGCTTCCGCGTCTGTGCAGACTTTTTAAGCTTATATCCCCCCACTCCGTTGAGTACCGGTAATGCAAGCGCAATGAAAACAAAGAGGACAATTATGATCGGGAACGCAATTAGTAGACCGCTCATATTGCTTATTATTGGATATGATCAAAATTATGAAAGGAGCTGATCTATTGCAGTTAGGTTAACCACATGACGTCGACACGTGATTACTCTGTACAACTAATTACAAGTACACATATACAGGCACATAAACAGATATATCAGACCTGATACAAATGCAGAGAGGAGATGATCTATATTCAAATTTGTTCAATCTAAATAAAAATAAATCACTGAAGCCCAGCAGTAATGGCAGCAGAAAGAAATACACCATAGGCGCTGATGGCAAACAAGGTCCCGAGATTCACAACCGCGGAGATGCCGTGCATGACGCCGAATTTTTTGTTTAGGTCGAGCATATCCTGACTGACATCTTCCTCATAGTATTTTTTGCCTTCTTTTGTCTCCTGGGTTTTGCGGGCAATCATGAGGTCGACCGTCTTTGGTCCGATAATAGCAAGGTTGACCAGGCCAGAGATGCTAGTCGCACCGAGTAGCACCATCGATGCTGTGTCTTTCAATCCGAACGGACATGTCAGCGCCAGTAACAGAGGGGCAACCGTCTGCATTGTGAAGTATGGAGGGAAGATCTTGCGCTGCAGCGCGGCAAAGTGTTGCCGAGGAAGCGCACGGAACGACGCGATTCCGACAAAAAATGATTGATACACCGTCGACCCGAACCTGGACCTGTATCCACGATCCAATTGTCAAGACAGCAGTCAGTATGGACAGCTGCCTTGTCAATTGCGGATACAGTTGTGGTTAGATCTGCTAGGGGGTAGTCAAGCGCTGTACTTACAGGATTCCAAACGTGAACAGATGATACGGCGCCCAGGTTGATAGTGTCGATAAAATTGAGCTCATTATAATATGTTTCGTATGTAAATATATTTTATGTTGTATATGTTATTGGTTCGTCTACATATATTTTAATATATAAACAGTTCATGACATTACGCGCCATGTTATCTACCGAGAATAACTTGTGATCGGCGCGGCTCATAGACTAGACCGTTCGATAGTTGAGCGATAGCGAAGTGGTAGAATCGTGAAAGTCAACAGTATTTTGTACTGCATCGCATCGTATAATATACTGTAAGGTATTGTATATCTTTATGGCTGTGGTAGTATTATGATAGCGATGTGATGTGCGTAGATATATCCGTGGTAAAGTGGTCCGATGACAATTGCTGTAGAGTCATCCATATACAATTCGAATCCATTCCTTAGGATCAGTATCTAATGAAATCTTCGGTGGTCTTGCTGGCCGTTGCTCTCGTCCGGCTAAAGTTTGCTCACGCTGAATCTTAGCTCTCTCATGATTTCTGTCAATTACAAACTCAAGCTTCTCCTCGCCTTTGTAACCAGGCACCATCCGCTTCAACAAAACATGCCCTTCCTTCGTCCCGAGCACTATGCCTGTCGGTAAAGAGACTTTACGCTTTTGTTCTGCTTCTTGGTCTCGTTTTTGTTTCGCTGCACTTTGTTCGTTGATCGCTCGTAGTTGCTCGGTAAGAGTCGAGATCGACGGGGAATGCTCGTTGGACAGCTGAGGTGGACGGGGATTGTGTCGATGAGGTGTACGGCGTTGATATTGACGCTTGGGTGAACCTAAGCTCGCTCGTTCAGATATTGCTTCCCAAGAATTCAAACTCATGCTAGATATAGATTGATGCTCTATCCTTGTCTGAGGCGGTATCGCAGGCGGGAGAATTCCTCTCTCCCTTGCGAATCCCACATTCAAGTTTGCGTTCGCAGCAGGTCGGATAGTTGAGCGAGATTGAAAATTTCTGTGCTGCGGTGTGCTAGTTGGATTCACAATAAGATGTGGCTGCTGAAGTTTCGGTAAACGGAATTGTGGCATGTAACTACCGGGAGAGAACGACGATTCGCCGATCTCCTTGCTCAAGTATTCAGAGTCGGAAGGCGACAGTATATAGCTAGAGCCGGTAATTCTTTCATTTTCTTGTCCTTGGCTCCTTAGCATTCCTTGGATTTTGGGTATTCCTCTTGAAGCGGCAGGAATTTCAAGTCTCTGATTTCTTTGCGTACCATGGGATGTTTGAGAAGAATGAGCATTGTAGGAAGTAAATGGTATATAGGGAGTATGGGAAGTGTGCGGTGTGTACATTCCTTCGGCAAGAGGAGGAAGGCGAGGAGACATGGGAGTAGGATACGTATCAGATTGAGTAGAATTCAATGGAATACCTGAATTCTGGGATTTCGGTAAAGGCGGAAACACATTATATGTAGGAAATGGTGATTTAGCTTCGCTAGACGGAATTGCCGGCGGAAGCTGACTTGGTGATCGCGGATGTGTGGTTGAAGGCGGCGGAGGAGGAGGATCTTGTGGTGGGGAAGGCGGAGCTGTCGCTGAAATTCGTGATATAGGAGCTGGCTCTTTTTGATTCCTAGATATTTTGGAACCCTCAGGTTTCTCAAAATCAGGGACCGGTTTCCGGCTAACATGGATAGAACCCGGTATTTTCACTTTCAAAGCGGACACCTGTGTCTTGGACGAAATCACAAATTGGAACGGTGGGTGCGATAAAGGTCTGCGAATGTCGGGCTATTCAGGCATGTCAATAATTACATTCATTACTTCTATCAAATCATTCAATAACTAATTTCCTCACGTTTGGATAGAATTGCATAGACCAGGACAAATTGCCGGTAATCCTAACGACCAGATAGTTAGAAGCCCATAAGAAATTCATCACCTCACAATAGACTTACTCATTTTCTGATTTCAAAGCATTCTTCATACTGAACTTACGTCCAGCCTGAGCATTATACACTTGCGAAATGTCCAAGGCCAATTCGCAATGGCCGATACCTCTTGCAAATTTACGAGAGTGGAGATATATACTCGCTGAACACTCGATTTTTATTGTTTTGGGCGTTCCATAAAGGTCGTGGTATATCGATTCGTGCCTGTATGGTTAGATTCCATGTCATCCTCATTTTACTCTCACTAAAGAGTGGCTTTACCATGTAACGGATGAATTGGAAAACGAGTTAGTGTAGATACTATCGATCTGGCCATGTATCTTTGTGGTAAACTGAAATGCTTGATTTCCAGCTTTAAGTAACTCCTGAATATTACTTTGTCAGTCATACTCTTCGTATCTAGAATATTATTGCATCTTTGTAGAAGCTGTACATTATCATGAATCTGCTCATTAGTCAATCTGCATCTACTGCATCTTCTCCCTTCGCTGGACTTACATCCAGGCAGCAAATGTCGCTAAATATAAACACTCCGCTTGATCCGCGAAAAAATTCCATCGGACGTTCTTATTTTTGTCAAATACTTATGAAATTCCTTGGACCTTCATCTATTGTCTATGCGGATTCTCTTCTGACCTAAGTACATCTGTTTACATCTTGCTCTTTCAGGACGTTGGGAGCTCAGCCTCCTTATATTATATTACGCGTATTCTACTACACTTTAATTTCATTTTGTATTATACATTGTATAACCAGTGAATCGTATTTCTACATATTACCTGCAATATATGCAGAACCAAATTTGTATCTCAGACACTTGACTAGTACCAGCTCGATTACAGAAGCTGTCATAACTAGGGCTATTGTTTTGTGAAGACGCCAAACATTATCAAAGTGTAGCATCAAAATCTGGTGAATCCAGGTAATACAGGAATTTACCTTTTGCGAAAACACATCAGCATGCCAGTTTTAGTCAGAAACACAATATTGCCCATCAATCGGATCAAGCAAATTATTGCAGTGGCCCACAACAGCATCCGGAAAAAATTCTTCCTTTTCATTTGCAACGTAGACGGTGACTCCGACTCGAGAATCCCTTGTAAACTATCGGAAGTGACTGCGAGAATGACAATCGCATTCGACACGATCCAGCAAATCACTAGATTCGTCCGAAAGTTACGATATTCGTCGTCCAAATTGATTTTCTCGTCCGCCGATGGTGGCTCAAACTTTTTCAATGCCCGATGAACTGTGTCCTGGAACATTAAGTCGATGTTTTCCTGCGGTAGTTCAGGAATGTCAACGACCACCGTACTACCATCTTCGGCCTTCTTCGTTTGAACAGAGGGAAGCGCGTCCGCAGTCGTAGACCCCTTCGTGCCCCAAGATACATCGTGCCAATTGCAAAATGCATACACGTTCAATATGTTCACAAAACTCGGCATAAAAAAAGTGTATTGTGTGAAACTGTTCAGCATGTGCCACGGATCCAGATATAAAATTGAAGCTAGAAAGTACACCCCGTACGTCGATGCTAGCGCAATGATGATCAATATAGGAACTGATGTAAAAATATATGCGATGATTGATTCCCCGGGCGGCTTGCTGAAATTCGGCGCTCGTAACGTCTGCACCACTAGCATAAATGACACTATCAATGCGTAGTACTGTATAATCCCAAACACGATAATTGCTAGATAATACAAATACTTTGATCTATTCTTATTAACTCTACTCCAACAATCCTTCCTGCTATACTCACCCTTTCGGTCGATTTCCAAGTGCCAGCAAGAACGAAAGAACTAGCATTGCAATGTATAAATAGCCGACCACAGTAGACACAATCTTATTTGCGTCCTGGTTCGGAAACGGAAGAGTCTGCTGTCCAGCGCCATCCTCAGGCTCAGCTGCCAGCTGGAGAACAATCGTAGTTGTTAGATAGAACGATGCAAGCGAGATCCAAGACAAAAATATGTTTATCAAATTGTACAATGATTGTACATGAAACATTGCCAGTCGCAAAATGTTATGGCCCGACCGGTACATCCGCGCAGAATGGATGATCGCATACACCGACGCAGCAAACGAGCCATTCAACCAACGGCGACGCTGCGAAATAAATTCCGGAGCTCGGTCAGGGACATCTGTCTCGGCTTTTGCTGCTTTCACGTACGCAAGATGCCATTTGCAGTTCCGCTTAAAGGTAACTTCAAAACATAAGATTCGATCCTCCGCTAAAAACATGTTTTTCGTGAAAATATTCATACCTTCGAGACCTTTTTTGCCAAGTCGTTTAGCAAGAGTGTGGTCTCCATGGAAATACTGCTGCATTGGCTGGCCCTGTATTGCTCGGAAGCGATATGCGGAAAATGCGCCAGGAAGAACGCTGATATATCCAAATGAGGACTCCAGAGGCTTATCTAGAATGTTTGAAATTTTGTACTCAAAATTTTGTGTCGCAACTAGTGGGTTCAACAAGTTACGGTTATGAGGACCAAGCATCGCATGAATTTCCCCGCAAGCGCCACCGAGATTTTTATCATTGTAAAACGCTTCCCACAGCGCCAGAAGAGATTTTGAATTTGGCTTCGTCCCTGCATCCAACAATATACACACTTCCGGATCAATCGTTTCACCAATTGCTTTGAACAGCCAACGGTGAGAGTTAATCTTCTTAGAATTTTTTTGTTTCAAACAGAAAATCATCTGCACAGGAGGTAGGTTCGATGGGTCTCCTTCGATAGGGCGTAATAACTCCTGGTGCTCCGTAACACAAAACTGCGTAGTATACTCAAAAATATGAGCCACCGTTTCTCGGCCGTCAATGTCTTTGCGAAGTACATCCTCTTGGTAGATACCTATCGTAGCTAACACATCTAAAGTATTCTTATCGCAAGGATCGATACCGTCGAAAATCAGGGACACAACAATCTTTTGCCAAGCTGGTCCATCTTTATTCCAGAACTTCGTATGTCGAAGATTGCAAATCTCGCGAACATTAGACATGACACCTTGCAACGTGCGCGCTGTCAGCACTTTGTCTTCATTGTAGTATGTAATTGCAATTAGCAGCTCTGTTTTTCGCCCATACATAGCTTGCCTAAGCGTATATCCCTCCGAGATAAACTCGTCAGGATCGCAGGTCGCCGCCGTGTACCGCATATGCGTGAACTCGGTTGAACCCTCCTCCAGATCTCGGTACCGTTTCTCAATTCCATTCTTGAGCGGAGAGGGCACAAGATACTCTGCAGAAAAAATTTTGTTTCCATCAAGTTTGACGTGGCGAGTGGCAAATCGTTGTAGTGAGCGAGCGTTCTTTTCTTGCCGACGAACCCATTCGCGATCTTCAAGCTCACTAGGATCCAACTCAGTTGGCGTGAAATCAAGCGGCGACGCAGTCTCTTCTCGCAGTATTGCATCTGGAGCATATGATTCCCTGAGCTGATATACACGAGCAGGACTATCATTTTTATCGTAATTGTACTCATCGTACTCTTGCTTGTTATTTAGATTGTAAGACGACGCGGTCATAGTAGGCTCCAGATTCGGCGCAGTGTCGTAGCCATAATATGCAGGATCGTCGAATGGGTCATACACCCCAGACGCCGAACTCGTCAGCGGAACGTTATCTGGTCTCGCCAAATATGTACTCTGATCGTCTAGTTGTCCAGAATCATAATACAATGGGCCTGGTGATGTAGACCGTGAACCAGAGCGCGAATGAGATCCCGATCCATGAGCAGGCGACAGCGCTCGCATAGGATAGGCTGGTCCATTACCACTCGATCCGGCAGGATCAAGATGAATATCGTTCTCGTTGTCGATTCGTTTATAAGACATTTGCCAGTTGAATCAGTTATCGCAATAAATATACAAATAGAGCCTCAAAATCACTAAATTACACTGAACTACTCCAAATATCACTCAATTGAACGGCTCAGGCAAAACTAAAAATCCTAAACGCGTATACTCAGTTAAACGCGGAATCGAAACATAAATAAAATAAAATTGAACAATTTAAGTTGAAACAATTCTGATACGCGCTTCCTGATTACTATTTTTATAATGAAGATCAACAGCGCACGGCTACAGCCACACGACAGATCAATTATTAAGATGTTAGTCATGCAGCTACATATAATCACTAAAATTACGTTATACAAATGCACAGTAATCATCTGAACAAGCAATAGCCAAATCATAAATTATATCTCCAGTATCCAAACAAATAATAAACATCCTTCAAATTTCAGTTAAACTGCTGTAGTTTACCTTCTTCGTTGAGTATTAAGAGTATTAGCGATCGATTACACTATCTCGTCTTCCAAATACTGGTATTCAAACTCAAAGTTTGCTTTTCGGCGTTGGAGCCAAGTAGATTCAAAATCAAAGTACCGATAAGTGCCCTGTTCGTAGTCGTCTGTAATTATTTTAGGCTCTTCATGCCGCTGGAACCAGGTTAGAAACTTTTTGTGGAACCGCCAGCTCTGTTTCTTCAATTCTTTGGCCGCAAGCGCTTGCTCGTACGTCCCTTGACGGTAGTAAAATACGTAGAATAGAGTATCAATATCCACTTTTTCGTACAATACGGGATCTTGAAATATCGGTAACAATTCCTGTGGGAAATATGGCGACGTCGGAAACGGAGTTTTCGGCTGGTAATGTCGCGGCTTCTCAGAATCCGAGGCCTCAGGACAATGTGCCAGACTTGCTTCCAGATACTTACTGATCCCTTCCATCAATGGCGGCCGTTCAACTCGTTTCTTTGCTGCTTCAAAGCTCAAAACCAAATCTTGAAGACCTTCAGGCACACGCTTCATCAATCCTTCAATGGGACCCGCATTACTATCCTCATCTTTGTTGGTAGTACTGTTTGTAGTGGAGTTCAGTTCCGCCTCAATCTCTTTCATATCAAAGGACCCCTTTTGCGCAGTGTCTCGTTCATCCACATCAATTGATCCAGCAGTCGCTGCATTCGGACCGGTGTTGTAAGCAGGACCCGAAATATCAGTCGGCTTTGTTTCATCTGATCCTGTCTGGACAGTGGTGCTCGAGGCCACGGTTGCGACAGACAAAGCCGGAGACGATGCAGCAGACGATCCAGGGCCCCTATTACTCTGAGCCGATAGGATGCCACCACCACTACTCTTTTCTGCAACAACTTTATTTACTGCTGCAGGCGAAGGGGGGGGAGGAAGCGGCGAGAGACCTGGAGTAGCAGCAGCTGCTGCTGCTGCTGCCGAAGCATACTTCAATCCTTCACCGGCCGGTCTGGCAGGAATCACCGCTGGTTTCATAGTGGGACCACCTGTCATAGACGAGAGGACCCCATTTGTTCCAGCTACACTGTTCGTAGAAACATTTGGTACCGATGTTGCAGTTGTGGCTCTAGTGGCTCCAATAGCAGCTGGCGGTACTGGTGCTGTCGAGAGAGGAATAGTGGAGCCGACAGTTGGCGATTTTGCTGAACTCTTGCGTGCCGTCGTTTCCGGTCTCTTTGCTGTAGTTGTTGTAGTAGTAGGGACCGAAGTCGATGTCACAACTGGAGCAGAAGGCAGAGGTGAGGCAGCAACAGCAGGCTCTGCTCTCTCCTCTATGTCTTCATGTCCGCCTGGTGTATCAGACGTAGCCGTATGGTCGAGTTCGCCCATTCCAAGCTTTTCCTCTTCTTCATCCAGGTTCAGAGATTCGTACAGCTCTTCGTCATCCGCAAAATCAACGTCTTGGTTGGCTTCGACGTAGAATTTAATGTCTTCTTGAATATCAGACACCTGGTCAACTTCAAGATTACCATTCTCAAGTAGTCTAAGGATAACTTCTAGCTTGCCCTGATGCCATTTGTGCTGCTCGATTCTGTATTCGATTTCGGATATTCGGCTCGCCTTCGCGGAATCCTTCTTACCTCGTTTAGCCGACGCCTGCAAAGTTTCCTGCTCAGCTTCCAATTGTTCGGTTTGGCGATCGAGGTCCTCGATCATCGATTGAATAAAATGCCCCATTTCTTGTTTTTCCTTCTCTTTTGGATCGAGACGCAGCGAGGCAGTCAGACCTTCACGACTGTACGCTTTTGTTTTCATTTCCTTTTCGCAAGCTTTGAACCTCTCCATTTGCTAAAGGATCTTGATTAGTCTGTGTAGTATATTTGTATAGCATGAAAACTCACTGTTTCAATCAGCCTTCGTTGGTCACTCAGAGCTTTTTTGTCTTTGATATCATTGCTACCTAGCCAGGTTTTGATCTGGTCTCGCAGACGTTGTAATTTCTTGATTTCTCGTTTCAGATCCTGAAAAGTTAATCTTCTTGAGCTTTATCTAAAATCGCCTCATGGACATACTTGCTCTAGCTTCTCTTTTTGCGACTGATTCGAAGTAGTCATGACCTTGTCATATAACGCATCGAAAGCCTGGACGCCTTCGGCAATCCGCTTAAAAACACGGTCAATTTCTTGTTGAAGCTTCCTCTGCGCCATGATTTGCTCCAAACTTAATAATCAGCTATTCAATTCAGCTATATATTTAGAAGAAAAAAGATTAGTATGATTTAGTCGGCACAAAGATCATTATCACAGTGAAAACTCACCGCTCTCTCCTCTCAATTGGTTGACCAGCACACTTTGTCAACTCAGAACTCCACAAGATATCACAAGCAATTGGAGTCCAAATTCTTCGTTTTAGATTGCAATTACAGATCAAATTCCTGATTTTTCTGATTCAAGTCAAAAGTTAACCGCTTTTAACAGGTCTCTCTCAAATTTCCAAGGTTAAAGATCTCCCGGACTGAAAAGTACGCATCTATACTGAAAAATACGGACTTTATCAGTATGTTTGTCCGTGTAATAGAAGATTGGAGCTTGTGTCTACACAAAGTCAGATAGCTAGATGTTCTAATGGTATGGCCCATTGCAGGCTGCGGAGGAATTCGTTTGGCGGTGCTACCTCGGATCCGTTTTGGATCATCTTTGTTTTTTGGATATCGATCCTGGATTGTACAGTTACGAGGATATGTTGTCGAAGTAGATCCATACCAGGCTTTGAGCGAGAGAATCGACGCGATTCCAATCGAAAGATATCGAAATTTTTCTATTGTCGCCCATGTTGTGAGTTATCTTATTGTCTGACTCACCGAAGGGTCTAGGACCGAGAAGGTGAGAAAAGCACTAACAACCCAGGACCATGGAAAGTCGACTTTAAGTGACCGGCTCTTGGAGCTGACAAGAACGATCCCGGAAGGTAGTCAAGGACAGTTCCTGGACAGATTAGATGTTGAACGCGAACGTGGAATTACTGTCAAGGCGCAAACATGCACAATGCTGTACAATTATAAAGGCAAGGATTATCTTCTACACCTGGTGGATACCCCAGGACATGTTGATTTCCGAGCAGAGGTGTCACGTAGTTATGCATCCTGCGGAGGCGCACTTCTTCTTGTCGACGCAAGTCAAGGCGTCCAGGCACAAACTGTTGCAAACTTTTTTTTGGCATACAGTCTTGGGCTCGAGTTAATCCCCATTATCAACAAAATAGACCTGGACCATGCCGATATTGCTCGAGCAAGAGAGCAAATTGAGACGATGTTTGAATTGGATCCCGTTGGTGCGATACCAGTGTCAGCGAAACGAGGCACAAACGTCGAGTTAATTCTTCCTGCTGTTATTGAGCGTATTCCGCCACCGTCGGGGAACCAAAATGGGCCGCTACGCTGTCTGCTAGTCGATTCGTGGTTTGATACCTATCAAGGCGTTATCCTATTGATCAATGTTGTTGATGGAGTACTTCGCCGTGGCGATAAAATCATTTCTGCGCATTCGCGCAAACGATACGAAGTAAAGGAACTTGGAATTTTACATCCCGACCGGAAACCAATGAATCATCTACGAACGGGACAAGTGGGATACGCGGTACTGGGTATGAAAAAAATCACCGAGTCCGTGGTTGGTGATACCTTAATGCTGGTGGGCCAGGAAACAGAACCACTTCCTGGCTTTGTCGAACCACAGCCGATGGTGTTTGTCGGTGCGTTTCCAGGTGAAGGTCTTGAATTCAAAGTGCTTGAGGAGCGTGTCCAACAGCTTGTACTCAACGATCGCAGCGTGACTCTGCAACGGGAGAACTCAACAGCACTAGGCCAAGGATGGAGAATTGGTTTTTTAGGTACACTGCATGCGTCCGTCTTCCAGGACCGTCTTCAGAAGGAATATGGCGCGTCGCTAATTATTACGGCACCTACTGTGCCTTATAAAGTTGTATGGAACGACGGCTCTGAAGTGATTATACGTAATCCGGATGAGTTTCCGGACCCAGCCACAATGCGGACTAAGGTGCTAGACTTGCAAGAGCCGATGGTGAAGGCGATCATGTCGTTCCCGCAAGAGTATTTGGGGGATATCATCGAGGTCTGCGAAGCGAACCGGGGGCGGCAAGTCGATTTAATATTTCTGTCAAAAGGCAATCAGGTGCTCCTGCAGTATCTCATCCCCACTGCGCATTTGGTTGACGATTTTTTTGGGAAGCTAAAAGGTGTCTCGAAAGGTTACGCCACGCTAGATTACGAAGACGCTGGATACGAATCGTCCGACCTCGTAAAAATGCAACTCCTTGTCAACGGTAATAGTGTCGATGCTCTGTCACAGGTCATGCATCGGTCGCTAACCGATCGACGAGGCCGTGAGTGGGTTAAAAAATTTAAGCAGTTCTTACGTGCTCAGCTGTTTGAAACCATTATTCAGGCTGCTGTTGGAGCTAAGATAATCGCCAGAGAAACAATCAAGGCTAGACGGAAGGATGTTCTGGCAAGACTGCACGCGGCAGATATTTCGAGAAGGCAGAAGCTACTGAAAAATCAGAAAGCAGGAAAGAAGCACATGCAACAGGTTGGCAAAGTGCATATTCCTCAAGATGTATGTTACAAAAACCTCCGGATCTCTTCATCACAACTGTATTGACTAACTATTTAGGCTTACCAAGGATTTCTATCGACTAGCCAACCGAGTAAATAATTAAATAATTTATTGTATATATATGATTCCGTAAATACTAGCTTAATTAGTGCACTAATTTGTTCCTAACCGATACGCAACGAGGGCTTCGACTTTATGGGATGATGTGCTGAAGCTTCGCAGTTTGACTTGTTCTGCATTCTGCACGTCTTTTGGATCACTATCTATCCACTCAGATGGTACCTGGGCATCGTTATCTGCGTATACGAGAACATTAAACGTATGTCTGCCTTGTAGAACGGGTAGGAATGTCACTGATGCAGTGATTTGTCGAATTATCGCCTGAATCTCGATCTGAATTTGATCCATGGATTTTGTCTTGTCAGTTGTTATACTGGTGGTGTCACCTGGCGTTGATGTTTTTCCAAACACTTCGATATCAAACTGCCATCGCTCCACAACCTCTGCAGTATCTTGGGATATAATCGCAACCACCAGCTTCGAAATTTTGCTTCCTCCGATCCATTCTGTAGTGGATTAATATCATCATAGATTTGTGAAGAGCAAAATTGAGCTTACTGTTCAGTTGTAGCATGATCCGCCGGATATACGCCTTCACTTCGTCATCGATCGTGATTAGCATGTTTAATCCGTATTTTTTTACAACCTGGAAATCCTCGGGAGGGTATATTCCCCGTTGGAATAGTATGCTGAACTATTAGCATTGCGTGCTATCATATTTTCTCTCCCCGTATTCGTACCTGTTTATACTATATTCTAATTTGTTAGTAGTTAATTCAATTTCCTTCCATTATAATTCTCGCCTGAAAGTTTTTGCTTACCAAAAAATTCCGCGACGAGCTTTGAAGATCCCTTTAATGACAGCTTTGAGCGCGTCGGTGCTGTCGAACTCGAGATCTGTGTTTCAACGGCCATAACGTGAAAATAAACGTATGAATCCCTGATATGATATAGTATTATATACTGCTTTTATATTTCAAAGTGATAAAATACAATTTTCGTAACTGCAATATGCTAATACTGATTATATCTGTTGGTAAAGAATGAAAATATCTGGATGGGACAGTTTGTTTACTTTTATCCCAAACCGATCATATGTATACACAACCTAGAGGTTACTCTCTCCAACACCTTAATACAGTCTAATGAAAGAATATTATGAAGCAAAGCAAATAAATTCATATATACAAATTTCTAAATGTCATGGCGAATGAGATCTGAAATCATTGACAAAGGAGCGAAATGTGCAAGACTGCGCCTGGTTCTCCTTGTTCCTTCCGCAGCTCGGTTTCAAAAAACTTTTAATGTCCGCCGAACCACTCGACGCTTTAATCGAGTTGAATCGCCCTACACCTGCAGACCCTAATACCGGTCGTCCACGACTGGCCGAACAGAATTGTCGTTGTTGTTGTGGTTGTTGTTTTCGTCGAACATTAGAAGTAGATACGAGAGTTGGTTTTAATGTCACTGCTGCTGTCGTCGGTGCAGAAAATCGAAGGAAGCGGTTCTGACTAGGTATCGGTGAATTTACAAGACCAAGACTTTCTGATGTGGTGAATGACTGTATCGAAGTATTATTGCCTTTCAAATCCAGCGAGTCGTGACTCCGGACCAGAGTCAGCGGCAACTTGCTCGGCGACTGGCTTGACTGTATACTCTCAGCCGTGGCCCGCGCTGTCTCAACATCTAAACTGTCAGAAACATTGATTGTCATTTGCTGGGCAATCAGAAACGGGGTCATATTATTCAAATTATCGACTTCTTCAGTCGAAAACTGATTGGCGAATTCGTCAGGGCAGACCTTTTCATCATTAGAATTAATTTTTGCAATCAATTCAGAGTTCTGTGCGAAATAGTTGCTAATAGACTCCGATTGCGACCGCTTATTCTCCTTTCCCGTTCGCGTTGGGGAGAGCGTTCGTAGCCGCTTAGCCACAGACTCTAATAAACTAGACGGCGGATGCGAGTCGTGGCTTCCATATGTGGTCAAACCATATGGCAGCGACGACGATCGTGCAGAGCTTCGAATTGCTGCAGTATTTGAGATCTGAGAAAGCGGCTCCCGATAAAAATCTTTTTTGTTAATACGTCCACATAAAATTCAAACTACTCTTACCTGAAAAAGACTGTAATGACCGCTGCATATTCTAAAAATTAGTTCGGGCTATAATTTTATTTGATGTTCTACATACCTTTACAGGCTCATGGCTTATTAGTGGCTCATATGTAGAGGGATTGAGTTTCCCTCGGGCGATACCAATTGCAATCTCTTTCGGTATATGGCTGATACATTAGAGCTCGAGGTCGGGATAATTCAAACAAAACTTACGAGCCAATATGATAATTAATTTCGTCCGACAAAGTTCCGCTAGGTTCATTCCACATAACAATATCATTCTTCATCGGGCAGAACACTCGTTGATGTAAAAATGTTTTATCCGCTCTAACAAAATCGTCACGAAAACCAAGCGGCACTGTGACGCCTTTGATTCCCAAATTCTGCATCGCTCGATCCGTTGTTCGGTACTGCTTCAACAGCTGATGTGCACGCTTGAGTCCTATGTTTCGAAGACCAGGAGTATAATCACATCCCGATAAGATGACCATATGCCGAAACATTGTGTCTGAGAACGAAGAGAAATCAATATCCAGACATTCTTTTAATCGCGACCGGTACACAGCGATGCAGTCTCCGTAGTCAGAAAACTTGGTCAACAAACACTTGACTCCAAACACAAGTAAATCAGAGTCTTCAGAAATGACAGCTGTCACGGCACCAATCTTGTCCAAATACGCAATCTGAGCGTCAGCTTCATATGGAGCTACAATGAACGGCACGTTTGCAATCTCGAGCGCCTGAAATCATATTAGTCCCGCATTCTAACTGCGCTGGAGAAAGGGGTACCTTTATGAGATTCAACGCCATCAAAGGAGTTACATCGATCGATTTTAAAAAAAATTCGTTCGCCTTTTCCCGGTCCCCGCTTTGATAATAGCGCATTGCGATTTCTTTTGCTGTGTTGCGTTTACTAGCTTGTAAGCGGTGATCAGTAGGAGAGTACTTCTATCTCTATATTACCTAGCTCTATCGACTTCAACTCCTCTCTTACTAGGTAAATTTCCGCCGTCAAATACCATGTAGGGCTTTACTCCGTAACCTTGTAGTAATTTCACTCTGCGCATGGCATAGTCGACGTATCTGTGGTATTAGATATAGAAGACGGCATCCCTTCATTCATCTCACCTGCTTGTCGGTCTGCCCAGAGCCAGGTCCGTCGCACATGAAATTATGCCGCGATGCAGCCAGACATATGCGTCGACGGCCACAACCTGGCCAGCGAACTCGCTGATATGACATGGTTTGTGAATCGACTTCAAAAGCGGTAGCAGACCTATATTGTTAGTTAGTGGTATCTCGCTGGCGGTGTCAATCACATCATCACTAAATTGATTCTTACCCGAGATTCCCATGGCATAAAATAGTTCAGCAGACCTATTTGAATTTGTTTCATAGAAAACTCGAACGGTATATGAAAACAATACCGCGGAAATACGCGTTGGGTGATAGCAAGTCGCGTAAATAAAGGCTTGCTGGCTGAAGTCCCAGTGGGACTATTGAAATTTCTTACACCAAATATGGTAGAGATCACTGTGTGGTGCAATATCAGTTTCTCAATTCGCACAATCTTACAATAATGCCCGTCGCAAAATCACTGAAAAAGGTCGAACAAAAACTGAAAAACAAAGATGCAGTTCATCCGAAGGCAAGAAAGTTTAAACAGCTCAACCGAGCAACACTGCGAGAGACCAAGGTGACAAAACAGCGTTTGGACAGACAGCATGTTCGAGAAGCACAACGTGAGTCCACCAGGATAGTGTAATAATATTTGGCTAATGAGGTTACAGTTATCAGACTACGGTTCCTCCGAGATTGCGTGGATCGGCAGGCCGCGACCGCCGTGTTTTCGGAAGCAGATGTTCAAAGCATGATAAAGGAGTAAGTGTGCTTGCTTACAAAAATATGATCGATACTCAATTCTTAGCTTTATCGCGCGCGACGACGCAGAGATCAAAAAACTGAACGATTCGAGACGACCTGGCCGGCCGGCGTCCTCACGACAGGATTCGTTGCAAAACCGACGTTCGTTTGAGGAAGAAGAATATAAATCTGGGTTCTGTGAGTCTCTCTCTACATACATCTATTACTTGATCTTGCTTATGCCGTACTAACACAACAAGACGTTCCAAACTTGCTTGAAAAGGAGAATGTCAAGACATTCAGAGACTGGAACAAGGAGCATAGCGGTCTGGGTCTACTACGATTCTGCCGAATATCTAGAGACGGGGGACTTCAGATTGCTGCGGAGTCTTCAGCATTAATGCAGGAGTAGTCAATCAAACCAGCAATATATCGTGTGGATCCAATATACAGACAGTATATGCACATGTCTGCAAGGAGCTGCTGTCCCTGCTGTCCCTTGCGGTTGCCTTTGGTGGATGAGTGTGGTCTTGAATATTGTATGTATTGATAGTTATTGTGAATAAATATTATAGATAGTTTTATGCTATAGATATCATTTTAGACAATAATGCACTAGATCGTACGATTCTGATTTTGAGAACGTGAATAATAAATATTGCAATTACATAATTATGACATAACAGAGTTTCGACCCATTTCCTGTTGCAGCTAGTACAAATTTCAGGGCTAGGGTATTGTATTTTAGGCAACCGTAGGGTTATTGAGGCGGATGAAGAGAATCCTCACCGGAATTGTTTAGAATTGTGTGAATTTGTAGAAAGTTGATCTGTTTTCGACAAAATTTGTTTAGAAAAAGGACTTTTTGACTTGGAATTGGGGCTATTTTGCCGTGTATATGATTAGTGTTGCGAGTTTCTACTTATTTTGGACGACAATACGGTCTATATCAGTTTGTTCTGCCCCTTGGTTGAAAGTCTACGCGTCTGTTTTCAGATTTGAGGGTGGTTTTCAGAGAATATCAATAACCCGCAAACCACGAGTTTGCTGAATACAGTGTGTACCATGAAATCCGCGGTTCAGTCGTATTTTTCGTCCGATTTTGATATCGAAGGGTGGCATCCGATACTACTTGCCATCAGGGGATGCGTATCATGCAACTCCACAAGCAATGTT
Source organism: [Lipomyces] oligophaga (assembly GCF_038497815.1). Classification (NCBI taxonomy): domain Eukaryota; kingdom Fungi; phylum Ascomycota; class Lipomycetes; order Lipomycetales; family Lipomycetaceae; genus Lipomyces; species [Lipomyces] oligophaga. The sequence goes on along the minus strand of NW_027117791.1, from coordinate 379,201 downwards.
TCCTGTACTACGTGTTCCGACGACGAAACATGCCAGCTTACTCTACAGACATGCTCGACATGCTCTACAACATATTGTATAGCAGGTGCTGATTCGTCCGCATCTGCAGAGGCAAGCTCTAGTGCAGCAGCAGCATCGGGCCGGAAAGGAGGGACTAATGTCGGTGCTATCGTTGGCGGAACAGTTGGCGGCCTGGCTGCGATTGCAATAATTGCCATTGCTCTCTTTTTCTTCTATCGTCGAAAACGGGTCCAGAGAGGGTCTTTGGTCGATCCGATGACGATGACCGATTACGTCGATGACGAAGAGAAGCCGTCGAGTCCGCGTTCAGACGATATGAACGATTCGATTCTACATTATGGTAGCAATCCCGAGGCCGCGCAGTCATCTCATACGGTTGCTTCGATTGCTTCTTCGGCCGTCACCAGAGCATCGAACGTGATTCCGATCGCTTATATTCCTGGTGTTATCAACCGGTCGAATCCCAACTCTCCGTCTTATGTGCCTCCTATTCCAGAAATACCTGCAGAACATCAACTGTCTGAAGCTGGAGTCTCAAGTGAAAGCTCTGATGGACCCTCGCCCTCTTATCCTTCCGTCGACCCATATGCCAACAAAAATCTCTCTTCCCAACCATCCATGCGGAATTCGCCTCAGTCGTATTACGACAGTCTTCGGAATACAACGGGCGTTCCATTCACACCCACTACTGATCGACATCGTGGAATGTCTGTCTATTCTGGCGCCACCTACGACAGTCAGGATGACGAGAGCTTGCGCGCGTCAATCAATCCGCGCGATTCCACGTTTTCAACAAGTCAACGCACAACAGTCTTTGGCACTCCCGCCGTGATGACTGCTGTTCGAGCTAGACCCAACCTTATTGAGCGATGATAGACTTTTATTGTGGGCCTGTGTTTTTATAATTTGGTATAAGTTTGGTGGCTTATTTACCGGGGATGACCATGAATTTTACCGTTGTTGTTTGGGTATGGTGTGATAATGTCTAGGAGATGTTTGATTATTGTTTGGGCGTTTTGTTGGTTCTACTTGTTTGGCCATTAAGATTAATACAAAATACACTCTTATATCTAATTTTTGCGAGTTTGTATTGTAGTCATTAAAATAAATCTTGCGACATTTCATGTTCCAATGTTGATCAAGTAAGATAAAAATGAATTGTATTCAGTTAGAATGACTAACGCACAGGTTCAGGACGCATACGTTCCGCATCATATAAAAAGTCAAAATATGGCTTTTCGAAATGGTGTACACGAACATATCCGTCTTCGCCTCCAGAGGCAAACCCTGTTCCTTTAGGGTGGACGGCAATGAAATTTATGGGTCCGAAATGACCCTTTAGTCTCCCGATTTCGTCTTCAAAAATTTTATGGTAGAAACGAGCCTCGAACTTGCCTTGTCGAGAACCTGTAGTCGTCACGTCTTTAGCATCCTGGCCACCTCCAAGAATAACAAAGTCCTTGATGGGAGTAATAGCACCAGTGTTGAGTGGCGTGTCGGAAGTAAATGTCTTCATGATCTTCAGATTTTTAGTATCCAGAATCCGCGCGGTCTTATCCTTGGAACTAGTGATGAAGTACGTCTTATCTTGCGAAAACTGCAAATCCGTGATGTCCTTCTCGTGTACAGGAACGTTCTTGATTAGTTCTCCGGATTTGGCATCGTACTGCGATACTGAACCGTCAAGATGGCCCGTAATTATATATTTATTAAGATATGTCCATCCCGCCTTGGTGAACTTGTTGTTCTCGGGCGCCTGAATCTGAAGAATTGGTTCCGAAACTTGGACTGCATTCACATCAATTGTAACTGGGAATATCTGAATAGAGCCAATATGTCCCATCTGGTGCTCTGTGATTGCAAGAAGCGTATTGCCGTCTTCATTGAATTGAACTACTTTCACAGATGTCTTAAAATCAATGGTATGGAGACACCGGCCGGTGTGCACATCCCATAATTTGATTGTATTGTCTGCTGCACCTGTCGCTAGAATGGTTGAGGTCTAAAAGTCAGTCCAAATACATATAGATATCGCATAATTAACATACTGGATCGACATCAACAGTCCATAAGGCACCTTGATGCCCTTCATAAGTTCCTAGCCGCTCGCCATTGTGAGAGTAATAGACATTAACACTTAAAATATTAGTCTTGTTACGCGTAGAAGCACATACAGCCACCACATACATTTTATCTCGAGCAGTCGAAAACAGAAGATCACCTTCTTTGTTATATCGGAGCTTCTTCACGTTAATAGAATTCCTGCGACATCGCCTTTCCAAGCCATACCTGTGTCAATGGACGTTCATGTCCCTTTCTAACCAGATCATCAATACATAGCTCACCCTCACGCACCAGCAGAAGTTTATCCAGCTGGCTTTTAAATTAAAAATCACTTACAGCAAAATTGGTCTCATCTCGTAAATGTAAACCTTTCACAATGATCCGAAATCAAGTCCAATTAGCAACCTTAAGCGATCTCAATCCGATATCCGATTAACTAGTTTGCTTGATAAAATTTTGATTCTCTGGACTAGTCACCGCTATTATCACGTGACTTTTGTCAGAGCAGGTGCTTGTGCATGTATCCACGAGTGTAGCTTGCTCTACACTCGCGGATGCTGTGTAGCCTGGCAAAACCCTCAAACTGCAGTCATCCAGTGCCCAAATTTTTTCGCCTTGCCATGAACTTGTTTTTTTTTTCTTTTGAATCATATAATTGCTATTTTTGCTAACACGGCGTAGTTTAGAATCATTAGAGATCAAGACTCAGAAACGATGACACAAACAGCTTAGATTTCATTATGCGGCGGTGGCTGCTAATTTTCCGGAGTCAGGTCGACCTCACCAGAGCTGTTCAATGGAATTTTGGTCGATTGGCATCACAACGCTAGCTGATTTTGGATTATTTTTCAAATTATCCTGGGAGTTTTTCGGTTAATAGATTTTATAGAGCTGTGCGAGTTGTAACAGCTATTTCGAGATCATTGTGGATGAGGTAAGTGATCTACTGCCGAAAGAGTCAAATGCAGAGCATTTTGACCAGATCAACTCTACTTGCCATAAATACGAATAGATCCAGTGGATACTGACTTTCTAGAATTATAATACGTTGACTAAAATTGGCATGAATTGAACTTTCTCGCAATTATTGGCCCGTAACCATCTGTTTTCGTCCCGAATCAATTAGATCAGTTCTCGATCACTAGTTCCGATACAACTATCTGCGTCACTTCCAACTTCGCGTCTATACAGCAACAGCCATTCGTTTACGGTTGACACCGTGCATATCAACCCAATACCTCTATCCAATATGTCTTCACGTCCATGGATCCGCTCCTCATCAGTTCCTCTTGTCGCCCTCTCGACTCGTTCGTCATTAGCACGCAGTCAAATTATAGTATCACGTGATATAGACAACGCCACTATTGCAGGTCTCTCTGAGTGGCAGTGTGTGGCAGTGCGCGCGCCAAAATTTTCTTTGGCTAGCAGTCGTTCGAGCGAGCGCAGGAGGACGAACGGGAGTTGCAAGAAAACAGGTGCTGCTAGTGTTGCTAATATACTGAGTTCTTGCTCAGGTTCTGCGCAATTTCGTTCTCGGTCTTGTTTCTACCGCCAATTTTCCGCTTATTCGTCTCAGAAATTTGCTGCTTCTGTGTCAGTCACAATGGTCGCAGAAACTATCGACGGAAATGCGATTGCAAAGTGAGTACTAGGGAAAGAAAATTTTAGAATAGGTTATTGGAACACGGTTCGAAGTGTAGATTGGGTCGCTTCAATCGCTACGTATTCGACAATGCGTCGATATCCTGACCCAATTGGCTCCAACTATTTCTGAGAAGATCTATTTTGTGCAAAAATATTTTGCGAGTTCGTTCTAACAAGCGCAAAGATCAATCCGAGAGTCTCTCAACGCAGAGATCGGAACCATCCAGGCTACCAATCCTCTTTTTAAGCCCTCCTTGACTATCATTCAGGTCGGCTCTCGTCCTGATTCTAGCACCTATGTTCGCATGAAATTAAAAGCTGCTGAAGAGGTAGGCATTTTTGAGATCTATTTAATAACCAATTGAGCTCTTACTTACTCTCTGCAAGGCCAATATCGTTTGCGAGCTCAAAACTTTCCCCGACACTATTTCCGAGGTTGAGGTTAGTCATCTTACCATGTATCGACCCTGCATTTGCTAACCCAATTCGAAGCTTCTTCGTGAGATCTCCAGTCTCAATGATGACCCCTCTGTTCATGGTGTGCTTGTTCAGCTTCCTGTTCCTGACCACATCTCGGAGATTGCCGTCACAAATGCAGTCTCTGCTGAGAAGGACGTAGATGGCTTTGGACCGCTCAATGTTGGCGAACTTGCTAAGCGAGGCGGCTCTCCTCTCTTTGTTCCTTGCACACCCAAGGGTGTCATGGTACTTCTCAAAGAAGCCGGTGTGGAGCTGTCAGGCAAGAAGGTTGTCGTGCTAGGGCGAAGTGATATTGTTGGCAGCCCTGTTTCCTACCTTCTGCGCAACGCTGATGCTACTGTCACCGTATGCCATTCGCGTACCAAGGGCCTTGAAAATTATCTGAAAGATGCTGATGTTGTTGTCTCTGCCATTGGCAAGGCTCAGTTCGTCAAAGGTGACTGGCTTAAGCCCGGCGCAGTTGTCATTGATGTTGGTACGAACTTCATACCTGATTCGACGAAAAAGTCTGGCCAGCGTCTTGTCGGAGACGTGGATTTCGAGTCGGCCTCTGCTGTTGCATCGAAAATTACTCCTGTTCCCGGTGGAGTTGGCCCTATGACTGTTGCTATGCTTCTGCAGAATGTTGTCGATGCTGCCAAGCGCTATTACGCCGAACAGGCCAAGCGCCATATTACTCCATTGCCTCTGAACATTTTAGCCAAAGTTCCTAGCGACTTTGAGATCTCCCGTGCTCAGAAGCCTAAGCACATCCGTGATTTGGCTCGTGAGATTGGTATCCAAGACTCTGAGCTTGAACTTTATGGTGCGCACAAGGCGAAGATCCAGCTCTCACTTTTGGACCGTCTTCAACACCGAAAGAATGGCAAATATATTCTTGTGACTGGTATCACGCCTACTCCTCTAGGAGAAGGCAAATCGACTACAACTGTTGGTTTGGTACAAGCCCTAGGGGCTCATCTTGGCAAGATTGCGTTTGCAAATGTACGTCAACCTTCGATGGGACCGACATTTGGTATCAAGGGAGGCGCTGCTGGTGGTGGCTACTCGCAAGTTATTCCTATGGACGAATTTAACATGCATTTGACGGGTGACATCCATGCAATTGGAGCTGCCACGAATCTGCTGGCTGCTGCAATTGATACGCGCATGTTCCACGAGCGTTCACAGAAGGATGGCCCACTTTATAAGCGTCTTGTTCCTTCGAAACGGGGGGTACGCAAGTTTTCCCCTGTCATGTTCCGCCGTTTGAAGAAGCTTGGTATTGACAAGACTAATCCTGACGATCTCACGCCTGAGGAGATTTCTCGCTTTACTCGTCTTGACATTGACCCGGCTACTATTACGTGGCGACGAGTTGTTGACTGCAACGACCGTCATCTGCGCAGTATCACTATTGGTCAAGGTCCTGCCGAGAAAGGACACACGCGTGAGACTGGGTTCGACATTACTGTTGCTAGTGAATGTATGGCCGTTCTTGCACTGTCAAACTCTTTGGCCGATATGCGCGAGCGTCTTGGCCGTATGGTTGTCGCATCGTCCAAAGCTGGTGAACCAATCACATGTGATGACATTGGTGCTGGCGGAGCGTTGACTGCGCTGATGAAGGATGCCATCAAGCCAAATATGATGCAGACCTTGGAAGGCACGCCGGTTATGGTTCACGCGGGTCCCTTTGCTAATATCTCGATTGGAGCTAACTCAGTTCTTGCGGACAAGATGGCCCTCAAACTTGCCGGTACAGAACCTGGCGAGGACGAGGCTGAGAAGGCCGGATATGTTGTAACAGAGGCTGGCTTCGATTTCACTATGGGAGGCGAGCGATTTTTTAACATCAAGTGCCGCTCTTCAGGGCTTGTTCCTGATGTTGTTGTGATTGTAGCCACAGTGCGAGCTTTGAAGCTTCATGGAGGCGGTCCGGATGTCACTCCAGGAGTGTCACTTCCTGAAGTGTACCGCAAGGAGGATGTAGAATTGCTTCGCAAAGGATGTGCTAACCTCGGGAAGCACATTTCCAATGCGAAGCAGTACGGACTTCCAGTTGTGGTCGCTATCAACAAGATGGAGACTGACACACCGGCTGAGATTGAATGCATCAAGGAAGAAGCGTTAAAGGCTGGCGCTGACGACGCCATTCCTTCGAATCATTGGGCTGAGGGCGGCAAAGGCGCTGTTGCTCTTGCTGAAGGTGTGGTTGCAGCAGCAACAAAGACCGAAGGCAAGGACTTCAAACTCTTATACGAACTTGAGCAGTCTGTTGAAGACAAGCTGAATGCAATTGCGCAGAAGATGTACGGAGCAGAGAAAGTGGAGCTTTCTGATCTTGCACGCGAGAAAGTCGAGACATACACTCGTCAAGGATTTGGGGATCTTCCAATTTGCGTAGCCAAGACGCAGTACTCGCTCTCGCATGACCCGTCGCTGAAGGGTGTGCCTACTGGGTTCACTGTTCCGATTCGAGATGTCCGTGCTTCTGTCGGAGCAGGGTATTTATATGCGCTGGCGGCTGAGATCCAGACTATTCCAGGTCTTCCTACTCATTGTGGATTCATGGATGTCGAGGTCAGTGAGGACGGAGAGATTGAGGGACTGTTTTAATGCCATCCAATCTTCTGGAATATGCTCGACTGATTCGGTCATGCGCAGAAACTCATTCAACTGAGATTAATTAGGAGAACGTGTAAGAGTGAGAGAAGTATTTATATTGTAAAGAATGCAAATGAGGAAAAGCAAAAAAGATGAGATAATATTTGAAGTTATTGGTTTAAAAGTTGGGACACGCGATTTCATTCAACTGGCGCATAGGTAGTTTAATATATTTATATATTATATTATGCTGTAGATTCTATATTTGGTCATTGTTTTTTATTTTGTTGAAATCAAATTTGGAAGCAAGTAATTCTCTAGCCTCAAATTGTTCATAAGCTATACGATTACTCATGTTGATATAATTGCTTGCTATTATCGTTGCTATATGTTGAGGATATGCGGAGTGCATGATATGTTGTAGAGAGGGAAGTCAGTCGAATATTTCGTCGTCATACACCATTTTAGTTTCAAGGCAGATTAAAAACTTTAGGGAGATTTGAGCAAAGCTCCTTGGGTTGAAAAATCAGCGAGTATAGCTTGCTCACTTTAATTTGAAATTGAACAAGTTTGAAATTGAATCAGAAGAACCCAGAAGTAGACCATTTCAGATCAAACAAAATTTTGAATTTAGCACCCGATTTGGATGATATCTACCCAAAATGAAGTCAGACAGCAAGCTGACTAGTGTACTAGTGTACTATATTACAATATTTACAACTAGTATGGTTATAGAAAGTCCACAAGATGGAGTAGACAAAAAATTCACCATGTCCTATATAAATTCAGTCTAAGCCAGCGAAGCTCGGTCTAACAGAACTCGTCTTGGACTGTTGGATAATTCTGTTTTTCGGTTTCCCGCGACGTCTACGTTTGCGTTTCTTTCGCTTTTTATCCGAGTCATCACTGTTGTCGCTGCTATCGCCGTCGTCACTATCGATATCGTCATCATCTTTGCTATCGGGATTACCAATTTTGGAAGCAGATTTAGACTTCAATACTGAATCAGAGTCACTGTCAGAATCGGAAAACTCGCGCTTCTCTGTACTATCCTGCAATGTCCAAATAGCTACGGATTCTCCCCCGGCGGAAACAAATCTACCTTTAGAGTCGACCGCAAGAGCTACGACGCCGTCATGGCCACCATGTGGAAAACTCGATACTACTTTTCTCGACTTCACGTCGACCAAGCGAACAATTCCATCAGCACCAGACGCAAGAACACGATCGCCAGGGTATTCAGCAATACAGTCTATACTCTCTGTTGATAGAATCGCGCGGTTCTGCTGGTCTTCCCAGTTGTCCTTTGTCCAAAAGGTCAAGACACCAGTCGACATGCCCATGACGGCTGTGACGGGCGCTCGGCGGGTTTGAACGCTAGACTTAGAAGTGGTGGAAGAAAGATTATGGGGGGAATACTCAAAGTATGATGGATAGGCCACTGTAGAACACAAGATCTCGTCTTCCTGACTTTCCGAGGTGCTAAGGACGCCCTTGCGGATATCTAAGCGAACGACAACGGTCTCACCTGTGGCTATGAACTGATATGTATTCTGGTACTGCGCGAGCTGGGTGATACTGGTCACGTCGTCGGGTAGGATCTCTGTAAATGACGAGGGCGACGTAAAATCCCGTGCGTCGTAAACTTGGACGGTGCCGGACTCGACGCCGACGAGCGCATGTGTAGCGGTGGTGGTCATGCATGTTGGCGGATGTGGAAGCGCATGCGAGTTTTTCGCGATTACTTTGCCGCTATGAGCATCGGCAAGCTTGATGACTTTGTCGGAGCCAGCCGTATAAAGAGCTGCAGGTTAGTATCGGTGCAGTAGTACTTTTTACATGACGCTTACTTGTTCCGTTTAGATCATCAAAGGCAAGAGCTCGACAACTTCCCTTGTGCCGTCTTGTTTTCCACACTAACTGTTCCTTGATTTCTAGGGAGCTGTCGTCGATAGTATCTTCTCCATCTCCGTCTTCATCGTCGGTATTATCGTCATCATCGTCATCATCATCGTCATCGTCATCTCTGGCATACCGGTGTAGAAATACATGGCCTGTAGCGAGTCCGGAAGCAACAACAGATTCTTTTGGACTCACTGCGACAGCGAAAACGCTCTCTGCAAAAGTCAGTGTCGTTTTCGGCTGATTTACGGCTTCCCCCGGACGACTCATTGTACTGGCAGAGTCCCGGCCGTTCCTACAGTCGAAATCAATAAAGCTCCGCTGAGTTTACCAACCAGTGCCCTAATAAGGAAAAAAAATTAACGATTGCACGGTTTTGGGTTCCTTCACGCCTAGAGAAGTGATCTGTTACTTTATGGAAAAAAACGAACGCATATTTGGCATGTTTATTTGGTTAATTTATATCAGTACGCATCTTGAGGAAGAATTAAATATTTTATTATATATACTACAGATACATTGATGTTCTAATGCCGACAGACTTAGCAGTTAAACACAACGAAATAGACAAAGAGGAGGGGCGGTATTTACCCCCTCTCTCGCTTACAGCACAGTAGCGCCAACTGCACGTGCTCTACGCTGGCGTTTGTACCAAAGTTGCTCTTGCGGCAACTGACAATAAGTACTTGATATAGCTTGAGGGCCGGGAGCAGAAGAGAACCCGCAGTTCGCCGACCCAAACTTGCTAGAAGTCTGAAAAGCAAAAATCTTTGATATTAGATGCTAAAGAAGAGCGGTCATCTCAGGAGCTGCGGGGACAATGCAACTGAAGTAAGGTATGCAAGTATCCAATGTAAGCACACTATGAAACTCTCCCATTTTGCTTCGCTATTCTTGCTTTGAGCATCCACTACAGTGTGGTGACATACACCAAAGCGTTGAGAGGTTTTATCGCGCTCAAATACACAAGCTATTCCGTTCATTTATGGTCAATAAAAACGTTCTTTGGAAAGCATATTCCTAACTTCGTATGGTTATAGTGTGCTCTCTTTCGTCTGGTCTCGACCGTTCAACCAAAGACTTAACTCCACCCAAACCAAGAGGCTATGTACACAAACACCAGTGCTGACACTACGCCGTCCGAGGCTGGAGTGAGTCAAGCGCGGCTGGACCCTGTTCCGAGCTTGTCGGAAAAGATTATATAATCTTGAAGTACTACTTAGTGCGAAATCACTTTCTGATTGCAAAACAGTTGATAATAACAGTTGATCAGAAAATGAAAAAGATTTGGATAAGTTCGCAACGCGTTAGAATTATAGAAGCAAAAGCCGAAGAGCGGTTGAGTCATCGTAGGCAATTCCGAGCCGATAAGCAGGAACCGGTTCGCGGTCGGGAATTCCGAGAAAGCATTCGAGCTCGGACATAGAGCGATTACAAGCAGCCCACCACTTGAGAGAAAAGACATATAATGAGTGAGATGAGTTCCACAGGACTTGGTTTATGAGTGGAAATGACATTTTTCAGAGTTTGCTGAGTTTGAGGTCCTTGAGGTGCTATTGGATTCAGGGAAAGCACTCTACAGACGTGACATCAGTCAGAGTAGTCGCAGAACCGCAGAAGAATCCAATACTCCACGGACAGCGCACACAAAGGACGGGATCTACAAGCACGCGACAGCAGTAGGCAAACAGAACTGCCGATACAGAAAATGGAAGTGGAAAAAGAAACAGACGGTAGCCATGGACCTTCCATGAAACATGAGCAGATGAAGGCCGAGAAAGCGTTGGAGGACCAGACCAATATATTGCCTGCGTCGAGAGTGCTGATTGTGTTTGCAGCAATGTCATGTTCACTGTTGGTCAGCTACATTGATCAGTCCGCACTCGGTGAAATGTTACCTGCGATTGGCGAGGATCTAAACGCAGAGACAACTGTGTCGTGGGCGTCGACGTCGACCATGATTGGTAACACGACCTTTCAGGTGCTGTATGGCCGACTTTCGGACATTTTTGGCCGAAAATACATCTTCCTCTCCGCATTGCTAGTTTTTTTCATTTCAGACTTGTGCTGCGGATTTGCGCAGACGCCTGCTCAGCTCTATGTCTTTCGCGGTTTCTCGGGTATCGCTTCGGGAGGTATCAACGCGCTCACGATGATTATCATTTCCGACATTGTCACCCTCCAGCAGCGAGGCAAGTACCAAGGAATTCTCGGAAGCACCATTGGAACTGCAAACACCGTTGGTCCGTTCATTGCTGCGGCCCTGATCGACCATTCGTCCTGGCGAACTCTGTTTTACATTATTGGTCCTTTGGGTCTGGGCGCGCTCATCGTTGCATACTTTATCATCCCGCTGAAGCTCAGTTCAGGCCACTACGTTGAGAAGCTCAAGCAAGTCGACTTTCTGGGTATCTTGGTTTCCTCGATATCTGTCATTTTCCTGCTGATTCCCATCACCAGCGGTGGCACCACTTGGGCATGGAACAGCGGGTTTGTAATTGCCTTCTTCTGCATTGGCGTTCTCGCCTTAGTTGTGTTTATCTACATTGAAGCACGGATCGCCAAGCTTCCAATGATTCCACTACAACTGTTCAAGAGCAAGATCCGATCGGCTATGTTTATCCAAATTTTCTGTTCCGGCGCTGTATACTATGTGCAGGTCAGCTTCTTACCAGTTTACTACCAAAACGCGCGGGGATATTCAAAGATATTTTCCGCCATCATGCTACTGCCAATGGTCATGCCTCAGGCGTTCGCGTCGTCGCTTGCCGGCATTTTCATTAGCAAGACTGGCAGATATGCGATCGTGATCTGGGTTGGATATTTGTTCCTCACGATAGCAACGTCAGTCCAGCTAGCCATTTTCAATGACCACACCCGGTCCGGTTTTCTGGCGATTCCACTCATTATTCAGAGCATAGGTATTGCATTCACTTTCCAGCCATCTCTGATAGCGTTACAGGCAAATTCATCCAAAGCCAACCGAGCAGTCATCATCTCGGTCCGCAACGTCGTTCGGTCCATGGGCGCAGCAGTAGGTCTGGCCATTGCATCCGCATTGCTTTCGAACGTTTTGCTCGGTAATATTCCGGACGACGTTCCTGATTATACTAAAAGACAGATGGCCGAGAGTGTCTATGCGGTCCCCGACTTGAGCGGCCTAAGTGCGTCTCAGGTGCGCTCTGTGAGAAAGGCATACGCAACTGCTCATCGTGCTATCTTTGCTTACATGGTTCCCATGATGGCTATATCACTGCTGCTCTGTGTGTTTGTCAAGGAAACTGGGTTAGAGCGTAAGGAGGAGAAGGAAGCGGCAGCGGCAGCAGCGGCGGCAGAGGCGGCGGCTATTACAGCAGGAACAGAAGCGCTAAATGAAGAGCAAGTACAGACAACAATGGAGAAGTCAAATGGAGAAGAGGATATCACAGATATAAACACGGTAGAAGATTCGGAGTCGATGGAGAAGATAGAAGATATCGAAGCGCAGCGAGAGAAATATTAGACTCCAAATTTGCATAGATATAAATTATTTGATATTTGAACAAGCGCTGTATTTTAAATTGCAATTATATTTTGGGTATTGTTGAGAAGTGTACTTTTTAGTGTAGCTGGTTTACCATTAATGGTTATATATTTGCATGTTATTTTATTTATGGATATAATGGGATATGCGATGATTCTTGGCGCTCTCTCCAGAAATTGGTCTTAAGTATCTGGTAAAGTAATGAGAATTGTGTGCGGAATGCGTTGGCTGAATAGACTACTTTTCTGGGCTTATAATGGCTCTAGTAAACTATCGGGATCAATCGAGGTTCAAGATTAAGGACTTCTATTGTCTGGAAAATATGTGCTGGTTCTCGTTCACCGAGTTTGGATGAGACATGTACACTGGCTTTCGTGCCTAGACAACCAGATGAAATAGACATGGCATATTGCTGCAGTAGTAAAGAGCTTTCATCGAGAATTCTGAGAGAGCGATCAGAGACATATAGATCTTTTCAACCTGGTTTCCGGGTATCCGGTCGGTAGTAGGACGGAACAGAACTGTGATAAATATGAGCCCGCACCTTCACTGGTCAAATTGCAGGTGGCTGCATTAGATCATAATTTGGGTATTTAGTACTCTTTGGAAACCCATTTATGAAGGTAGTTGCGAAGGAAGTCCGAGCTGAACAGACTGTTCACTCTTTCCTCAGGATGTAATGTTCGGAGAAGCAGCACAGATTATCGCTAGAACAAATAATCTAAAGATTCATCAACAGAAGGGTGTGTATTTTACAGAAAGCCGGAGAAATCTAGTGTGGAAGTCTAGTGCGGAAGTAGAATAGGGAAATAGTGAATGAGGGCTTCACCACAGCGCAAGATTGATGTGGGTCATCGATTCCAAAGGCTAGTGATCTGACGGCGGAAAAATGGACCCTGTACTTAGGACTTTTGGTCGACCCATGAAATATGTATTTTATTGCAATCTTAGATTTACGCTCCGACGGGCCGCGTTCAGTGAAACACCTATGATAAGATAGCTGGATTATGACTTGTGAAAATCTCTCTTCTGACGCTGTGAACAGTTGCATGCCGCCAAATCAATATCGCTGTCCATGCGTAAAACAGTATGTGTCGATAAGAAAGTGGACGAACTAGCAATGAACTGCATAGATGTGCGTTGTGCTGCAGAGCACGTTCACTAGTTCATGAACTTATGAACAGTCGGACGGCCCAGGGAACCTGCAACGGCCCAAATATTCCGTCAGCGAGCTCACCGACAAAGAAATTGGCAATTCAAGCTAATATAAGAGCGAAACATGTACGATTAAACAAAGAAATAAGAACACTAGCACACTAGATATCGAAAAGACAAAGTTAAAGTTCCTTAGAGGTCATCCACGAGACAGATTACGTATCGCTATTGTCGAGTGGCCCTTGTGCGGCTCAATTCCAAAGGCGGGCGTTGAGAAAAGTGAATTCTAGCTGCAGAACGCTGCACCGAACAAAGAACGCAGGAAACGATCGTGAGAAATTAACTGGTTCTCTCAATCTCCTCTCGCGAATGCCTGCCAACCTAAACATCCTTACTCAATGCAAATTAGTGCTCGCTTTATCGTCCTCGTCTCGGCCTCGTATTACCAGCCAAGTCGCAGCCAGGTCGTTGTCCAAACAGGAAACCATATTATCCTCGATCGACGTCATGGACCAATTCATCTAATTTATGCACTGCATGTGGCGCAGCCTATTTCGCAGCCGGGCCGAGTGCGTTGCCATGGCAACTTTGTACGGCGAGCGGCCGTGCAAGCCTAGAGAATGAAACACGATCAGCCGCGCGCTAGTCTTTAAAGCGACTAAACTAGGAACTTGGCGTGGCTATGGTGGCTGGGGATCACAACCAGACAAGCTCATGCAAAACTTTGGCTCCTGTCTCGTGACCTGTGTTTTGGACGGCCGACTGTTGAGAGCCCGTCGTGAACAGATATAACGCAGTGGGACGGACGGGCTATTTTATTTTTGGCCGGATTTTCGAGCCATCGATTTGGCAGACGAAGACACACGACGATTCCAGAGAGACGTCTGGTTCGAATACATACAATCAAGTCTTCCAGAATATAAGAAATAATTTGGCTGCCATGGTCCCGGAAACTGTCGACGAGCGCATTATCCAGGAACATCTTCTGCGAGACAAGTTCTACTCGTCAGACTACTCTGGAGGACTCGCCGTATCGTCGTCAACCCAGAACTCGCTCCTTGCAGCCGGCGCAAACGATGTCGCCGGATTCGCAGGTCTCGCAGGCGTCGTTCTGTTCATTTTTGTTGGTGGATCGATGATATATGTGGTGTTGAAAGGTGGGTTGTTGCAGCACCGCTGCTAGATAAGTCGCTTGCGTCGCACGGCGACTGCAGCGCACCGTAAACTCTGCAAATGCTAACCACCATCCAGCCCTTTCGACTAGAAGGAAAGATAGTCTTCTGCCGGTCTCGGTGACGCCTCCGCAACAAGCAAGTCCGACATTCAGTGCGATTTCGCCGGCGTCGTCTTCGTCGTCAATTTTCAGCTCTCCGGGCTCTGGGGTGTACCAGTCCAAGGAGAGGTTTGTCAAGCCGGTCGGTGCCTTCGAAAAGCTTTTCGCGCTCATGTCATCCGAGGACCGGTTGCGAATGGATTGAAGCTATTACTATTACGGTTGTGTTATGATAATCTTTTCATATTTTTATAACACTGTGGTGCTACTCTATGTCATGTTTTGCATATCATTGTTGCTTGTGCTTGGTTTTGGCGTTTGATCATTTTTTTTCATCGTGTTTGTTTCGTCATGCATCCTGCATATGGTGTATAACCGCATAATCGTCCTCAATGTTATACACTTGAACTAATTGGAATCCGAGGAGTTCCATCATGATTTTTTCTTGTTTTCTTTTCTGATCTTTTATTTTTGTTTCTGGTTTTTGCATCTTTTGTCGCAGGTCGCTTATTTTTTAACGTCTTATAATATCTACAGCCTCAGTCTTTAGTTGCGCTCACGGTTGTTGCAGTCACAAAATCTGGGCTTATCTGTGGTCGCCCCTTGCAACAACCCTTATCCTGCTCGGTTTGCTCGAGCTCGTGGCCAGTTCGTTTTAATTCAGTTCTCTCGTGGCTTTGCGGTGACGCTGGTTTTATGACGTTTAAAGAGTTGGTGGAGCCTAACTTTATCTATTTTTTATTATCGTGCGCTATTGGGTGATCTGGTATCGTTTTGGATGCTCGAGCATTGAGATTAATTGACGATGACGATGGATGAATAAAGTGAATGTGGAAGAATATAAGAAGACGAATGGAGGTAATTGGCCGAGTCGCATCGAATATATTTTGCATGTAGAAGTTGAAGCGTGGGATAGAAGGTATAACTACATTCGAGTAATGTGAAAGGTTTTTGATTTCATCAACTTGCAAGAACTTCTGTCGTGCAGTAGACTATTTCTAGAAGCGATTTACTTTATTACTGAGATCTCACTGGTCATCTGAACCGAGCACTGCTTTCTTGTGAATCTATGGATATTATTGTTCGTATTCCCAGTGTTCCTGAAGATCGCCGACGTTGGCTTCGACGTTGCGAAGAATGGGCATTTGTCAAGGAATAAAAATAGACCGAATATAAATAGAGATTTTCTTAATTTTACATACATTTATTTTTATCTCTATTTTTTTCCTTTCTTGTATTTATATATTTTGCATAATTATTTTTGCATTTGTAGATAAAAAAATAAGCCCTCAATAGTGAAGAGAATCCAGACTGGGCATCGCCAGATTTGGAATAGTGATAAAGCTGAGACCTCTTGTTTACAATCTTCCTGATCGGGTACTCTGTTTATTTCGCTGGCTGGCTGGTTCATCTCGACGAGACATCCATGCAAAGAAAAGTTTTTCCATGCTATCAATGAAGCTACCGAGATAGAGTAGAACGACATAGCAACATGTGAATAGCAATATATGTCAGTAACTATTCATGCTGAACGTAATGCTTCTGTTACTGAAGCCGAAGAGTCAGACTGGAAATCTGACCATTGCCCATCCAATAGTGCACTCGTTCCAATCAGGTAGCATATGCCATGAGTTTTTTTGCTGTATATTTAATTTCCTTACCGTGTAACAACTTCGTATATTATGTCGGAACTACATGGGGTAACTTTCGACGAAATTTACACTCAACCACAAATGCTTGAGATGCGCTGGCATGGTTCCGCTGGCATGGTTCCTAGTTCACGTCTATATCGATGCAGCTAGATTTACGTGTCTTTAGATAAATCTGCATAAATAGTTAAACAGTGCTCAACTAGCCGGATTATAGGGGCAGACTGCACCGTTCAGACTGAATCTGAATAGGTATTGGATTGGGACTCTACTACTTTTCTATAAGACGGAGTTAACAGGATAAAATGACGATATTATATACGATCGACGCCCTTCAACGTAGAACTGGACTTGTCCTTGGAATTCTTTAAAACAAGTCTAATTTTCTCTATCTAAACAACTAAAAGAATCTCAAAAGATTTCTTCAGACTCTATCCAGGTCAGACGATCAGCAATGAATTGCAAATTTTCTTTCTCACGACACCTGTTCGGTACTCGATCCCTCGGCGTTCCTCTCACGTGATCAATTTTTACCCCGACTATTTCACGTGACGAGGTTGAGATGTGACATTGTATATCTCGGATGCAGAGATCTCGGGGAAGACTTCATGAACAAAAGCACAACGTCTAGATGGCAAAGGAAGCACCGAAAATCGTTCAACAGCCGATGGACGACGTTGCAGTGCAGCCAGAATCTTCTTCTGGCTCCGCGTCTGGTCCGGAGACGTCGCCCATCAGCGTAATGATCTCGCGACTTGCGATCACGCCGATCCCTGCGTGGACGTTTTCGACTGCATGTGAGCACTATTTTGACCCCGAATAATTGGGCAAACTGGACTAACGAACCTCGATAGTGCTTGCAACTACTCCGCGGGCAAGATCAATTCCGGGATATCTGCCTCGGCCTCTGAGCTGTGTTGGGTTCAGCTCGCTCATCGGCCTTGGAGGATACATGATTTTTGATGGCGATCCAGTTAACGGAGGAGGTTTCATCTCAGGTATTTACTACAGTTTTCCCGGCGTCTGCGTCAATACCTTACTCTAAGGTCTCTCAGATAGCTTCTGTCAAGACGATACACTAAAACTAACAAATCAGCTTGGAGTATCATGTATCTTATGGCTAATGGACAGCATGGATTCCGTGCAATCCGCCATCCTTGGGCAGCCGTGCTCAGTCTGGCAGCTGCGGGCAACGCAGCCATGTACGGCAAAGAGTTTTTCTTTCCGGATCCAGATGCCTTGCGAGTCTAATTGTTATCATTGGATGAAATATATTTAAGCTATATCTTACTGTATAATCACAAATCAAATAATATCATCAGCAATCTTTTGTAATCTGATCATCTACATCTTCACATTAAAGATACTTTGGTATACCAGCTCGAAGTCAATTCGTGGCGCAGGAGGTTGCAGTAGCTGTCTCGGGGTCAAACCCACCTATAATTATTACTTCTAAACCTTCAATATTGCCCCATCTAAATCCCCACAATAATTATACTCCCAACCGACGCCCCTTACCAAGGTCGTCGTCCTGAATCTCTTTCCTGATTGATCATGGGCCATCGTCATTGAGGTTTTCTGTAATTTGTCGTCGACTTTCTCCTGAAATTCTGCTACAACTTCACAGTTTCGTCTGGATTTTTGACCTCGGACCCCTTCTTTCTATTACAGTTTTCAGCCGGACTCATTCTGATTCATACAGATCTCGACTAGAATGCATTCAGTAGGCTTGAGCTGGCTGCTCCCGCATCGCCCGAGAAGCCTGGCCTATCTACTTGGGTTCGGTGCGCTGTACTTGGTTCTGTTTGTGGCCGATTTTGTCGCTGCCTCTTCGTCTGAGTCTGCTAAAGATTTCTACGTTTCTTCGTTGCCTGGTGCGCCGTCGAGCGGGTCGCCACGGATGTATGCTGGGTGAGTTGACTTGCGTAGGTCTGGCTGCAAGGCCTTCGTCTGACTGATCTGGTGATGTTTCATCTTAGCTAATGTCCCAGACACATCGAGATCAAGCCGGAACACAATGGCAATATTTTTTTCTGGATGTTTGAGAACGAGCACATTGCTGAGAAGCAGCGAACGGTGATCTGGCTCAACGGTGGGCCCGGTTGCTCATCCATGGACGGAGCCATGATGGAGGTTGGTCCCTATCGTGTTAACAAGGATGGCACATTATATTTCAACGAAGGCCGCTGGAACCAATACTCAAATATGCTTTTTGTCGATAATCCAATTGGAACCGGCTTCAGCTACGTCGACACGGACAGTTATTTACATGAGCTCGACGAGGTATGTATTTAGATTTTATGTGCTATTGCTCCTAGTACTCTTAGTCTTTGTAATTGCTGCTGACTGCTCAGATGACTGCGGACTTCCTGACTTTCATGGACAAGTTTTTCAGCATATTTCCTCAGTATCTGGCCGATGACCTCTACATTGCTGGTGAGTCGTACGCGGGCACTTATATTCCTTATATTGCACAGGCAATTTTGGATAGGAACAGTAATTCCACTTCAACGGACGTGAGATACCCTTTGAAAGGAATTCTCCTAGGCAATGGCTGGATCGACCCTGTCCGGCAGTATCTCTCATACGCTCCGTTTGCTTACCAGAATGGGCTGATCAAGAGCGACAGCACCAGCGCACGCAAAGTCGATGCACAGATTGACAAATGCGTCAAGGACCTGAGCGATAACGGCGTACGGATCACAGTCGACTCTTGCGAAGGCATTCTGGACATCATTTTAGAAGAATCAAAGCTATCGAAGGCAAAAGATAATAAAGTTTGCTACAACATGTACGACGTCCGCAAGTTCGACACGTATCCGGACTGTGGTTCAAACTGGCCTGAGGACCTTGAATCCGTGACCCCATATCTACGGACGGACGAGATTAAGGCTGCCCTTCACATCAATGTTAACAATAAGCCCGGCTGGTCCGAATGTTCCGGTGCCGTCTCCCGCGAGTTTACAGCGAAAAGGTCAAAACCAACTGTTGACCTGCTCCCCGGAATTCTTGAGCAGATCCCCGTGCTTATGTTTAATGGCGACCAAGACATGATTTGCAATCATCTCGGAAACGAAGACCTAATCGGTAAGATGTCCTGGAGTGGTGCAACCGGCTTTGAAGAGGCCGCAGGTGGCGCCTGGGCACCCCGGTTGCCCTGGACATACGACGGCGAGCCTGTAGGATTATACCAGACTGCGCGCAATCTGACCTACGTCTTGGTCTACAATGCTTCTCACATGGTTCCTGTCGATCAGCCTCTGGCTGCGCGAGACATGTTTCACCGGTTTTTGGGGGTCGACTTTTCCCACACTGGTGAAGTCTCGAAAGGCGTTGTCGGTGATGATAATTCGACTACGCCGTCTGACGACAATGACAATGACAGCAGTGATCAGAAGGACGAAAACGACAAAATTAAAGACGCCATGCGGGCTGCTTACTTCCGTGCCGGCGAGCTTGCCCTTGTTATTGTTTCGCTAGCCGCGCTTGGATTTGCTGCATTCTTGCTCTACCAGCGCCGTGTTGCCAGACTTGGTGGTTATCGGACCGTCGGATTTGCCAAGCAAGATACCATGATACGTCTTGAAGATGGCACAACGACCACTGCTGCAGCGGCAGCGGCATTTGGGGATCGGAATTCAAGTTCGACAACTGCTCCTGCTCGTGCGGTAAGCAATCCAAGTCAGTTGAGTCATGGAGAAGACAACGAGTTGGATGAACTTGTTGTTGAGAGCCCACTTGTCACCTCAGATGAGATGGAGCGGAGATTGGTCTACCAAGAGCCTTCTTCGCGATCGTCGGATGAGTTAGGGTCAGAATCGGAGCCGTCGTTGGCTCGGCCGTTGTCAGTGCGGTCGTCGAGTGAAAGTAGGTGATTGTTACTGATGCTTGGTTGATAGATTGTTAAGTGAATGGTAATGCATTGAATTGAACATATTTACATTGTATATCGTATTATCGCTAACTCTGTTATAAATCCATGTAACCTATTATTATTTATCCATATTCTGATTGTACTGTATATTTTTACGTCGATATGGTATATAGGATTTGATAGAGGTACTTTATACTCTATTGTACATTCTATATCCGATTAATAATATCCTCAATTTCCTTAAAATTGTACGCTACATAATTATATATATATTGCCTATTGTGTCAATCTTTCAATCCAATGCAAGCCGATGTATGCCTACTTGTATATATCTAATATATGTTCTAGCATACGTAGCTAATATTCCAAGTAATGATTACATAATCACATCGGATGTGCTGGGAGAGCGTGGCCAGTTGACTTGAATTCTTCTACTGCCATATTTGCGTTAAGTTTATTGCATTATATTATATTCAATTATGTCCATAGATTAATAGGACTATTGCATTTGATTGGATAATATATTGATACAGTTATCACAGAAACATACCGCGATAAACGTCAGACCGTATACGCCTACAACAGACAGCAAGCATAAGAAGGAATTAGGAAGACCAACGAATAGATCACGACCAACAATCAAACCAACAAACTAAATTAAAGAAACTGCAGACAACGTGTAAGTGGGAGACGAATTACTGGTTTATTAGTTCAACGTGCAAGTATTCTACATAACCCGTCCGGCATTGCAAACACTCCGGACTGCATCGCTGAAATTTGTCTTCCCTGTTCCATCTACTAGACATGTCTACTCTATGACCTAGTGATCTTGTCATTTCGTCAATTCATCAATTTTAATTGAATTGAATTGACTGATTGATTGTTGATCGATTGATTATTTGATTGATATAATATCGCGCTGACATTGCGGATTGAGTTGGATATACTGTTACTGGATTTGCGATATTGCTGATTGCAAGTAATTTAGAGCAAATCGCAATGCCGGCCGTCGACGGAACTATTTCTTCGTTTCTGGATGCGATTCAGGAGCCGGATGGTTCTGTCTCGCCCGGAATAAGTCAAATAACTACTACTAATACTGTCACTACCGTCCCAGGACAGACACACGCACAGCACAATTTGAAGGACCTGGCAGTCCCGGAGAACTTCTCGATGGTTGTCCCTGGGATATACCGGAGCTCGTTCCCGCGGGCGGAGAACTTTGAGTATCTCAAGAGCAAACATTTCAAAAGCATTTTGTAAGTTTTGTGCACCCGTATTCCTTTCCCAGCCAACTGTACTAATTTATCAGGGTTCTCGTCCCCGATCCTTATCCGGAGGAAAATATGAAATTCATGAAAGAAAACAACATTCAGTTTTTTCAAGTCGGCATGTCAGGAAACAAAGAGCCGTTTGTGAACGTATCGGACGACACGATCACCAAGGCACTGAAAATAGCAATAAACCCAGCCAACCACCCGCTGCTGATTCATTGTAACCGGGGCAAGCACCGGACAGGATGTTTAGTGGGGTGTATCCGTAAGCTCCAGGATTGGTCGCTGACCATGATTTTTGACGAGTATCGTCGGTTTGCTCATCCTAAAGTCAGACCGCTGGATCAGCAGTTCATTGAACTGTACGACGAACGCGAGGTTGTCTTGCTAGGAAGAGTGTACAAGTGGTTGCCCATCAAGTGGTATTCTGCGAATCCGAAGAGCGGTTCGCATGCTGCTTTTAGAACATGTAATGGGAGTGTGATTGGAAATGCAAATGCAAATGCAAATGCAAATGGAAATAGGAGGATTTCGTCCATGGCGAGTTTAGATTCAGTTAATTTGTGATTAATCCATTATTTTACACTGTTGTACACTACCCTCATTTCCTCCTACAGATACATAATTATAATCATATCACTCCGGACGACCGCCGCGTAACTCGTTTTTCAAAGACCGGGATCGGACTTGACAGCTGCTGTCGGTCAGAAGACCTCGTCGACGATCTTGTCAATCGCATGAATGTTTTCTCATTTGCAATCCTGGGAACCGTGTTGGATGTTGGAGGACTAGAATCAGTAAAAGACCGAGTTCGCATCGAACTACTCTGCAAAGGCGTCCGTAAAATTCTCGGTTGCCGAAGTGCACTGGATTGTCGTCTACGCACCATTTTGTCATCAGCATCATCTTGTTCCCGAGGACTTTCTTGCGCAGGGGGATCCTGATGGAGTCGTTCGCGACGTCGATATCGCTGATCACGCTCCGATGGATTAGCCTCTCTTGCAGACCTCTTCCCATTCGTACTTGGCGTTGCGGATTCGGACACTGATGCGGGCCGGGATTGGGGTTGGGATTGGGCGGAATTCGAATGTGGTGGATCTGTGGTTTTCGACTTTTTGTTTGCCATAACTGAGATTGAGGGAGATGCAATGCTCGCAAGGCTCGTCGAGGCAAAGCTAATTGCCTTATTTGCAAGAAAATCTCCTGACTTTTTATATCCCGCCTCATAATGTGTTTTACCATTCAACTCTGTCCGAGCAGCCTGATTCTGCCATGATAGAAATTGGAAACCATTTCCCTTTCCAAGTTCAGTCTCATTTTGGTTAGGTTCCTGAATGTTTCGTTTTCGCTGTCGCTGACGGTTCGTGCGTCGGGGTTCGTCTTCGGGAGCTGGTGTATCGCGTGGGGTAGATGTTGGCGTCGGTGTCGATGCTGGGGTTTGAGATTTTGTCGAGAGCTCTGTCGTTGTCATGGGAGCCAAATTCAAACATCTGGCCCTGATTGGCGATTCAATACGTGTGCGCCGAATCTCGATATCCTTTTTGAGTTTCGCTTCCCTTATTCCCTTGCTTGCAAGCCATGCGAGCAACTCGTCCAATACTTCGACTTGGTCAATATAACCCCAATCATCTGATCCATTGAACTGGTTTCCCTGATCAGGGATCTCAAGCTTCTTGCGGGAGTCGAGGGTCATCTCTCCGTACGCAGCCATACCGTTTTCAACAAAAACTTTCAAGTCTTCTTCGCTTGGTCCTTGGATCCAAAGACGGCCCATTAAATATCCTTTTGGGCCCAAATCTGTTGGCAAACCGTTGTTTTCAAACCAGTAATATCGATTGTAATACCTATCCCTGCCCAAAGGTCGCATCCTCTGACAGTCGATCCCGCGCAGATCAATCTCAGCCTGCCTAAGCGCAACGTGACATTTCTCGACCTTCTTATGCGCAGTTTCGAGGGAAGACACTAATTTCTTGTAGTCGGCATTTGTCTTCAATAGTTGAGCGTCAACCTCATCTCTTGTTGGTGGTACCTTAGTACTTCGAAGTTTGATCTGGTCAGGTTCTTCCTCTGCATCCTGTGTATCATCAACCTTTGCAGGCAGATATGTCTCGCGCTCTTCATCTAAAGCTCGGATATGCTCCAGCAATGCTTTATGTTCTTTATGTGTATCCAGGCGTTCGCGGCGGATTCGTGTGCTCTCCTCCATGCAGTACTCGATATGGTCTCGGACAACACTACAGTCCCGCACCAACTCGACCAAAATCTGCAATACTTGCAACTTGTCAACGCTACTCAGCTGCTGATATCGGCTCCTGGCTGTCTCAAGCGTAGCAGGCATGTCTAGTGGCGCAACGAAATCAACGATTCTGCTGCACATCTTTGCCCACTTGTCGACGTAGGAAATTGTGTTGAGAATGTTAATTATGATGAGTTCCATACTCCCCCCAACAAATAAGCATCGCTGAAGTCGCTCTTTCCAGCCTCCTTCGCGCCAGCGCGTCATTTCTTTCAATCGATTGCTTGCTTCCTCGTCTTCATAGTCATCATCATCATCATCATCATCATCTTGTCCTTCGTCCTGATTGTCTGTTTCTTCACCTTCAGAAACTTCAATCGAATTTTCGGTCGACTCAGCCGGATTCGAACCTTCCTTCGCCTGAAAATTCGTTGGCAGATCAATGACCAATTCAGGAGAATCTCGATCGACTATGAGCTTTAGCAAACAACAGTGAATCTCTACAAATAGTTCGCAAGGATGTTCGTCGATATACGGATGGAGCAAACATCCCAATAAGTCGTCAAACGAGAAGGGATCAATGGTCAACGGTTCATGAAAAAAATTGAGAAATGTCCAAACCTCCAATAAAGAAGAAATGCAAGACTGAGGAAACATAGATTCGATTTTGAAGTGCGGCCGCGTGGATGGCGGATCAAGCAGTGGAATTAGGTCCAGGTCTTCAAACGAGACAGGTCGCTTGTTTGTAGCCGCTTGTAATTGTCGTTCGCGCTCCCGATTTTGTTGTGCTTCCTGTTGCTGTTTTAGATGCTGCTGCTTACGTTCAAGCTGCAAGCGCTGCTTTTCTTGTTTGCGTTGCAATTTCAGTTCACGCTTTTCTCGAGCTATCCGTTCCCGTTCGGCTTGGCGCGAGGCCTGAGCAGCTTGCCGTTTTTGCTCTCGAGTCGGCTTGCGCGACAAAACTGTTGGTGACACCGGAGGAGTATGAACTGAAAGGGGGTTGTCGGTAGGCGCGTGATGGGTCGGAGAAGAGTGTGCAGGAGCAAGATGGGCAGAAGGAATATGAGACGGGCTAGTGATATTGTTCGCTTTTGAAGAAACTGATTTTTCAGAAAGTTTTCCAGATATCGATTTATCAGAAATAGTACTGTCCAAAATAAGTTTATCAGGCTTGCTAGAGGGCAATGCGGATTTAGACGAATTATATCGTAGATGGGGAGGAAGAGCAGTGTCGATGCGATACAGATGAGCATATTTCGGCTTCACAACCCAAGGCGCACCGGCCCAAGGATCCCTTGAAGAAGCATTTTTGATAAAAGTCCTGAGCATTGATTTCGAAAAGCGCTTCCGGTCACGGGAAAGCTGGGAGCCGTCGACAACATCCTCCTGGCCGTCACGGCCGTGGCCAAGCATTTCGACACGGTACTTGGCGTAAGCTGGTCGGGCCTGGCCATTGGGCAGAAGTATTGCGTTAAACTGGGCCTTTTCGCGGATGACAACCTCTAGCTTGTCATTATGGATGAGGGCAAAAGCGTGTTCACCTGGATAGAAGTCGGACTTGAAAGTCTCGTAGACCTCGTCGACAAGATGGTCAAGACGCGGGGTAGTTGAGAACTGGAGGCGACGAAGAACGGGCTCTTTAAGAGATTCGGGAAACAAACTGTCGACACTGCGAGAACCCGAAATTTCTGAATCAAGCGCGTCCCAATAAGACATGTTGGAATGACCTGTGAGCTCGCAAACAAATCTGTGTTGGTTGTAGAAGTCCAGACGACGCAGATAGGCATCGTAGTCGAGAAAGTATTCACCGGTCCGCTGGATATACCAGACGCCTATTGTCGGACTCAGATTTTCTGCGTCGGGGGCGGGGAGCGGTCTGACGATCTTCCGCTTGAACAGCACCTATACACGTTAGACAGGGTGGATGGGGGCGCAGACGAAGAGAAGGAATGGAAGCAGGAGCAGGCCAAGGTGATCTTGGCCGATCTGCAAGTCGCGATGGAAACAGAAGAGCAAACATAAATAGAAGCGCCAACGCAATAGATGCGAACTTGTAGCCCCGCAAGGGCAATAACAACGTACCATGAGAAGGAGGAGTGGTTGACCCACGGCGCGTAAGATTATTTGTTGATCAAAGGAGCAGAAATACGAAGTCGATGACGAACGAAACAGGAAAAAACAGGGGATTCTAGCAGATCCAACCAGCCGAAACTCAGCAAAAATCGAACAACAATGAGCAGCTCGCAGTACTCGTCTGGCTCTTGCTAATCCGGGCGGGTGTGAAGACAACCAAAACCCGCTGGCTCCGGCCAAACAGGAAATGGTCGAGGTTGGGAAAGATTCCCAGTTCCCACGGACGAGAACCGCGTCGAGTTAACTATGAGGAAACGCAGTTCTGGCCACACAGAGACTGCACCACATGGTATAATTGTCTAATTTTGGGATATTCTATTGTTCATCTCTATCTCCTTCCATTTTTATCTTTTTTATTGCATATCTCTGATCAGCTTCCCCTCCATCCTTTCATCTTGTCCGCCATCTTGAGTCCCTTCTTCGTCTAAAGCGATGACCGCACGAGCCGCACATCAAGCCGCAGTCACGTGGACCACAGCGCTTGCGGCGTTCCGCGTGCTCTTAGCCCTGACCCGTACCCAAGCCCGTACCCAAGCCCTCACCCTAACTATCGACAAGGCAATACAATGCGACCTGGATATAAGGAATTGAGAGCAACATCTAGACGACTTATTGATTACTTTAGGCTGAGAAAATTCCATAATGCCGTCCAAAACCTCGCGATTAGAAATCCTTGTACTAGCTGGCCAATTGCACGTGATGGGAGTCGACATCACCTGTAAGGATATGGCTGCGCACTCCGAGCCGACCTGTGGGTGTCTTTGTCAAGGCATATACTGACAAATTCAAGGGTCTATAGCTATTCATCTTTATACGGATCTATTGGTATGGGTTAGAGGTTGAGGAAGGCGTACTAGATCAGTTACATATACAAATCATGTATTGAAGGAATATATATTTCAAAATCAGTCGAGAGAATAGATGATGTATATTGCGGGTGTATACCAGGACATAGTCGCGGAATATTAAGAGTTTTTAGATTTTTAAGCAAAAGATTTTTCTTTGTAATCTCTCTTGTAACGAAAGTCGCTCTTAAACGGTTACCCCAGAATGTAGACTAATCCGTTCTGTACAGCTATTAGCTTTTTTCCGAATTGGCATTGGTTTTATGGTCGTTTATTGAAGTACTGTTAAGACAAATTAGCAGAGCACTGTAGAATTGATAATATGAGTTAAGAGAGAGCGAAAAATTGAGCGTTCGCTGCTGGATCAAGTTTGTCCAATGCTACCAACGGATTCTGCCGTAAACTCGAGTTAAAGCTTCTGTTTCCCGTCGGATCTTAAACTGATGTAGAATAAAGATTGTCAAATGTTTGTCAAGCTGGCCATATTTGAATGGCCGACTCTTCGGATTTGTCTGAAACAAGTGAGTCATTGAGTCCCAGTTTTTTGCAAATAGCATCGGCATTTTATTTTACAATTACATCTACACATTCACAATTTTGGATAATATATCAAGACCTTGAATTTTAAAAAAGCCTACTAATGACTAAATTTGGCATACCAACTTAGGAAACGTGAAGTTTATTGATCTTGGAAGTTAATTTTCACCCAATGTTAGGTCTTTCATATTCCTGCTGAAGTTTTGAAGCACCATCGACTACCATCCATATCCATTTCAGTTGGTACAATATCTCAGTATTTGCCTTCCTTACGTGACTCCACACGACCAAACTAATATTATTTAACCTGATCGAAATATATATCCAAACTAGTTTTCCTCTGTTTATTGCCTGTATAGTATGTAGGCGCAGCTTCTATATATATTCAATATCACAAGCATGTTCGCGTTCTGACTGGCCGATATACACGCGCACATCAAGCTGCAGTAGCTTGAGTGTCGTTGCAGCCATTTGTCTGAATAGTTAAGGATGGCATCACTGTAGCTTCAGATTAAAGGTCACTAATAGATATTGAGCCGATTAAATTAACGTTGCGTAAGTTGATGTCGATGTCATGGAGCAAATCAACCTCCCCTTGTCACGCCTTCCTTAGATTCTATTTTGATCCCGCGCAATCGCTCCTCAACATCCGAGAACTCAGAAACGGCGTTCTTTTCCTTTGACTGTGCCTCACTCTTGCCACCGTCCTTTTCCACCTCTTGTTGGACTTCTGCGTCAATATCAGATAGATCACCCGCAGGCACGTCAGTCTCCTCGCACCCGCACTTATATCGTTCCCCGATCTCGTTACAGTCAAAGATCTCTTTCCCCAGGCGAGCGTTGACCTGATTATGTATGTGGCATCCCCATTGCGAGGCCGCGATACGGCCCGACGTCTGCGGAGGAAACTGCTTCAGCAGTTTCTGGAAGTGTGCAGCACACTCTCCGCAAGGATAAACTCGCGAAAACAAGTAGATGTACGACGACAATGCTTCGCGCTCTTCAGCCGTCGGCCGCTCAGGATATCGGGCCAAAATAGTGTGCAACAGTTTCCAGCTGGCACGGCCGAGCTCTGCCTTGATCGTCTCGTTGCCCAGATGTGGCATGATCGGCCCTCCCATCGACACTTTCCGCGTGCCGACCGGAACTGGACCACCCAGAGGATCGTATTCAGTGGCATCCGATAGCTCAATCTTTGTCCGGCTCCGTACCCCAGAAACGCTGCTACTGGCTCCGCCGGCGCCTTCTCCTCTCATGCCCGTCACTAGTAGTGCCAGCACAACCACCAAAAGCACGACTGCGCCCATAGTCGTTGCTGTTCTTCTGCGATTCACTCCTCGTGCCATTCTGTAATATCTTATGATCTTACTTCTTGTACTATTTATTATATCTCTTTAATAAATCGACAATCTAATGCCATTTGTTCATTAATCATAATCTGGATCTTCCGAGCGAACAAGCCGCCCCTGCCCATGCAATAGTGATTACATAATGGAGGCTGACCTCACACTAAGCAATACGTGTTGAGTCTGAAACAATCTCCTCAAAAATGGCATCTACGCAAGTTGAAAACAAATGATTACGTCGTCTTCCCGTAAATCCACAGATATTTATTTAGCATTCACCGGTAATTGCAGTTACCGGGAAGAACCAGCGGAATTAAGGGACCGTAGAAATATTAATACAGAATCTGAAGTAGTTGAACACTTGAACTGAACTTGTAGAATCAAAAAAATCTCACACTCAAAATGAAAATCATCAAAGGAAGATAAACGAGCATAGATCAACTATATTGACCAATCGACGCTCGCAATCGGCCAGAAAAATATTAATTTATTTTTGTGTTAATTGCCAATAGGAAGAATCATTTTTACGAATCCAGCAGCAAAGAGAACGACGAAGGACCGTCACAGCGAATTTCCTTACTTCAATCCGAAACCACTGACTGAAATAGTGGTATTGATTGAAGGGATCGCCTTACAGCATATAACAGAATAAAAAGCACGCTTTTGACAGGAGATGACTTTGACGCTACTCATAAGTCCAATATGCTATTGTAGCCAAATCGAATTGAGGATCTGAATATGCTTCAAACATGCCTGTTTTGACGATATGCAGTTGCTACCGACCATCACAATCGGGAAACCCTAAAGTCTTCCCGCCAGTTGACTTGAAATGATAATAATGATATAATAAAAAAACTAGTAAAATACAATAATATATACAGTTATTCATTGCTCTCTACAACTTCATCGGCATTCACATGTCGCAACAAGGTCCGTCGTTTCAAATCTTCCCAACTATCGACCAGAGGCGCCCCCGAACGCTGCAGAAAGTTGAACAAGTCGCCGTCAAACACACCCGAACCTTCAGATGAACCTTCGTGTTCTGATTCGTGAATCTCTTCAGAGGATTCTTCGATTGTAGTTGCCGGATTAGGGGCTTCTGCTCCAGAACTCGATCCCGATTCAATATTAGATCCTCCAGACGATGTACCGGAAGATGTCGATACAGATATAGACGTAGATGTAGATTTATTCGCTTCCTCTTGTTCATGTTCCTCTGTATTAGCATCCTCCTTCTTGCCTGAATCAAGCTCAGGCTTATAATCCTCTTCTCCCCCACCAGAAACAAGACCCGGATGTTCTAGTACCTCAGTTTCGGCGAGTAACAGCTCATCGTCCTCGACTAATTCCGCATTGCGCATCCATCTCCGACGTCTCGTATACTTTCCGAAAGCGTCCTCCTTCGATGGTTTCTTCCATGTATTGTCGTAATACAGCCATCCCTCGTCGCCGGCGTTTCCTTCGTCGATACGCCAATTATCGTCAATCCAGCGCCATTTCATTCCTGAACCTTCCGCGTCCGGTAATGCAAACTCGGATGGTTCAGAGCACTCGTTGAGAAACTCGTCTGTCCACGCAGTCCGTTCGTATGCTAATAGATTGTCTGTCCAGCCGATCCCTAGCCACTTGCGCTGATTCTCGTAGACAACGTATGTGAATCTTACTGATTCGGACTTAGCTCCAGCCCGTCGTTTAAATCCGGACCTCAAGCCTGATAAATTGCTACTACTACTGATGCCGGCACCACCAAGAGCAGAGGAATAGCTCTTGCCGCTACCACCAGCCTTGAGCTCGACTTCAGGTCCGGAATTTCCTTGCTCCCCGGCCTCGTTGATCTTGCCCGGTCTCGATCCTGGCCGCCCGCTTCGCGAAGATTTATTCCGTTGTGTGAAATCAAGGCCTGTAAGGAAAAAAGTCGCTGATCTTACAGACCGTGATCGCCACAGCATTGTCCGAGTTACTCGGGCTGGCAACGAGTGATATGTCAAAACCAGTAAGCCGACAATCAAAACAAGTGTCCTTGGCGCGATGATCCTGATCATTAAAAATATATACACCGGTGTCAAAAACATTGCCGTGAATAGTAAACGCGTCAAGTCCCGATGTGTCATGGACATGCTCGTGATGGGTGCGAAAAACATGTCTAAACGGGTCGTCAGAGTAGATAGTCTGTGAACGATCGCATCCAAAGTTGGATGCTCGTCTTCCTCTGAAAGTATGTTAGTTCGATTCAGCTCCTGATACATCTCACACACTCACCTTGATCCACTTTCGCATTGACATACAAATACACGGTCAACCCGCCAGCAACGGCCAAGTGGCCCATGTAAACAACCACGGTCTCCCAATGCAAAACAAGAAAGGTCCAACCGGCAACCAGTAAAAATGATGCCCAGGTGTCGTCAGACGTCCAAGTGATTAGTGCCATGTAACGATCCGCCGCGACCAGATATGGATATGCCAAAGACAGCGCTCTTGTGATTGTTGGCGGCGTTTGTGCCAGTAGTGCGGACGTCTGTCGCACATGGCTAGAGTCTGGCGACACAAATGTCGCATAAGTAGATGTGGACGATACCGCTGTAGTAGCTCCTCCTGTTCCCGTTCCTGTTCCCGCTGACGATCCAGATAGTGTAGCTGTTGCGGTAGCTGTAGCACTCGATGCAATCGGCGCAACAGCCTGCGCAGTGTTTGGCGACGACATAGACATTAACCAAGGCGTCTCAAGCGCGGCCATATAGCGCTATCATCGCTATTTCAGCTATTCTGAGTTAAACAATAAGAGGGATATCAGTGATAAAATGAAAATAAACTGAAAACATCCATAACACCTCGGCTAATCTGGGCTTCTGTCCCCGGCTTTGGCGGGTCATATTTTCCGGTCATGTGACACATGATGTCACATTCAAATATTTTGATCATGTGATCTCATTTGACGATCTCAACAGATCCATATGCAGAACTACATATATAATAAGGCAGGCAGGATACGTCTGTATAATTTTTCTTACTTGTAAAATGTCTACAAGATATAGGAAGATACAGTCACAAACTCCACCACGGCAACAAGTTAAAAAAAAGGAGATCACTACTCAGATCTCCCCCAAATCTGATTATGAAGGAACGAAAGACCTGATCCGAACCACGCTTACAATAATCGCAATCAATTTTCTTCTGTCCTACTATATCACCGGTACTTGGTGGTGGACTTACGATTCAAAACTATTTCAAATTAGATACCTCAAGTTTTTGCTCCTTCGGATATCAAGTTATCTACGACTACCCCAACTAGTCAAACCTGCTCTGTCTTTGGTATATCCAAGTTCATCAACTCTGTTCACGGCTACATTTTTCAATTTCACGTACCCAAGGACATTCACCGATTCGTCATTATCCATATACTCGGGCTTAGATCCGAAGTTACCGATATATGTGGCAATCAATGGGTCCGTTTTCGACGTATCCCAGAACGCTGCTACATATGGACCGGGAGGACCCTACAATATTTTTGCCGGGCGTGACGCAACGCGGGCTTTTGTTACGGGCTGTTTCACATCGGATCTGACTTTCGATTTGCGCGGTCTGAGCGCGGAAAAAGTCGAGAATGACATTAAACATTGGCATAGTTTTTTTGCAAATAACCCGAGATATTGGTATGTGGGTCAAGTTGTCCATGATCCGATTCTGGGACCGCCGCCAGGCCCTTGCCAGTCTCGGGCCATTCAGCAGAAACCTGGAGTCCGTTCGAAAGGGAAGGTGGTGTAGTTACTTCTCAATATTTCTTGCATCATTTTTATTAGAATATCATATTGTTCGAATCGACCGCGATTTACCGTGTTTCCGAATTTGCTGATCCATAATAGTTCGCAAATGATGGCATCCAGACATAGCCGCCGCCATCATTGGCTCCAATTTATCAAATTGAACGCGAGTTTCAAGATGTAGCAGCAGCACTTTCCGCGATTCTCCGAGTGTTGCCATGGTTAGGAACGGCATATCATTTTCCTCTATTCTATTTAAGTCTGTAAGGTTAGAAAGTGTGTTTAGCAAACAGGGAACAAGAAATGCTTACCTAATAGCACGTCTTTGTCGTAAATCCCGGCAGTACTTGCACAAACATAGTCATACATTGGAATTCCAGCGTCGATTAACGCCAGGGTAGTTGCATTGACACATGCCTGCAAAACACCACCATCTTGCTCTAGAATGTATAGACTGATTTCGATCTGCGACCTGGGTGCTAGATGACGCATGACTGCTTCATCGAAGATATGCTGGATCGTCACACACATTTCCATGATCCGACTATCATTTTGGCTCCGCTTTCGACGCTCGATTGTGCTGAACGGCGCTATCGTTGCTTTCACGGAAATAGTTGCCTGTTCGGCGCTGACTGTTACATTCTGTCCAACTCCTCGAACAGGTTCTGCGGGTCCGATGACGTTGCAAATTACCTTTGTGTTGCCCTGCTCGATAATTGAAGATCCATCTGTTGTACTTGGATGTGTATTTATTCCGCAACGTACATGGCGAGCTTCATTCCATCGTCGACCATCTATTGGTTAGTCTCGTTCTTAGTCGATTTTGGTCGTAGATTGGTTACCTGCACGTAGACCTTCCGGTGAATAGATTTCTAACCTTGACATGGCAATGATGTCTTGAACTTGGAGTCTAGGTGATTATATATTGTTCACTCAGACCAGTTCTATTCATTCAGATTGACTCTATTCTCTAATGGCTAATTCAGATGTCCTTACTTCGACGTTCTGCTCTCATTCATTCAGCAAGCTAACAGTTTTCTTCTCCCAACTGGCTCGAACTGGTAGTGTTATTATGTAATCACTTATTCGACAACCTATATGCACATACAGAGTGCATTAATTATATATTAAGCGTCGCATTGCTTAATTTTGGAATTGAACACATTTCAACTATCTTAAGCGAATAGTTACTATAGTATTTTACATTTTACGTCTATTATTACATTAGGTCCAGCTAAGTGGAAGATTAGATAGTTAATTTTACATCACTGCATTGTTACACTAATGGATTGTTATAATATTATTGTAATTTTTTAATATATTTTCTATTTTGTATCCATATGTAGTCACAAAAATATACACTTATCATGTTTCGATTACATAATTACATGTGATTGGGACAGCTTTAGTGGGTCTTGTCCATGATCAACAATTGATCCAGCTGTCCTTCCCTACATACGGAACAAATTCTCAACAAGAATTAGATAATAGCTCGAATCGTCTCGATTGATTCACAACATATCTTCACCTGCTGTTAGGCTTTATTTTCTTTTTTTTCACGACTAATTAAGTCCAGTTGCGCCCGAGTGCAGTTCACAAGATCAGCACAGCACCACGACACTGATTTTGACTTCGATTTCAATTCCAATTTCAATTCCGAGCATCCTCAAGATTGATCATGGAATCTACATTCAAATCCTTAGTTTCGCAACAGCAAGATGAAGACATCGTTTTGCCTTCCTATCTTGCGAACACGGCGTACGCAGAACATTTGGCGAATGCAGCAGCCAACTCGGCCAGCCAACTTCAGCAACAATCTCCCGGATCGACTACAAGCTCGGCAAATACCATCAACAGCATTACAAGCCATGTAGACCATGACCAGAAATTTTCTGCTAATGTCTATTCAAACCACTCTAGTTTTGGGTCCGCTAGCGGATGTCAAACGCCTGCAGTTTCCGCCGCAAGTTCAGTTGACCCCTCGTCGACTACGGCGTCTTCTTCATATCCCCCGTCGTCATTGCTCACCCATCGGCCTGCACCCCTACCTTCTTGCTGGAGTCCGGTTGGTATTTCTCAGACTTTGGAGCTGCGGTCCTCAAACACCGAAGTCCGGTTTACGAGCTCGATCGGCGGGCCCGGTACGGAGCAAGATACCGCTGCAGCAGTGAGGACCGACAATCCGATCCCGCTTGAATGCGGTCTGTTCTATTTTGAGATCGAAATTATCTCGAGCGGTCGCAATGGTTTCATTTCTATAGGATTTTCTGGGCCGAAAGTGGCCCTCAACAAGCTTCCTGGCTACGTACCTGACTCTTGGGGATATCATGGAGACGACGGAAACAGCTATACGAGCCAGAGTAGTGGTCGCCCTTACGGTCCACAGTTCACGACGTTGGACATCATTGGTTGTGGAATTGACTTTCACACGAATTCCGCGTTTTATACTAAGAATGGACTCCCATTGGGCGTTGCCTTTCGTAATATTTCGTTTACTTCTCCAATTCGTCCCTCTGTCGGTCTGCGCAGTCACGATGCGCATGTGCGCGCCAACTTCGGCCAGAAGCCGTTCGCGTTCGACGTCGACGCATACATGCGCGACCAGAAAGCCGCCGTATACAATCAGATCAACTCGTATACGATTCCAATGTCAGTGGAGCTGTTCCGATCGTTGTCTGGTGACCCCCCTTCGGGCTTGGCCATGTCCACATCCACGGCTTCTTCGTCTTCCGCGTCTGGTGGGTCGCAGATCAACCAAGTTGCAGTCAACGAGGCTGCACTCGGTCGGACTATACATCAGTTGATCACCTCCTATTTGAATCATAATGGATATATCTCCACCGCCTTGGCATATACTGAGGATGTCCAGAGAGAATCCGCACCGCTAGCGAACAGTTCTGCAGCTGTTGATATCGAACTGATCAAACAGGACCCAGATGCGGGCAAGCGGCAAAAAATCCGTGCAGCCGTTCTTGATGGGAACATCGACCATGCTTTGAAATTAACCGATTTATATTTCCCTGGGCTGTTTAAGACTAACGAGCGCATTTTGTTTGAGCTGGAATGCCGCAAGTTTTTGGAGCTCATGCGGTCGTATGCGCTAGCGTTATCTCATGAAGCATCTGCTGACGAAGAGGATTCGCATATGGAGGACGCAGATGACGCAGATGATGGCGACGATAATGACGGAGAAAGCCTCGAACGTCCAATTCCTGTTTCCTCTGGTGACTTACTAGTCGAGCTCTTATCTTACGGCCAGTATCTTCGCGAACGGTACTATTCTCAGAGCTGGCCATGCGACGACACAATGCTATCATCGGCGTCATCACCATCAGCCTCCTCTGCATTGTCATCGACAATACATGCCGAGTCTGTTCTACGAGATATATTTGCGCTGATGGCATACTCGGACCCGCTGAACTCATCGATCGCACATTTACTGTCAGAGTCTGGTCGATCTATTGTCGCCGAAGACTTGAATTCGTCGATCTTAGTATCGCAAGGCAAATCTCGTGTGGCACCGCTGGAATACCTGACTCGTCATTTAACTGTTCTTGTTCATGAGCTAGCGCAGCAGCAAGATGGTGGTATGGCCGCGTTTATTAATGTTCGTAATGACTTTTTATCGCAATAGCATTTTGTCTTTCGTGGTTTGTCCGCGGTCTTGTTTTGGTTGGGTCGGCGTATAGGCAGTTATACTGGTTTGAATTCAGTCTTTTGGTTTACTAATATTATTTACTATTCACTCTCCGCTATCTAGTTATAGTATTATGTTGCACTGTTTTTTTCACTATTCACTTCTTCGATTCCTTTTATTTTAGATATTGGTATTCAGTTCTTTACCATGAATGCAGCCAGTGCATTAATACAGCAGTAAAACAGCGTGAGAATAGCATATGGGATGTATGATGACTTGTCACTCTTTAATACACCTCTTTTCTACAGTAACTATATGAAACTAGTACTATATCATACCATACGAGCACTATTTGATGTATATCTAGACTCCATTATATGCGACCTACACCAAAAACCATGAGGAAAGAAAATCTCAATGAGATGGCTTGTGGAGAGGAGTCGACAAAACTGTTGGGCACTCAGTCCATAGGATAATGACAGAATTGTACGAGTCTAGACTGTAGCAAGACAGATATTGTATTCCTCTCTTCTATCCACAACCAGAGACAATCATATAACTTTTAAATGCGCTTGGAGGAAAATTGGAAATTTATCTACTGGTTTGATCTCAGAACTGATATTTGAAGTGATGATGTCCTACACATCATACACAAAAAAGAAGCAAATGAGA
This sequence comes from [Lipomyces] oligophaga, assembly GCF_038497815.1. Lineage (NCBI taxonomy): Eukaryota > Fungi > Ascomycota > Lipomycetes > Lipomycetales > Lipomycetaceae > Lipomyces > [Lipomyces] oligophaga. The sequence continues at coordinate 342,592 of NW_027117791.1, read as the reverse complement.
CGATCTTCTTGCAATTTTGGAAAGCGATGAAATTTCAAAAGTTGCGTCCAGACTACACCAATTCTACTTTAAGATATAGTCATAAATCAATAATCATATGTAATTGTAATCATAGCTACTCCCGCACAAAATTCAATGTCATAAATTCCCTCTTAAATTCCTTATACCGCTCATAACCGGAGCAAAAATAATCATCAAAAGTTATCCAATACACGCCAGACATAATAAGATATCAAAAATATAAAAGTTGAAGGTAAAAGTAATCCAGACAAGTCCCGTATACTTTCTGCGTACTGGACTCTTGTGCAAAAGTATATGTTGTCTCTGGTTATGTATATATATAAGTGTGTTCGCCAAAGGTCAAAGATTATCCTCCCTAAATGCTTTCAAGATGAATCTTGAGAATCTCGATAAATTCTGTATATGTACGAGAAAATGGTCAAACTCTTGCGCGTTTTCAATCAAAAAATAATAGTTAAAAAGATCCATCTCAAAATTTCTGAAGCAACCCAGAGCAGATTCTAGTAGCGTTCTGGTTAGAGCAAAAACTATATTGACAAAGTTATCATTTGCCCAAGGAATTGTATTTTTATTTGTTTCCCGCAAGACGTGACTTTTTCAAACTCTTAGACCAGCGAAGACCACAAGCATTGCATAACGTCTTGGGCCCAACGGGCCCTTTACGCCATTCGGGACTGTCAATAGTTCCACATTCACTACATTTGTATTCGCGCTCTTCCAAAACCTTCAACTTCTGCGATTTCAGGGTCAGTTCAGTTCGATCAACACGACTTCGAGATCTTCGCCGCAAATCATATTCGCATACCTTTGTTACTCGACCATTGGGATCAGATGTTGTAGGAGCGTGTCTCTGGCGTCCTGGGGGACTTGTAAGATACTCGCTGACACTACTCGTGGAACCATGCTTGACTCGCCCTGGTGAAGTGTGCAAACGGCTAGAGTTAGAAAGAACTTCTCCGGTTGAGTGTCTGCGATGCGTAGAGAGTGAATGCAGCTCGCTGGGTTGCACACCAAAATCGACTCCGGAGGACTCAGTTTTGATATTTCTTTCAGCAACATTAGCAGCCGCAATTACTTCAGGATTAGTGATTGCAGGAGGTTCCGGCAGCGAATGACGCGATCGATCGAACTTCTGCTTGATCCGCAAATTCTCAATCTGGTGATCAAGAAACGAATCCATCGAAAAAGTATACGACGACTTTTCGGTGGGATATGGCCGCACCGTGAGCAAAAAGCCTGTGAGGCTGTCTGCAACTGGCCGAGTCGAGGAATCAGACGACGAGTGACGATGATAGTTGCTTCCAACAGGTCTGATGTAAATATTCTTGCGGTCCAGAGTCATGGGAGTGATCAGACTGCCATAGAATGGATTGCCAGATACGGAAACAAGGACCTCAGAGCCAGTCTTCGAGCGCAGTCGACACACAATTGAGATGTCGTCGGAGCCAGAAGACGCAGGCAGAAGCGGAGACTTGAGGGCGGAGACAGCGGAGGCCGCGGCGGCGGCAGATGTGGCAGCGGAAGCAGCCCGCTGGAGCTCACGAGAAAACTGGTCTGTGTCTGCCGAAGTAACATAGTCAAGGATACGCAGGCCAATGAGCTCTGCGGCAGAATAGCCGAGAAGCTCAGCAACAGCCTGTGTAGCAAAGACTACTTTCCCTTCGAGAGAGATGGCGAGGAGTGGAGAGGTTGCGGGAGTGAAAGAGGAAGTGGTGGGGGAGCGGGGAACGGTTGGGAAGGTAGAGCAAGACGAGCAGGAGGAGGACGCGGGGGCGGAAAAAGAGGGCCCATTGCCGATCGTATTTGCGCTGGAAACCGTAGATGTAGAAGAAGTGGCCGACAAAGTCGGAGAAACTAAAGGCGAGACCGCAGGAGATAGATTTGGTGGAACTCTGAGCGAAAGTGGATCGAAGGTCAGATTTTGAGATTGATGACGGCTCGACGGGAGCCCAGAAGCCGGAACCGGGAGAGGATTTGGACGAGAAAAAGGAGAGAAGGCCGAGGCCGAGAGAGACTTTTCAGAAAAATAGAACTGGTCCGACGATGCCGACGAAGAAGCCGAGGACGGCAGCGAAAGTAGAGAGTCAAGATCGGAGAGGCCAGCGGAGGTTGTTGGCGAGGAGGATTGCGCGGAGTCAGCGGAGGAATCAAGGTCTAGGTCGAGGCTGAGATCCATGTCAAGGTGGTGCTGGGTAGAGTAGGGGGAATCCGAGAGAGCATACGACGAAGAGTGGTATGGCAGCGAAGGCCAGTGGTCGAGCGAGGAAGGGAAGATGAAACTTGACGCGGAGGAGCTCTGGTGACCGTCTTGCGCGAGCAGCGAGGTGGACATAGGCACTAGATGGCGGGGTTTGAAATAGGGATCTTCCGCGACGTCTGGCAGTTCGCAGGAAGACGGGGAGAGGATGTCGGACAGCGAGTAGTTGTCTGATTGCATGTCTGACTGGATGTCTGGTGCAGCTGAGGAGGACGCGAAGCGGTCCTGGGCAGGCCACGAGAGAGATATAGGAGCCGGATCAAGGCGTGCGGACGAGTCCATATTGCGGTGAGTCTGAGGAGGGTTCGGGATTTGAAGATGACAGGCTGCGGGCTGATCAAGCAAGTTGCGGGCGACAGCGGCAGCGTGCGACAGCGACAGACGGACTGGCTAAGCTGGCAGAGCTGGCAGAGCTGGCAGAGCTGACTGGACTGGCAGAACTAGCAGACTGGCAGCGCAAGTGAGCTGAGGGAGAGCGGGGGGGAGGAAGAGGCGACGGCGGCGGACGAGCGAGGCAGGACGACGGGCGCGGAGGACAGCGGTGGCAAGATGGAACTTGGGAGAAAGACAGACGGCGGACTGAGCTGAGAGCTGGGAGCTGATCGGCAAACTAGCAGCCGGATTGAGAGCAGAACGAGCACGAATTCTTACGACGGGGGGACACACTGCACGTAGAACGAGAAGTAAGAAGAGGAGAGGAAGAGGAGGAGGGAAGAGAGAGTAGAACCTTGGGGAGGGTTGGTGATAGTGGAGTGCTTTTGCAGGCCGTGAGCTAGTTAGACAGTTTTTGCGCTGCTTTTACTAAGAGACTAGTGGGAGGGAGTCTGCGCAGTATTTTAGAAATGGCCGTAACTACCAGTAGCGGTAGCAGTAGTAAGGTGCAGAGTCAGTCATACGGGACAGTAACAGAACGAGCAACAAGAAATGAGGAGACCGCGGCGGCGGACTGGCCTGAGAGAAGAAGAATTAAGGTTTGCGTTTTGAACAATGACGACGTGCGCATCCGTGTCTGTGTGTGTGAAGATCAGTCGGCGCGGCGGACGCAGGCGCGAGACGGTAGCGAAACACACCGACGCGGAGACAATGGACACCTGGGCATTGGCTGCTGCGCGAGCGTGCGAGTCAGTTGTGCGTCAAAAACCCCCTCTTGAGCACGGACTGCGCCATGCCTGTTGCAGAATAGTGAGACCACAGGTGCGGGGGCTAGACATGCACCAGGCGTCTGCACGGACCTGAGCCGCACCCGGGTACGAGCGCGCTAATTAGTGCGAGAGCTGCGTCTGGGTGCGACTCGTGTGTGTGGGTGCGTGTCTGAGGGTTGGCGTGTGGGCGTGTGGGCGTGCTGCGGGCGAGGGTCAGGGCCAGGGCCAGGGTCAGGGCGCCTGCGAGACCGACAACAGTGCGAACGAGGGTCTTGGGCCCAGTCGGTATGACTAAGCTGAGGTGTTTGTGGCGGTTGGAGTGTAAGGTAGGTAGGAGCCAGGTGTTTAGAGTGTGTGTGCTGAGGTCTTAATAGGCTGGGTCTTTTATGGGAAATGCTGGGAGCAGAATTGGGAAAACAGGAAAAAAAAATTACAGCGATAAGTCGAATCCGGTAGAAAGGGTCTTGTCAGTTAGCTTCTGCACACATTTTTGCTATTTCTGAGCAGAGCTGATGCTTTGCAGCTAGCAGTCAGCATGCCGTCAACACATAATAAAGATAAGCCATGGGATGTTCCCACGATCGACAAGTGGACAGTGGAGGAATTCAAGCCAGAAGATAATGTTTCTGGACAGCCGTTTGCGGAAGAGTCGTCGTTCGCAACATTATTTCCAAAATACCGCGAGCCATATCTGCGGCAGATCTGGGGAGATGTGAGTCGGTCACTGGAGCCAAGCGGCATCGCATGCACGCTGGATCTGGTCGAGGGCTCTATGACTGTCAAGACAACACGAAAAACTTTTGATCCCGCAGCCATTCTCAAGGCACGAGATCTGATCAAGCTTCTCGCGCGGTCAGTGCCGTTCCCTCAGGCGAGCAAGATCCTGCACGATGATCTGCTGGCGTGCGACATCATCAAGATCAACACGCTCGTCGGAAACAAAGACCGGTTTGTCAAGCGCAGACAGCGCATTCTAGGCCCGAACGGAAACACACTCAAGGCACTCGAGCTTTTGACCAACTGCTACATTCTAGTCCAGGGATCTACAGTGTCTGCCATGGGTCCGTTCAAGGGTCTCAAAGAAGTCCGTCGCGTCGTGGAGGATTGCATGCGGAACACACACCCAATTTATCATATCAAGGAGCTCATGATCAAACGCGAGCTCGCAAAGAATCCGGACTTGGTCGGAGAGTCGTGGGACCGCTTTCTGCCTCAGTTCAAGAAACGCAACGTGCAGCGACGGAAGCCCAAGAAGATCACAGAAAAGAAGGCATATACGCCGTTTCCTCCAGCTCAGCAGCCGCGCGAAATCGACCGGCAGCTCGAGTCGGGCGAATACTTCCTATCAAAGAAACAGAAGGCACAGGCAGTCGACGAGGCTAGACGAGACCAGCGTGAGAGCAAGAAGGAAGAGCGTCGACTCGAGAGAGAGAAAGCCTTTGTGCCCCCGCAAGAGATCGACGAGGGAAAGAAGCATAAGCATAAACCTAAACATCGAAAGTCTAGCTCTGAACGAGATTGATTGTATTATTATTATTAATATTATTAATATTAATATTATCATTTTTAATCTTCAATTCCATTTCCAACTCCTTTTCCAACTCCTTTTCCAACTCCATTTTCAACTCCAATTTTACTTTCGCAAGCTACATTTACAAGAATGTTTCAAATTATTTCAACATCCAGTTTCCAAGGTCTGACGATGTACAATGCACAATGTAAAATTTTATGGTCAACGTCAAATGTCAAATGTCAAATGTCAAATGTCGTTGACCTCCCTCATCAAGGGAGGGGTCCCTCTTGCGGTCCGTTCTAGTTGACGTCGTTTCTTTTCTGCTGTCCCATGACTAGAAATTGCGGAGAATTGCGGAGAAGCTAGCCGTTTCTCTGTAATCATAAAACCGATTGCACACTTTTGCTGAACAAGTCATAACAAATAAATTAAATAATAGCAAATTAGTTCCTTCTCAGATGACCTGTCCGTATCCAGACATACACGTTTTTGCTGTTTTCTGTCCACCCTGGCGGTTCAGTCGACCCTTCTAGTTCTGTAGTTGTCTATTCCCCTCCTCGGTTCGCCTCGGAGCCTCCTGTCTCTGCTGCCTATTCCATCCCCGCAGCCCACGCAGAGAACCCCTCCACTCCACCATAACTTGGCTCTCCACCATCACGGACTGGTCTCCTCACGTCGGCACTTCCTCCTAGGTTTGCCTGTGTCGGACACTCACATTACTTGCTGCTTGCATCCATCGAGGAACGGTCATGGTCAGGTCAGAACTGTCCTGAAAACCAGCCCCCAACTATTCCGCAACTCGGCCACCATCAACTTTCCCAGAATTAGACATTTCTGCCATTAAGGAATAAAATAGAATTCAGATCTGTGCCCGTCCTTTAGACTCGCTTTAAGTCAGTTACTGGTCCTGCAGCGCCTCCCTGTTCCTTGTTTATTATTGAACACTGCACACTGCACTTGTCCATCAATTACACCAGTACTATTATGTCTTGGAGTCTGTCCAACTGCTGTCGCCTGTCCCTATTCCGACTCTCTCCAGCTGTCTCTGTTTCACTGCCATTTCTCAGCTCCAAAAACACTTGCTTTAAATTAATATCGTCTACGCACAGCTCGGCTCGGCTCGGGGTAGCTGGCCCAGTTCCTATGTTATTCCTCCTCCTTCTTGTACCCACGTTCGGCATGCTCCGGCCCAGTTCCTCCTCCGCACCTCAACCCTTGTCTGCTCGCATCAGGCTCGCTTCGCTTATCGTCACCAATTCGGGCCTCCTATCACATTTTGCTCGTCACACACTATCATTCGATAACTTTTCGGTGTTGCTCGCAAGAAGTTGGGTTGGTTTTTAACGAACAATTAGGGGCACTAGTAATCGCCAGCTAGTTCTGTCCAAGCCTGTCTGTTCTTGTAGTCTGGTCTGTAAACCTAGTCTGTTGATTCGGACATCTCTCCCGACGGTGCTAACAAGTGTACCGTAAACCTACGCAGAGATTAGAGTCTTGCGCCCTCCTGTCGCTGCCACTGTTACTACTGCTACTATTACACTGCTAATGCTACTGTTGTTGTTCCTGCTGGCGCAATAAGCTCGGCAGATCTTGCCATTTCTGGCGTCGTATTCGGATTTCGGAGGGGAGAACTGAGTCTGTAAAGATTAAGATTACACTAATTTTTTTTCTCTTCGCAAACTACGGGTGTTTTAAATTTTATTGCTTCTGAATTCATTTCGATGCTGAGGCAAGCTTCACTGCTCGCAAAAACAACGAGCTTTTCACGGCTGGCGAAGCGTACCTGCCCCAATTGGCTTTATTCCCAGTAGTGTCCGACGCCTCTGGCCGTTCTGATGCTGATCACTCACTCCCTGTTGATCCTGCTCCAGCTGCAATCTGTATCGTTCGCGGCGTACTAACGCGCCCAAGATACACGTACTAGCGCATACGTAGACCCGAACCTGCTGAACCGGCCCCTAACACAGTTATTTATTTGCTGAGTGAAATGCGGTTTCTCAACATATAGATTCATCTGGATCTATAAACGATTACGTAAGGGCCATTGACTTTAGTCAGGCCGCCGTAAATCCGCATCTGTCTTCTATAATCTGCTGCTGAAAACGCAGAATATTAGTTTTGCGCCACTGGGGCGCCAAATATACTCTCCAGATATCGATATCGGATGCATTTGTCTTATCCCTCTTGTCTTGATCACAGAGCTTATGATACCCACAATCGTCTTGCTAAGCAGGATGTGGTGGTGCACTGCTCATATATGGCACATCTCGTTTCCCTCCGAAATCCCGGGCGCCATCACAAACTACACGTTTTCTGTCTCCGTCGGGCTTCCAAATGGCTTAGTTTGCTGTCTGCTGTGCAATTTCTATGTTTATCCTCTTCAGGACCTCACTTATATTGCCCCTTGTGGACATTATGGTCATGTGATCACGCGACTTGACCCTGGAATACTCACGTGTAGAGCAGAGCGAGTTGGCGCGGGTGACCGAGTTGAAGAGCAACCTACAACTGAATTTAGAGCAATTGAGGACACTAGTTGGCGCAGAGAGATAGATGTAAGTGAAGCAAAATTATTGGTCAGCGCAAAATAGAACTATACTTACTTAGCTCCAGGTCTAGCATTAGCAAGGTTTGCTTAGTTATGTAAGCATTTGCTGACTTACTAAATCCACTCCTAGCTTTCGATCCAGGGCGTGCGATCTTTTTCCAACGAAGAACGCGAGACCATTCAATTTTATACCCCTCTCACGCTCATCGTAGGTCATAATGGCTCCGGCAAGACTACAATCATCGAATGCCTGCGTTACGCGACCACCGGCGATTTGCCCCCAAACAGCAAGGGCGGCGCGTTCATACACGACCCGAAGATAGCGGGAGAAAAGGAAGTGCTAGCACAAGTCAAACTGGCTTTCACAAGCACTAACGGAGCGACAATGGTCTGCACTCGGTCGATGCAGCTGACAATGAAGAAGTCCAGTCGGACTTTCAAGACTTTAGAAGGGCAGCTTCTAGTGACTAGATCAGGAAAAGGCGACGAAGATTCTCGCCAGCGTGCTACTATTAGCACGCGATGTGCCGAGCTGGATTCTTTGATGCCTCAATATCTGGGAGTCTCAAAGCCGATTCTGGATTATGTTGTTTTTTGCCATCAAGATGATAGTTTATGGCCGTTATCTGAGCCTGCTACGCTCAAAAAACGTTTTGATGAAATTTTCGAAGCATTAAAATTCACCAAAGCTCTAGATTCAATCAAAAAACTTCGCCAGGAACTAATGTCTGACAACCGCGTCGTCCAAAAAGAAGTCGAACATTTGAAATCAGATAAGCAACGTGCTGACAAAATATTCGAAACATCGAATCAACTGCGACATGATATCGAAGTTTTTAAGTCACAAGCTGCCTCTGCGGAGCAGAAAATGCAATCGGTAGCTGATGAGCTAGATCAATTATTGAAATCCAATCAAGAGTTCCAGCGTATTCTGTCCGATATGCGCGAGAAGCAAGCTACTCTGGAGTCGCTGGTCGAGCAACAGCAGGAAATGGAAAACTCAATCGAAATAATGCACGACTCTGATGATTCTCTGAAGCTCCAGTTGGCTTCATTTGATGAGAATCTCGAACTCAAGCGTGGCAAACTGGATACATTTATATTAGACATTGAAAATTCAAAAGCTGCAATTGAATCGGCTAAATCAGATCATTTAGCTTCTCTTGCTGTCGAACAACGCATGCGAGCTGAGGCAGAGGTAAGCACTTGCAAAGATTTTGAGGTTTTGTTGTATGCTAACATAGCTAGATACATGAGGCAAATCTTGCGCGTAGACAAGATCTAGCAAAGAGCATCAGTCGAGCACATAACTTTCCCGGGTATGATGTTAGTGTCACATTGGATGATTCGCAGATCCAGAAATTTGTCGACCGTCTTCAGGCTAGAAATGCAGAAGTTCTGGATAATTTGGCTAGCATTAAAGAAGATGCTCGAAAGGAAGAAGACAAAATCCTCCAGGCAATTCAAGCATTACAAACTGAAAAATCCGGGTTTGAGACCCAAATTTCAATTGTCCGAAAAAATATCAAGAAGATAAAGGAAGAATTGCCCAGAGTCAAAGCTCAGATTGATTCAATAATAGTAGATGACGCTGAGATACTAATCGCTACTCAACAGATTCAGAATCTTCAATCTCGATTAGCTAGCGAAAAGGCAGCGTTCAACAAAGCGGAATATCATGACAAGATTACGGCTAAAGATGGCCAGCTCCGCGAGGCAGAAACCAGGTTGGATTCTACGAATGAGGAGATTTCAAGGATGAATCGGCACTCAGACTTGCGTGCAAAGTTAGCTCTTATTAACGAGACAGTTGAGGACCGGAAGAGCGCTATCCATGCTATTGTGAATGTCAATTCCGAAATTTTTAAGTCATTGACCGGTCAAGTTTTTGAGCCTGCACATGCCGAAGCACGCTTCAAATCCGCTTGGGATAATCTACAAGAAACGTTACAAGCTAAGGTGAAGATACAAGAAGCCGGCATAAAAGAAGTTTCGCAAATTGAAGCACGATATTCGATTTCAAAGCAGGATTTGGAAGCAAGTACTTTGAAGTTGCACGACTCTCTAGCCGAATATGAGAAGCAAGTGGGAGAAGGCGCGTCTGTGGATGCATATGACGAAGAGATTGAGAAACTGACGACGGAGATAAAGGAAAAATCCAACGCGATCAAGCAATGTGAGTTTGCAGCTTCATATTTCAACAGTGCAATCAAAATTGCGCAACAGCACAATTATTGTACGCTGTGTTTCCGTGGATTTGCGGAACATAAAGATGTCGATGAACAAGTTACCTTGAACGAATTTATTAAACTAGTTGAAGAAAAGGAACGTAAATTTAATCCGGTTGCACTAAAGGAAGACTTGGACTTGTTGAACGAAGATATTGATCTATGGAAAAGCCTTGAACCAATTGTTCGCACGGTCCGAGACTTGAAGACGCATCTACCCGAGAAGGAACTGCAATTGAAAGTGATCGCTGACGAACTCTCTCATGTAAGCGATGACTTGGAGTCGAAAACTGAAGCCGTTAACAAGATCAACGGAGAAATTGGACAACTTGAAAAACTACGAAAGCCTGTGATGGATGTCACCCGGATGTTGAAGGAAGTTTCTGACAACGAGTTGACTGCGGTTTCCTATCAATCACAATTGTTCGGTAATGATTCTGACCAATCTCTTGATTCGTTTGATAAGCAACGCCAAGAGTTGCAGATCATGGTGACACAACATCGCAAAGAACTGCAGAAATTGCAAGATGATCGGGAAAGTGCGAGAAGTTCGATCATGGTTTTGGAAGGCCAAATTAAAGACAAAGGATACGCGGTGGCCCAAGAAGAGCGAGAACTGCAGCGAAAGAGGGAACTGATACAGAAATCACAGGAGCTGACCGCCGAAATGAATGATCAAGATCTGTCGATTCAAACTTTGCAGTCTAAACTCGCGATTGTGATTCCTTCCGTGTCAGAAGAAAATGGGAAATTAACAAGTGCTCGAGAATATCATCAGCGCAAGGAAGAAATGGCTAGCCGAAATGCGTCCAAAATTAGCAGTCATGTAAATGATTTCGAGACGATCCAGAAATTAATTAGAGTCTACACTGAGAAAAACCAAATATCTAAGTTGGATGGCCAGCATGAAGATGTAAAGCGGCTGGAGAAGAAAGTACACTTGTTAGCTGATAGACTGGAAAGCATTCTGGCCAAGCGAAATGAGATCGAGATGGATCTTGCTAGAGTGAATGACCATCGCAGGACGATTGCTGATAACATCCAGCTTCGCCAGCTGCGAAAACGAATTCAAGCTACGAAAGAAGCAATTGACGATTTGGACATTGAAGACGCGGAACAAAATCGTGCACGGTTTGAAAGTGACGCAGAACGGTTACGACGAGAGCATGCGTGGTCCAATGCCGAGTATAGTAGCAAAATTGGTGAAATCAAGCAGATGCAGGACCAATTGGATAGATACGAACGAGAGTTGGCTACAGAATATGATAATGTCCATGAACTCTACCGGGAAAATATGATCAAGCTAAAAGTTAGTACAGCTGCGAATGATGACTTGGGAAAATATAGCAAAGCCGTAGACGCAGCAATAATGCGGTTTCATTCGATGAAGATGGAAGAGATCAACCGGATTATCGATGAGCTGTGGAAAAAGACATATAGCGGCACCGATGTGGACACAATTCTGATCCGATCTGACGATGATTCCCTATCGTCTGGCCGAGCTAACAAGTCATACAACTATCGTGTATGTATGTTGAAACAAGATGTCGAGCTCGATATGCGGGGCCGGTGCAGTGCGGGGCAAAAGGTGCTAGCTAGCATCATTATCCGGCTTGCACTTGCAGAATGTTTTGGAGTCAATTGTGGAATCATTGCACTAGATGAGCCGACGACAAATCTTGATGCGGAAAATGTGCAATCACTAGCTAGGAGCCTAGGTAATATAATCACAGCCCGTCGGGCTCAGCGCAACTTCCAGTTAATTGTGATCACTCATGATGAAGAATTTCTGAGATATATGAATGGTTCGGATTATAGTGATTACTATTTCCGAGTATCACGGAATGAGCGCCAGAAATCGCAGATTGAAAGACAGCGATTGAGTGACGCTTTTTAATGTATTGAATTTTTATGCCTATTATTATGAGTAATAAGTAACTAGACGACCGGAAAAGCATAGAGAGTTTGTACGTAGCTTCTCCCATTTACAAAAAGTCATTACTCACAGCTACAGCATGCCAACTCTTAAACTCCGTATAAACATTTAGTTATTATTCCACAACCAGAGTAATAAATAATCATAATATCAATAAAATGGAAACACGAAAATATAGTAAGTCAGATTATATTATATATCTACTATGAATCATTGGTTGACACAAACTAGAGCGGATTACCGATGAACCTGAAAATCCATTTTTTAGCATTATTCACGGTCAAGAAGTCGCGATAATCCCCGAATATACATTGGAGTCCGGAATAGTACTTAAAGACTTTCAAGTTGCGTATAAAACATGGGGCAAACTGAACCCCGAAAGAACTAATGTTATGGTTATTTGCCACGCACTGACTGGATCTTCTGATGTCGGCGACTGGTGAGTTATTTGGACAACGAGAAATTCAAGAGAAAATAATTGAACGAAATTAGGTGGGGACCATTAATTGGACCCGGAAAGGCGTTTGATACGTCGAGGTTTTTCGTTATTTGCTTGAATTCACTGGGGTCTCCTTATGGATCTGCAAGTCCGTGTACAAAGAATTCTGAGACTGGGCAATGCTTCGGGCCCGAGTTTCCTCTTGTGACCGTGCGAGATGATGTTCAGTGAGTATTCTTACTGTGAATTTGGAAGGGACGTAGTGTTTAATTCGAATAGTATTCATCGATTGATTTTGGACGACTTAGGCGTCAGACAGATTGCCGCTGCGATCGGTGGATCTATGGGCGGCATGCTGGTGTTAGAGTATGCATTTTTTGGGCCGGATTACGTTCGGTCGATCGTCCCACTTGCGACTTCTTCTCGGCATAGCGCATGGTGTATTTCCTGGGGTGAAGCTCAACGGCAGTGTATTTACTCAGATCCTAAATACGACGATGGATATTACTCTTTTGAAGACGTAAGATTGATTAATCAGGCAGTTCGATGGCGATACTAACTTTAGTAGCCCCCCTCATCTGGACTAGGTGCCGCTCGTATGTCTGCACTTTTAACCTATCGATCAAGAAATAGCTTCGAGAGCAAGTTTGGCCGAAACATCCCGGATCCTACACGACATCGGACGATAAACGCACCCCAGCGACAGCCCGAAACCGAGTCCGAAGAAAACTGGGCAGTCCACAATGACGGATTTAAACATGGCAAAAAGCTAGCTTCATCGTCTGCATCATCAACCGATGCTACGCCCGAACAAGAATCTTTGAATCCATTATCTCGCTCTAATTCAGGAACGTCGATCAATGGAACAAAGCGCAAGCCCCAGACATATTTCACAGCGCAGAATTATCTACGATACCAAGGAGACAAGTTTGTCAAGCGATTCGATGCAAACTGTTATATTGCCATCACACGAAAACTCGACACTCATGATATTTCACGAGATCGTGCACAAGACGTGCATGTTGCGCTGTCGTCGCTAACACAACCTGCACTTGTAATTGGAATTGAATCCGATGGTTTGTTTACATTTGCCGAGCAGCAGGAAATAGCATCTTACATGCCAAACGCACGGCTAGAAAAAATTGACTCGCCTGAAGGTCATGATGCATTTTTGCTTGAGTTTGCTGAAGTTAATCGGCTGATTGTCGACTTTTTGAGTGAAACTCTACCTGATATCATGGGTCAGGAAGGGGCACCCATGCTTTCTGATAAGGAAGAGGTATCGGATAATTTATATAGTAGTACGGTTGGAGAAGTTGAGGACTTGACAACTTGGTAATTAATAGATTTAAAAGTTTGAATTATATACATGCTTATGCTCTGCTCTTTTTGCGCTGGACTTCTTCCCACTCTTTATCTAACTGCCAACCGGCTTTGTAATTTTCTCGCATGTGGACAAACTTGCACGAATCTCCATATCCACAAAATCCAGTTTGCTTGTAGTCCTTGCAGACGTCGGGCTGATAGTCTGTGACGGTCGTACTTCTAATATTCGATGATGCACGCAAGGGTCCAATTTTTTTTGTAGGCGCGTCTGCTCGAGGTTGTACAAATTTCCGATAATTGGACGATCCTGAGTATAAGCCCTCAGATGAACTATTCACAGAAGGAAGCTTCTTCTCCGTATTTTTCGTCGAAACTTTGCTATCATTATCGTATAAAGCACTTGTTTTTGTGACATCGGTCGTGTTTGAAGTTTTCGTGGACCCTGTTGTCGCATGATCGACCGTTCCAATCTCGGTGTTGCTGATCGATCCGTCAAGTCCTGATTTCAAGGTTCCATTCGAACTTGACAGAATTGTTTCTGATATTCCTCCACGGGTCCGCTTCCGGTTTGATTTCATGGTTGCTTGTGCGGTTTTATCATTTGAGTCTGATTCTGAGAATTCATCGTTGTCGCTGTTCTGATCATCGCTGTCGTTTGCTAACTTCGTCCGTTTTCGTGCGTTGGAGATCTGCTTTGCGAACTGCTTTTTCTTGAAAAATGTCACCTTCGACGGTTTTAATATTTCTGATGATGAGGTTGAATCTGACATTATAACCTGTATTTCTAATACTTCCTACTGAATTAGAATTTATATGGAGAAGACTGGAACTGTGTGGATGGAATAAGAAGTGGCAAAGGTGGCTGATCTTGTGGCGTATGCACAATTCTATTATGTAGTTATGGCGTATTAGCATATTGAAGTGGTAAGTAGAATTTATAGTTTAATTTCCGCTGGGAGCTGTATTCACATGAAATCTCTCTGTCTGCTCCTCCTACAAGAGAATTGGAAGGGAGCAATGCTACCGTGTCATGACGACTAGCAAAGAAAATGACCAAAAAGATGAGGTTGAATACCTATATTCACCAGTAGTATTGAAGCTTGTGTATTTTGAATCTCGATACTCTCGAGAAAAGCTGGACCGATCAGATGGGGAGACTCAAATGGCCGTTTCGGGAACTTACATCGAGCGAGTAGGAGACGGGATCGGTATCATATTGACGATGTACGAAATGATTTTAGCTTTTGACATAACACTAATTGTATAGATCTCCGGTGTTTGCAATTCGGGAGCTATTTATTAATCAAGGATGTAGAGTCTACGTTGCTGATAGATCTAGTATTTCAGATAGTAAGTCTTACCCCAAGAGATGAAGACCGGAATGAGCTGATTCAGCAGGCGCCATAACGTGGACACAAGTCACATTTGCGGATTCTTATGAATTGCCAGGATTCGCCTCGTTTGTGTCTTCCTGGGTCAAACAGTCTCGGTTTCAGTTTCATCCGGCCTTAGAACATGACTCAAGCACCGAGTTTCCTCTTCTGGCAGTATTTAAAACGAACAGACGAATCTTAAAAACTCGCAAGCTGGAGATTGATCTGGAGAGTCTGGATCCCGGATCAGGATTCACTATTCACGGATCCCCATTTGCACTAGATTCGCCAGCTCTATTTCTGCGGTTCGCAATGTACGGCCGGATCAGTGGACTCGACCGGCAGTCGGGAGTTGTGCTTGCAGATATGCAGTATTTGGATGGATCTGAAGGCAGTTGTGTGGTTGTTGATGACTCCCAAAAAAGTATCGGTTTGGTTGTGGGCTGCGTTAGGTATGTTTAATTCGGATTCAGCGGGATCGAGACTAATCAGTAGAAAACGAAATGGAAACGGAGAGCTGGTTGTTATCTACCCTTGGACACGCATTTTAAATGATATAGGCAAAAACCTGGGACTACCAAGCAAATATATTACTTCAATGTCGCTCAAACCTAGCCAGTCAGCAAAGGCAACAGCAGAAATCGATGTTGTATGCATCATAACCACAAGTACAAGGCGAGGGCTTCAATGGGGCACAGGAATACCTTTGAAGGAGACTTTAATTGTTTCCAACGATCATGTGGTTCCAGAAGATTGCACTCGGATCCGGATATATTGGCCGCGAACGGATGAGCAATACAGTGTCACGCGCAGATTCGCGCCCTTCAAAGGTCTGGATATGGTACTTTTGCGGCTGGAGAGAAGACTTACAGGTATCAAATGTGCAAGACTACAACCATTTGTTTCGGTCGGTGAAGAGGTTCGGACAGTCGGGTTTGGCCTGCGGAACCCAGTCACAGCGACCGCTTCCCTGGAGGCCAAATGTGCAGAACCAATATGGTCGAGTGGACATATCACGGGTATAGTTAAACTTGCGCTAACCAAGAACAATGCAGCTCAAGAACCAGTCATGATATCTACTAGTTCTGGATGCTGGAATGGCTCATCAGGAGGAGCTATTCTGAGCAAATGCAATAGCGAATGGACACTAGTAGGAATGATTACTAGTAATGGCCGAACAGCGGGCAACGGTATTTCACGAGTGATTCCGCATTTAGGATTCGCAATCCCGAGCAATTTAATATATCGAGGATGGAAAATGATTGAAAATGGGGAGGAGCTAATGGTCGGCGAACAAGTTCGGGCCTTGTGGGCGATGGAAAGTACACATGACGAACTATATGAGCCAACCCAGCTCAAGCCGCGACTGTAATTTTGATCTTAATTTAGTACGGAATCAATTGAATTCAGATTCTATCCAAAGCAGGTCTTCAGAACACTCTCTTTAATTCTCACGCGCAACTCTTAACACGATACATGATAGACCCATAATCATGATAATGCTGCTACGATTCAAATTTGGCTTTTGTGGTTCATCAAGAGACCGGTGGAAAAAGCAACTCTCTTGATTTCTGTTCTTGAAGTCATCACGAGTCTTTAATGTCGATCTTCAGTGATGTTGAATATGATCATCATCGAGGTGCTTAATATTTAATAATAATTTTGTAACTAAATGCTATTATAAAACAGCATCAGAGGACAATTTCTACCTTCAATCATCTTCATCTCGATCTTAGATATCTGACGCCGCATATTACGCACATAAGCTGCTACCACTTCTAAGTCAGGTGATATCAAGTGCCCAATTCGATCCAAAGCCCTAGCTGCAAAGCCCTACAGTCAGGCCTCAGCCAGATGTATAAATACTGCAGGGGATTCCGCTCTTTTCCCATGTTTTTCCTTTTCTTTCTGCAAGACAGAAAGTCAGCATCAATTCTTATATGGCTCTTGCCTTTTACCAGAGCCATCAGGGTACTGCTTTCATATGTCTTTTGATTTAGTTTTTGGATTATTTTAATCTTCATGAGATTGCTGATCTGATTTGTGACTTCTGTCCTGTTTAGTTTGTATTTGTTAGTGTAATAGAAAGTCGAGTATCGTGAAAGTCATGTGTAGAAAACGAGGTTTTGACCACGCGCCATTTGTTCTAGAGCCGAAAAACTTTGGTAACGGTTGCCTGCTGATAGAGTGTTTATTGTCACTGTATTTGGAAATGTAAATGCAACTAGCTGTAGATCAGAGGACAATTCTATTACATTTGTGTTTGCTGTTAACACACCTTATCATTGTCTAATTGCATCATTTATTGCATTCCATATCACATAATTTGTTTTAATGTACGGAGAATGATATGTATTGATACGTATCATTCTCTACAGAATGCTACGTAAATTACAGGCATAATAATACAGTACGACAATTCTCGACCAGGATCCCTTTGCTACGATGAAGCCAACCTGCAGCTCCGTCTATTTCTGAACAATTTCCTGTAATTCAATAGCAAAATTGCATTTCAACAATTCGTATGCTCTTGTAGTCTATTATCTGTCGCTTTATCCGCCTACTTCTTGATGTATAGTATATTTAGCGGAACAGTAAAATCCTCATGATCGACATCCGGCCAATCTCAGGCCCAAAACCTCCCCACGCCCCGCACTATTAAAGTCGACCGTCGAGCCCATCCTGGACCCCTCCTCCACCCCTCGCCCTTCGTTTCACTCCTCGCAGCGCTCATGCTTCAGCTAGAACTGGCCAAAACAATTTTTGTCCAGTTACCAACTCGCTTCTCATCGATAAGGATCAGCCGAATTGGTCATTAAATGGACCTTTGACAGTCTTTCGGCTCCCACGGCTCCCTCAGCTCTAGCAGTTTCTTCCTGTCTGCTATATCCCTCCCACTGTCTACATCTGGAAATATAACGCACCTGACGGTCTTGAGTTGCCATGAAATTCGGCAAGAAGTACGTGGATTCTAGAAACAGCGCTGCAGTAATAGTTCTCTAACACGTCTGTCTACAGTCTTCCGCGAAATCAAGTGCCCGAGTGGAGGTTTGTCTCACACTGTTCCGTCCAGTCCGGCGGACAATACCGGTCTAGGACTTTCCCACTGACCACGTATCTATAGCTCATTCTACTTGAACTATAAGTCTCTCAAGAAACACATCCGAACAGCTCGTGCGGCAGCAACTGCAGCCGGTGAACCAGACTCATCGCCAGTTCCAGAGTCGTATCTGACTCGTATGTGCCCTACCCCGCAATATATAGATAGACATGCACTCTGACTCCAGCTTCCAACTGTCGTTTAGCATTTTTCTACTCACTTGATAGAAATCTAGAAACTGTCGACTCGTTTTATAACCAACGTCTAACTGAGTGTCATCGCAGACTCAAAGTCGTTCTCGACCGGTTCCCCTATCCGTCGTCCGGACCTGTCGATTTTGACCATGACGAGCTCGAGGACCTCGTTGGTGCTCTTCTCGAGCTGCGTTCTCAACTTCGCATGCTCCAGGTGTGTCTGGTTCTTCCAAATGTGGTCATTTAATTCCTAACAACAGCAGTGGTATGCAGAGGTGAACAAGCGCGGATTCATCAAGATTCTCAAAAAATTAGACAAGAGGACCGGCGTTGACGAACAGCTGCGTTATCTAGAATCAAAAGTGCTTGTCCTTCCGTTTGCTTCGGGTTCGCAGGCTAATGATTATATGGAAACTGTCAACAGTTGGCTTTCGCATCTAGCTCCGGATAGCGACGCAGTCAACGAACTGTCTTTGATCGGGTCGGGCTCGCCGGTTCCATCCCAGCATTCTAGCAGTGCGCAATCTGTCGCGCTCGACTCCATCAAGAGTGCTGTTGCTGCTGATGATTTGGATTCCCTTAAAGAAGCTATCGGATCTTTATCTGATTATGATCAGCTTGATCGGACTCTGATTACTGCACTACAGCGAGCCGTCAGTGCGAGATCTCTCGCATGTACAGAGTTTTTACTGACTAAGGTCAACAGTCTTGCTGATCCGGCCGATATACGAGGCCGCAACATTTTCCATCGTCATGTGGTCGCTCTCGGCCGGCAGCGCTCGTCGAATTCTGACCAAGTCAATCGTGATTTTTATATAACTCCGGCTGAGAACCCAGTTTCGACAACTCAGCTAACGACTGTATATGGCAGCGATGGTGTCAACTCAAATGACGAGACTTCGATGCTTCGATTTCTACTTGATCACATCACTCTCGACCAACGTCCCGCATTAGCTGCTCGCGATGGATACAAGCGGAGTCCACTTCATTATGCATCTCAGTATGGAACTAAGCTCGTCGCTCGGGTCATTATCGAGTACCTGAAGACATGGAACTTGTTCGACGTTCCCAGCGGCTTAGACGCTCCTGAATGGGTCGATGCGGAAGGTCTGACACCATTCCATTTAGCAGTCATTGGCAAGCATCCAAAGACACTCCGAGTATTACTAGACGCGACTGCAGATCACCGACCCCATGACTCAAGCCAATTGCTTTCACTAGCAGCTAAATCTGATTCCGCTGATATTCTGTCCATTTTGCTGGAATCTGGTCTCAATATTGACTTCGCCGATGACCAGCTCGAGACTCCGCTCTACGTTGCGTCCAAGTTTGGCCATGCGGCCAGCGTTAAGATCTTGCTTGATCATGGAGCTAATACAGAGATTTGTGAAGCAACCTATGGCTGGACTCCGCTGTTTGTCGCTTCTGTTTACGGTTACGACGAAGTTGTTGATCTGTTAATTGCTAGCGGTAGCGATGTGGAGAAAACGGACGGCTCTGGCTGGACAGCCATGGAACATGCTTGTTTACGTGGCCATCTTCGTATTGCTGAGAAGATGCCTGCTCCTCAGCCCCCACATCCTAGCCCATTTTCCATGAGCGATGCGTCCGCCTCCGTCGATAGTCTTCTTTCGATTGCGTCCACTGGCTCATCGAAATTGTCTTCCTCGCCCGTCAACAGTTCGATATCTACCCCGCCTCCTCCCCCTTCGTCTACCGCGCCACCCCCCCGAGCGGATTTGATCAAAAGTTTTGGACACAAGTACTTGAAAAATAACTTTAGTATGGTTCTCGTAACTCTTGGCTCGACAGATACGAGGCACAACACTGTTCCGGTGCAGCTCGATCAAGTGCCGCTGTCACGCGTCTACTCGACCCAGCTGGACACGGCTTTGTCTCTTGTAATTTCCGCACAAAACGCAATTGGAGAACCTACAGTGATCGACCTTCCGATCCAGGATAATCAGTCTACGGAACCAATTGTCTTTCAGACCACTGATCCATCTAAGACTCGAGTGTTTTTCGACATAGTGCCGACATATGCTGGCAACCGTAACTTAATTCTCGGGCGTGCAGTTGCCATGCTGTCCACAATCCGCACCTCTGTTGGTCAATCTGTCCGAAGTCTTCACGAGACAATCACAGTGCCTATTATTCAAAACACAACTCTTGATATTCTCGGGACAGTGAACTTTGAGTTTTTAGTCGTCAAGCCGTTCGAAAATCCGAATCTCAGTGTTGCCAAGTCATCTACGTATTGGAAATCGTTAACTTCGACTCGGGTGATAGGCCATCGTGGGCTAGGAAAAAATTCAACGAGCAGGAAGTCGCTGCAACTTGGTGAGAATACGCTCCAATCATTCATTGCGGCAGCGAACTTGGGTGCTAGTTATGTCGAGTTCGACGTGCAATTGACGCGCGACCGCGTTCCCGTTATATATCATGACTTTGTGGTTGCTGAGACCGGTATTGATGTGCCCATGCATGCGCTGACATTGGAGCAATTTCTCAATGTTTCAGAGCTGCGGACGCCGAAGAGTAACCGCAGTCGCAATTCGTCGCCGCGTCGAACCGACAGTAGAAATTCTAGCAATCATGATGAACCAACAGTGCCATTTCAAGGTGGGTTCTCAGGAACGTCGATTCTCAACGCATATCAACCACCAGGACGTCGGCCTCGGTCTCTATCGCTTGAAATGATTGACGACGACGACGACGCATATAGCGAGCGCTTGAAATACACTAATGATTTTAAGAAAAAGGGTTTTAAAGGCAATTCGCGCGGGATTAGCATTCAAGCGCCATTCACGACATTGGAGGAGGTATTTCGTACTCTTCCAAAACATGTTGGCTTCAATATCGAATGTAAATATCCTATGCTTGATGAGAGCCAAGCGGAAAACATGGATGACCTTGCTATCGAGCTCAATGAGTGGATCGACACTGTCTTGAAGTGCGTGTACGATCATGGCAAAGGTCGTGACATAATTTTTTCGAGCTTCCATCCAGATGTATGCATTATGCTGTCGCTCAAGCAGCCGTCGATTCCGGTGTTGTTTCTCACTGAATCTGGGACTGAACAAATGGCAGACATTCGTGCGTCCAGTCTACAGGAGGCTATTCGGTTTGCTTGCCGTTGGAATTTACTAGGCATAGTGTCTGCCTGCCAGCCACTGATTATCAGTCCTAGGCTCATACGAGTCGTGAAAGAATCTGGACTAGTCTGTTTTTCGTATGGAACTATGAATAATGATCCGGACGCATGCAAGTTGCAGATGAACTACGGCGTCGATGCTGTCATCGTAGATTCCGTCCTCGCTGTTAGAAAGGGTTTGACGGCTGCTGCTGCTTATGGTAGTCCAGCTGTCGTCCCAGTCGGAAAGTGAGGTGTGAGCCTATTTTGACACTTTTCGTAAGAGCTCATATTCTGGTTGAGTTTGGTTTCCGTAACATTCGGTCTTCTTCCAGTACTTAACAATACACAACATTACTCATTAGATTACTTTACTAATATAATTATCTTCTCAACTTACATATACATAAATTCTTATTGTTCCAAAAGCTATCGAAATTCGATAGCTTTTCGAGATAAACTTCTGTCGAACTTCAGGATACCTGTCATCGTAAAAGGGGAGGAACTCTCTCAGACCAGATTTAGATTTGGTTCGTTGTCTACATTGCTCAAAGCTAATAGTTTCTTTAATTGCTATCGTATCAAGTACTCTACAACTGGTTAAAAACAGCTAATTTGCGAAGTAATTCTTCCAGTTTCGTAGTAAGTCAATCCCGCTTATCGGAAATATATTGATCCGGTTCGGTGCTCGTAAATACAAACTCCAACTGTCTGGCTGTTTTGTCCCCAAGTTTCTTCGTTCCCGTCTGCCCGCCCAGGCCGACAAATATCTTGTGTCCCTGTCTATACAACCTGCGCATCATCTCATCTATCGTTCCAAATTCCTCAACCACTGCGCCAGCAGAAGTAGGTGTCATATACTTCATCTGCTGAATCGTACGGCTGAAGGTATCAGACGGATCTTTGCCCTTCACAATCTGCCCAGCTTCCATACAGATCGTCTCAAAGATATTTGTTGATGCTTGCTTCTGCGGTATCATGCTCAAATCCTGCGTCATCGCTGCAATCCACTCGGCACTATCGTGCGCTGTGCTTGTCTGAAATACAAGACAATTGTGAAGAATCTGTAGCTCAATCAGTGCTTCTTCGAATCTCTCAAAATGTGTATCTGCTTCAAAGTTGTCCATGATATATTGTTCTTCATCAGACTTTGCCCCTCCGGCCCTCCGAGTTCGCCGTACCTTGCTCTGCTGCGAGGAGCCCTGAATGACTTCTTCCACCTGTTGGTTAAAGTCTCGACGTTTCTTTGTAGTTAATTTTCGGGTGTATGCGCTCAATCCTTCTACCACATAGATAATTTGCGCAGATTCGAAACATTGATTCACTTGCTCTACATGCTTGTCAAGTTCATTTTTCAAAACTAAAAGCACGAATCGTATTGCTGGTAAATACACCAGCACGAAATCTTCACTGCGGATCTCTGATGGGATAGGAACAAAATATCCCAGTTCAGAATCGAAGTCTGCTTGAACTTTACGGCGCCATTTGATGAGTTTCTCACCCTCCAATGGGCTTTTCCATTCACTCGTACACGCGATATTAAGCGAACTAAGAACAAGTTGCAATTGCTGCCCAAGTTCGCTCTGCACAAGTTCGTTGTCAATATCAACAATCATATCGGTACATGTCTCCTTCCGATTTGTTCGAAGTCGATTCACGGAAGCCAGTTCTTTCTCTCTGGCTTTATTCCGCGCTGCTTCTTCTTTCTGTTGTCGTCGAATTTCTCGGAGGTGTTCTCGTTCCCTCTGCGAATCCGCCTTGATCAAGCGTTTACTGGCCAGTCGGTTTTCTTTACCATCGGTAGATTTTCGTTTCGACCGTGGAGCTTTAATCTTATTGGAATCAGCCAATTGAGCTTTACTTTTGATAGATGCAGATTGACTTCGTAATTTCTCAAGAATTTCTTGAGTTCGATCGATTGGAAGTCGAGATCCAGCAGAATGGGAACAGTCTGGCGGATCTGCTAAAGCAGATATTGTATTTGAGGAAGTAATATCAGCACATGGATCTAACCCTGCTTCGGAAAAAAGATTGGAAACATGTTCACTGGAATTTTGAGACCGACTTATTGCTCTATCCCTTGCTTTGTCTTGTAGAGTTGGTGAAGAGCTCCATTCGATTGTATCACTGACTATGCTGGGTATTGTTATCTTCTGCTTATAAAGAGGACTTGAGCAAAGAGTTGGCTGCGGGGAGTTTTGCTGTAGGGTATTCCGAGGCGATTTGGTCGGAATCACGAGACAGCCGGTTGAAGAACTCGATGTAGGTTTCCTGTGCCTTATTTCATTGATTCGCTGAAATAAATTATTCGAATTATGAGGAGAATAGTCTGGATCAGAGGAGGTCACTGTGATTGGATCCTCCTGACCCTGGTGAACTCGAGAACCGACTTCTGAAGGTAAAATTGGCTGAGAAGAACATATTATAATGTCGTCGTCAAAACTGCCGAGATCCTCTCCGACTGCTATAGTACTAGCTGGGAATGAACTAGACCGTAAATGCAGTCGTGCAGGACTGCTATGCAATTCGACTGCTTCAGAAAAATCACTAGTAGTAAGGGACGGCTTAGCCTGAAGTGGTTGTGAAGATGATATTTGTGTGAGTCCGTCTTCAGATTTTAGTTCCGTGATAAGTTGACTTGACGATGCCAAGTTCACAGATTCGTCCACGAATACGACAACTTCTTGGCCCTGTATTTTAGCAGATTGGGAAAGAAACTGACGAGGTCAGTATTTTATTTCAAAATTCGTAGCGGAGATCATACTTGGATATCTTCTGTTTCTGCAATTGTCTGATCTGCTTGTGCCCGCAGATCTGGAGAATGATTGGCGAAATGACCTAGGAAGTCCGGCAGTGAAGGCAAATCTGAAGACAAATGAATATCTGATGACTGGCCATCGTTAGCAGACATTACGATCTGCATTTATCGCCATTCCTTGCGAATATCGACGTAATTCGTTTGATTTCGATTCTGTTTGGTTTACAACCTTCCTAAACCAGCAGTGACCACAACATTTCGCACGTGAACATTTCAGGTGATAAACCCTACATATCTTTTTCACGTGCATGCAGGGCTCTGTTCAAACAGTCACGATTCCTCTACTCCCAGTTCCCATACCGGACCCGAAACCCTTGAGAGACACAAAAGTTCAGGTTTGCGGCGTGTGGTAGTTTGCGTGGTAGGTCCGAGACTAGGTTGCGAGACGCCTTCTCATACAAATCTGATTCTTTCTTCTCCTCTTTTAATTCTTTCCACCCATCCATAATTGGTTCTTTTTTGTTTTAATTTCGACCAAAAGAAATAGAAAAGAGGATTAAACATGTCCCACCGAAAGTACGAAGAGCCCAGACATGGCTCCCTTGGTTTCTTGCCCAGAAAGCGGGCAGCTCGTCATCGTGGAAAGGTCAAATCGTTCCCTAATGACGACCAGTCGAAACCTGTCCATCTCACTGCTTTCCTAGGTTACAAGGTATGATCATTTATGTTCGCTAGGCTTCAAATGATTATGCAAATGAGCTTTCTACGGCTCTAGTTGTGTGATCATGTTGTATCGTCTAGCTAGTACAGGAGCCAAATTCTTTTCTAACTGGCATATTAGGCTGGCATGACCACCATTGTCCGTGACCTTGACCGTCCTGGTTCTAAGATGAATAAGCGTGAAATTGTTGAGGCCGTCACTGTTGTGGATACTCCTCCCATGGTTGTTATTGGTGTTGTTGGCTATGTAGAGACTCCCCGTGGTCTCCGCACTCTTACTACCGTCTGGGCAGAGCATCTCTCTGAGGAGGTCAAGCGAAGATTCTATAAGAACTGGTACCACAGCAAGAAGAAAGCATTCACGAAGTACTCCAAGAAGTATGCTGATGATGGTGTCTCTGTGTCTCGTGAGTTTGAGCGTATCAAGAAGTACTGCACTGTCGTGCGTGTTCTCGCCCATACTCAGATCCGCAAAACTCCTCTTTCGCAAAAGAAGGCTCACTTACTTGAGGTTCAGCTCAATGGTGGCTCTGTCTCCGACAAAGTCGATTGGGCCAAGGAACACTTCGAGAAGGAGATTGATGTTTCATCTGTCTTTGAGCAGGATGAGGTTATCGATGCCATTGCTGTTACTAAGGGTCATGGTTTCGAGGGTGTTACCGCTCGTTGGGGTACTAAGAAGCTTCCCCGCAAGACTCACCGTGGTCTGCGAAAGGTTGCTTGTATTGGTGCTTGGCATCCTGCTCACGTCCAGTGGACTGTTGCGCGTGCTGGTCAGGATGGTTATCATCATCGAACCTCAGTTAACCACAAAATCTACCGTATCGGTAAGGGAGACGACAAGGCTAATGCTGCTACCGAGTTTGACCGTACCGAGAAGACGATCACTCCCATGGGTGGATTTGTCCGCTACGGTGAAATTAAGAATGACTTTTTGATCATCAAGGGTTCTATTCCTGGTGTCAAGAAGCGTGTTATCACACTCCGCAAGTCGCTCCGAACTCACACTTCGCGTAAGGCTCTTGAGAACGTCAGTCTCAAGTGGATTGATACTGCTTCCAAGTTTGGTAAAGGTCGCTTCCAGACTCCTGCTGAGAAGAGTGCGTTCATGGGTACTCTTAAGAAGGACATTGCCGAGTAAGCAAAAAATTAATTCAGGAAAAACGTGGGGAAAATATGCTTTTTTGACTTGAACCGACAAGAGAGAGGCTCTTTGTGGTGTCTGTGCAGGACATCAACTAAAAAGTAATGTGGTTTGTAATTTTGTGCAAAAATTAGGTTGCCGGGTTCTGTTTTCATGATCATTACTGTATTGTATAAATTCATTATTGCACTATTATGAAGTAAACGTAGTTTGAGTAGTGGTTTATTGGGTTGAATCTGAACATTGCGGCTTATAAGCTTATTTGGGTTCGACGAATCTAGATTGACCTAAACTTTTTGATATTTGACCAGAATCGATATGACAGGAGAAGAAGCCAGATCTACTGGACCGCATTCATCTAATGAACAGTTTCGAGGACGAGGACGAGGAAGGGGAAGAGGGAGAAATAGTCGAGGACAGAGTCAAGGAGGATATCGATATCGCGAAATTGAATTTAACGATCGACGACGGCCCAGGGGGCGGTCACGATCACTGTCGAGATCAAGATCACAGTCCAGATCAAGATCAAGATCATGGTCAAGATCAAGAAGTAGTTCAAGATCTAGGTCAAGGTCACGGTCTAGATCAAGATCTCCGAGACCATGGTCTCGATCACGACCGCGGTCTCGGATAAATCGTCAACCCTCAGCGCCGTCTACGGTGGACGTCATGTTCAAAAATTTGCCGACTACATTAACGGAATCTGAATTACAGGGAATTTTAATAGCTCGAGGAGCTAAACCTGTAAGAGTTGTAATTATCCGGGACCGGACCACGGGCCAGTCAAGGGGATTTGGCTTTGCAAAGTTCCGCACAATCAGTGAGTCTGAATCATTTGTGGAGTCGAGTTTCCCTGCGATATCCTACCATGACGAATGGATTAGAATAGATTATGGCAAACCAATTCAAGAAAGCGAAGGTGATGGCGATGGCGATGGTAAAGACTTTGAAGAAGAAGGATCATGGGAGTGCAAATTCTGCGAAATTATGAACCATGCTTGGAGAACTGAGTGTTTCAAATGCGGAGCTTCGAAATTGGTTGCGCAGAAACTGGATAGAAAGCCATTAGAATCTGTAAACGAAGGCGATGGAGATGTTGCAGATTCGCCATCGCAATTTCTCTTATTTCGAGGAATTCCAAAAAATGTGACTGAAGAGACAATAGCAGATTCGATAGAGGCGGCTACGACCGGAGACCGGCCACGATACCGGCGAGTATTACTAGTTCGCGACCGAGTAACCGAGAAATCAAGAGGTTTTGCGTTTGTCGAATATCAGTCTACAGCTAGCTGTTCCAAGATCCTCTCCGATTTCAGTAAACGTTATCCAGATGGCATCTCAATTTCAGGAATCAACCTTAAGCCGTCCTATATACATTTAGGTGTGTTTATACCGATCTATGCAACGCCGGCTGCAGATGTCGAATTGCTCGAACGCTACTCATTTTTGGCTGCGAACGGTTCGACGAGGTTGACTTATTGGGATGAGTCCGCGTTTGTCGGCATTTACGTCTCGCCTGAGTCGCAGATGGCTGATGTTTCAGCGTTTTTAAACAATTTGATTCCAGAGCAGTCTGATATTTCGGAAGGAACACGCAAGGGAAAACGGAAGCATGATATAGCTGCTGTAACAACGGCGAAACAAGCCAAACCAGCAAAGCAGCCTACAAAAGTAAGACTCCTCCTACAGAATCAGCTGCATTTCCAAAATTAACAAGATTCTAGATGGCACCACAACTGCAGATGTGGCAGCAGAAACAGTCTGAATTGCATGGCAAATCGAACTCAACCCAATCAACTCCAGTACAGTTCCAAGAATCCTATGCAGATAGCTCGAGACCAGTATGTCTACTCTGCCGGCGGAAATTCGACGCGTTCGACAAAGTCAATAAACATGAGCGTTTATCGAAATTGCATTTACATTACTTGAGTGATCCATCAGCGATTGAGCTAGCCCGTAAGCGGTTGGAAAAATCGAAGCTAAAATCAACTGCTGCATATCGAGACCGAGCACGAGAACGAAGAATTGTCCAACGCTCTGTCTTAAAACATGCAAGCTCTGATTCTACGAATACAAAAGTTACTTCTAAGCATGCAGTTGATTATGACGGTATCAATGAAAATCGCAATGACGATGAGATCGATGAAGAGGACGATGATGATGATATGTTTGCAGTGCCATCCAAAGGCTCCAAGATGCTCTCCAAAATGGGCTGGGCAGCAGGCTCCGGCCTAGGCGCCGACGGCTCTGGGATATCACACGCTATCCAACCAGAGATTTATTCGAAAGGTGCAGGTTTGGGCGCTGTTAAACCTGTTCCTGCTTCGGCATCGAAGTCTGCATCTGGGCAAGCGTTTGACTATAATCTCTACGTGGAACGATTACAAAACGCTAATAAGCAATTACAACAACATTAAATAATAAATATCATTATAAGAAGATCATATAATTAATTTTATATTATGTGGCAAACCTTTATAAGTTTTACTATTGTAAGCACAATGATGGAAACATATTATATTTAGACTCGATCATAACTGATACAAATCTCAAGTTCTTTAACGTTCTTAAAACAAATAAATCAAACACCTAGGCGCCAAATGATCTCTCACCGCCTCTCCGCAATAAATCCCTCCAAATCTGAAGTCAATGCCTACTCGGGAATCGAAATATTATCATCCACGAATTCAAAGTCAGAGTCACTTAGCTCGTCAAATTCATCCATAATCTCAGTATATACCGGAGAAACGGCCCCGCCAGACGTAAACTCGACTTCTCCGCTATCTGAGGCAGACCGTCCGGTTACAGACGATTTACCACTCGATGTCGCTTCAACATTCAAAACCGGAAACATGACATCTGATGCATCGGAGTACTTGCTCTTCAGCATCTCATCCTCGGCATCAGCTTCAGCTTCAAATTCAGCTTGAGACTCGCCCTCCGACTCATTGACAGCAATTACCTCAAGCTCCATCGAAAACGCGTCTCCAAAGGTCTCTCCGCTCTCAGTCACCAGTTTCCAGGCCGTGGTGTAATTTCCAGCTTCCGCTGGCGCACGAAGAAGAACAGTAAAACAAGAAATCTCGCCTGGTCGTACTTCACTAATTGTAGTAGACGTGTTGGTATTTTCATTGAACATTGAATTTTCGGAGACACACTTAATCGACACCTTCGCAGGCCAGTCTACTTGCCCGACGTTCTTCAGGTTCCAAGAATGCGCAAAATAATTACGCACCTCTACCCGACAAGTAGATGGCTCTTCCTGCTCATCAGCAACAGAAACTTGCAATTTCTTTTCAACATCCTGGACAATCTCAATATCCGATTCGAGCTCAGACTGCTCTTCCTCCTGCTTCTCAACCTCAATCTGAACCTCTTCTTTGATCTCCTCACCGTCCTTTCCAACCAACGCCTCGACTGAAATCCCTCGGATAGGAGTGCGCATTTTAATCATAGGATGTGTGATATTATGAGTGTTAAGAGGAAGAGCTTCGCAAGACTCGCAAAGATCAAAATCTGGACAGATGGCACACTTATAACGGACACCTACGATACAGCTCGTAGCATTGACGCAGGAGGGTCCATCGCACAAAACACCATAATGCATGGCTTTCTTAGCGGTAGAGCGTATATAATGCTGGGGATTATTGATCTGGACAAACCCGTGAGTAGGATGTACTGTATGGACGGCAGCATAACAACTAGAGCAAAGATCATAATCAGGACAGTCCAAGCAACGGAAACGAGACCCACTCCGAATAGGCTTGTCGCACGCATCACAAATAGCGCTATGAGTGTTTTGAGAACAGCAATCTGATGACGATGGACATTTGGAAGCATTCATCTTGCAGGACGCGGAACGCTGGCAAGCCGGCTTTCTAGATCGGGCGAAATCATGATACTGTGACGAAACCCGTTCGTAAATCGTATTGGCGACAGAGAGGATAGGCTTACTGACGGACATTTGCACCAAATAATGCGAGTCATTATTACAATGGAAGCCTTTCTCGACACAAGTCTCGCAAAGGTCGAAATCACCTTCTTGACAAATCTTGCAATGATAAAACGACCCGTTGCTTACCAACGTCATGCACTTATCACAGCGAACAGGCACTTTAGATTCTTCTTTGGGAGCACTGAGGTCAGTAGACTCAACATCTTCCTGAACAGCGGCGACAGGGACAGATACTGGTTCAGCTTTGACAGCAGAATTGAGATGAAGCATATGCATTGATTGAGACAACACATCTTCAACTAAACTAGATCGAAGAACTGATGTAGCCATTCTTACTTCATCTTTCACCAATTCTTTAATCTGATCGGCAGTGAGCGTAGAATCCAATCGAGAAGAGTTGTCAGCTTGAGTGGCAACTGGTTCAACTGTATAGGGTTCAACCACGTCAGCTTTATCAGTTAGTTTCGCCATTGACATTTCAAACATATATAAACTTACCAAGAGTTACAGTAATCTTAACTTTCTTTTTGAGATAAATAGAATGCCGGCAACGATGCATAGCTGGAGCGGAGTCGAGTTGGACGAAACCATGGCTGGCAGTCGAGTATCTGGTGACTACGATCTCGCTCGACTCAGGAATCTCGAGGAATCCTTTTAACTAATCCAGTCAGAAACTAAAAAAATTCTCCCTAATCCCACAAAAACTTATGCACTTCAAAACATACCTCACTTGACAATAAACTGACTTTGGAAAACACACTGATGGGTAGCGATAGTCTGCGGGTGCTCCCTAAGTATGTCACCTTTGTCGGCACAATCTTGATAGTCTCTGTCTTGTTGTCTTCCATTGCGACTAATTCCTTAACACAAGAACACTATGCGCACTATTAATTTCACAAAAAAAACCAAACAGTCGTTCAAATCCGTGTCATTCAGTCACAGATGATTAGCGATTGCAGAACGGCGGTGATGGAAAGATAAAGATATTCAGAGACTCCCGATCATGCCCGTACGGGGTTGTCCTCCGGTTGGGACCTCTACTTCTGGGGACAAAATTACCTGCTTAACAAAAGTACTTGATATGATTGATTATATTATGATATTTATGCAATACGTAAAAATATGCTCGTAATGTATACGCGAATACATAGATGGTGTAGTGCTAGCCAATCAAGACGATCTACTTAAAGATCCAGGCACTGTGGTCATTGCAGGATATGGTGAATGATAATAGTAATAGCTAGGATCCATTGGTGTTTGAGGCATCACTACGGGACCAGATAGTGGTTGAGCCTGCGTCGTACCGTCGTAGTAATATTGCGCAGTATCATAGTAATACACCATGCCATTTGTCTCTTGAGCAATTGGTTGTTCGCCAGGTCCCAGCATGGGCTGGGGTGAGGGAATAGCAATGGGGAGTTGCGGGGCCACCAATGTAGGATAAGCGGGACTTGGTCCCATCATTCCATTCATGAGAGGAGCCTGCGATACATATGTGTTTTGAGTATATCCACGAAGAGCAGGACCTAGACCATGACTGTGACTCAATGATGCCTGAGAACGATGGCGATGAGAGCCACTATAATTTGAGCCACCATAATTTGATCCTCCATAACTTGATCCTCCATGATTTGAGCCACCATAATTAGAAGATGAGGATCGACGATTCTCGTCTCTTTCATCACTTTCAATCGAGCCTGCAGATTTCTGACTGCGATGATTATATCCAACTGGACTTTGCCGCATCATGCGAGGTTCGATATCCGCCATGCTTACCAACTTCGTAGGTCGTGGTTGATGCATGACTTCCGGCGTAAGCCGATACTCCTTCGGAAAAGACGGACTGGCTCGACGAATATTCTCGGCTTCGAGTAATACCTGCGGGTCAGATTTCGGTTCTGGGGCTGGAGCTGGTGATGATACAATTATCGGAAACTGCACAGTTGGAGACGCCGATTGGGATTGACCAGCATATACTGAGGGCGGAGGAAGTCGAACCTTCGGAATAACCTTGCCATCTGATTCGTCAAATAAAGATTCCGGTTGATTCGACTTGTCCAAAATTAACTTATTGACAACGACCGCTGTCGGCCCTTCAGAATGATCCGGAGTTGAAGATGGAAGCCGAACTTGAAACTTCAAACCAGTTTGTGGTTTAGATTTTTTGATATTGAGTTTACTATGCTCGGGCGACTTTGATGCTGATTTACCGCTAACTCGACATGGTTTGGAAAAAGGCAATGCAACATCGATTGGGAATCGTATTGGTGTATAATGGATTTGAGAGATATGAGTATGTTTAGTGTAGCCGCGCATAATTATGGATCTTGAGGTTCCAGGCAGCTTAACGTAGAGGGGGCCCTGAAATAGGATGTCGAGCGATTCTTCATACGACAGATCGAGCAATACAGGACGACCACGGTTCCGGGGACCGCTCGGCGGATATTGTTGTTTGAAAGGCGACAAACGGTGATCAAGAGAGTGCAACGGAGGACGAACTTCAGATCTGTATCTGGCTTTAGTATCATTTGGACCATTGAGGCCATTAGTACGCGCCATAATATGCTTTGATTTTCTGATGTTTGACGAGTCCGTCAAACCTGATCTAGATAATATCGTTTGTTGCTCTAATCCGACGACGACGGGAGACACATTTAATTTGTTCTCTTGCGAGTCTAAAGTAGAATCAGACGATACAAGTCTGCAAGAATTCGGATCCGACAATTTTTCAAGATCATCAGCAATATCTGCTTCTCCGACCTTTTGCTGTCCAGTTTTCGATCGCTGTTTGCTAGGCGCTTGCATTCCTCGGGTTCGCAAGAAAAACTAATCCGACCAGTCCAAACTCGGACGTCTGCAAATGCGTTAATATGGACAAGATCGTCGGACTGCTGATTACTCTCCTCGATAGTCACTATCGCTTTTTCGGCGTACTCAAGAGAAGATAGAACTAAATAATAGCCCCAGAGTATTCCTTCCCAAGTTACCACGCTAAATCAG
The DNA here is from genome assembly GCF_038497815.1 of [Lipomyces] oligophaga. NCBI lineage: Eukaryota > Fungi > Ascomycota > Lipomycetes > Lipomycetales > Lipomycetaceae > Lipomyces > [Lipomyces] oligophaga. The sequence continues at coordinate 309,805 of NW_027117791.1, read as the reverse complement.
AGCCAGTATTACTATCACCGATCACAAACTAAACGACGTTTAACTGCTCAGCAGTAAATACGTCCGATTATCTGATCAACGGTAATCGGAGTCCGAATAAATCAGGAGACCGATAAATTCAGCAAAAATCACCGAAATCCTTTGAGATCATGCAGTATCTTCAGTTACAAATACAAATAATTTTCTGTTCTATTCACGTGTTCCAAGCCGCGCATAAGCTTTTGTATGATTATATTTATATGCCGCATTCAGCGAAGCATTCGGCTTTGATATCTATAAAACCACCCGCTTCCCTCGCTCAATTTACGAATTTTTTCTTTCTTTCTTTGTGCGGCGCCTAGATAATTCCGTGTTGTTCATCGGTTGTTTTAAATATATATCCTACTGATCTTGATGAATGTCATTTCTATGGCAAGACTAATAATTTGTGTGACCGTCTAAACGCCCATTCTTGCTTTTGAGTCTGTTTGTATGTACCCGGCTTACTAAGCTGGCTCAGCTGGTTTTGTTTGCTTGGTGGATATAAATGGTGGATAGTAAGAGGGCTGGGGGTGTCGAACATTCTTGAAATATGATCTCTATTGCATTTATATTATTAGTGCAAAAAAATGAAACAATGAGCTATAAACAGAAAGAATTGAACAGAAAGTCAAAAGTGCAACACAAAACTCCGAGCACTCTTTTGTAAGAGCATCCTAGACACCAAAATAATCTGTAAAAAGAAAAGAAATATCATCCCTGTCCTCCATCACTCATCCCCATGATCATCCAATCAATTTTCAAAACGAACATTAATCGCATGTCCACCTTGGTCGGCGATCCATGGATCTTCCAAAGAGCAGACTAAGTTCGGATTGATATATATCGAATTCCGCTCACGCTCCTCATCCAAAGTCCGGTTGGTATTACTTTCCTGGCCAGTAGTTTTATTAATTGCACTAAGTGCGATAAAATATGACAAAGGCAAGTAATGGTCGTAGAAATTCCACATTAAGACCAATGTTGCGATTGGAAGAGGCGCTAGCATACTCGCCAAATAATAGGCCTTCTGCAGAGCTAGCGTCCCGGCGGTCGTAAGCTGGAAAATTAGTAGACCAATACAAACTCTGAAAAATATCATCGGCCACGATTTGCCTGTCGAATGCTGTGGATGGATCATTGAGTACATCAGCTGGTACTTAAATGTAAAGTATCCCAGAATGAAATAAATCAAGCCGAACGACAAAATTTTTGTTGACATTGTACTATAACACAGACAAATAATCAACACAAACAGTGGCTGTGGCAGGAACAACCCATAGTTGAAATTTGGCGGCTTGTACAGGTTGTAAAAATCTCTAGGCGTCTTCGAAAACAACTTCAAAAATGGATATTTGAAGACGACTCCGAACTCCAATAATCGAAAGGGAATCATACCGATGCCTTGAAGAACAATCAAGTCTGTATAAAATAGAGAGGTAGTGCGCAATGACCGAGCTAACACGTATGCAATCTTTGTAGTGTCTTTCAACAGTGACCACAGCATACTGGCAGTTCCAGCGATAGTGAACAACAGAAACAAGTTCACAAAAATATAGAAAAAATTCTTACCGACAACGGAAAGCTCTACATCACCATATGAAATGTATCCCTGGAAATTCGACAGCCAGTTGTACAAGAACGGCACAATCAAATTAAGTAAAGTGAACAACAGAGTCGGTAAGAAACCAGTCACCAAGGCAGACAAAAAACGCGACTCGTTCAAGATTTCTGCAAGCGCAGGCCAAAACTTCTCAATGGACTTAACATCCAAAAATGCAGAAAGGGAGGCAACAGGAAACACGAGTGCCACTGTGGAAATCGAAATAACGAGCGTGATGAACCATTGACGAAACAATCGTTCCACCCGTGACTTGTATAAATTCTTCCAAATAACATCGTGTGGAGCCGGCGCATTGTGGGCAATGAGTCGGTAAGCACGCGGATCTAGCACGGCTTGGGCGGCCATCTGCGCACTTGCTACCGTATCAAGCGTGACAAACGCAACAGGCGTTGGCTTATATTCTTTATGGCGAGCCAACTTGATTTGCTGATCGAGCTTTTCAAGTTTTGCCGTAAAGTAGTCGATTTTGTCGATGGGCTTGCCAAACCAACCCATAAATCCCGTCCGAAGAACCGGACGACGTCGACCGATAGGAACGGAACTAGCAATAACATTTGGAAGTAAAGCTTCTTCTTCCTCGGTTCCAATAGGCGAGCCCGTTGAAGTCATCATCATTGCCGATGGAACACTGTCGGAACCAAGGGGAACAGGAGGTGACTGAGGCAAAGAATTTGATATCGGAATCGAACGTGCGCTCTCGATCACACCGTCACTACCGAAGTATTCTGTCCACGATAGTTCCACTTTGCGAAGCATCTTGCGACGCCGGTCTAGTAAGTCATCCAATTCTTTCCAGTCTCGGCAGATTGTTATTGAACGGACATGACCGATACCGTATGACTCGATATGTTCCTTTAAGGCGTCTTCGTTTCGGAGCTCGATGGGAACACCGGAAAGTCGGATTGTACGGTCGGTTATGGAATTCTGGCTGCCGAGATAAGACTGCCGAACGCGAACAATGTGATGAGTCTGTCGAAGAAGGAAATAACAGGTGACAAAAGTGAATATATATGCAAAAATGACATAGCACCATAGATACCGATCATAATCCGGCCCGAGGTATGAATCGGAAGGAGTCTCGTCTGCGATGCCAATAAGCATAGTAGAGCGCGAGAAAAGCTTTCCAACGAGCTTCACCGACGGCCGCACGATGGCTCTCAAAGTGTCATCATCTCCATCATAAATACCAGTGTAATGAAGTCTGATCGGGGAAATTACCGCGACGGCAAAAAAGGTGCAGACAGCTAGCAGCTTAATCGTCATGGTGAAGAACCCTAAGAACACGAACGCATCGAGCCCGGCATGCTCTAGAATCTGCTCCTCGGAAATACTGTACAGCGCCGGAATCCAACCAAAAAAGGATTTGGGCAGCGGTGGCAGACCGGGATGATGCATTACTCGAGCTGCGTAGAGATCCGCCCATTGAGTTCTGAGAAAGCAGAATGCAATGAACGCGCAGAAGCCCAGGGAAGATGCAATCACTATTTGCGTCGTCAGCACCGCCGGGTTCCGCAACCGAGGATCGTCGATAGGTTGGAAGGGCTCATCCATATCACCAGTACTAATTATATATTATTTCTGAGTCGACAGAAAAAAAAGAAAACCAATGTAGATATTTCCAACAATTGTGGCACTTGCCAGCCAGCACTTGTATGGCGTACTCGCAGGACCAATATCAGTCCGAAGAACAAGAAAAAAACGAAATCAAAGCCAACAAGACTGCTCGACAACGTTCAAAATACCAAAATCAAATCAAAACCACTGGTAGTTTGCGGCCAGACTTACAATTTCCCGCCTCTGATTGCAGATCCTATCTCGACATTGTTTTTGTTTAGCACGCACGCTTCTATCGTCTGTTATGGGCCGGCCAGACCCAATCACGTGGACATTTCGGATATTTCCGATTTCGGAATGAATCGGATAGCTGGAATTAAGGAACTGTAGATATTTATTGATAATGATGAAAATGACATTAATAAAATACTGGGATATGGAGCGATTATTGCGCAATTGGAGGATTGAATTGGTAAAGTCCTAATATCTTCATCTGCTAACTCGGATATGATATACACATGTCTTCCTAATGGGTCAATTACGTAATAACCATGCTTCATCGTTATTCAGTAAGCTTAGAATGTCATATAAATATTGCACGTTATAATTATGGTATCAAAGAGTAATAGGAGAAGCGCAAAGTTTATTCTGCTATCTTTATCTCGATCTTGAATTCCATTTTCGGTAATTCCGCATAGCCCTTACCCGATTTAAAATTCAAAAACATTATGTAATCAAATAAATTATTAATTTACTGAGCAGCTATCGAAGATTGATGACCCATCGTTGCACTCTTGCTCCGATATTTGAAAGTAAAATATAATGTTATTGCTCAATAGTTGATGTTTTCTTAATCTGTCTTGCTCTGCAAACTGGACAATTCGTGAAGGAATAATTTGGAATGCAAGATAATAAATGACAATTTAGAAATAATCAAGATCAAATTAGCAATTATTGCATTGCATTATATAAAATCCCATAAAAAACTTGGAACCACAAAATTCAGTATTGCGTAATCAGATGTCAAAAGAAGAGTGAAATTGTCTCTGCAGTCTGATCGGCCCAATCAATTCGACTATAGGAATATCAGTGGAAGTTGAGTCTAAAGGGCAATCTAACTATTTTCCCGCAAAACCTGATTTCGACTAATATATTCATTTTTGGATTTCTCGACTTGAGAATTCCAGTGTATATAGGATATCAAGCTGAACTCGTAACGGTCTATCAATCATAAGAAACCAAAAATAGCAGCGAGGCAGATTAATCGATGTATCAATCCAATACAAGAATGATCTCTGACATCTGTAATTTCCGCCTTTAGAAAACTTTGATGATCAGATATTCGGGTTGGTTTTCGTCCACTATGGCATAGCACTGTCGGAATAAGAGTGGCTTGAATGAATAGCTTTACCGCGAAGAGAGGCATTATTCGAATAGAATGCATATATTTCTCTGCATGCTCAGCTTAATCTGGATTTGATTTCTCAATTTGAGGTATTATTGCAGATGAACGCAATGATAGACTTGTTTGGCGCACTCGGAGAGAATCTGTACGGAAATACTGTTTGAGGATGACCGCGATTTGAATAACAATTCTTTGCAAACGCATGTACTGTCATGTGTTGCCACAGTGTGCAAGCAATTTCAGCAAGTCATTTGAAGCTCAGAATAGACTTCTGTTTCGGCACATATGGATGAATGGAGTAGGACAAACAATAACTCAATGTTCTGATTAAGGAAGTATTGAATTCCTGATATATGACGGTCAGTTCAGATTAAAAATGACAAAGGAAACTTATATTGAATGCATGCTTTTATTTCAGCGCAGTTCAAGACCGAGGCTTTATGAATGAATGTAGATCCGCATGAATCTGCTAATTGGAACAAAAATTGCAGGTGTCATGGCAGACCGGCATGAAATCTGCGCGGTGAGAAAAACCCGTCAATAACCAGATTAAAAGGATTATCCCATGAACATAATACGCTGGATCAAATTTGATTGAAGAGCGTATCCAGAACGCTAGATTTCCAGCTTATAGTCAATTAGTTTGAGCTAGATTGAGAAATGTGAAGTCAGACAAAATCAAGCCGATCAGACTAAGCCAAGTCAAGGTAAGCTCAAGTGGCCCACTATTTAGCCGAGCAAATGTTCAGCCGTGTAACTGCCCTCTTCTGCAGTCTAAATATTTTATGGTTCCACCTGGGCTCAGGCACATAAAAATGGCACAATTATCCATTCATACAATTGTACATTAAGTTAGTAAGATTTGGAGAACAAATAGCCTACTTGAATCGAAACCTGAATTCTTTTTAGGAGGAGTAGTCAGGAGGAGTAGTCAGGACTCATGGAAGCCATTGTTGTCAAAATTGTAGAGAGCGAAGGTGCTGCTGTAGATATATGAGCATTGAAGAGCGAAGAAATAACGATCTGTCGGGCGAACGAGATCTTTATGTCGATATATGTGCTTTAGGGGGCATCATGAAACCCGGGAGCTCCCCTTGTTGGCCCAGTGTGGTCGAAGCCGCAATGGGTGGTGCAGCAGTTTTGGACAGCTTTCTTGCTCAGTTGCGTCGAGCGCTTGGAAAGACAATAGTGGAAAAATGTCGGTCAGCAAGGCTAAAGTGACTGCGGTCAAAGATCTTGTAAGTTTTTGGTGCTTTGTCGTTGATTTGATTTAGGCGAAGACGGACTGACCTGGCGGTAGCAACCTGGAGAAGCTCGATGGGTCAAGGCAAGTGAGTCGGTTATGCTCTGGCATGAGGGATTGCAGCGACTAATGGCCAGATCCAAAAAGCGTTCTACACTGATCCGGAGGGAAAAGGTATTGAGTAAAGATGGCGAAGACCTTGTGCAATTTGCAGATCTTTGCAAGTTTCGAACATGATACTAATGGATCGCAGCTCGCGACTGGGAATTTGCGTCTCGCCAGACGCGAGTTGAGGGCAGCGATGTCGACGGTAAGGCGGGAACAGGGTGTCCGCAGGCACAAATTGGAGTGTCGAAGAGCTAACAGGACGCAGGAGTGGCTATTCTGGCCGTCATGGAGAAGACGACGGGACCGGAGATTCTGTTGCAGCGCCAGTTTCGAGCGCCAGTGAACGGAGTCGTGATCGAATTCCCGGCGGGTCTGCTAGACGCGAACGAAACCCCCGAGCAGTGTGCTGAGCGAGAGCTTCTGGAGGAGACAGGCTATATAGGATCTGCGTTTGGCAGCAGTCCTGTGATGTTTTGCGATCCCGGTGAGTTTTCTTTGTGTGATGTGCAAACGAGCGTAATTGAGTGCAATTGAGTGCAATTGAGTGCAATTGACTATAATTGAGTATAATTGAGTGCAGTCGAGAACAATCGAGACGAACGCGTACTGACAAAGGCTCATTTGTGTAGGATTCTGCAACACCAATCTGAAACTTGTGCAGGTGGCTGTCGATCTGACCGATGTGCGAAACCAGAATCCGAAGCAGCGGCTCGAGGAAGACGAGTTCATCGAGAATTTTACGGGTGAGTCTTTGCATGAGGTTTTCTGATCAGATCTCTTTGTCTAGATTTCTTGTCTAGATGTTTGTCCAAGTCACTTGTCTGAGGCACTTTTGCAAATCATTTTACTGGTTGCCTGTCTACAGAAATACAAGAAAGCAATGACACTGACACTGACACTGACACTGACAACAACAATATCATAAATACTGATCAAAGTAGTGCCGCTAAAAGATTTCCCGGAGAAAATGAAGCAGTTTGCTGACGACGGATTCATCATCGATGTGCGCGTCATGAACATTACCGCTGGAATCAACCTGGCTCGCAAGTACTCTCTGTAACTTTGCCATTCTCTCTCCTCTGTTAATTTTCTGCTGATTTTCTGTCAATTGTCTATCAATTGTCTATCAATTGTCGGTCTCGTTATGCATAAATGGGACGATAATTTAGTGAAATTAAAACAGACATAGCGATCAATGAAATCGCTATTCTTAGCCGCGTTCCGTTCATCTCTGATGCACGATGTCTATCTGAGCTAGACCGTCTTTCGACTAGATCGTAGATCGTAACCCTCGATCTCATATGGAGCAGCAAGGCGAATCGCTACTGTCGCAGCCGGTCGCAGTCCCAGCGCTGCCACCGAATGCACATAGTCTCCCACACAACCGCCTAAATTTAAAAAATGTACTGGCCTAGGTAGACCTGTATGTAGTATGCTCGTAAATCCATCTATACGGGTCTCGGCACCATAGTCCGTCTGACCACAATGCTGGTCTGCTCAACAGCTCTTTCTGTCCGACTGTTTCGGCTGCGTCTCAGCTTTGTCTCAGCCGTACTTCTCCACCGAGTCGGAGGCCGGGGCAGGGTGACATTAAACTCTATAGGTATCAAAGGCGTCTCCTGTTCACTCCCTCACCTTGCGGGTTGGTGTCAATTTGGTAGGTTTGTCATACGTGACCAATCCTCGCCAGATTGACTGGCTGCTGGACATCTCTCGCTCGCTTGTTTCTATCTCCCCTTTTTACTGCAGAGTCTAAGGCGGAAAATGGAGACAGTGTAGCACGTACAAAGATTACTCTGTCGCGCTTTCGTACGAGAAAACTGACATGCTGTGAAGTCGACCCTTCTGGCTAATGCCTAAAGATTTTTACAGGCAGAATGCGACTAGCTGGTTGCCATGTCTGCCCTGACTATTCTACGTCCGACATGCGCATGTCGTGTACTCATTGAACTACTTATCTTGGCTATAGGATATGAGAATTGCATATGAGCGTATGGGATATGAGCATATGTGCATATGAGCACATTGGCACATTGGCACAGTAGCATATTAGCATATTAGCTTACTAGCTTACTAGCACCCTGGAGTCATAGAACATTAGCATTCTGTCGATCACAGCCCGATCTTGCCTAGCTCTGGAAGTTCTCTGGAAGTTCTCTGGAAGTTCTTTGGCCGTTCTCTGGCCGTTCTCTGGTCGTTCTCTGACCGTTCTCTTGATGTCCTCCAGACAGGCCCAAGAGACAAATTGGAGAAAATTTCCAGCAGATCGTCGCAGTCACTGATCATCAAGAAAAAAATTCTCGGTCGGCATAGAGACCAGTCAAGCTTCATTGATCTATTTGGCGCAAGATAAAGCACTTCCACTCCTGTGCAGATGGTCCCTCTCGAGCCCCTATCAGAGAAAACACTAAAGTTTTATATTCAATGTCAGAACAAGCACAGCCCTCACACCATCATTAGTCGGCAGACCAGTTCCAAATGTAAACATCAACATCTGCTCCGAAGAACCTTCGCACAATCAGCCTCCATATAAGAGCAGGCTCGATCGTACATCTCCCAGTTTCAAATGTCCGCACGGAGAAATACGAATAGCGATACCAATGGCTGTGCAAAAAATCTCTTTGATCACCTTTGCAACGTGCATTGCTCTGACTTCGGTCGTGTCTGCCCAGGGTACAGTGGTCCTGGAAAACCTGCCGGTGTATGACACCCCGATCACATATACGGATCCAAGCTACGAAGTCTCGCCACAAAAGCTGGACTTCACCGTTAGCAAGGTCGCTACCTGGGGCTCTCTGACGGACTGGAAAAGTAAACACAATAGCTCGGTCGCTCACATCACCTCCTACGAGTACAACGCCGTTACGTTCTGTCCGATCGGCAACCACTCATTCTGGGTCAGCGGCTTAACCGCTGTCGACAAAGAAGAGCCTGATTTTGGCATCTACGATGGTTTTCCCTCGTACGTGTCTGTAGGCATGTCGCCTCTGCACGTCACGAACGTCGTCTCGGACTTGGACGCGTGGTGGACGAACACGTCGGATGGACTCGAAGCATTCATGTCCTTCGCCTCGGGAGATTTCTCCTCCGTGACTACGCCCATCGACGAGCCACTGACTGTGTGCGTGCCCATCAATTCGACCACATCGATCCACGTCTGGAACTACTACATGGAATTCTATGAAATCGACGTCCCACAGTCCGTCGGCTCCTTTCTCGTCAGCTACACGCTTTCGGACGACGGCAAGACATTGACTACATATCGGCCGAAAAAACGCTACACTCAAGCTGCTGGCTTTGGCAATGACTATCTCTGGGGCAAGTGGGCCTCAATCAAGGTCGAAGACTACATCTATCTCTACGTGGTTGATGTCTCCAGCGAAGGCAACTCGCAGGACTTGCTCGTCGCACGCGCTCCTGTTGAGGACGTCATGGACATATCCAGCTGGACATATTACAGCGCCAACAATGCGACCTGGCTGACTACGGCACCTGAGTTGGGTGAGAGCCGCAAAGACACTCTGGCCATCTACTCTCTACCGGACGACATCCAGTTCGCCACAAGCGGTGAGTCCCACACCGCTGGAGGCTCGATCTTCTACTCCGAGTATCATGACGCCTATCTGATGGTGTTTGTCGCCTCGGATGACACGACAAAGTACATCATTGAGTACGCGCCGACTCCTGTCGGGCCCTGGTCCACAGACCGCCATGTCCTATACACAGACGCATATCACGAAATTACAAAGTCCATTTTCAGTGTCTACGCGTTCTCTACTCCTCTCATTGGAGAGCCAGCGGGAAAGCAGCTGCTGATTTCGACAAAGTCTAAGACCAATTCAAGCTATGCAATTATGCAGAAATTGATTTTCGACTGAGCGATCGAGCGAACCAACAACTAGCCGATTTCCGAGTAGAGATTCTCGCGCTGGCGAGCATCAGGACCGAGATTAACATCTGAATGAAACAAACAAGAATTTTTGTACAGCGGAAGCTTAAAATATTTTGACATCATCTATTATTGCAGTAGCACGTCGGCCAATGATCCTGGAAGATCCTTAATTAAACCCTGATGTATAAAATAAATCTGAAAGCGCATATCGGATCCATTCATATCAAGTCGCATTTGGCTGAACAAAGTTATAAGCCGCACGAATGATGTTTCCAGCAGAATTCGTCAATCTTGAGGCAATTGTGAACTTGTTCGAAGTAGCTACACTTATGAGTAATACTCAAAACGTAGTAATGTCGACAGCAGGCCTCTCAATAATTCAGATATCTGATTCTATTCCGACTGCGAGAAATGACATGAAACAAATGTATACAACTAATCAGATCAATTGTCCGAATAGACTTATTCAAACTTTACAATTGGCCATAAACCGTGTATTGCAATCCTATTAATTCAGACCGAATTGGCCTTCCTTAGTCTTAACCTTCAATCGAGCATAGTTTATATTGATAGTTATCATCTTAGACAGCCATCTGTTAGAAATCATTTCTTCAGATCTCGTCTGGATCCTTGCTTCATTCGTTTGTTCAAAACTATCAGCAAATCTCAACCTTCAGGAAGAAGCATATTTTCATATGGTACGGTATATTAAGTTTTCGTAGCCTTCTTGTTCTATCATGAAATTGGCGTATAAAAGTAGTTTCATTCAAACACTTTCAATTCTACTGCTCAAACGATGAGTTACATAAATGCTTAGATAATACAGCGAGATCGGGCAAAACCCAGAAGGACGCCGAGATCGGGCAGTGAGTAACATAACCATTTGTATGAGGCAGGCAAATTACTTAAACAAGCAAAAATTCCAAAAATGGAAATCGCCCGTTTGCGGAGACCGGGAGAGGATAAAAAAATTATTTTCTCTGTATTTCTTGTAAATTTTCAAATTTGATACTTCAGTTTACTATTGGTTGGATAAATAATCGATAATTATTGGATAATTATTGTTTAGATACTAAAAGTAGAAAAAAAACTATACTGAAATGTCTTCTCGTTCGTTTGCTCGTGCAATTGCAACTGTTCGTTCTGCCGGCAAGGCTGGCTCAGCTCGTGGAGCTCGCTCAGCTGTCCAACAGCGATCGCTGTCAGTAGCTGCGCGACCTGTTCTGGCACGACGTGCCAGTCCCGCTGTGTTTTCGCAGACTCGTGGATTGAAGATGATTGATTTCACCGGTGAAGGTGATCTTGAGAAGGTGCATGGTAGGTGAAGTGATATGATTTGTCCATGGGGAATAGTGATATTTACCAATTAACAGAACGGAGCGAATGGCCCGTCGAGAAGCTCCATTCCTATTTCAAAGATCAGACTTTTGCTTTGATTGGTTACGGTTCGCAAGGTATGTGATCTCTATTGCAAGAAAATAGGCGGATGGTTACTGATTTGGATGCCAGGCTACGGCCAAGGACTGAATCTCCGCGACAACGGTATGAACGTGATTATCGGAGTGCGAAAAGGGGGAGCATCCTGGACGGCAGCGCAGGAGGACGGCTGGGTTCCTGGTGAGACTTTGTTTTCTGTTGAAGAGGCTATCGAGAAGGGCGACATTGTGATGAATTTGCTTTCGGATGCAGCGCAGTCCGAGACTTGGCCAGCGCTGAAGCCCCTGATCACTCCAGGCAAGACTCTGTACTTCTCGCACGGTTTTTCGGTTGTGTTTAAAGATTTGACAAAGGTTGATGTTCCTGAGGGCGTCGATGTGGTGCTTGTTGCGCCCAAGGGATCTGGTCGCACAGTGCGTTCGCTGTTCAAGGAGGGTCGTGGAATTAACTCTTCGTTTGCTATTTGGCAGGATGTCTCCGGAACCGCGTACGAGAAAGCCACTGCAATCGGTGTTGCTATCGGATCTGGATATCTGTACGAGACTACTTTTGAGAAGGAGGTCTACTCTGATTTGTATGGTGAGCGCGGCTGTTTGATGGGTGGTATCCACGGCATGTTTCTTGCCCAATACGAGGTCCTCCGCGAGCGTGGCCACACTGCCTCTGAGGCCTTCAACGAGACCGTTGAGGAAGCAACCCAGTCTTTGTACCCATTGATTGGCAAGTACGGTATGGACTACATGTACGATGCTTGCTCAACCACGGCGCGTCGCGGCGCCCTCGACTGGTCGCCCCGATTCAAGGACGCGCTCAAGCCCGTCTTCAATGATCTCTACGACTCGGTCAAGGTCGGAGCTGAAACCCAGCGCTCGCTCGACTTTAACTCCCAGCCAGATTATCGTGCAAAGTTTGAGGTCGAGTTGCAGGCTATCCGCGACCTTGAGATTTGGAAGGCGGGTAAGGAAGTTCGTAAGCTTCGTCCCGAGAATAATGAGTAATTAACAATGTTATCGATGTCAATTTCCAAAATAAACTCCAAAATTTAATCAATTATGTTATGAAATACTAATTCTATGAATGAGTAATCTATATGCTTCCAATAAACATAAGTTCATATAAATTAAATTAGATAATTTCAAAAGCAGACATTATGTATCAATTACGCAGAACATAGTCGAACGAATCGTCGTTGACCGATCCACCCGCCATGGAAATTTCAACATTCCGTTTGAACTGCCTAGGTTTTGTTTGCAACACTTTCGCCGCTTCTTCGTTTAGTGGATCAGCTGCATTTGGTTCGAGAAATAGGAATTGAAGTCCCACAAGTACCGCATTTCTGTCTATCAGTATTCGTACATTTATGTATAAATGAGAAGATTTTCTTACAAATTCAATACCGGTTTCCAGTCTTCCCGAAGAATGTTGAGACATATGTTACCTTGCAGATCGATATTCGGATGATATATCTAAAAGATTAGTATTCATCCCTTCACATGATACACCTCAATTCTCATATAGTCGACAAAATAGCACAACATAACAGTATGAGCCAACTCACTTTCTGTAGACACTTCACCTTCGGTGGCTCATGCGGAAAATTCTTGTCAATGCTAAATGTAAACTTGAACGACCCGCCAATATACATTCCTTCATCGGGCTCGATAGTTACGTTGAAATGTAACAAATCTGCCGGATCAGGGAACTTGACTTCAATTGTCGGTGGTAAGCTTAGTTCAGTCAGATCTGGCTCATATTAATAATCAATGGCTTTCTATATCCAATATCGATTTACCCTTTTGAACACGGATCTGCGCAGAAGTTATCTTCTTCTTGATAGTTCCGTCGGCAGCCGCCGCCGCTGCTGCTTGCCGCTCTTGCTGCTGCTGCTGTTTCATACTCTTGATTTTCAGCTGCTTTGTTAGTATTCAGTCGCTTTCAAGGCTCTACTTCATACCATCTTGCTCCTATTTCTGTGACGGTAAATGGTATGGATGTGGCAGATATGAAAGCATTAGATAGGATAAGGAAGTAAATATGGTATGATGTCCCGTGACTGAATTGTCAATAAGTTGTACTGTACGAAAATGTTTACACTCTTCGCTGAATTTTATTACTACACATATATCTTACTATTAAAGAATATTGTAACTCAATTTTCTAATGCTCATTGTCAGATATGTATATATGTTTCCTGGATTCAGTTAACTATTTCTAGTCACTCATATTACGTGACCGAGTGCGATCTTTAGATAAGAATACCAACAAATAACTATCTGCTTTTTGATAATGTTGAAAATGAATAAATCTTGATTACAGATACAGAGATAACTCTAAATTTATCGAGTTTCAGAGCCAAATCCACAGATAAAGTCTGATCATCGGTCTATTTCAGTGCTGATTTGTTCGATCCGCTATGTAAGAATAATGTTGCATATCATCTAGCTACGAAGTATAATGCTGAAAACGAATCAAAGCTCAATACTAAGATATATATATCTTGCGGATCAAAAGATTTTTAGACATTTAGCTTGGTCTATGACCACTGGGGTTTGCTGTCAGCCATTCATTCTCGAGTGAGGCCTGTTATGCGCAGTATATATGACGAGAGCATTATTGCAGTTTCTCAAACCAGAGTCCAGTCTATGCTGATTTTGATCCCGGCTAGAATGTTTCATGTTTTCCTCTTTAATCCTGTAACTTTTTAGAATCCAGTTCAGAATCAATTTCAATGCCTGCACTCAATGACAGTGCAACTTCGTCAATCGAGATGCTTTAAAAATTTCCGGATTCATTATTTCATATATCTGAGCAGAATTTCAAAATAAATGCCAGTAGAATACTGTTCCATGGGTAGAATATTTTTCACAGCTATATTATCAATTGTTCGACCCACGTGTGCATCTTTTCCTCCATATACATTTGTGACCACTGCTCGCAAGCAACAGGGGGAAGCATAAACCAATTCGGATTACACTTCCAGAATTCAATTTTGGGTATCAATCTCAGATCTCTAAATCGAAGACAAAATAGTCGTGTCATTCCAAATTAGTGATCTACGAAGGATACAAAAAAGATTGCGGAAGGATTTTTCAAAGAGTAAAATTTGAATAATCGATATAATACTGGCAGATATTGATCGCAAAAGACAGTGCTGCACAAATTCTAAACGATTTCAAAGACAATTATCCACAATCACCATACTAATCCATTCGGAGTCAACAACTACAGCTATCTCTCATTTACCTCTAGACAAGATAGTCGAATTCAAAACATAATTATATATTCAAATACTGTTAACCAATACAATCAATACAGCAAACGTCATAACCAAAAGAATCACTGAATTGTCTGTCAAGGATCAGTGGCCAGCGAAAACGATCGCAGACCAAAGACCAACAATTCAGAGAAAGACAAATCATTTCAAAAAATGAAAATTGTGCAACAAAAATTCAAAACAAAATTACTCGCGGACAGCTTCCTTAACCATGTCGACTTCTGGGATAGCACCGCAGATAGTCTCTACCATGATTCCAGTGACGAGATAAGGGTCAATGTTAGATGCCGGACGGCGGTCCTCAAAGTATCCGTATCCGACCTTGGCAACCGGACGGGGAATACGCACTGAGCAGCCACGGTTGGCGACACCGTATGAAAAGTTTGCGATAGAGGCGGTCTCATGCTTGCCAGTGAGACGCTTATCGTTATCCTCACCGTAGACACCAATGTGCTCAGCGTGACGCTTAGAAAGCTTCTCGATAGCGGCCTCGATGTCCTTCATTCCACCCTTCTCACGCATAGGGGCGGTGGAGACATTGGTGTGGCAACCAGCACCGTTCCAGTCACCCTCGGAAAGAGGCTTCGGGTGGAACGAGACTTTGACACCGAACTCCTCAGCGACACGCTCAAGCAAGTATCGGGCCATCCAGAGCTCATCGCCCATGGCAATACCGGCAGAAGGGCCAACCTGGAATTCCCACTGAGAAGGCATAACCTCCGCGTTGATACCAGAAATGTTGATGCCAGCGTAGAGACACGCACGGTAGTGCGCCTCGATGACATCGCGTGCATAGACCTTGCCGGTGCCGACACCGCAGTAGTATGGGCCTTGAGGACCAGGGAAACCTCCCTTGGGCCAACCGTAGGGCGAACCATACTCATCAAAGAGAGTGTACTCCTGCTCGATTCCGAACCAGGTGTCGGCATCCTTGTGCGCCTCCATGAGCTTGTTGCACGCATATCGGTGGTTCTTCTTGTTGGGCGTGCCATCAGCGTTCCAGCACTCAGCAAGAACAATGATGTTGTCGCCTCGTCGGAAAGGATCATCGTAGATCGCGACAGGTCTCAAGTAGACGTCCGAGTCGTGGCCAGGGGCCTGCTCGGTCGACGAACCATCAAAGTTCCACTCGGGGAGCTCGTCAACGGACTCAGGCTTCTTATCAAGAGTCTAAATTGTTAGATTCATCTAATCTGAATTTGGCCATGCCGGCGTCTGTTGTCTGCATTAAGTATGTATCCAATCAAATATCGTGTCTCGAGGGTATGGGTTTCCGGCAATTGAGAAGAACACCCAACCCTAAGTTTGCCGGCTAATATGAGCATCTATTCGCTTCTATTCTGACGACTTCACCACCGAACATTAGAGAGGTATACTGGCGGAGAAAACTGAAAGAGCGACAGTCTGATAAAAAGACGAAGTAAAAACTTGATTTTTGCCGTGGCAAGTTGAATTTGGAACCAATGGCAGACAACAACGTAGGAGCGACACACATAGGGAGGATTTACTTACTCTGCCCTTAGTACGGAGACCGTTTGAACCATCAATCCAAACGTATTCGGCGATGACCTTGCCCTTCTGGGGAAGCTCTAGATATTTGGCCAACTAGGAAATTAGCATTACATAGACAGAAAACCAAAAGATGCCGCGGTCAGACAGCCAAGCAGTCAAGCAAATAGATTGATATTGGATGCGAAACATCAGCGATTGAACATGCATCAGCTAAACAAAAATATCGGCCAATTCAGCCAATTGGAATATTTGGCAAAGTACCAATGTAAAACTGGACAGAAGCGAGACTAGTCTGACACGGAACAAAGTAGGAGGAAAAATAACAACAAAGCCCGGGCAACAAGGAAAAACATACGTTAGAGGCCTTGGAAACGACAAATTCAGACATGCTTAAACTGGAATGATTATTCGGAACAACGAGTTGCAAGAACGAGTCGAAATCGAAAGAACGGAATGCTAAAACAGCTGAATAGGAAAGGATGGACAGAAGGATGGAAAAGGAAAAAAAGAAGGAAGAGGGTTGAAAAGAAAAATGGAAGCACGCAGCGGGGAAGCAAGAAAGTCGGCCGCGTGGATATATTGACCCGAAGAGTGATTACTGACCCGAATTGTATCGGCTCACTCTGATATTCTTCACGTGCACTTCTCTCGATTGGAAATGAGACGATGGGATGAGAGGAAAAGCCGGAATAGGACTGAGATTGCTATTAACGATTTTATGACGGAATTTGTGATGCAATTCCTTGCTATTGCTGTTGTTATGTAGTCGTATAATTTGTATATATCGGGGCGACGTCGCGCTCTCGTTCAGCGAGCGAGTGAGCCACCCAGGCAGCCCGACAAAGCGAGAGAAGACAAGGCTGAAAACGTTGGGCTCTAACGAGTTCATGAGTTATGGCCAGATCAACCTTCTGACCCGGTATTGACATCTGACTCATGGATCTTCCACAAGCTATAATTATGTAATTAATGATTGAACAGTAGAACATGGAATTCACTTGTAGTTTTTTCTGCGAGGTTTTAGATGGCATAAATGATTTTTCAGTAGAGTACTTCAACTTTTCGATGATTGGTTGAGCGATAAAGTCCCTATCTATCTATCTCTTACCGCAGAGGCCCCCGATTGGCGTCGGATGTCCTCTCTTGCTCGGCGCTATCTTTGTACACCGAATGCTCCAGATTAAGTAGGTGTGCACTTTTCTATACGGACAAACGTATACGTAATGTTATAACTGCGATACAGTACATTGTCTTATAGATAACACAAGATGTTCAGATTGCATAGATGATACGTTTCATTACATAGAACATGAAATGAGAGCGAAGAGTCAAAAATGCTAGAATCGAACATAATGCGCCCTCCGCCATTAGGGACTAGGTAGCTCTTCCTTGCACCAGCAAAGCGCCTGTTAGTAATTGAAGCCGCACAAAATGGTAGAGAATTATTTCTTCAAGTCCAGACTATGATAGAGATAACTTTGCGTATATGTCTAAGATTTTTATCTATATTGACGTTATATCGAAACTATTGATGACACTAGTGATTTAATGAAATGTCTAGATGGTCAGCTGGATGCTAGTCTATATATTATGTTCTCGAGAACCCGGCCTTCCCTTCCTGAATGATAGAAAGCTAGAAGAACTCATTTGCAGCCTATGACAGGATATTGTAAATGTCTGCTTCAATTAACTGCATTCGAGATGATATGATAGTTCATTGTTCAACTTTTAGTTCGATATCTGGCGCCAAGGATGCATTGAGCAGCTTATGGGAAATACAAATCAACTGCAATCACCTGTTGGGTCGTCGAGCATAACTTGTCACAGACAGGCAAATGAGCAAGTGGATCGTAATGCGAGAAATCAAAACAGAGATCAGAAATCCAGTATTAGACCTTTAATCCCTGCCTCTAGGGTCAATGCTGTGTATGGATACAGATAGGCCTGTTAATGGGCATTTACATCGACTTTCAATAGTTTAACTCATTAGAACGAATCTGTGAACATTGCACAGTCAATCAAGATAAGCACGAGAAAGTGAAATTTTCAATACATCCAACAGCGTAAGACCACAACTGATCAGGATATCTGTAGCAACAAACCGGAAGGTCATATTTCCTGAACTTCAATAATAGATGTTTGCAGAGCAACACTACTACAATAATCAATTTGATCCCACCTCTACAGCGTTGGATCATATACCAGAGAGATCAATTTCCTGTGAGACAGTAGTAAAGATCCATGATACAAGAATAATCATTTACAATTTAGTTAAGCGTTGAAGGTAGTAATGTACAATTCATCTTACAATCTATCTACTCAAATTACTTCAACAATCTTTTAAAAGCCTCTTTGCCTGCGTTGACACGCCTTCTAAATCCACGTGGGCCATCTCTATTGCTTCGACTCTGAGAATCCAAATTAATCGACCCGGGAACTTCAACTCCGTGCTTGCTCTGGCTTCGTTGCCATGGTAGTCTTGCTTTGTTATCTCCATATCCACTTCCATGTCCACGACGCGTAAACCAATTATCACGTCCATTATTTCTTGCACGGTCCTGGGATGGCCTCGGAATCATACGGTCAACAAATTTCGGGCGTTTGGGGGGCCTGGCGTTCATATCTCCCTCTCTGTCCTTCCGGCCACCTTCGATCAGATATGGATTTGTCCGGCCGCCGTTCTGGCTTTGCTCATTGGTTTCCGTCAAGTCTGGTCGATCATGCTGGTCCATTACATTCCTAAGAATCTCCCGGGTAGCTGTCCGAGCAACCTCAGCAGACAACACCACACCTCTGGGCAATTCTGCCGCTGAAAATGCTGTACCATCTAACAGCGGCTGTATCAAGGTATGTGGACAATCGTCTCCATAATGACCTGGAGCAGCACAATTGTAGCAAAAAATAGCTTTAATAATTTCAGCCGGACCACTTGAGGCTGGTGAGGGCTTGTAGAATCGCCAGATCGACGGGCAGGTATCGGAAGTATGCCTACTCGACCGACATTGCGTACAATACAATTCTCGCCGACGGGCTTTGCACTCAAATGCGGAGTGGTCTAGCTGATTACAGTTTGTACAACGCCGGGTCTTGGGACAGTTGCGCGTAAGGTGGTCATTTTTCATACCACAGGTGTCGCACTGAAAATTAGTTATATGCTTTCGGACAACTGGGAAACCAATATCTGGCTTACCTGGATTAACTTGCACTCGGATGATAAATGACCCGGCTGGTTGCAGATGAAGCAAACTCGTTCTCTGGTCGGTGTCGCGGATCCGAAATACCGGCCTTCGCCTCGGAGATCTGTAAGTTCCTGCCGCGACTCTTCGTCTGTGGCTGCCGCCGTGGAAATGTCTTCGCTCTTGTTATTATTTTCAGTTTCATCTTCAAGTTGCCGCCTACGCTTCTTAGATGCTGGCTTGACAAGTAAATCTGCGACGTCAATCACCCGAGCGTCATCGTCGGCGTTGTCTGAATCTTCATCAGGCGACTGTTCACTTGCCATGCCAAGATCATCGTCTGAAAACGGATTCTCAATCACTGTAATTCGGCCATCTACCACGGCGAGTCGCATATACCGTGGAGTGCCGCTAGATCCAATCGGTACTTGTGTCGGCATTATTCGCGGATCAGAAATTTCTTCGACCGAGTCATCCAGCCCTGGAGGCGTCTCGATTTGAACAATATCGTGCAGTTCTCCATCAGTTTCATCGGCAACTTCACGCTCCATATCAGTTCCTTTATTTTCAGCAGCCTCCTGCTTATTCTCTGAATCTTCAATGTCAATGGTCTCTGACTCTTGCTGTTCGTCGACCTTGTTGCCTGACTTCCGCTTTTTTCGCTTCCGCTTGCGCTTTTTCTTCGACCCCGAATCTATTGACGTATCCACTGGCGTCAAAGGCACAACACTATTACCATCCAAATCCTCAAACATTAAATATCTACTATCTTCTGTATCGTTTGGTTCTCGGCGCTCTGTCACTCCATGCGGTCCTTGTTCGTCTTCACTAGTTGTTCCGAACCGGTTATATGTAGACAACGACTCGTCCACAGGAGCTGACGTGGTCGGAGAAGAACTAGACATTAGTATGTGTCAGTGATTTTTGTTAATGTGCGTACTATTCCTTGTCGGAGTCCATTAGTGATTTTCGTTTCGCTATGTTTCAGTACTAATTAGATAAAACTATCGAGACAGATGGAATTGGGAGTATCAAAGTCTACTGGATAGATATATAAGGACAAACCTAACTGTGTAGTCATAGTATGAACTTTCAATCACTCTTCTCAAAAGCGCTGTAAGTTGGACCTACATGATATAAAAATATAGCAGTGGCTTGTCAAGTACTCTAGGAACACTTAAGCGACTAGAACATTCAATAAATAGATAGCCTGCTCTACCTAAGGTCTGCTTTGAAACGATTTTAGGACCTAGGACCATGCGAACGAACAAGTTCAGTTTTCTACAGTCCTGAATTTCGTAATCTTGTTTTTCTAAAAAATTATTCTTCACTAAAACTCCAGTTAGGAATCTACTTTCTACAAAAAATTGTATTCTGAGCTCGAATATTGTAGATTTGTGTTGAGTCAACTTCTAGCATTCCAGTCGCGTATAATAAGAACCAGTACATTCTCGGTAAATAAACAAAAATGATTTGATTGAATTTTGTGGTTGACTAGTATATTACAATTGCTGCTATAATTTGTAATATAGTATTACAATAGCTCACCATAAAATAATGATAGTACTCTGCTCTGCTTTGACTTTTAGATTAATAAATCTCTAGCCAGGTTATAGCAGTCAAGTCAACAAACACACCCTCACCCTTGGACCTGGCCCATCAGCCATCAGCTTATTTTTCCTAAATCCAAGAAATTGAAATAATTACATACCTGGATTTTAGAATCATCAATAATAATTATACAATTGAACTCAATTGACTATTCTGACAATGTCTGAAACAACAACGGACAAAAGAGATCTGCTGAAGACACCGCTTCATGGATTATACATCCCCATGGCGTTGATTGTAGTAGGCACAGCAATCGTCAAGTTGGAGTGGGTGCCATATTCCATTATTCTTGCACTTAGTCTTGGAGCGCTGAAAGTATGGCGAGGACGTGAGTTTTTTTTATTAATCTGACTTTGTTGCGGGTCGTTTGCTAATTAATGATGTAGAACCCACTAAAGCTCTGCGACCAGATAAGTACCAGGAATTCGAGCTGAAAGAAAAGACAATTCTGTCGCATAACACGGCGATGTGAGTCCGAATGCAACTTCTGTATATAGAATATGCTACTGATCATTCTCAGTTACCGCTTTTCACTCCATAATCCCCAGGATTTGCTTGGGCTTCCAATTGGCCAGCACTTGTCAATCAGCGCCGTGATTAATGGAAAGGATATCGCGCGATCGTATACCCCGGTCTCGTCGGACGATGACCGTGGTTATTTCGATCTCTTAATCAAGGTATGCAGATTCAAAATCAAATCCATCACCGGGGCAGGAACAAACACTAACATACTCAGTCATACCCGACCGGAAATATTTCAAAATATGTAGCAGGTCTTCAAGTTGGGCAGACCATCCGCGCAAAGGGTCCAAAGGGAAACTTCGTCTATACGCCGGGACTTGTTCGTGCATTTGGCATGATTGCTGGCGGCACCGGCATCACGCCGATGTTGCAAGTGATCCGAGCGATTCTGAAGAATCCAGCCGACAAGACCGAGATCAGCCTAATTTTCGCAAACGTCAACGAGGAGGATATTCTACTAAAGGAAGACTTGGATGATTTGGCTTCTAAGCATGAGAACCTCAAAGTTCATTACGTCTTGAACAACCCGAAGGAGGGCTGGACCGGGGGTGTTGGTTTCGTCACTGCGGACATGATTAAAGCACTTTGTCCTGCTCCCGCTTCGGACATTAAAATCTTGCTCTGCGGCCCACCACCAATGATGAGTGTTATGAGAAAGGCAACTGTCGAATTGGGATATGAAAAGCCTCGTCTGGTTTCAAAGTTGCAAGATCAGGTTTTCTTGTTTTAACTTTCCTCCCTCCAACAATTTTCGCATTTGTCCAAACAAGCGTAGCTTATACAATATATATATATATATATATATATATATATATATATATATAATCATATGCTGTCTGGGATATCTGTAGTTCCATATCATTAACTCTGCCAGAATCTTAATTAATTTTAACCTTTCACTTAGCAGGCCGCTGACAGCCGAACATTGACAAAAAATCTGTACTCTGATTTCAAATTCAATAATTCTTGAAATATAAATTCATTACGGCTATAGAGTTAGGCTTGTAATGATATACAAATGATTATCAAAGCTTATTCGCCATATGTTTGTAGTTGATTTCATTGCTGCACACGCTATCCGAAAAGTCATTTAGAGTCCAAACCATAAACGCTGACCCACAAATATCAAAGATAGCCAAAAACAAGATACTGTGCTAGCCCATGCAAGAACAGGTGTCAGCAATGTACGCCAAACAACAACGGGTCAAAGGAGAAAGATACAGAGAGTAGTGCATTTCGCTTAGAAGTGTGTGTTGTAAATAATTCAATGTACCGTCCTCAATCATTCAGGCACTCCCTCTAAATGCTGGAACTATTTGGAACTATTAACCAGCTAAATCATTCCAGATTTGATCAAGCCCGATAAATCTTCAACTTCTTCTTAATTAGCGATCGGCAGATTGGACAGAGTCTGCCTGCATGAGCCAGGGGCCGGTTGCGGATCGGCGTCGGCGCTACTTGCTCTGCACAGTGCTCACAAACGGCAAGATGTGCGCATGGCAGAAAGACAATGTTAGCAATCTGACTAAAACAGATCCGACACTCTGCGTTGATTATTAATTTTTCAGCTTCAAGGGGGGTTGGGATAGATTGACCACCAGTGAGAGAATCGGTGTGCGCATCTGATTCGGTAGTGGATCTGACCAATTCATTAGTTGATATAATCAATTCAGTGGTAGTTGTTACAGCATTCTGAATTGTCGAGGATACCGACTCTGGTTCAGTTAGCTCGGCATCAGCTATCTCCTCATTCTGTAATTGCCGAGCTAAAGCTTCGTCAAACAATATCTGATTATCACTCTGGTTCTGATCAGGCACATCGCTCTGATTGGCCCGTCTCTGATGCAAGAGCTGTAATTGTTGTACATGCTGTTCACGTTCTCGTGTGAGAAGTTCAACTCGGCTCTGTTCAAAATTTCGAACTCGCTCGTTCCGTTGCTGCTCTAACACATGTTGCGCCATTTGTAAATGTCTTTCAGCGTCATCGTCAAGGTCAGGCACTGAAGTAACTTCTAGATCGGAGTCAGAGTTATCATTTTCACTGATATGATTATTTCCATCGATTTGATTGAATTGATTGTTGAGTGTGGACTGCTGAATCCGCCGCCGTTCTTCCTCCTGACGCTGCTGCATACGATTATGCCAATCCACAGCACGTTGAAACATAACTGTTACTGGAGATACATAATCATCGCGCGCAACTTCTTCAAGCGTTCCAAATGCGTTCTGTATTCTCATCTGACGACGCCTGCGCACTCGACGCTCCTCTTCAATTCGCCGCACAGTTGCCGGATCTACAGCTGCTGGCTCCGCTGATGGCAAACCTGCACTCACGGAATCCCAGTACTGACGGCATGAACCGCAATATTTATCCCACCGTCGACCTTCTTCAACCGTCCCGCGGCCATCCACGTAAACACTATACCTGCCCGATTCCGACACAGGACGACTATCCATGCATGAACAGCACCGGTCGACACTAGAGAGAACACATCCGGCTGCTGCATGACCACAAGTTTTAATCTGTGGAACCAGTGGCACAAATGACGGCGCAACGGATCCGACAGACGCAGCTGATACTTCATGTTGATCCCAATATTCTATCAATTAAAATAGATCCTTCCGAAATTGAACGCAAATCAACTCACCCTTACACGGCGTACAGTACATTTGCCATCGCGTACCAGCGTTTACAATCCCCTCGCCGTCAATATAAACGTCATATTTCCCCGTCGCGCTGGCCGGCCGCCGATCCATGCACGAACAGCATTGTTCTGTCGTCGTCAAACCACAGCTGATCTGCGAGTGTCCGCAGGTCTTTACTCGCACAAAAACTGGAAACTGGCGTCTCGTTCCGTTCATTCGCGTCGTTTCGGATATACTACTCATTCTATGTCTCTCCTAAATTTAAATAATGCTCCTACTATTCTTGATTCTCACTCGCTTGGAACAGTATGATAAGATATCCGGGGTACTGCGGCTTGAAGTGAAATTACCCTAATCAGGCATATATGGTAAATAAGTTCCAATATCTTTTATGCAGAAATACGCTTATAGTTTACAGAGGAAGATTCATGATCTGCAAAGGCTCATGTCTTTAGGTCGATCTTTCTAGCGTCACGGTCTACTTTAAGGTATAATTTTGTTTGAGTCTTTTATGACTGAGGAATCTGAATTATAATTTCTTCTAAGACTGCCTGTAAGAATTTAAATTCAGGTATTCGGATACAAGAATCCTATTTTACTAAAATTGGTTCTGGTCGAAAGTTATTTGTATGAAAGGCCGTTTCTGACCGTACATTTTTCAATAGAGTTTCATCTCATAGGATTCCTGAATATCTTCTCCATCAAGAGCTTTGCAGATCAAGGATTCCTTCCAGTTCAGACTTGCGATTGAAATCTGCGGCAGTTCTTTCTAATTATTAGGTCAACAGTTTCATCTCACTGAAATTAAGGATCACAAAAATTTCTTCACATTATAACTTTTCGCCGAAAGTTCGCTTTCTCAATTGACTGCGTTGATGAGCAGAAACATAATCATAAACCATTCACTATAAAATTCGGGCTTATTTAATCTTTACGTTCATTAGGATTTTCGATTCATTAACTATTCATTTTTGCTGAACAACTCCAAGCCTAGGATCGTCGTTTAGAAAACTGATTTTCAGAATTTGCGTATAACCACAAGCTGTTCTGATGGATTTGTCTATCAATAAATTGTGCTACATTATACAGTTTTTTCCGTCATTAGTATTTCTTTGATAGTGAATTACGCATTATAGAAAACCTGTTTAAATAGGATTCTATTCCATTTAAAATAGTCTTTATACTGACTCCTCATCACAAATTGCTTCTTATTAAAGCTTCTTTCAAAACACAGATTTTTTTCAGCAGTGATTGGCGTGCTCATATCTATTCCAACTGTTAACTGCCTTTAAAGTACTCATCTTTGCTCGAGCTTACATTTATGTCGACAATATTTTAGGAAAAGACCTCTTTCATCGAACCATTTGGGAAGCGTCTTATTGTGGTTTCGTTCAAATCCAGAATTTCAATTTCCGCTCATCTCAGGTATTTTTTTATTAATCACCATATCAGATCCTATTCGAACCTGAATAGCTTGACTAAAAATCAATACTTTCACAAAAGCCTTTCAATCGCTGAATCGGATTATTGTATTTTACACTACTATGAATTTGTGGACCGGAACAGGGCAATGCAACATGAAAGACGACTCCTTTTCGCAAATCTCGAAAGAACTCCGAAAAGAATCCAGAAGCATTCGGAATCGGCTGCATTCGATTTCAGAGGACGCAGAGTTTGTGTCTTACGTTTCCAGTTCATTCAGACTTCCCCTTGTTGGTATGATTTTGAATTTCTCGTTTATAAGGCCTATTTGAACAATAGCTGATGAATAGTCAACGAGCGATGTGGCAGATGGTATATACGACCGGAGGATATTTTAGATTCCGTGTATTTTAAAAGTACGGATGGACATACTGGACAGTGGGGATTCAGTATTAGGCGGATAAATTTGCATCTTCTTGATATAATAATGGAGCATAAGGGGTGAATATAACACAAACTCTAAAATTCTTTGGTTGACATCTAATAGAATCATTATTGTGGACTCGACTCGCCGAGGGAAACGAATGCCTGATGCTCTATCGAAAACGATTCCAATTTGGTGCTGTGTTTTAAATGCTGTCTTGTTTGGAGTCGTGGAACTTTACACTCCTCCAGGAATGGTATCTCGGTCTGAACATGACCAGATCTGCTGTAGGATTCCCGGATGGGCAGAGTTATTAGTGGTATGCAATGTTGAAATTGGTTTATATCTATAGTGATAAGCTAACGTTCAAATAGAACTCCGGAATTGACATTGACAAGGTGAAACTCGATAAACCACTACGACCTATATGGGTAACGCCTGAGCATGGTGACCTTTCTCCTCCGTCGCTTGACGGAGTCTATCCAATCGTGTTATGTACCGCATCTCAGCTCGCTCTCGATGGGTCTGTTAGGACAAACGGATACGTCTATGTTCAAGGCGCAGCAGACGACCATGAAGAATGGGCATCTGTATGTATTTGGTTGATTTCAGTATGTGATGATAGGATCCTAATTAGTAGGTTATCACTCCGGCCATTTTTTGGAAAAATAGGAATTTACTGTTATCATTGACGGACGCGGAATTGGATTCGGTGATAGAAAATCGAGATTTTGAAGCTGAGGATCAGACGGTAACATTAAATGTTTGCCATATTGAACCTACTAAAATTTACATTGGCCATCCAACTCCAGATCTAAATATTTCGGAGTTTGATATAATCATAAACCTATCTATGGTGCCGTTGATGTTGCCTGCACAGCCATCAGCAAAAATATTTGAAGAATCTATACCAGCGGGCAAGCGCGGTTCAAAAATATTCCGGAAATCTCTCGTGGACATTTTAGATTTTCTTCGACGGACGGCGTATTGTTCGACGCTTGACATCAAATTGCTTATCCTAAGTGATTCGGGATCCGATTTTAATGTTGCAACTGCATTGGCAGTCATGACGGTTTACTACGAAGATCCAAGCGGACAAGCTATTAGAGAGACAGATACGGGTGAGATTGGAGGCGTTTGTCCGGGCTTGTGCGGTTTGGATGGGATATCAGCTCATTCTGTTGGTGCAGAATTAACAAGACACTCTGAAGCAGAATCTACAAAAATTGCCGGGTCAATTGAATCAAAATATGTGGCAGGAATAATACTATCAACAGCTACACAACCGGCAGCTGGAGATTCAATATTATCAAAACAGAAAGAAGACACTAAATGGGTAGAATTGAAACCCGAACTAAACACATTCCAACCGAGATTATCAGATCACAATCACAAAACCCAGGCAATGGGAATAACCAAAGACATGATTCGTAAACGTCTTACGACAATTGTCACGCAAGTCCGTGTGAATCCTAGTAGAGCATCTCTACAGGCTGTCAATGCAGTGCTAATGGGCTGGCAATAGTACAATATCTCGCGCTCGACTGACCGGGTCCGTTTGATAGCGTTCGAATTGGCCTGCTTTAACGGGTCTATAGTTCAGAAACTGGAATTTTTGTAATTTCCTTTCTTCATCTGCAACTTTATTCAGTCGTCAATTGATTTACAATGACAGACTATTCAAGTTCTTCTTGAATTGGCTAGGCAGAGTCTTGCAATAACTTGCTCGAGTTGGTGTACTCTCAAATTGGAATGAATCATATCTCCGTCATACATGATTCCATTTGATTGAAAATTGGTCCGACAGATAATTTTTTCAGGTCGATATTTAGACTATAGATTTTTCAGACGATATGTGCTCTATCCTTCAACGCAATTCATTATTATTCGCAGCAACCACAGTATAGCGGCACAGCGGTTACATCAGTTGAGAAAGAATTATTTTTTATTGACTGCAATAGAAACTTTGCCACGGCAAGTATACTTTGAGCCATGCTTTTGCAGGCTTAGTGATGCTGATCGCAGCTGCGAGGATCCTGTATTGGTCCGCATGGTCTATTGTCTGGCTAATTACTACTTAAAAATAAGTGACCACTTGATACAGCATCTTATTTGTGCTACAGAGCTTGTCTTTGTGAAATATTCACGCTGATGTTTTGCCGTACTGGTTGATTTCAATTTCAAAGCTATACAAACAAATGCATCAAGTTGAGGTTTAATTTCTAGCCGGGGCCAATCCTGTCATAGCTGAGACTCAGCCTTAGGTTGAGCGTGGCATGCAGAATTCTATATCGTAAGACTAGAGTGACTCTGGCACTGTCGAATGATGATATATAATACGGCTGCTATCTTCCATTACATCGCACAAAATTTTACTTTTCTTCGCACGCTACTCTCTATCATATATACGAAACCAGAGTCAACCTTGCTATGACGGGCCTCAACAGTTTGCTGCGCATGGTCTGTCTGTCATCGATATCGCTTTTACCAATAGTAGATAGATGTCGCCAGCAAACCAAATACTAGTTAGAACTGGACAGCACCAGGACAAGCTTAGGGAAGAACGGTGGGACGCGATGGCAGTTTTAAAAGCGGGTTTCTTTTTGTCGCCCTATCAGCGGATTTTAGTGCTCATAATCAAGCAAAATAGACAATTTTTGTGGCAATTGGTTGTCAATTCTGATGAAAATTTGTCTATATGGTCGACTATCAAACGACCAAAGAAGTTATCGCTACTTTGACCTGGAAGCGCCTAAAATAAAATACTCAACTGAAATGGACTGATTCCTCCAGAAACATATTCGAAAATAAGTTCATCGAACCAAACGATTCATTGTCTTAATGCGTTTTGATATTTTAACGGGCTGAGGTGTAGAAAATCCATGCACAGGCTGTTCAAATTATCATTATAACAATTTTACCCCGTGCCTGATTTTTACCAACTTTACATTATTCCGCTAAATTATAAACGTGCTCTTGCAATCCCATGCTCGATTCAATAGCAGCTGAAAATTGTTAGAACAAAGTTGATGACTGAAAACTTATTGAGCTCTACGTCAACTACATATGCCTGATGAAAACGTCTATCAATTAATTCAACCGTAGCCCCCATATATAACATGGACAAATAAAATGTAGAAAGAAAATGAAACCCCCAAAAATACACACAAAACAACAAGTCCCATCAGCTTTCACCTAGTCTAAGACAGTAAAAAGTCGCGACCAAGAGCCAATATGATTTTGCATACGCTCGAATCAGCGTACATGACGACATGAAAGGAAAACCGGCCGGCCATCAGAGACAAACTTGTGCAAAAGAAACGAATAAAACACCAAACATTCCGTGAGCTAATGACGCAATTTACAGCTCAATACGGGACTGTCGTCGGTGCAAGACGATCTGGCATCCGCAGAAGGCAAGGAAAACTGCGTAGATAATAGCGCCACCGAAAAGATTAACAGCAACACTTAATCGTTAGTATTATACAAGAGCAGAATGAGAAGAATATGTTATAACATACGGTTGTCCAGCAGGAGGGTCTTCAATGGATCCGAGGAAGGTCTCAGCGCCTCCAAGGAAGAATCCAGCAATCGCGCAAAGAATGACAATGCCAAAGACGGAGAGTACAGTGCAACACCAGGCGTATCCGAGCTGGAAGATTGGTTAGATAATGAATCGCATATTCGCCAGATGATGGAATAGATAATAAACGTGCAACACTCGCGTTACAACAACGAGAGTAACAGCAACAGCGATCTAAAAACTAGTCCAAAAGTCAAACGTACCGAAATAACAGGCTTCATGTTGATCTGATGACGCAAATGCAAATTAAATCCAAACAAAAAAGAGAGAGAATTTCTGGAGCAATCCAAAGAAATCCGAAAGAGTAAAAAGAGAGAAGAAAGAACGGTAGACAAACCAACGATAGTGAGCAGCAGGAAGCGGCACGGGGCGGGCGGTCGGTTATCTCGCCGGTGCACAAACACTTGAGGTATGGGGAACAATTCATGCATACTTTTATTTTTATGCCATAACTGCGCTCCAAAGGTGTTTTGATTGATACAACGGATTTCCAACATATTCTTCGTTCCGTTCTGACTTAATTTAACAGGCGATGAAGATTAAATTGGTCGAATATTAGCCAAATTGACTCTCAAATGAGTGCTGTTGCTTAATCGTACTCTCGTCCTAGATATTCAATAACTTTCCAGGGCAAGGGCCGATAAGCCCAGGCCGCTGTGATTGGCTGGAGCCGCGCTACAATCTCTCTGTAGATACGCCGTAAATGAGGTGAGGGTATGCAGATAGAGCATTGATAGATCGGCTCGAGATCTACGTGAAACCAGGAATCTGCAATATTGCAGTCCTGCAGCTGCTCGGCTGCGCGCATATTGTGGGTTCAGACGCGTCTTTGGCTGTTGTTAACGTGTCCAATTTCGCACTGCCATTGCAGCCGTAGTCTGCTCTGATCAACCCACTTCTGCAAGCAAAGCTAGCCATAACCTAGCCTGTTCACATGATGATCACGTGAATTGATCAACGGCACGGCACGAACACCTTGAGCCCTGCACCGCAGACGATGGCGGTTCCTGGAGCTAAACTGGATTTGGCAATGAGCCCTACGTGGATGTTCAGAGGTTCAGGTGTGTTTCCCTGCATCGTATGGCGAACGTATTTCATTGAATCAACGGAAAGACAGAGAAACATGAGAATAGAAATCAGAGTAGATCTTGTAGCGAGAGCTGCAATCGCTTGCCAATGCATGCCAATCACAACAAATGCAACAGCAGCATATCCGGCACCCTCATATAATATATCACCGCTCAGTTATCGTCTTGTACCCACCCGTCCAGCCATTTTCCGCTAGCTCAGCAGCATACACACTAGCTGCTGCACTGTACAGATATTAAAGTTTCCAGCTAGTCAGGCACGGAATTATTTTCTTTTTTCTATTTCCCGCTCACTTTCGTCTCCTCTTTCTTGTCGTCGCCCTTTTTCTCTTTCATTCCATCTTTTCCATCTCTTCTCTTTAAAATCCTTCACTATTTACAATTGGAAGAGAATTGATCGATTTGTTCAGTCAGTGTCTAGGTTCCACTGCTTATCGCGTCATATTGAGCCTCTATTTGTGTGTCAGCCGGACTGAACTGGGATAGAAATCGATCGCATTGCTCTTTCCTACCACGCAGGTCCCGTATCTCGCTTCTCAATCTAGGCAAGGTCGATCAGTCTTTTGGGACCGCAGTCAATATCGCGTCTTTTTTTCTTTTTTATTTGGTGTCGATTTTGTCTGTCACATCGATTCAGCAGAACAGAATAAATTCGTCAGTTCCATAATTGAACAGCGCTATTTTCGTCAGACGCGCCCGTTGATCTTCGTGTCCTGCTGCTGCTGCGGACTACCAGTCACCTACCACTCTATGTATGTATCCATCTGTACTACGCCCAATCTTACTGCTCGTTCCTCTACTTCTATTTCTCCCACACCCCTTTCTTTATCCCCTTTTGTTCACTATTTTACTTGTCTCTTTGTATCTCTGCTGCGAGCCATTCGGCAAATAAAATTTGTCTTTCTGGTTACTTGTTGGCTCTTCTTCTACTTTTCTTCTAATTTAGCAGCTGACATCCTCTCCAGCTTCAGGCGTATGCCTCTTGGCCTTTCATTTTTTCTCGCCTGCACTGCAGATCCTCCTACTTCTCGACGTCCGACCGCAATTCTGTCCTCGCAGGGCAGTTTACTGTCTTGATCTTGCCATTTTTCCATTCATTTAGTCAGGTGGTCTCCGACCACTCGGACCCTCGATTATAAGGCTAACTGTTCATTTACGGTCTCCCAACTACTGTCCTAGCAACAATAGCAAAAGTCCTACCGCACCTTACTCTTGGACTCATACTCCCACGACGCTGCCCCATCTTGCTATTCGTCGCGATTGAACCTTCATCCGCTTTTTAGCCGCCGACGGATTTTCCATTGATAGTCTATTCTGGGTCATATTTATTCCGGTCTGATTATTCCGCTCTGAGACACATCTTTCTCGAACCTCATTCTAGTCTTGTCCATAGCCACATTTTCTTAGATCTGATCCGTCCCTTTACGCACACACACACATATATAAATATATATACTCCCTTTTGATTCTTCTATCATGCAGACTGCTACTCTTCCAATTTCACTTGATCGAACTACAACAGATCCAGCTGCCTTGTCTATCGCGACTGCATCGGTCGTACAAACAGCTACAGCAACACCTCTTGTCCCTGACACTCGACCAGAGACTTTCATGATGTCTGCCGAGGCGCAGGAACTTCTGACGCCAGAGACAATCAAGTCACTGAAAGAGGTCGACAAATGTACGTACTTTCGACTACCTTGATACACTGAAACTGACGAGTATAGTAAAAATCTTTCTTGCTAGTGCGCCGGCGCAGATGGTACCAAAGGAAATGTTTAACCGTTTTCAGCTCCCTACGCAGGAATATGTCACTTGCGTTTTGTGGTAAGTTTTCTACTTTTAGGTTACGGACACGATCTTACAGTAGATAGGCAAGGCGTATTTTACATTACCGGAACAGATATTGTTAGGTGTCTGACGTTTCGATTCCAGGCGTTTGGTAGACCGGTGAAGAACCCCAAAAAGTTTGAGGAAGGCATTTTCTCTGATTTGCGGAATCTAAAACCAGGTAACGACGACGCTCTACTGGAAGAACCAAAATCTACGTTTCTTGAGTTGCTTTATAAGAACAATTGCATTCGAACGCAAAAGAAGCAGAAAGTTTTCAACTGGTTTAGTGTTCCCCACGATCGTCTTTTTCTAGACGCACTAGAGCGTGATTTGAAGCGTGAAAGTATGAACCAAGAGGCCACCACAGAAGCAGTTTCTGAACCTGCCCTGTCGTTCCAATATGATCCCAGCCAGACGCTTTTTGAGCAGCTCATGAAGGCGCTTCAGCAATCAGCGTCATCCTCAATTGTTGCCGAACGGATGATGGATGCTTACAGTATGGGATCAGGTCCTTTGGGCTGGGACATGGCTCCCCCTCCGGTGCCAATTTCCGGTCCGACCTCTGCAACCGCAGGCTTGACTTCAATCTCACCTGAAGCTTTAGCGAACACGGCTACGACTGGTGGTATTCAGAACGTGGACGACCTGAGTCTGTCTGCGGTTGCCGGAAGTATTGCGACGGAGCGTATGTCATCGCTGTACTCTGATGCGCCTGGTGGAACTCTTATGCCTGCAGCTAATATGAAGATGACGCAGCGCATGGGTTATGCGATTTCACCAGCACCATCGTACGAGTCATATGGTGTTGATGACGGCTTCGATGTGCATAGTGTGGCCTTATCGCGAATTGAGCCTATGACACCTGATACACAGCATTCAAT
Source organism: [Lipomyces] oligophaga (assembly GCF_038497815.1). NCBI lineage: Eukaryota > Fungi > Ascomycota > Lipomycetes > Lipomycetales > Lipomycetaceae > Lipomyces > [Lipomyces] oligophaga. The sequence goes on along the minus strand of NW_027117791.1, from coordinate 276,552 downwards.
TCACTCTGGTGTAGACTACGAGGCCACCGAATACTGCAATTCTGCATATGACGGCGATTACGATGACGAATATGCCTCTATGATGCGTACTGCTGGAGATCACGGTTACATCAATGCGCAGGATTACAACGCAGTCTACACCGTGGGTCGAGGAGTTTATTCTAACAATCCGTTACTGAATCAGCCTGTGCACATTATCAATGGTTCACCTGTTTACAAGCAGCGAAAGCGGCAATCTTCATTTGGGGTTGGCCAGTATTATACGCCAAGCAGTTCAAGTTATGGTGGGGACACGACTCCACAGTACCATCGAGTAATGAATATTGGCGAGTCACCGAATTATCGGTCAAGCAACACGCCACGATATAGAGATTATAAGCCTTACTCGGGCTCACCAGAGGACGAGTACGACAACGAAAGCGAATATGTTGTTGATAATTATACGCCCGGCCAGTATGAAAGTTATAGTAGTCCGAATATGGTATCACAATTGCAGATGCAGTCGCACATGCTTCAACAGCAATTGCAGTACACAGGGAGCAACTTGAAGATGCCATATCAAGTAATGAGCGATGGACGGCCATTCAGGACAGCCAAGAAGGCGCGTTCAGAAGCTCGACCGTACCCGCTTTGTGCGACGAGTTCACAGTCTAGCAGCGGCGGCGGCAGTGGTAGTAATCGAAAGACACATACCTGTCCTATATCATCTTGTGGGCGAATGTTTACACGGCTGGAACACTTGAAGCGACATGTGCGGACACACACAAAGGAGCGCCCTTATATTTGCAAAGTGTGCGGGAAAGGATTTTCGCGGTCGGACAATTTGTCGCAGCATGTTCGGACACACGAAAAGATGCCCAGCAGCTATGGCGAGAAGCGTTTGAATGGAGGGGGGAGTAGTGCAACTCCATCGCGTGGGTCCGGTGGAATCATGCATAATGTGCATATGCACGTAGGTAGCCAACAAGCTAACGGATCTGAGATGGAGAACGAAATGCGATATTTCCAGCGGTTTGGCAACGAAATACAAGGAGGGAATAGTTATGGATATAACGGTTATGTCAACGCAGTTAGTGGAGTAGATGGGATAGACGAGGTTCATGACGGATACAGCAGACGAGACGAGAGCGGTAATGATGGAGAAGATTGCGAAGAAGATGAAGAGGAAGGAGATGAAGAGGACGACGTCAAAGGGTTTCATAAAGCGCAATTGGGTAGAGCTACGTCGATGCGATTTCAGTCAGGGCCGTATGATACGTACGACACTTCTGGGACTGTGAAGATAGAGGATGAAGCAGAGAGCGACTACTCGTGAAAAATAAATTAATCTTTAATCGAAAAATTAAATGCCGTGTAGTGTAAGATAATCAGTTTGCATTTGTATATACATCTTGGACGTCGTCCAACTCTTCAAGATCATGGATAACCGCGCCTATAGATTGACCTTGCTCTTCGCCGAGCTGGACAAGTGTATCTTTATTGGGCACGTACTCGATCCCCATTTCCTTAATCTCATACCCATACTCTGAGCGCATTCGATTCGCAAATCGCGCTGTCTCGGCTGGCTCTACAAGGATCTGGTAGACCGGGCTTCCGTAGTCAGGGTCATCTGGTTCAAGATAATCCTGGTCGAGAACCTCTATGTCCTCGGCACCACATTCAAGGGCTTGCTCAAACAGCGTGTCGAAATCGAACGAAACAGGTTCGAGGAGCTTGACGAGTCGAATAACACCTTTACGCTGGAAGTAAAAAAGGGAAGGCGCCAGCGACCCACCATGCTTGTTGAACACCTGACGAACACTGGATAGCGTTCTATTTTTATTGTCCGTGAGACATTCACTTAATATTCATTAGCAATCGATACGAACTGTAAGGATTGTTGGCAGAATACATACATGACTATAGCCGAACCACCGGGCCCAAGAGCTTCATACGTGACATTCTCTAAAACTTTACCCTTTGAATCAGAGATACCCATCGCACGTCTCATCGCACTCTCAATTGTTTTCTTAGGTACATGGTTCCGCCTAGCAGTCTCGAGCGCATTGTATAGATGCACATTGCTCTCAGGATCTGGACCACCGACTTTTGCAGCAGAGATAATCCCACGCGTGTACTTAATAATTTCTTTCGCACGCTGAGCATCGTTCGCAAATTTAGTGTGCTTGATCGTTGACCATTTGTTGTGTCCGCTCCCGAGTTTTGAGCTTTCCGATAGCCATCTGCTCTGACACTTTAGAGGTCCAAGCAGACTCCCAATGCCATTGAACTGGCTGTCAACGCGATATAGATGACTTTCAGCAAGACAGAACCTTCCCACACCCCGACACAATTGACCATTCATATTTAAATAATGCAATTTAATGCACTCTAACTGCCTATCAAATGAAATTAAAGGAAATTAAGAGGAATTAAGCCGACACGCCGAAATATCACGTGTATGTAATACAAGGGGTATAATCCGAGTAACAGCAATATATTGCAGACAAAAAAATTGTACCCGACCGCCTTGATATGAGTAACAAAATTACTGTTCTCGGAGCCAGTGAGCCATGATTCCTAGATCCTCAGCCGTTTGAAGTACATTTTCAATCGAAGATTCGAGTTGTGATTTGTTCGCAAATTCTGATTGCTCGTTGACGGATAGACTTGTACATTTAACAAGTGCGTTGCGTTGGATCAGAGCCGTAAAGCTGGTCAACAGGGCTGTTGAAGCAGGCGCAGAGGTGAAGGATTTTGTAGGAATAATCATGCTGAGTTTTGAAGGTTGGCCATAGAGTGTCTGGAGCTTAATTGAGACCTTTGAAGGTGCCACCTGGGATGGGACCGATGTAGAGAGAAAATCTGATAGTGACGGGTACGTGGACGGGGACGGAGGTGGGGTGAGCCAGCGAGGAGCAAAAACACTACTTAACAACGACTGCGTAAACAAAGATTGCCGCAGGATCTCAAATACCGAATAAATCTGACGCGGATGAGAAATGTAAATGCGGTCGACGATCTGCATGTCTGCAGCAGGCGACGCTGCGAGTGAGAATCTATATAAAATTGAATTTCCAGCAGAGTCGAAAACAGTACGTGACGAGTACAAAGGATTATTTGTGCTGGTAGTCGACTTTGAAATTTCACTAGAGAGTTCACTACTCGGATCGAGGATCGCTGCGTCGTAAAACGGAACCGCGACTGGAGGATCAAGAACTAGAACGTAACCAGCTACCTGGTCTTCCAGACCGGTGTAATCAGGCTCCTGCCACATCGTTGGTTTTGCGGCCAAATCAAACTCTGGATCGAGATATGCATTTGTCTGAACCACACCACGAGATCCTGTAGACTCATCAATCTCGACAAGCACACGATACCGATTCGATTTCGAGCTTGGCACTCGATGGCGATCTGTCCAATACAATATAGAAAGTCCGACAACGCCATCTCCGTTCATAATAGGCTTCCCGTGGCCCTCATTTTCCGCGTCCCGGCCGACCTCGAGCTCATGTTTATATATTTTTGTCAATGCAGTCAGGTACAGCGTTGCGACGGCATGGAAATTGTCTATCTGAGCGGTCGACAGTCTATCCTGTCGCGCTATCCTATCTAAGTTCTTAGCGAATCGGTCGAGTGTGGGAGATTGTAGATCGGCTAGGAGAATGCCATCCACGGCCGCCTGTTCTTGTGCCATATCAGCGGATAGTGCGTTCGCCAGCGACATTGTGACTTTGACAATCTTTCGAGCAGGAAAAATCATATCGATATCAACAAGCACAATTCGGCCTCCAAGACTTATCCGCTTGCCATCCTTTGTGTCTTCTTTGAACACTTCCAGTCTGACTTGTTAGAACCTTCATCCTCCCTTTGACAGAATACAAGTTTACCCACCCATAAGATTTTGCAAGTCGCTCAATCCCGGACTCGGAAATTGCTCCCGGCCGCTGCCTAATCATATCGATAACTGTTTGAATCTCATTTTTAGCTGTGGTTTTCGGCCTCTTACTACCAATCATTGATTTATATATATTATATGCCGTGAATGAAGTATGAAATGAAACCTTTGATCTATGAGATATGTATTATATATTATATACTATAGAGCATATCAAATGCTAAATGCATATATGATATATGCTAGTTATTGCTTTCAGTTTAACATATATCTGGACAACATAAAGAATAGATGGGAACATATTACATAATAATAGTTATATACTTATGTAAGCGAAGTCACTTAACGTAGACAAGGGTTTGACAACGCCGAGGTAACTCCTTTGTCATGAAGACCACGATTGCTTGACAACCGAAAGGACTGAAAAGGAGTCGAGAAGAGCTAAAAAAAAAAGGACAACCGTCGGGTTAGAGACTAATTCACTCTCAAATTCGTGCATACCTTCGAAAATAATTCTCACGAGCCGATTTTTGTCTGGACTTGCTCATTCAAGACACTTTCACGCTGTCGTCGTCCGTAACATCGTCATATACCAACGGCGCCGTGATGGCTTCGAAGGCGAAGAGAGAAGAGCGTCGACGTCGATCGTCGAGCATTATTTCTCGGGTCGAGCCCGAGACGATCGAAGAGCAGACTGACCAGGCCGCGCTGCCTAATTTGAATGCGAATTGGGTCAACAACAAGGGTAGGTCAACGCTGACACATACAGATAGATAATTAATCAAATCTGACAACTTTAGGCGCCTGGGTGATTCACTTTGTTTTGATTGCAGCTTTGAAAGTATTTTACGATCTTCTTCCAGGCGTTTCGCAGGAGTTGTCGTGGACTTTGACGAATGTGTCGTATGTTATAGTAGGTCGACCTTAATTTCTATTAAGAGCTGAAATTACTCAGATCAATGAAGCGAAACTAACAGTCCAGGGATCGTATTTGATGTTTCATTATGTGACCGGAATTCCATTTGAATTCAATGCGGGAGCGTACGATAACCTGAATATGTGGGAACAAATTGACAACGGCGATCAGTACACCCCAGCGAAGAAGTTTCTTTTAGGAGTTCCTATTGGCTTGTGAGTAGCTATTGCGCAGTTATTTATATTTATATACTGACAATCAGGTTTCTAATTTCGACACATTACACACACTACGATATCAGCATGTTTGTGCTGAATTGTATGGCCTGCTTATTAGTGGTCATTCCTAAATTGCCCAGCGTAAGTTTCTCTAAATTCTGCGCGCGAACTGCGTTTTAATGATTTATAGTTTTATCGAGTTCGTCTTACCGTTCCTGATCTGGGTTCACATGAGTCTTGAATTTTGCTTGTTTTAACTCTCCGGCTTGGATTGCAGTTATGTTATTTTGTTATGTTTATGTTGTGATGGCGAGTAGAATGTTTATAGTGGCGTAAAGGCAATGCGATTATATTTAAACATACTATATTACTGAATAGCTCGTTCTAGCTGTCTCCATTCTGCAGTTAGCTCTTCAGAAGGATGATCGGTCAGGTCCATGTCTAGTAACTCATCTCTCTTTGCTCGTTCAAGCCCAGCCTTAATCTGAGCTCGCTCGTCATCTGTAAACCCTGCATCAGATTTAGCAATCATCAATAGGACCTGGACAATTTTCTCGATCGCAGAGTATGACTGCTCGACATGTAGCAAGGTTAGTAAATCTGGTATAGCACTTAGTGTACGGAGCATTTCAATTTTGTCGGATAATGGCTCTGTTGATAAAATACCTGCCAGCAAAAAAATTGATCGTTGCCTGATTTCTGTGTCAACTTCATCCAAGGATTTGTCAGTATTGTCTAGCTCCTGATCAACGAAAGCTCTGCCTCGGATCAAGTTGACCAAGACTTTCCATCCCTGAGCGTTGCGAAACGCTTCGTAGCCCGGCTGATGGTTGCGGATTGCTGAGCTCAAACAGTACATAGCCTTCAATCTGCAGTCTTTACTTTTATCTCCATTCGCGATCGCCAACAGATCCGGTACCGCGTTCGGATAGGCAGCCAGTGCCGCCTGGCTTTTCGGATTGTTTTGAACTGCCGTTCCAATTACCCAGCAGGCCATTTTCCGGATCACAGGCTCAGGTGATTGTAGCTGGCTGAGCAAGCCAGGCCACATGCCCATTGGTTCTAGATTATTTGCATTGTCCAGGTTTTCCACCAACATCTCGAGATTATCAAACGCCGATTCCCTGTCGTCCAAACTCGCACTCTCTGACTGAATGATGGCCATCGACTCTTGCATCAACTGTGCGTCCGATGGCTGTCCAAATAGTTGGCCAAGTACTTCTGCATTCTACATCATTAGCCTGATCTGAAGGGTAGACAAAAACAACAGATGCCTCGTGTAGTTGTATCTTACCGGAGTCGGCTGGCGCCGGTCTTCCTCTGCGATTCCGGTTGATTCCGAATTTTCCAGCGACCATTTCAATAGTTTCTCCATTTCCTATAACTCTGCTTCTCCCTACTTACAAATATTTAATACTTAATACAATACTGCGTTGGTAAAATATATCGCTATAGTTCAATTACTAGAAAATAAACTGAATCACGTGAAAGACATCCCATTACATCATCGACTCGTAGGTCCAGGAAGGAACTAGCAGCGCTCAAAGATATGATAGAGATTAGGTAAATTGGCAATTTCAATCACCGCCGGGAGAAGTGATTCAGTTGCTACGAGCCGCCTCGCAATCGTCGGGAATAAAACTTGTTCTAAAGTTTGCTTCACTTTGGCTTGTCGCTCCTGTCCGCATACTTTGTCATGAACATCTTCGTTGTCTTGTAAAGACTCAGGCACATAAAATGAAGCTAGTTGGCGTAAAATATATCGAAAGCAAGACTTTTCCTCCGTCCAATCCGTCTACACATCAGTATCCACTCATATCGTTGCACAATAAGCACATACCTCCAACAGGCGAGAAATAAATGAGGCTAGTTTTGCAAGCGGCGGTATATATCCTTTCAATAACAATGGAATAGCCTTCAACTCACCGTCATCAATTTCAAGTGAGAAGTATTCCAGTAACATAGACTTCATAGACTGTAGTTGCTCGAGTTTGTACTAGCCATTGGTGTCAATCTTTCGATTTGGAATGCTATTCCAGTCACTCGGCTTACCTGGATATCTGCATGGTCACCCTCGCTCTCTACACTGTCAATCTCGATCAATGAAAGCAACGAAACCGAAGGCTGTAACTTGATTACGCCGAAATTACCAAAATCAGAGACTCCGATTTGATAGAATAAATTGAAACAAACCGCGCCGTAGTCAACTAGATATAGTTTTACTCCATACTGAATAGCAGCCAATCGCTTGTAAACATCCGCAACCCCAATGAAAGAGTGGTTTGCAAACAGATCTGTTAAACCTTCGTGCAAATTATCCCGAATTTCGCGGCGCAGCGCTTGAACGCTTAGTAGACGTATCCCAATGTATTCCCGGTCAACGAATTCGTAGCCGGTTGAAGAGGGATGTAGGTTAGTAGCGGAGGTTTTAGATTGCTCGTCCATTGCATTTGACTTGCGCTTGACTGGAGGATTCGGAGTGATCGGCGTAGCCAACGTGGGGACTAGTGTTGTGATTTTCTGCTCTCTATGGTCGGTTCGGACAAGATTGTATTCATATTTTTTGTTGTTATTTCGATTAGTAGTTGATTGTTCTCCAGATCTTGATCCTATAGCCTTTGGTTCGACGCCTTTGTCTGCTGTCACAACCTTTTCGGCTGCGGTGGGCTGCGCTAGTAACACAGTCTGAGTCTTAAAGGACCGACTGCTATCAACAGCTATTAAAGCGTCCAATATTTTTTCACATATAACCTGGACAATCTCATCCTGATGTAAAAATCGGACTTCCCGCTTCGTTGGATGCACATTTACATCCAACTTGTCTGGCGCAATTTCCAGCGACAAATACACAAACGCATGTCCACCTTTCGGCAAATATGTGCTATACAACTGAGCCACAGCTTTTTTCAATGGCTCGCAGCTCACAGCGCGGTCTAAACTGTCAGTATTGAACGCAGCACAATACAACCATACATACGATTTATGAAGATGACTGACGGATAGCTTCGCTTTGCGCTGTAATTCGCATTCGTAACCAAACCTTCTACACCGCGCAACCCATACTTCGCCACTTCTGGCACATTCACCTTGATGAGCTCATTTGCGATTGGACTGCCATATACGATCCGGATTCGATCGACTGTCGACGCCTGTGCAGGAATATTTAACGTTGGATGGGCATCACCGTACTTCTTGCAACTGAATCCGATGCCAGAGCAATGTATTCCATAAGCACCCACGACATCTAGAACTCGAGTGTACTCTTCAGCACCTGATCTTAGAGCCCGCCGACGAGCAGGAACATTGTAAAACATGTCTTCGACCAGGATTTGCGTACCCGGTTTCCCCGCGGCAGGTCGCACCGGCCTGCTCAGCCTGCCGTCCTCATAAACTGCCCTCCACGCACAATCCGACGTTGTTCTATTTCGAGTTGTCACAGTCAAATGCGCAATATGAGATATACTTGCGAGTGCTTCACCGCGGAATCCATAGGTTGATATCGTTTGCAGATCCTCAAACTTACACAGCTTTGACGTCGTAAACCGCTCGCAGAGAATTTCCAAATCACCATTCGGAATCCCTTGGCCATTATCGGTTACTTGTAACATTTTCATTCCACCTTCTTTCACTACTACATCTATGCTTGTGCTGCCGGCATCGATGGAGTTCTCTAGCATCTCCTTCAGCGCATTCGCTGGTTGAATTATGATCTCGCCTGCGGCAATTCGATTTACTACTGTCGAGTCCAGAGCCTATCTATTTAGCTAATTCTGATGATTATATTTATACCATTACCTTTATCCGTATTTCACCCATGACACTGCAATATTAACTCCATGCTACAATATTATAATACAAACTAACGCGCATTAACACGTCATGACATCAAGAATCGACACGTTATCACGTGATCATGTCCATATTAGTTCCAGCAACGCTCGCCTAGCCAGATCTTTCAGCTCTTTACTCTCATCCGACTGCTCAAGCTCTTTTAAAATCTCTCGCGTAGAGTCAAACGACATCAGTGCGGGACACACTAGGCCCGGAAGATGCTGCAATTTACAAAGCGGACACAGTTCGACAGTCACTTTCCGCAGCGGACAATCGCCTGGCCTATGGTTCTGGTGCAATCCATCGCACGGTAGCTCGACGTCATTGTATTTCCGTAATAGTTGCAACAGATCCAGCAGGCCCGCCGTTTTCATATAACTCTGTGCTGTCTCAGGCTCATTCACCAAGCTCGGACTTATTAGAGAACACATGTAGCTCGTTTGTGAGCTCAGCATATTTGCGTCTCTCGCCGCTGCACTTTGGCAGTCGCGGACGACGGACAACTCGTAGTCATCATCTTCTTCATTTTGGTTGTGAGCTTTACTTGATTCTGCAGGGCCCGTCTTGATAATCTTATCTGATGTGTTGTTTGCGAGTCTATCTTCATATTTCAGCGCTACCTTCGGCTTATTGGTTAGCGGGGCCGCTGGAGTAGACGAAGTTTCTCGGACACGTTTGCCTCGGCCAAGTTCACTCTGCCACTTCTGCGACGCAGCTGTATGCGTTTCCTTATATTCCTGCTGTCGTTGTCTGATCAATTTATCCCAGAAATCATCCTCGTTTGTGGCCTCGTCGTTCGAAAAATCATCCGTGTCTCGGTACGACTCCGTGAGGATCTGCGACTCGTTGTTCCACTCCCGGACAAAGCCAAACTCGTTCTTCGAACTGGCTGTCGTGATCGCCTCATCTTTCGCAGCAACTAAAGACCGGTCGAGCAATCGAGTAATTGTTACATCGTCGTATTTCAACTGAAGTTTCTCATCGTTCTCCTCAAACAACTCCCGCGTGGTACTGCGAAGAATCGCACGAAAATCAGGACCATTGCTCGCACGACTCGCGCTCATGTTCTGCACAACTAATTCATCCAGCATCTCTTTTTTCTTGCGCACATCTAAGATTCGCTCTTCCACAGACGGTCTGGTAACCAGTGTGAATACTAGGACTCGCTGCTTCTGGCCTATCCGATGCGCACGAGAGTGTGCCTGCAAATCCTGCTGCGGGTTGAAGTCCAGGTCATACATAATCACTGTATCTGCCGCTGCTAGATTTATACCGACTCCGCCGGCTCGGGTAGATAACAAAAATACCTGTAGCATCGATTCAGGTGCATTAAACGCCTCGATGTTCCGTTGCCGTTCTTGACTAGAAAAGGACCCGCTCTATTTAATTAATACTTGCTACAAAGAACAAATCCTGAAACACTCACTAATCGCGTAAACGAAATACCCATCAAAACCAGAAAATCCTCCAAGATATCGAGCATACCAACGAACTGGCTGAATATCAAAGTCTTATGTCCATCTGCAATCAATTTCGGCAGCATCAATCGCAGAAACTGTAGCTTGCCGCTCGCCGAGGTCAGAACTTCCAGCGGATCATCACTTATAGCTTCATCTTCAAGTTCTTTTCGATATAGATACGGGTGGCATAGACATTTTCGTAGTTGCATTAGAATATTCGAGCAATCCGATTTCGCAGGACCAGATTTGGAACCGATCGCCTCCAACAGTTGGGGGTCCCTCGATACAATCGACTTGCATATTTTACGCTGCAAGGCCGTCAACGCAATAGGTACAACGATTTCTGTTTTGCTCGGCAGATCAAGTACTTGCTCTTTGGTTCGTCGCAAAAAGTAAGGCTGAAGTAGCTTTAACAGTCGCTGTAAAGTATCTTCGTGGCTCAAATCTGCGTACTCCTTTTCCAACAATTGAGTACGAAATTTTTGAGGGTCCAAAAACTGCATCAAATTAAATAGTTCCCGCATGTTGTTCTGTATCGGCGTTCCTAAAAATGTCAGCAATTTTGATTCTGCCACTGCCACTGCCTGCACAATCCCACACACCTGTTAGTAACACCTTATGGCGGCAATGCGTCAATTGAAACGTCTTAGAAAGTAAGTTGCGGTCGCTTTTCAATTTTTGGCCTTCATCAACTATTAAGGATTGGAACCGAATATTTTTAAGAAACGTCGACTCCTCTGTCACCCCGTTATAGGACGCAATCACAACGTGGCAGGCCAAATTTTGCGGTGAGCTACATCTCATCTCAAAAGATTTCTGCAAATTCTTGCTCATGGCGCCTCCATATAGACCACAAACCCGAACACCCGGACTCCATTTTTCAAACTCAACGATCCAGTTCGGAATTGTCGAATGCGGTGCGGCAATAAGAATTGGCCAGATGTTGTGTTCGCAGACCAATACCGAGACAAAAGCGATGATCTGAATGGTCTTGCCGAGTCCCATATCGTCTGCAAGAATACAGGGATGCAGAGTAACCCATTTGTAAAAAAGCCAATTCAAACCTTCCATCTGATACGGCAGTAGCTCCCCTCCTACCAAATATGAAGGCTGCTTCTTTTTCTCCAAGCTTGAAAAAGGCAGCTTTCTCAGCTCAATAAGTTTCTCTTTCACCGATCCAGGACGTCCGAGCCAAAACCCTTCAACATATTTCCGATAAGCCACTTGGAAAGCTCGGTAGAGAGGAATCTCATCCACGCCTGGAGGCTCATCCCAGCATGACTCTTCATATCCTGTACCAGCCCACTTCGCGTTCACACGCGTGACCAGATTGATGGCTGCAAGCTCGTCTTGTTTGGATTGGAATCCACGCTGGTCACGGTTCGTTCCGCCTTGATACTCGACTGCAAAGATAATATCGATTTGGTAAAACTCATCGGAGATGGCGTCAGACTTGTCCGCAATCGGTAGCATATTTCGTTTCATATGCGAGCTCAATGTTGTGAAGTTTGTCACGGCAGAAATCCAGCTACCAGGCAGCCAGAGCGCTCTCCGGTAAGAAGTATTAGCAAACTTTACCAAGTATTCACGGTAATTAGCTGGGACTGCTCCGGAAACTACCTCAGTCAGTGGATGAATGAAATCGGTTGACCTCCATCCTAAAATTTCAAGTTTAGGCGTGTTCGTATATTTATCGCATAGCCCGCAGATTAGCGATCCATGATCTGCTAGCAACAGTGTAATGTGCTGGATGTGCTGGCCCAGAAAACACCACTCACAACGACGCAGTAAATTATTCGGATTAAGTAGCTGCGTTTGAATAAAAGTCTCACTTTCCATTTCGTTTTGAAATCCGTTTCCGAGTTTCTGCGTCGCTTCGGATTGTTGGTCAGTAATCCCACAGGAGGGGCCTGGATCGAAACAAACAGTACAGAATCGATAACCTGGGTCCAAGCCAGCGCGACTAAAACCAGTGCAATAACGGCAGCTGAAAAGCCGGGGCAGTTTAGGCTGATGATACTGCTTAGCGCATGTAGGTCGTCGCGAACATCCGGTGTCGAGATGCAGCGAGAGTGAACAGCCTATACAGTACATAAGCATTTCAGGCTTGTATTCAAGCTGACCACATGCTGTACAAAATCTCGAATGCGTTTTAACAAAGTCAGAATCGTATATGACTCGATTGGGCAGCGATAATTCAGCTTTCTGTTCTTGTACTTCGCTCGATGAGCATACGGAAGTCAATCCAATCTGTTCCGATTCATTAAAAGCATGTGCATTTGATTTAGATTTTAGTTTTGTCTTTTTCTTCGTACTGAATTTCGATCTAGACTTCAATTCCACTCTCAGTTCCGATTTTGTCAGATTATCAGCGCTTAAGGCTCGGTAAGAGGTCGTGGAAGACAACGACGACTCTGATAATTCCGACTCTGCTAACGAAGTATATGAAACCTTCAAATGGCGATCACGCAAATTATTTCTATATAATAAAGCATCTGATATACTACATTCTCCGTCCGAAGGTTCTAACTCTGGCTGTCTGGCGAAGTCGCGGCTCACTTGAACTAGTTCCAGCTCGGCGTCGGGTCCGAAAGTCGGATCATCATCGCGAATACTTTCAGAATCTAGAGTCTCTTGAGAGAATCCAGTCAAAAAGGAGTTGTAAGCATGTTCTCCGTTGTGATAGTGTTGTAGTCTTTCTACAGGGATCTAGACTATTAGTTATCAGAGTTGGAGACCATACCACTATAGTACAAAAACGCTCACATATATTAAATCTGCCGATCCAAGCTCAACAAGAGTAAAACCATTAGGATACTCCTCTTTAACCGAAATAATCGTCAGCATCTCTTGATCTTCTGGTCGGAGAGCTCCTTTCCTTGGATTAACACGCACAGTAAGCTGGCCCTTTCCATGCGAATCTGAGAGCACTACTGCTCGCTCAGCTGACGCCATTATGTCCACAGATAGTGCAATATCGTGCTTTTATTCTTTTTTTGGCAAATCAATCTCATTCCGCCTGATTTCAGAAATCAGTATCCGTGAAGATTGCTGGCCTTGTTCAAACATAAGCGATCAAAAGTGGGAGCATACAATCCAAGTGTTTTGTGGTAAATCGTGCACTATATTGCACCACATTGCAGATCATATTATTTCGAAACTAGTGAAAACAAAAAGATTTAATAATAGAATGATGGATTCGACGACTTCTCGGATATTTGATGAGTTCACGGATAAGCTGGTAGCGGAACCAGGACGTGACGAGCACGATTCTGCTGATGAAGACGAGTTTATGGAGCTATTGGAAGAGGACACAACCGTTCTAGATGCATTCCGCGAGCGGAGAATGCAAGAATTAGCAGTCCAGTACGTTATTCTATCTCAATCATTGCAATGACACTTATCGAGTAGAATGAAAAAGGCTAGAAAACTGCACGAGGATGGCCATGGTATTCTGACTGAAGTGCCGTCTGAGAAAGAGGTTATGAACATATCCACGTAAGATAAAGCTTTAAGGCTGAGTATGAAATTGAATCAAGACTAATTTTAGTTCAACGAAACATGTCGTCGTGCATTTTTTTCATCCCTCGTTTAAGCGCTGTGCAATCATGACGGCTCGACTGCAGGTATTTATATATATGGCCGAGAATCATTTCAATACTAACTTTGATCAGGCACTCACAGCCAAGCATATGGAAACTAGGTTCATCAACATAAATGTTGACAATGCACCTTTCCTTGTTGTCCGACTGGGTATTAAAGTTCTTCCATGTGTCGTTTGCTTTATCGACGGAATCGAGAAATTGCGCTTAGTAGGATTCGATAAACTAGGCAATCAGGACGACTTTTCTTCTGAAGCGCTTGAGTTTACTCTACAAAAATGTGGTATGTATATTTGCAAGATCTATTTACAGAACTGACAGTAAGCAGGAGTCATTCAAAGTAAGCTCGGAAAGCTTCGTGAACACCAGAGTTCGACACCAGCTGCAAACGACGAAGACTCTGATTGGGATTGATATACATCTTAACATTACGTGCTCAAATAATTTTTTAGCAAACTTTAATTAAATAGCACAGGATATGGCTAATATCACTTGAACTCTTCAATTAGAGCCATTTTTAACCAAATCTTCACATAATCGTCTACAACAAATCCTTCACGCGTTCACGCGTCGGACGCAAACAACTACACGTGATGAGCCGCATGAACCGGATTCGAGAGTCCAGGGCGTAAAAAGTAGATAACTCTGATAGATGATCCGAGGTCCTACAACAGCCAGCAGAATTAACAGAGAGAAGCGATTTGACACGGGCTTTTACCTTAAAATCGAAAAATAAGGCAAATTTAGGGCCAAAAAGGTGTGTCAGATTTGACGTCCGGCTAGCGGGGAACGATGATATCCGCTATTCTCCTATATAATCAGAAGGGCGAAGTATTGATATCACGGTTATACCGTGAGCATCGATGGCGGAATATTTCTGACTTGTTTCGGATTCAAGTCATTTCCAATACAGATGTGAGTTTTAGTTCATATATTTTGACGGTAAAGTAAATGCTGACAAACATTTTAGGTGCGGTCTCCAGTGCTGACAATGGGCACGACGACGTTTTGTCACGTTAAGCATGAAAACATTTATGTCGTAGCAATCACCAGGCAGAACGCAGACGTGGCGCTAATATTCGAGTTTTTGTACAAAATTGTTGCGTTAGGAGTGTCGTATTTCGGCAAATTGGACGAGGAGTCTGTGAAAAGCAATTTTGCATTGATCTACGAGCTGCTAGACGAGATACTCGATTTTGGGTATCCGCAGAATACAGAGACAGATACATTGAAGATGTACATTATGACCGAGGGAGTTCGGTCCGAAATCCGTGCCGAAGAAACTTCGAAAATCACTATGCAGGCCACTGGTGCGATTTCCTGGCGCAGAGACAACATAAAATATCGCCGGAACGAAGTCTTTGTTGATGTGTTTGAAGATGTCAATTTGTTGATGAGCGCTGCAGGTAGGAGACTATTTTTGGCGGCCTGGCTAGAATGGTGCTGACAAGCTAGGAAATGTGTTGCGCGCAGACGTGAATGGTCATATTATCCTGCGAGCATTTCTATCAGGCACGCCGGAGTGTAAATTCGGGTTGAATGACCGCTTACTAATTGACAATTCTGAAGACGACCAGCGCAAGTATGTACATTTGCCATAGTTTAACTTGTCCATACTAATAAACAGTACGAAAACAAAAGCGGCCGCAGGTTCAGTAAGTCTAGAGGACTGCCAATTCCACCAATGTGTGCGTTTAGGTAAATTCGACCAGGACCGGACGATCAGCTTCATTCCGCCTGATGGAGAATTTGAGCTGATGAAATACCGCGCAGTGGAAAACATCAATCTTCCTTTTCGCGTGCATGTACTTGTCAACGAGCTGGGAAAATCGCGAGTTGAATACAAAGTTGCTGTGAAGGCGACATACGGGTCAAAATTATTTGCAACGGGCGTGTCGGTTAAGATCCCGACTCCATTAAACACGGCATCGGTCAATACACATGTTAACCAGGGCAAGGCCAAATATGAACCATCTGAGAACGCAATTTACTGGAGGATTAATCGGTTCCCAGGCGACTCGGAGTTCATATTTTCTGGCGAAGCAGAGCTATTATCGGCGACGACGAAAACAAAAACTTGGTCAAGACCACCGGTCGCGTTGCAGTTTAATCTAATGATGTTTACAAGCTCTGGCTTGTTAGTGAGGTATTTGAAAGTTTTTGAGAAATCGAATTACACGTCGGTTAAGTGGGTCCGGTATGTTGTTCGCGCAGGCAGTTATGAAATCAGGGTATGTATTGTACACTAAATCGTACTAAATTGTACTAACTATATACAGTTTTAATTCATCAGATTACTAGCATACGCTATGGCAGTTAGTACTTGAATTAATAATTGTTCAAAATATACACATACCCATTGGCTTGATATTCGGATGTTCAACGGCGTCGTACGTTTGGAAAGTCAATTCGTAGTCGCTTTTAATATTAATCACGGCCGCCTTGTTTCCTTGCGAATCACTGACTAATTAGAAATTCAGCTATTTAAGATATTAGGCTAGTACATACCAATAATTCGGTGCAGAAAAAACTGTAACAAGTCGACCTCCATGCTCGATTTCATATCCACCCATTCGAACCTCATGGCTTCGAATGACGGCCATCAGGTTGTTAGCGTCGCAGAACCGCTTAGTCACGTCTGGTCCAAACTGCAGACCGATGCCGCGTTTACTCGGCCCTCTACCCGGTTCGGGCTGTGGATCGGTCCACAGCATTTCCATCATGATTCCGGCCTGACCTGGCTGTTTCTGAGCGAACCTGTTAAACTTGCGGACGTCGTCAAGAGAGATGCTATCATCAGAAAACAAACCACCATGTAAGACAAAGTAGTTTCCACCAATCAAAGTAGCGAGCGGCAGAAGACTAAACGCTTCGGAAAAGAGCTTAAAAACCTTCTCGGAGTATTTCGCTTTGCACTCGCCCTCGAAACCGTAGACTTTGTTCATCTCGTCAGCCTCATGATTACCTCTGTTCAAGTAGAATCGCGTCGGATATAGCCATTTGTATGCTAGGAACAAAAATGCAACTTCTGTAGACCATGAACCTCGATCAACAAAGTCACCATTAAATAGGTAAATGTGTCTTTCATCTGGCCGACCGTTGAATCGGAATAATTCAAGGACGTCATAGAACTGACCATGTGTATCACCGCAGACTGACATAAGCTCATCGGGACCGACTTCAACCTCGACCATTGTGGGCTCAGATCTGAAGATGGCCATCGTCTCAATAATGATTGCAAATAGGTACTTCCTTGGTAGCCGCTTGCCAGCTTTGAACCGCAGAATCATGTCGTCGATGAACGCCTGAGTCATGATAAGTTTCGGGAGACCCTGTGCATTGGTCTCTGAATCGGATTCTAGTTTCACACCGTCATAGCTTGCCTCGAGAGTCATCGATTCGTAGTCGATCGAGTCGGCCACAGAAGGCTCGTCTGCGACCTCTATTGCTGCTTCAAATGCAAGCCTGCGTACAACTTTCTGACATTCATCTCGCTTTGAACGCGCATTTTTGTCGTTTGGGGCACGCGCGCAAACAGCTTTGAAATCGAGCAGCGCAAGCTGAGGCCGAAGCAGCGACGTGTATGCGACCGCTCGACGGTAGTACGACTTCACATAGTCGGGGTTGATCCGAATTGCCTCGGTCGCGTCCTGGATCGCAGCCCCGTACATTTCATCTTTGATGTACGCCTGCGCTCTGTTAGACCAGTAAATCTCGCTCGTGGGATCCAAGTCGATCGCCTTGGAATATAATTGGACTGCCATCTGATAATTGCCTGACGCAAGCACTTCATTCGCCTGATTCTTAATTAAGGATGCTTCAGCCTTCTCATCCGCAGTCGGTGTTCGCTGCTCAGACTTGGTCTCAATCGACGTCAGACTTGTGCCGGCACTACCATCATCTGATAACTTCTCCAGCGTGCTTTCGTCTTGCTCAGGCTCAATATTAGACTTGTCGAAGTCCTGCACAATTTGGCTCACTTGTATAGACTCGCTCATATTATATTATATTATATTAAGTTATATTATGCGTAAATATCATATACTAGCATAGAAATTTCGTTATAATCTAATCCTTCTTTATACCTGACTTTTATTTTCAGGCTGTTCATACGAAGCAAGCACCAACACCTTACATTACAGAGATCTAGACTGATAAGCCTGGAATATAAATTAAAAATTCTAATATATGAAATATAACAGTAATCCTAAATTTTATGAACACAAAATCTAAATGGAAAAACAAAAAAGGAAAATGGTATGGATTCAAAAAATGTCTTTGCTCTGATAGTGTGATGATTGTGAAGATCAACGTATATAACCGACTCAGTTCAGCCAAAAAAAAACAAACAAAAAAACAGAAGAATAATAAAATAGATGTTGCTCATTGTGAAGGAAGCGAACTACAATCTACTCAGTAGAAAATAGGGAAGAGTGGCGTGAATATTGCCATTGGCTACATCTCATATATTGGAGGTAGTAGGTTGAATTAGAATGACAGATCAAGTTGTTCTGGTTAGATCCAATTGAGCCAGAACGACAAAATTTTCTGAATTGTTCGCCATTGTTTGGTATATTACAAGTGATAAATAGTTCGCAAATAGAAATTCGTTGCAAAAAACTATAGGCAACTAAATCATTCATTATTTTCATACACGACAAATGTTATATGACTGAAGGTCTCGAGTAAAATTGGTCAGACTCCGTACTATTTAGTCAATGTTCAGCAGCTTATTTTACTCGATTATTCCAGTGATTGAGAGGTTATAAATGGTTCATGTAATATTTAATAAAACTGATTTAGCAACATAGCACTTGTAGATAGTTAGCGGAGCTGACGTGGAGACACTAATATCAATATCCCAATACTTATTGTCAAAATCAAAATTCAATATTAGCAAGTCAGTCTACTAGAGCCTAAATCTGCTAAATACAATGCCGTATAATATAGCGTGAGTATTTCTTTTCAGACCCCCCAAACCATTTGCTAACAGCTCAGAATGGTATGCGATTTTTTTTATCCGCAGCCGGGCGGAATAGAATCGCACATTTACCAGCTTTCATCGGTAAGAGAACGATATTACAAGCGGATTAAGACTTAACATTTAGAAACTGATATCTCTCGGACATTCGGTAATAATTATTACACACCACCACAAATCACGGACAGGAGTTAGATATTTGACCCATGGACTGAAAGTCTACTACGTTCCCTTCTTCGTCCTGTACCGGGAGTCAACTTTTCCGTCGGTATTTTCCTTTTTTCCTATATTGCGCAACATTCTTATTCGTGAGGAAATCGAAATCGTTCATGGCCATGCAAGTTTGAGTAGTCTATGCCATGAAGCTATTTTGCATAGTCGGACAATGGGCCTGAAGACTGTGTTCACCGATCATTCTTTGTTTGGATTCGCAGACCCCGGTAGTATTTTAGGAAACAAGCTACTAAAGTTTACGCTCAGCGATATTGGACATGTTATTTGCGTTTCGCATACTTGGTAGGATATTTATCTCGTGTTCATGTAATATTTGCCTAGTTGACGATTATATTGACAACCGCAGTAAGGAAAACACAGTTTTACGAGCCTCGCTGGATCCGGTTACTGTGAGTGTAATTCCAAACGCTGTGGTTGCGTCAAATTTCAGACCGGATCCTTCTAAAGCATCCTCTTCACATAGTAAGGGCATTCTCAATGTTATGTATCATATTATGCATTCTATAATTTCTAACCAAACAGTAACAATTGTTGTGATATCACGATTATATCCAAACAAGGGTGCGGATTTACTAACGGCTGTAATCCCGCGTATATGTCTGCAACATCCAACGGTTCGGTTTATCATAGCTGGTAGCGGACCTCGCGAAATTGATCTAGAGCAAATGCGCGAAAAGTACCAACTTCAAGAGCGTGTAGAACTAGTTGGCAGCGTTCGTCATGAAGATGTGCGGGATGTGATGGTGAAGGGTCATATATACCTACATCCGTCATTGACGGAAGCGTTCGGAACAGTTCTTGTTGAGGCAGCCTCGTGTGGACTTTTGGTTGTGACGACAAAAGTTGGTGGAATCCCTGAGGTCCTGCCGTCGCATATGACAATTTTTGCAGACCCTGCGGAGGATGCGCTAGTGATGTCGACCGGGCGAGCAATCGAGCTCATAGAATCTAAGACCGTTGACACTTCCAAATTTCATGATCAAGTCAAGGGGATGTACGGCTGGCACAATGTTGCACGCCGGACAGAAAAAGTTTACGACATTGTTGCCGATTTGGAAAATGAACCCCTGATCGACAGACTCAAGCGCTATTATGGCTGCGGCATCTGGGCTGGTAAACTGTTCGTTATGTGTGTTGTTGTTGACATTTTGATTCTCAGATTACTGTCCTGGCTCTGTCCGGCGGAAACTATCGACCGTGCGCGCAAATGGCCTCGACGGCCGACCGACGAGCCACTGCTTGCAGGAAAAAATAAGACTATTTCTAAAGTTGAGTCTGAAGACGAAGAGAGCGGGTTAGGGGGTAGTAATTCGAAACCTTGCTAATACGTTCTCATTGTTATTTATCTTACTTCATCCATATGATGAAAACTACTTTGCAGGTGGGAGATCCACGTTGCTATACATGCGAGTCGACAGATTATGTGTTGATTTATTTTCTGACTTTGTCTTACCCTGGTCTTTACTTGTACATAACATACACTCGTCCTTTAACTGTAAAGGGAAGGACTGAGAAGAGGATCACATTTGCCAATGCTCTTCCAACAGGGCATAAATGAGCCTGTTGAATTGTGCAACCTCTGATTCCGCTTTTAGTTCAGCTATAGATATCCCTATAGGACTTTGAATCTGGATTTAGAAGATGTAGAGCTATGTTATAGTTAATTATAGTTTTCAGGATATAAGTTCTGTTCATCATATTTTAAGGTATTCTATATTCAGCTTTCGAATCATGTGGACGCCCGACCTAACCATTCTGAACAATTATACTGTGCACACTACTTGTTTTGCTTCACTTTGCAACAGATCAGCCGGAGAGGGTCGGATTGTATGTCTTGTCTAAAGATATGTATGTCCTTACAAGCAGCTTTCCAAATATACGAAGATTATGAATGTTTTGAAAACGAAAGATTTTTAGTAAACGTAATTCCCTATCGGCCATGACTGTATGATAAGACCTTATATCTCTAATTTCACAAGTGTTCACAAGTGATTACTGATTAAGGCCCGTTGCCATCCATTGATTACATAATCGCGTACTATTTATCCAGGCTTAGGGCTAGACTGGAACTCAATGAGTGTTGATCGGATAGAAAATGGTACTCTAATAAATGCGAATAAAACGAGGGGAGGCAGATACGAGCTAAAACGGATTTCTGATAGATTTGATAGTTAAGATAATACCTTTCAAGTTTACAGATCGATCTAGATTTAAACAGCAACAAATTCGGCTGTGAACCGATTAATATTGATCAAAATGAATGGAGGCGCAAGCAAGACATATGGAGTTACGCCGCCGATATCAACTGCGTCGCCGACAGATAATGAGATTCGGTTGAATGAAAAGCTTATCGAAGAGTTGAAGCGGCAAGGATCTTTTGAGTCGGACGCTGAGTCGCAGAAAAGGTGAGTTTCATCGAGATGTGGAAGAGCAATTCTGACTTGGACAAGGATCGAAGTTCTGGGAAAACTGCAATCACTAGCCGAAGAATTTGTCAGAACTGTTAGTCTACAGAAGGGTATGTCCGAGGGAATGGCACGGGATGCAGGCGGCAAAATATTTACTTTTGGGTCCTATCGGCTCGGCGTGTATGGTCCTGGTTCTGATATCGATACGTTGATTGTGGTTCCTAAACACGTCACTCGGGAGAACTTCTTTGATGTATTTGAGAAGCTGTTACGGAAACGACCAGAACTCGATGAGATCGCTGCAGTTCCAGATGCGTTTGTACCGATCATAAAAATAAAGTTCTCCGGTATCTCCATCGATTTGATCTGCGCACGTCTTGATATCCCACAGGTTCCGCTGTCATTGACGCTCGAAGACAAGTCCTTACTTCGGAATCTTGATGAAAAGGATCTCCGTGCCTTGAATGGTACTCGAGTCACGGACGCTATTTTGAACCTTGTTCCTCAGACAGTGGTTTTTAAACATGCTTTGCGAGCCATTAAGTTATGGGCGAAACGTGAGTTTTGCATTCGCAGAGAAAGAGACATATTAATGAAGCATTTAGGACGGACAATTTATTCTAATGTAATGGGCTTCCCTGGCGGCGTTGCTTGGGCAATGCTGGTCGCTCGAATTTGCCAGTTATATCCAAACGCGATAGCAGCCACCATCATTGGCAAGTTTTTCCACATTCTAATCAAATGGAGCTGGCCACAGCCGGTTATGCTCAAACCGATCGAAGATGGTCCCTTGCAAGTTCGAGTCTGGAACCCGAGACTGTACAATCAAGACCGAATGCACCGCATGCCTATCATCACGCCTGCTTATCCCTCGATGTGCGCGACCCATAATATTTCAGCATCTACGCAGAAAGTTATTATGGCCGAGTTCAAGCGAGGTGCTGCGATTATGGACGACATTCTGGTTGGAAACAAACCCTGGGCTGACCTGTTTGAAAAGCACGATTTTTTTTTGCGTTATAAATATTACTTGGCTGTGTTTGCCTCATCCAAAGGCACCGCGGAAGAGCAATTGCGATGGTCCGGCATGGTCGAGAGCAAAATCAGATTGCTCGTTAACAAACTTGAGCTTGTTGGCAGCATCGAACTTGCGCATCCTTTTGTCAAAGAGTACAACCAGGTTCATTACTGCAAGGACGACGAAGAGGCTGCAAAGATAGCAAATGGAGATGAAATTGAGAATAATGCAAAGGAAGCTAATCTGGAGCAAGCAGCCAAGGATGAAGAGAAAGCTATTACCGAGGAGGGTTCAGAGAAGAAAATTGTAGTCTATACAACTATTTTCTTCATTGGCCTTGGAATCCAGCGTGACCGTACGAGTATTGTGCTTTGTGTGAACTATTACTAACTATGCACAGCTGCTAGCAAACAACTGGATATTCAATGGCCATGCAAAGAGTTCTACGAGACTTGCAAGAGTTGGCCGCAGTTTGACGAGGACGTAAATTGCATTCGGGTCCGCAATGTTCGAAAGTACGTCAATTATCTGAGAGTTCTGGGGCTTAAATTAACCTGGAGTAGCTTCAATCTTCCGGATTTTGTATTTGAAGAGGGTGATGTCCGGCCGACAAAGCAGAAAAAAGTGAAGCGCAAGCTAGCGGAGAACGAGGTATGTCTTCCAATTTCCAGATTCCAGACCCATTAGTAACCTCTGTCCAATTGCATTGGGGTTCGATGGCTTACGACTTGTTATGCCTTCAGCCTTCTAATGCAAGGACAGCTACAGAATGTGGATTTGAAGCGGCAAAAGTCGACTTCTATCGAGGCGTGATTTATACTTCAATTGACTAGAGAGATATGGAAGTGAATATGGCAATACCTTTATCCAATGCCGATAGTGTCGTTATTCTGTGTCGATGAGCTGTCTGACCGATGTAGATGTAGCAGCATAATATATATATATAATATATATATAACATAATACAATATAATATAATATACAATATTTTCAATATAAAAATTAATGTAATGTGTTCAATTGTGAATATAACAAGAGTTTGAATAAACGTGTTCAATACTAGTTAGTAGTTACATACACCTTATTATGTAAGCACATAATGGCTCCGTAGCCAGAATTACCACTATTATTAAAGATTGGCGATCTGGAGAGATAGAGTAGCTCGCAATCTGCGATCGAACTTTTAGATAATAGAGACAACAGACCGGAACAAAAATAAAATTATTCTAGCTAGGGTTGTTGTCATTATCGATATCATTGTCGTTGTCACTGCCATTTAATTTCTGTGGATTTCGGAACTTCATTTGGATGCGCGCAGTAGTGAACTTGGTTTTGATACATACGAGCGCTAGTGGCAGCAATAGTACTCTCGGCAAGACTGAGTATAATAAGCCAATAAACATAGAATAACGATTCAAAAGATTAATGTCGAATTCTCTGGCTTCTTTGGTAACACCGCCAATGCAGGCTCCGCTTCCGCCGCGGATCTCTTCGTTTTCGCAATCGCGCGCAATATCGATCAATCCTATTTCACTCGTTATCAATGAATGCATAACAATTACCTCCGCGATGCGCAAAAACGCCCGCTGGGCGCAATCAGGTGTGTCGTCGATTTTGGGCGCTGGAGCCGACGAGCATGAGGATGTCGGATTAATAGCTAGACTTGGCTTGCGCGCTAAACGGACGAGGACGTCGCAGGTAAATCGCATTTTGTTTGTTCGGATATGGGAGTGAGCAATTGACTTACATTTACAAGGATAATCCTCTAATGGCTGGGTTTGCTAAACTACGTGCAGATCTTTCAGAATGTCGAGGTATGTTTTCATCTGTCATCTTTAGCTGGACTGGACTGGACTGACCGGACGGCCTTGTAGACATATCCATGTTTGATACGCCGTCGCTCTTCCACCCTTTTTTGCAAGTCATCCGTTCGTCGTCAATTACAGGATCTATTACCTCTCTCGCCATTAATGCAATAACCAAATTTTTCTCCTACAGAATTATTTCGCTCTCATCTCCTCGGCTTCCTCTCGCAATGCAACTCTTGTCATCTGCAATTACTCACTGCCGGTTTGAAGCCTCTGACACTGCCCAAGACGAGGTCGTACTTTTGCGGATCTTGCGACTCATGGAGTATATGATGTGCGGCATTGGAGGTGACTTGTTGTCTGACGAAAGTGTCTGTGAAATGATGGAGACTGGTCTGAGCATGTGTTGCCAGGTCCGCCTGAGCGAAATGTTGCGGCGGTCCGCAGAAATGTCCATGGTGACCATGTGTCAGAAAGCTTTTGAGCAGCTAAAGCAGATCGAGCCCGCTGCGCAAGCCTCTAACGAGGACTCCATAATGACTTCCAACCCGATTCTGAGCCCCAACATGGCCGCGGTACAAATGTCTGATCTTGTCTCTGCGTTGCCTTCCTCTCCCATGGACTCGCCCATGTTGGATGTATCTCCGAATGTGTTGGCTGCCGAGTTCTCTGCTACTGGTCCGGTTCAGGGTGTCACAGGCTCCACGAATGTCGCCGACTCATATGCGGATATTGATCTGCAGCCTTATGGACTGCCGTCTATTCGAGAGCTGTTGCGTGTTTTGGTGTCGTTGCTCGACCCAAATGATAAGCAGCACACAAATATGATGAGAGTTATGGCATTGCGCATCATCGATGTCGCGTTTGAAGTATCTGGATCCACAATCGCCTCCTTCCCTGCTTTGCGCTCACTAGCTGTTAACGATTTGTGCCGTCACTTGTCGCAACTCATTAAATCTGATTCACCTGTGTTACTGCAAACCTCTCTCCGGGTCTCGTCTACAATTTTGCACACTTTGCGTCCTCATCTGAAGCTTCAGCAAGAACTTATATTATCCTATATCATCTCTTGTCTTCATCTACAAGTGGAAATCCCGAAAGAACCAGGTGTTAATCCATCTGTCTACGAAGCAATTCCGCATACACCTTCGGTCCTAAGTAAATCTACCCGGCCAGGTACGCCCTCGTCTAACTCCGGTGCGAGCACTCCAGTACAGCTAAAGGAACGCCAGCGGCTGGGATTGGAAGGTGGTCAGCGTGGGCCGGATGCTCGTGAAACTATGGTTGAATATTTGAGTGGCCTGGCGCGAATGCCGAGTTATATGACTGATTTGTTTGTGAATTATGATTGTGACGTTGAACGCATGGATCTTTGTGCCGACTTAATTGGAATCCTGAGTCGCGTATGTATATTTGCGAATTTCTGGAACAACCCTAACTGTTTAGAACGCTTTTCCTGATGCAGCCATGTGGTCTACTCCTAATGTCCCCCCCTTATGTTTAGATGCACTGCTATCGTATGTGGCTATGATTGAGGACCGCCTTGATCTTCCGCCAATTGTCATAGAAGGATATCCGTCGCAAGACAAATTGCTCGAGCAACGCAATAACAAGAAACGAGTAATTCAAGGTACATCTTTGTTCAACAAGAATCCTAAAGAAGGGATCCGATTTTTAGTTGAGCATGGCATTATCACTAGTATTGAAGACAGTAACGCAATTGCAGTGTTTCTTCGAAATACGTCCAGAGTAGGCAAAAAATTGCTGGGCGAATATCTGGCCAAGCCATCAAACGCGAAAATCTTGAACTGCTTTATCGACAGTTTTGATTTTGCGAACAAGCGGATTGATATAGCGCTTCGGGAACTACTGGGTAGTTTCCGGCTTCCTGGCGAGTCTCAGCAGATCGAGCGGATTTTAGAGAAATTTTCGGAACGATATTGCGAGTTCGAGCCGAAGGAAGTTGCGAATAAAGATGCCGCGTTTGTGTTGAGTTATTCTATGATCATGCTGAATACCGATCAGCATAATCCGCAGGTTAAGCATCGGATGACATTTGACCAATATAAGACCAATTTGCGCGACGTTAACGATAAAAAGGATTTTTCATCAGAGTATCTCGAATCGATCTACGCTGCGATCCGGACGCAGGAAATCATCATGCCTGAAGAGCATGATACACAGGAGTCTTTCGAGTATGCCTGGAAGGAACTGATCCAGAAGGCATCGTCAGTCGAGTCTATGTATGTCTGTGAGATGACCAATATTTACGATAAGGAGATGTTCCGAAACACCTGGAGACCGGTGTTAGCCACATTAGCTTATGTATTTACTACTGCCACGGACGACATGGTGTTTATGCGAGTGATTACCGGGTTTGATCATTGTGCGCGGATCGCTACCCATTATGGGATATGGGAAGTTTTGGACGATATCATTATGTATTTGTCCACGATCTCCACGCTTTCCTCTGAACCATCGACTAATAGTCTTGCCGAATCTGTAGAGATACAAGTCGATGGTAGCAGTATAACGGTGAGCGAATTATCAGTTCGATTTGGCAGAAACTACAAGGCGCAGCTCGCCACTGTAGTATTATTCCGCGTCGTTCGAGGTAATGAATATTTAGTGCGAAAGGGCTGGAAAGAGATCATTCATATGTGGTTGAACTTGTTTGCAAATTCGTTGATTTCTCCATATTTCTCTGATCTTCAACATCAACTGGAGATCCCTGATATTCCGACCATGAATCCAGCGAACGTGATTAAGAAGAATGATTCCAAGGATAATAGTCTATTTTCGACTCTGTCGTCGTACTTATCAAGCTATGCCGTTGATGGTCCGCCGGAGCCGTCTGACGAAGAACTGGAGAGCACGTTGTGTGCAGTTGATTGTGTGAATTCGTGTGGACTAAGCGAAGTTTTTGACAATATTTCTGGGTTAGACTCGACCAAAGTCACCTATATGTTTGAGACGTTATTAGATGAGGCAATTCATCTTCAACAGCGCCGGCCACTGTTCGCTCGACGGGAGTTATCTGAGTCGATGTTGGAAGATGGCAACGCTAGCGGAACCTTGAATGGATCGATGGCTAGTCTATCGAGTACGGCGAGTTCGACCGTCTCGACAGTAGTGAATTTCACGAATCCAGGAAGTAAGCTTGAGCCGAGCAAAACCGTGACGACTTCATTCGCGCCATTGAGTATTTACGTGATGGAGATGGCAACATGTTTGGTGTTGAAAGATACAGATTGTTTGGTCAGTCTCCACGAACCATTGATGGACAGTATGAAAGCCATTCTCGAAAATGCAGAAAATATTGAGCCAGTGGTTATTGGACGAGCAGCTTATTACATGTTGTTGTTACTTCGGCGAATGATAGAAGTTTTTTCGTCTTCTGGAAGTGGCGCCCGGATTGATTTGGAACAAATTCGGAAAGTTGGAAGTCAAGTGTTTCTGTCGATCGCCTCAGTTGATCAGCGTGTTGTGCGGGTTACAGGGTCGATTATTGCGACTGGGATTGTGTGCTGTTTCCGATCCTGTACTGATGAAATGAAAGTGTTTTTGCTTGACGGGTTGGCGTCACAAGGATTCTGGAAAGCGCTCGAGACGCTGCAAGAGTTTGGAGAATCTGCGCGGTTGATTTTTGAAATTGTCGAAGAAGCCACTGGATTTAACGACATTGAAGAATTGATCGCCAAAGATGAGCGCGAGGGAAGGCCGAAACTACGACTCATAAAAACTTCAGGGAGTTACCAGGCGGTAATTGAACTACTCGGCACTTTTGCGTCGGCAGGAAGTGTAGGTTCAGACTGGGAACAGCGGCATGATTTAAGGATTGCGAATGGTCGACGATTAGGACGTGCTGCGACAGGATCGCCAGGGCTGATCACGTCGCGAAGTAATAGTGTTGATGGGCGGGTCGCAGGTGGTAAGATAGACACAGCAGGAGCTACGGTGGGGTCTGGCACTGAAGGTGGAGTTGACCGGCGGAATTATAGCACATTGAGTGGCGGGGAGGATGCCAATGTCAATGCCAGTGCAGGAGGTGCGGAGGAAGCGGCGGCGGGAGCGACAGTGAACCGACGTGGAACGGCCATGATCAACGGTAAACGGATGACGGCAGCTGAGGTTAATGCAGCGGTTGCTGCAGGAACATATCCCGGGATGATACGGCCATATGCAGAAATAGTAGAGCGGGCTGTGAAGGCAGTGAAAATGATCAACGAGCTACGAATGCATATAGGGGAGCTTGTGACGGGAGAAGTCGAAGCGAGCGAGCGGTGGAACGTGTTTTGGTTTCCTGTCCTCGACGGATTACAGTATCAGTGTTTGAATTCTTGTCGGGAGATCCGGCAGCAGGCGTTTGGGTCGCTACAGCAAACGTTGTTATCACCGGAGCTGTCGCGAACGTACGAGGATTTCGAATGGACGGCTATATTTGACGCGGTGTTGTTCCCGCTGATTTCGGGACTGTTGCGGCCGGAGGTTTATCAGTCAGATCCTCGGGGGATGGGCGAGACACGTCTGCAGGCTGCCTCGTTGCTATGCAAGGTGTTTCTATATTATCTGGAGCAGTTATCTGGTTGGCATGGGATGTTGGACCTGTGGCTGCGAATTCTGGATATGATGGATCGACTGATGAATAGTAGTCCGCGGGACAATCTAGAGGAGGCTGTGGCCGAGTCGATCAAGAATGTACTGCTAGTGATGAGCTCGACAGATTACCTAGTCCATCCCACGAGTGCGAAAGGCGATGAGAATAAGCTAATGTTGTGGGAGCAGACCTGGAAGCGGTTGGATCGGTTTATGCCTGCAAGTGAGCTGGAGGGGTTAATTCTGCCCAAGCCTGGTATGGAGGAAGACGGAGGAGAGAAACAAGAACGATCTGGGCAACCTGGGCAATCGGAACTATCTGGGCCTTCTGAGCAATCTGGACTATCTGGACAATAGAGATGAAGTTTATACAATACAATACAATAATACAACTGCCATATACAATACAATTAGTGATATAGATGCTATACATGCTCTGTCTTTACCATTTAGTTCAGTAAACAATGTTAGGTTTCAGCAAATATAAGCATATCTAATTAGTAATTACAAATCTGTTTTTACATTTACATTATGATTTTTATTTGTTTGCAGTTCACATATATATATGTAATAGCGGAGTCGGAGCCGAATGAAGACCCATTCGACATAACAACGAAACTTACCCGAGACCGGCAAAGACCAAGCTCGTGGGCACATTCCAGAGCGAACAAACAATCGGACAACAATCGGCAGACAATCTCAATTTCTTCCAATCAAAAATTTTTTAACGGATCCATTTATAATTGGTTCGGAGACAGATGTCCATGCTTTTATTTTTCAACCTGCTGTTCTTCTAATTCTAGACTGTGCTGATATTGGTGCAAATTATATTCTTATATTTCTATATACATGTATGTCTTGGACTATTGATGTTATCAGATTGAAATGACGTAACTTTACAGCGACAACGGCAAGTACAAAATAAACAAGAGAGAACTCGGATTGGTGGAAACCCCAGGCTGAAACAAGGCCGGAAAGAGAGGAAATAAGCTACTGCAGAAACGAGCAGCGGCACAACTTCAAGGCTGGCGGAACTAATCTGGATTCAGAGCATACATGCAACCGCAGGCTATTTCTACACTTTTCCAAAGAGAAATCTCGCTGTGGCATACTATATCATACTATAACAAACTGGAATTAGTGTTGGCGCTATGGAAGCCTACGACGACACTCGGGCACCGCGTAGGTAATCAAAGTGGGTCCAGTTAGTCTAGATTTCCATATCAGATTGGAACTGATCAGATAAAATCTGCTGATTATCGGAGACCCGATACTTCGCTACGCACCACAAAAAAAAGAAAGAATACAATAAAATAGAATAGAATATGAAATAAAACTTAATTAAGAGTCCAAATTTAAAAATTCAAAAACAAAAACAATATTAGTTACATCACTTGGTCTCGGAAACAACTTCATCATCACCATAGTAATCGGCGACCTCGGCCTCATAGTTCTTGAGATCCGACATACCATACCAAGTCAAAAAGGCCATTCCAATGAACGCAGAAACACATGAAAACACCATAGCAACAATACCCCGGGCTGTGAAACCGGCAGGAATATCCTTTGGCTGAACAGACTCGCCAGTAAGATCAAACAAATCCTCGGTGTTACCAGCCGCATTACCTTCGTAGGCATAACCGCCAGCTTTGCATGCTGCGTAATGATCTTCGGGGATAGTTATACGTTCCTGAATCTCTAGAGGAGCTTCAACAAGAACAAGGGCAAGACCTTGCTCCAAATGCCATTCAATATGACAATGGAAGAACCAGACACCTGGATTGTCGGCAATGAAACGCAACACCATGTATCCATTTGGTCGCACATAGACAGTATCACGACGCATTGGGTACTTCTGGCGATCACCAGGATTGCTGGGGTCGTATTCAATGTAAACACTGTCGTCGTCCGACCCCTCAGACCGCTCAACAACCTGGAAAACGTGACCATGTAAATGGAAAGGATGTTTACCAGGATCCTGACTGTTAAGAACAATCTCGACAACATCCTTGTAGTCCAACACAAATGTGTTAGTGTTTGAACCGTAAATGGTCGCATCCGTAGAGTCATTGCCAGAAGACATAACAGTGTACAAAGTAGGAACATTTGGTGCGACATAAGTAATGTTATTGAAGAAAGCGTAGTTGACACCATCGTTAAGATTGATCATGGCAACAACAACAGTGAATGAGTAATCTGCTTCCCAGAGTTCCTCCTTCTCGACAGGAACAAGGTAGAAGTCATCAAGGAAGTCAAATTCAGAAATAATAGCAGCGTCAGGGAAATCCGCAGTATCGTCGTATGTAAGCCAACCAGTTGTATTTTCGTTGAACAAAGGAGGGGTGTCAAGCATGTCCAAATCAAGCGAAGTTACAAACGGGTAGTTCTTAGAGGTGTCGTTCTTGGTCGTCAGCAGGACCGTATAACGCTGCGCAACAGTGATGTAAATCATGTTTGTCTCGTATGGCTCCACATAAACACCATCAATCTCGACAACTGTGACATTATGGTCCTCGAACCAAATGTACTGAGAGACAAGTGCACCGAAATTGATCAGACGCAACTTGTAGGTCGTTCCAGGTTCGACAGCCCACTTCAAGTCAACAGTATCATTCTGCAGATTGTAGTCCGGAATGGGTTCAGCACCGGTCGGATTGACAAGAGTCAAAAACTTGTTCGTTGAAAGCCAATTAGTTGTGTCATGGTACCAGTCACTAACAGTCAAGTACAATTCCTCGTCATAATCGCCGGCAAAGGGTTCATCAGGATCATGCACAATCAAAGGAGCACGCAGACCGTCAGGATACTGCGCCGAATAATGCGAGTGATACCAGTATGTTCCGGGCTGGTCGACGGTGAAGTTATAGATGAAGTTTGAGCCAACTGGAATGGGACACTGATTGAGACCGACGGGACCATCCATGGTGTTAGTGCCGTTCTGGAACAGACCATGGAAATGGATCGAGGTGGGCTCGTCGAGGTTGTTGGTGAGGTTGACAATCACGCGGTCGTAAATGTCGATGTCGATGATAGGAAGCGGCCATTCGCCGTTGATACCAATGACTTTACGCTCGTAAAGACCGTCGGGATTGGCGTTGACCCACGAGGTAGTCCAGTCATACTGGACTGTTTTGGCTGCTGCTAGCGAGGCGAACGAAGCCAGCGAGGCCAGCAGGCCCGCGCAGGGGAGTACTGAGCGCATTATTTTAAATATGAGGGTGTTCTGATGCTGGAGTTGTTGTGCGGACGATCAGTCAGTCAAGACAACAAGAAGCAGCAAGAAAGCAGGGAGGGGGGTATGGAGAGAGGAAATGACTGGAGAGAGGAAAGAGAATAAGAGAATGGTAGAGGAAAAAAAGAAGGAAACTGGAAGAGCGGGAGAAGATAAAGGTAGACAGCGTGCGTGGAGCGAAAGCAGAGAGGACGAGCTGGAGCGGGAGACGAGACACAGCACGAGAGCCGCCCAGGGCGAGTAGGGACAGAGAGTACTTGGGGTTGAGTACAGAGAGGCGAGTACAGAGAGGCGAGTACGGTGCGGGTGGGTAGTCCGTCTCGGTAGTCAGAGCAAGGAAATAAGGACTCAGACAAGACAGAGATGAGGGTATTTCTTGGTATTAGGTTTTTGCTACGGAGTGCGAGCGCGAGCGAACGCGGACGGCCGACGAGACGGATCTGGGTAGGAGTGAGCTGTGTCGACATTTGGCAGCATAGCAGAATTTACCGACAGCGAATGTCCAGAGCGTGGTCTGCGGTCTGGTCGAGTCGAGATTTGCCGCTGGGAGAGGGTGAGAAGGGTGTGTGTATCGGGCTAGTGGCGACGATAATCAGACGCAGGACAAACCGGGGGGGGAAGGACTAGGCTGGGCTTGCCCTGGGATTAGAGTTTTGCGGTCTAGGCTGGGCGATCTGATTTGATTGATTGATTTGATTAGTGACTGATCGATCGATTTGATTTGATCGATTGATTAAGATGGCGTGTCGAACGGCCCAATCTGATTTGGCATTCGACACGGAGGAAGCTAGAACGAACAAGCGCGGCGTTTTTTTTTTATTTTTTTTTTCTGTCTGCGATTTTCCCACGGTCTTCAACTCAGTGTCCTGACTTTGTTAGGTGTTATTGGCTTCTGTCTCTCTTGGCGACGCTGCCAATCGTGTCGTAATAGTCTTAATTCCAGCAGCCGCGTTAGATTCTGAGACAGTAGTGAAGCGGTGAGCAGTTGTTCTGTCTGAGACGCATGCAGAGAGACACAGATACACAGAGACACAGAGACACAGAGACTGAGGATGTAGACAGAGTTCTGGATAGCTCTATAGAGCTTTCTACTGTGTAAATCAAAGTCCATCGAGACAACATTAAGTTTCGGATCTCGCCGTGGCACTCGGACTTGGCGTTTCTGTCTTACGACTGCCCGACTTTATCCGACAAGAAGAGCTGCGAGTCTCGCGAGCAAGCTAGACGGAATACTGCAGTTGTCTGGTCAC
Organism: [Lipomyces] oligophaga; assembly: GCF_038497815.1. Classification (NCBI taxonomy): domain Eukaryota; kingdom Fungi; phylum Ascomycota; class Lipomycetes; order Lipomycetales; family Lipomycetaceae; genus Lipomyces; species [Lipomyces] oligophaga. The sequence continues at coordinate 243,121 of NW_027117791.1, read as the reverse complement.
GTCTGTCCCATTCTGTCCATTCTGTCCGTTCTGTCCGTTCTGTCTGGTCCTGTCTCTGCTGTCTCTGCTGTCTCGTTAGACGCAAGATCTGCGATATTAAGGTCCCGACCATAGATGCGTAACAAATAAAAGTCCGCAAATCAGCCATCGCCGACGCAATCTGCACAGTTAGGGGAGCGCGAATTTCGTTCTCCATCGTGCCCTCTTCTCTCGCCAAATCATCTCGCACACTCGCCCTGCGCTCACGATGTCGTGGGTTCGGGTTCCCACAGTGGTCTAGACCCCGATGAGGCCGAGGCCGGGGAGCGTGGACAGCGCGTGCGGATGGGAAGAGAGCTGAGAGACAGGGCGACGGTGAGAACAGGCAAAGAGCTTGTACTCGGACAAGAGAGAAGCTTAATCGAGGCAAAGTAGGCGGGAACGTTATCTTGAGTTCAGCTGGGTCTTGTCTTGTCTTAGTCGGTCTGCTGGTCAGGCTACTTTTTGGCCAGAGTTGTCGCGGCGGTCAGGTTATCTGATTTGTTTGATTTTTTTTTGATTTTTTGAATTTTTTTTGTTGATTAGATTTTATTTCGGTTTTTTCATTCCATCTGATTTATTCTCCTGCGCGTTTTAGGGCGTCAGCGGGCATCGGGAACCGTTACTGGTGCTGGCGCTTGCGAGAGCGTTTTACAAAGCGAGCATTGCAAACATTGCGAGCACTTCTACGACAACAGAACTGCTCGCTGGCAGAAATGTTAGTAGTAGTCTGTACTCATAACAGCCGTAGCAGCAATCATGGCCGTAGTCACTCAGCAGTCATAAAACAGTCTCAGACAGTGCAGCATTTACCGCAGACGGATTGTGTGCATTCATTGTATGCATTGTATTGTGTTGATTAATTAATTCTGTCTCAACAAAAAGTGTTATGAAATGCACCGGTGTGACAAGGCCTAGAACACCGGTACAGGTCTAGTCGGGCTGTCGGCTTCCTTCCGATGTTGACCCAACCCGATGTTGTGCTCTGTAAAGGTGAAAACCTGCTCTGATTAGTATTCTTCATTTTCGCCAGAAAGCGACTCGCAAAGTCTGCTGAGCCGACCAGAACAAAAAGAAGAAAATAAAGTCAAATATAATGAATCCTGCCAGTGGAGCAGGTGTGGAAGTCGTATAGCGGTGTCGCGCCATGCACAGTAGAGCAAGACCCAGCGTGCAGTGCATGCGCGCCCAGCACCGCTACGAAGAGTTGTGTCGACTGAGTCGACACAACTCTTCCAGCAAACAGTGCGTCGGCCCTCTTATACCAGGCGTCTCGCTCCTTCGCTCTTTTACTCGCTTCTCTTCTTGCTTCTCTTGACGTGCAATTACTCAATAATATTCCTTCTAACAGCAATATTATAGTCGAAAATGGCGTACGTTTTCGACGTGTCGGTGTTTTTCATCGTCTTTCGTGAAACCCTCGAGGCCGCGATCATTATTTCCGTGCTGCTTGCGTTCTTGAAGCAAGGTATCGGACGGTCTGATAGTGACCCTAAACTATACAAACGTCTCGTTATCCAGGTCTGGGTTGGTTCTGCTCTAGGTTTATTTATCTGTCTCGTCATCGGAGGTGCATTCATTGGCACATGGTACTCTCTCGGTAAAGATATCTGGGGTAACTCGGAGGATCTCTGGGAAGGTATTTTCTCGCTCATCGCTACCATTATTATCACCATCATGGGTCTTGCCATGTTGCGTCTTAACAAGCTCAAGGAGAAATGGCGTATCAAAATTGCTGAGGCCATGGAGAACTCCAACACCAAGGGCAAAGGTCGCTTGGGCCGATTCGGCCGTAAGTATGCCATGGCCATCTTGCCATTTGTCACCGTTCTCCGTGAGGGTGTCGAGGCCATTGTCTTCGTCGGTGGTGTCTCCCTTACTTCGCCTGCCCGTGCTTTCCCGCTTGCTGTTATCTGTGGTCTGCTCGCTGGTTGCGCCGTCGGTTTCCTCATGTACAAGGGTGGTAACTTTGTCAAGCTGCAGTTCTTCCTTATCGTTGCCACTTGCTTCCTCTATCTCGTCGGTGCCGGTCTCTTTTCCAAGGCCGTCTGGTACTTTGAGATGTACGAGTGGGTCAAACTTGTCGGAGGTGACGCTGCCGAAACTGGTTCCGGTGCTGGTTCCTACGATATCCGCAAGGTCGTCTGGCACGTCAACTGCTGCAATCCCGAGATGAACGACAATGGTGGCTGGATGGTTTTCAACGCTTTGTTCGGATGGACCAACTCGGCTACCTATGGTTCGGTTGTTTCTTACAATGTGTACTGGATCTTCCTCTGCATCTGCGTTGTTCTCATGATCTTCAAGGAGAAGAAGGGATACTTTCCTTTCTTGCGGTCCTTTGAGGAGAAGCGCCAGGCCAGACTTGCTGCGAAGAAGGCTGCTCGCCGTGAAAAGCGTGCTGCTGAAGCTGCGGCCGAGGCTGGTTCAGCGGCTGACTCTGGGTCTGCAGAGATCAAAGAGTAATGCGTTGTTTTTGTGTTTTTTTGATTAGTGTTTTTGCTACTCAGACCGATTAATTCCCTAATATATTCTGGTCTTTTTTGAATTTTTATGATTGACTTGTAGCTTATTCTTCGTAGCATTGCAATTCTGGCTTACAAATGTAATGAAAAAATGTAGAGAATGAGTCGATGTAGGGGAACAGTCCACGTCGGTGATTGTGCCCAATTAGGATCGGTTACAGTTTTGAAAACGATTTGAATATGATTTGGAGAGCAGTTCTGTGGCGTGTAACCACTGACCGAGTTGTGCTTTTGTCTGATTTCATATATTTTCCAATAAAACTTGACCGCCATGGCTAAACAGATCTGCATAACTCAATTTTCTGGATTAGTGTGCATACGGCACTGATGCTTGTTGGCACTCGTGGATTCAGCAGTCTCCCTGTGCGTTTTCTATCCACACTGACTGCGGTGGCAATGCATGCTGTTTCCGAGAAATCTTAATAATTCTAAACTTCACCGAATCATGAACAGAACCCTCAAGTCGTATCCGCCGGCATAATCGGGCCCCGTCGTCTAGCCTGTACCATTAGTAGCAGTGCTCGACTAACCTCCGATGTGAGTAGCCAGCATATACTGAACAGCTCTTGTGTTTTAAAATTACTGCTGGTAGGATTCTACTCAAGGCTCCAGCTACAAACCAAATATAGCCCTAATACGGTATAATCTGCTGTCCTGCCGATGTGGTCTCCGGCATACATTGATTTCGCGCGCGGCAGGTTCGCCCTATAACTTCCAGCCCGAGCATGTCTAGCTCTGCGAAACTCATTTGCACTCAAGGCACGCAATGGCATCTGATATGGACAAATTCGACAAATATTAATAATAGCATAACATGAAAGGATACTACAGAATCCAGGGTTTCCACGGTCCCGGGCATGATCCATCTCAAGAGTGGTGTGGCTTCCACGGATGCCACATGGAAGCAGGTCATTTTGCCAAAACACAGCGTTGAGTCTATTCGCCGGAACCAGTGGAACCCGTATTTTCTGAACTACTCCCCGAGAACTGCGTAAATCAAGCGTTTTGCTTCTTGATTTCTATCAATCGTCTTCACGTAAAATGGCCAATGTCAACCTTGCAGTCGACCAAAAGGAGTAAATTTCGCTAACTCCACTTCTATGGGGCATCTGCAGGCTAATTCTGGATTATTTCGATCCTTTGAGTCTACTTGATCTAGTCTCACGTAGGGACCTCCCAATGATTTCAAGTTAAACTCCCTTCCTCCTTTCATAAACTTTCATGCGAGCGATTTACTGTTCAAACTTGGTTTTAGCTCAATTCTACCCCTTGTCAGCGCGACTCTCGGATGGATATAGATTGCAGACATTAACTTCATGCACTTATTCATGAATAAATTTAGAACTTTTAAACTCATATAAATCGAAACAGACTTATATTTAAACGTGTGTTTCACTATTCATATTTACGGCATGCTAACTCCGGCCGGACCGTAACCAGATGTGACACGATAACTGTTATCGGAGATCTACTTATGATATTATTGATTTTGTAATTAAAAACGATTCGTCTATTAAAAAAATATATAGAGATTAAAAAATGAAGTAAAAATAAAATTAAAAATAAACAGCAGACTAAAATATCCGGATTGTTCACAGCTAGGGTCAGTACGCTAATACGCTGTCACGTTCGTTATCAGATCGTGAGATCAGATCAGATCAGATCAGGTCACTGTATCAGATCATCGTTATCACCCCTCCAGCATCCTTTATACTTGCTCAAAATAATACTGTCTACAATATAAGAATAATAGAGTAGACATTATTATAATATCGCTCATTGTAATTCGCCTTTGAAGGTTCTGCTACTCTATTTCAAAGTCATATCCCACGCCAAGACTGGCCGATATGATGCTGGCTATGTGAAAGTATTTTTGATGAATACACCTATAATACACGTAAGATTATAGAAAATACTGAATGGCGATTTACTTTTCTGCTCCAATCTTTTTCATGTACGTGATCAGCGTTGATTTGTCTCCTTCATAAACTAACAAATTTCCAGCATCTTTCGCGAGACTTTAGAGGCTTCAATCATCATTTCCGTTCTTCTCGCCTTTCTAAAGAAGGGTATTTCGACTCACACCTCTTCATCCACCGCCATAAATAGCAATAGCCGTGCCGGCAATGATCCATTTCTTTATCGGCAGCTGGTTTGTCAAGTCTGGATCGGCACCGTGCTAGGCTTACTTGTCTGTCTACTTGTCGCAGTGACCATCCTAGCGATCTGGTACGCGATCGGCACAAATATCTGGCTCGAATCAGAGTACTTGTGGGAAGCTGTTTTTTGCTGTCTAGCCAGTATCTTGATTTCGATCATGGGATTGGCCATGCTGAGAATTAACAAGATGAAGAGTAAATGGCGAGTCAAGCTTGAGCAATCAATGTCAAAATTTGCGAATGCAGACCAGAATCTTAATTCGGACTCTTATGGGGTGACTGCGGCACATGAAAACAGACCAAAGGTAAAGCTTTATGAGCATATTCGGCAATTCATGGCAAAGTACGCGATGGCCATTCTGCCTTTCCTCACCGTCGTCCGCGAAGGTGTTGAGGCCATCGTGTTTCTTGGCGGCGTCTCGCTATCTTCACCAGCATCTGCTATCCCGCTACCTCTTCTCACAGGACTACTGGCCGGTTGTTTGGTCGGATATCTCATCTACCAATCTGGCACAAATCGGATGTCAATCCAGGTCTTTCTGATCATCTCGACTTGCTTTCTCTATCTCGTCGGTGCCGCCCTCATCTCCCGTGCTGCTTGGTATTTTGAATATTATTTCTACAATCAAAAAGTCGGTCACAACACTTCAGAGTCCGGCTCAGGACCAGGTTCTTATAACATCAGAACAGCAGTATGGCACTTTGACTGTTGCAATCCGGAAATAGATGGTGTCTGGATGATTTTCCAGGCTCTTTTGGGTACGTTGGAAATTTATTTTTGCAATTTTTCTATTTTTACAGACATTAATTAATTTTAGGCTGGCAAAATACAGCCACATATGGTTCAGTGATATCCTACAACTTGTACTGGATTGTAATTTCCTGCGTCGTGGTTCTCCTTGCTTATAGGCAAAAGTTAATTATTTTGCCGAGTCGCCAAATATACACTTTACCGACAGGTTCGGTAGAGTCTCTGGCCTCTTTGGCCTCTTTGGCCTCCTCACGATCGTTAGCGTCTGACATTACTGAGCATTGATTGTTTGCTGTCGTGACGGATGAATGAAAATGCAAATTATGATATGGTTATGGATATGAATAGTTGAAAGAAAAATAACGCGTCAACACTCAAAATAGGTTTCAAATCGCCAATGCTCGACTCCAAGGGTCAAGCACATGACAATGACTCCCACCACTATACTCACTAATCCATATGTCCATGCATGGCCCGGCTTTAGCGTGCTCAGCTCTAAAACAAATGTAGATACCGTCGACAAACACCCACAAAAACCATTTTCTAAACCATTAATCACTTGACATGAAACCAGGACGCCGTTAGTATGCATCTGTGCGATCGACAGACATCCAATGACGACTGTCGCAAAGATATTGGCCGTAAATGTTCCCAACGGAAAAGATTTGCACAGTGGATTCATGATTCGCGACAAGTACCAGCGCAGCAGCGTACCGAGCGGCCCAAAAACAAGTGCAAACAAAACGTTCCCACGCCATTTCGCAATAAAAATTGCCATCAGTACGGCACCTAGCCAGACGCCGAATCCAAGAACGACAGAGGCGAGCCTGGTATAGAACACGAGACTCTCGCTGGATTTGTATTGAGTCCACCAAACAAACTGGGGACATGTATGTCTGAAAAACAAGCCAACATGGGCCCCAAAACGTAGGCCAAATAAAGACAATCCCAAAGTTACTAGAACGCCGTCCAGCAAACCCAGTACGGAGTATCCTCTAGGACGAGACTCGTAGGGATAGTTTGCCATCAGCAAAAAGCATTCTTTCATCCACGACGAAAACGTCGTAAATGACCCGCAGAAACCAGTCGTCAGCCCGATGAAGATCCCAAGACTTGTGCCGCGGTCGTTGGGCAAAATAAATAAATCCTTGATTTCTGAGAGAAACCCCATGATCACACATCCTACAAACTGTACCCAGACCAACGAGGTCGATGGTGTCCCGGGATAATCTTCCAACGCATTCAGACCGAGCCGGGCAAGTACGCCGAAAATGGAAAACACAATCAACCAATTGAGAATTTCAATCATTTCTATCACTATGCCGTCCTTAGGTATCTGAATCTTTTTAGGTTTCTCGATCTCTTCTTCTAAAGTGTCTTCCAATTCCTCTGGTTCTCCTCCATCTTCTGCTCGACGTCGACGACGTGAAGAAATCGTCCGTTCAAGCTCACTTAAACCCGTCGACTGCGGACTGATATCTTGAATCTCCTCCGTCGGCACTTCATTTTCCGCATTCGTCGGCGCGTAGACCTCGTCAATCCCTTGAGCTACATTCATTTTGTTTCAGAGTCTTCAATGTTGTTTCTCGCTTGGTCTTTCACTGTAAAATGATTTGAGTTGAGAGATTTCCACATGCCGCCCCTCACCGTACAATTACTCAATCATCAACTCCAACCGTTGTTACATAGGGGGGCTGCGGGATTATATTTATGTGAATCATTTTCCTCCCAATCCATTTATTTCCATCCAAAATTGGTAATTTCATTCAAACTAAGTGCTGCAAACAAAATTATTTATACTATTTCATAAATTTTGATAATTCATAGTGCATTATACTGGATTCTAATTATGTCTATGTGTGAGCAACCTGAATTATTGAACTGGTTTGTCTTGTGCCAATGCATATAAATCACAGTGTATATGATTTGATTATATCAGGGACCATCTTCATCAACAATAGATGCATATGTATAAAACTAGTCTAATCAAGGTAATAACGCATTAATTACAGAAAGATTATCTAGAATTGTAGCTGCTACTACAGAAATAACGTCGAGGTGCCAATAGATGAAACAATGCTACTACTTGTTACTCTACTCACAATAGTTCAACCAAGCCCACATAGCTTGCTTTACTAGGCGCAATATCTACATATACCGCGACCACTGCTTCGATATAGGTAGACCAGCAAAATAGAAATTCTATATATTCCAATAGCAATAGAACGAACCCACAAATCGCATTATCTAAAACAGCACACTCTGCCTCCAACGCTCCACTACTTCCTTTTTCCTGGTGTTATCCTTCATCATCACCTTTGCCGTCGCTGCTCCCGGTCCTACTCCAGTTCCAAATCTCGATTCTGGTCCAATAGGTGCAATGGATCCTACCATACCTACTGGTGGAGTCGGATACCATTGCGGCTTCCGAGTCCGAGTATCCGAATTTTGTTTTCGCTGTAGAAGCTCAATGCCTTGTTTCGTCATCATCGGAACTCCATGTCCTACTTGTCCTGCTTGCACAGGCTGTTCAGGATGTCCGGCCATAATCATCATTCGTCGGGAGTTGGCTTGCTCGCTATTCATCATCGACGTTCTGGAGTCGCTGGTTTGTCTCGCTTGGATGGGGTCTTCCTGTTTCTGTTTCTGTGATTCAGAAATGCTCGCTCGTAGATATCCGGTTCCCCGATTGTAGCCGGATTGAGCATACCCTGATTGTGTATTCACACTAGTCGCATAGCCTGCGGAGTACATAGACATCGGCCGATTTTCCGAATACATCGAACTCGGCCGTCCCTGATTCATCTGACCAGATTGGCTTGCCGAATTCATCATATTGACCTGACTATGCCGAGCTGCGTCGTTCTGAGTGGTGAAAACGACTGAATTTGGCCGGACCATTGCAATCGGCGTAATTAAGCCTCGATCAGAACCACTGGACACTCGACGCCAGCCTATCTCATGTCCATTGTTGATACTTGGAACCCCAATTGCTGATGGTGTGTTACGTCCTAATTCCTGTTCTGAATGCGATTGCAGATACACCTTTTTTCCTGCATTCGGATTCTGGACCTGCGACTGGGGGTGAGAACTGGTTTGGTCTGGGACGAACCTAGCAGAAATCATACCGCCAGAATCAGCTCCAAAATCTAACTTTGTCTGTGCATCTCGTCCAGGTACGCGCTTCTTGGCAACTTCGCGTTTGCGATCTTCAACTGCCCTCTCATAGACAACTGACAATGGCACATCGTCTTCACCTTGGCCAACTTCTTTAGCACCATCCGCACCAAACTGATTTACCATCTTGCGACGATGCTCGTTCCCTCGTAATGCAACGTCATCCAGATCAAGTAATGTTGTTGTCCCTCCTCCGCCCCCTCTTGCTCGAGCTTTCAACAAGGCCTTGCGCTCTTCAAGCTCATGTAAAAGCGAATTCGGGTTCTCGATAGCTTCTTGCACTATCTGCTCCTCTGCACTTGGCTTCTTCTCGGGAATTTTGTCCAGCATGCTGTCTAAATTCTGATGTGGATTTTCAAATCGTAGACCTAAACCAGGCTTCATATTGACAATTCTTTCACTGATTCCATCTCCTTCAATAACCAATTTTTCTTCACTCTTGTCCTCCACCTTCACCTCGCATGGCTCGGCCAAGATCATAGGTGCAGATAGTATAGAAAACTCTTCTTCAGGCCTGGAGCTGGGTTTCTCAGTTATGGCAGGCGGCTGCTTCAACTTTTCTATCGAAGCTTTCTTACTCTGTTCTGATAATAGTGGCGGCAGCCGAATTTTTGTGGGAATCGGTGCCGGATATCGAATACCTGTTGGTGCTAGCACTACTGGCTGCCGTTTCTTCTTGCCGGTAGTACCATTTTTTCCGTGGTAGCCTATCCTTCCTGGCGAGCTGGACTTTATTGGCGAGCAAGGTTTATTAGAAATCTTTTCTCCACCAGAAGCTTCAAGTCCTCCAGAAGGCTGATCTTCAAGCCGTCGTCCCTCGACAGAATCTGATACAAGCTTAACCGGCGAAGCGAGACGAGCAGGAAAGGGCGATTCGCCCTTTCCTGCAAAACGATCATCTGATTCTACATCACCAGAATCTATATCTGCTGCCTTGGAAAGCTCGGATATAGTACCCATAGATAGCCTCTGTGGCCGTGGATGTGCAACTTGAACGTCATAGCTTTCTGGCATAGCGTTCTTGCCAGTCTCATTTTCATTTTCATTTTCATTTTCATTTTCATTTTCAATCTCTCCTCCATTTCTAATTTGAATCTCATCTTCCTCATTGCGTAACACCTCATTTATCGCCGGTTCCATTCCCTTCCCACAACCTTCCAGTTCGCTGTCGTCATCGCTCAAATGTAGTCGTCCTAGAACTGGCGAATCGATTTCTGATTCTTCAAACGACAAACGCCTTAGCGAATTCGAAGAGTCAAGAGCGGAAACTCTATTCTCCTCTGGAGGATTTGTTTCGCTCTCCTGACTTGCAACGTGCTTGTGAAGCGGTATTCTGATATTACGGTCAGCGATTATGCTCGACGATAAATAGCCCCCAATCTCTTCTGAACCGCCTTCTTCAAAGCTAAAAGTGTCGGACTCACGGTCAACTGGGAAAGAGGGTCGTTTCCACGAGGAAGTGGACGACAGATCTCTACTCACAAATTGGTCCGAAATGTCGGGCTCGTCCAAACCATTCGTCGTTGAATTCGGCTGACGACGATCGTATTCAACCTCAGCTTCATCCTGCGAATATTGTCTATCTTCTTGGCTATATCCATACCCATCAGAATATTGATTTCGGTACTGCTGGGGATATGTTTGATTGGAATATTCTTCATCTGGACCAGCAGGAACCTCTGCAAGCATCGCATCAACAGGGTATCTTGCAGACGAATGTGCAGCTCGAGGCCACCGTCCTCTTAAAGGCGCATCGTCATCGTTATAAATCGGATTCCATTCGTCATCTTCGTCAGCCACTTCTATAGCTCTACGCATACTGTCTTGCATGGATCTGTCAGATCCGCCAAGCTCTTCACTCGTAGACAAGGAACCGGTCATATACTGTCTATTGAATGCGGTGTCTTCATAACTTCCTTCTGAAATTTGGCTCGACGCCTGTTGTGCATGAACAGACGATTGCACCTCTGCGGGATCTAGAAGACGAAATTCATGAGGTCCTACATCTGTCGCATTTGTCTCGTTCGAAGATTTGTCACTATGCAGATCCTCCTTAGCTTTATTATGTTTGAGATGAAATCTCATCGTGCCCTTTCTCCTAGAAATCAGAATCAGTACTGTACTAAAATAACAAACCGCTATCTATCAGGAGCAGCTGAAGTAAAACAATAAACAGCTGTGTAACAAAACCGAATTTTTGATGAAGTCAAATCCACCAAATTATAAACTTACCAATCTCAGCGTCCGAAAGAAGATTTCAGCCAACCGCTTTCTCCGGAACCTCGAGCTGGAGTTGCAGGGAGGTGTTGTTATTAATAAAGTACCGTGAGTTTTGTTTTTAAAGTGCCTGATCGGGTGTTGGGAGCAACCAATAGTCATGACACACGGTCCACCAGCATAACGAGATTTACTAAAATTTCGAGATACTACGAAAGTATATTATAGGAAATTAAATATATCATATTACAACAACAAAAAGGCATGTCTGAAAGAAAAGTTATCAATAAGTACTATCCGCCAAACTTCGATCCGTCGAAAATTGAACGTCGGCGGAAATCTAAAGACAAAGATGTCATAAAACTGCAAACTGTCCGGTTAATGACTCCATTTTCAATGAAGTGCTACAATTGTGGCGAATACATCTACAAAGGTAAAAAGTTTAACGCGCGCAAGGAATCGACGGGTGAGCGATATCTTGGAATTGCTGTAATCCGGTTCCATATTCGATGTACTCGTTGTGCGTCTGAGATCACCTTCAAAACCGACCCCAAAAATGCGGATTACGTTGCGGAACGAGGTGCAGCGCGTAACTTTGAACCATGGCGCGACCCATCGATTCAGGATGAAACAGAGGAGCAGCGGCTCGACCGACTCGAGCTCGAACAGCAAGAACAGCAGCAGCAACTGCTTGATCAATCTGACACCATGGCTGAGCTAGAAGCAAAAGTCGTCGATGCAAAGCGCGAAATGGAAATTGCAGACGCGCTAGACGATCTTCAGACTAGAAATGCAATAGCAGATCATATTAATCCTGATCACGCTCTTGAACTTGCCCGACAAAAGGCCGAACTCGAACAGAAGCATCTACAGGACCAGCAGGACGAGGAAACGGCTAGATTAGCATTCTTAGAGAAGAAAAACATGAAACCGATCAAGCCTTCGGTGAAACCAAACAGCTCTTTAAATCCTCTAGATTTGCTGAAAAAAAGAAAACCAAAACAAAGTCTGGGCATCGTTTTGAAAAAAATATGATATTCTCTACTTAATCATTATACTATCAAAGAACATATTATTCCAATCTCAACCATTCACTACAGATATGGCATGAAAAAATTGTCCGTTGCAGCAAGATGCTTAGGATTAACCGCCTGTGCAACCAGATCAATTACTGTCTGATTTGCTGGGATCGTACCTTTCCCTGGTTGTGCAAGCGACGCTGTCTTTTTCAATATTGATTCCACGTTCACTTTCACAATGTCATAAAACTGCTGATCTTGCGCACATGGACGGTGCTGGAATGCATACCACGATATTACCTCGTCTCGTACAAACAATGTCAAATACTGCTCCAGATCAAACTCAGGCATTGTCAAACATCTTGCAAACACCATCACCGACGGCGAAAACAACCCCTCCATAGCTGCGGGCCCGATTAAATGCTGAATGTTTGGCGTCAATCGGAACGGCACAGGCTCAGGATTCAGAAAAGCAGGCGTTGGTGTATGTGGTGGCAGAGAGGGTAACGTCTCCATCGCCCATGCTGTTCCAGATAAATTCGAAATCAGCAACTTGTAAGGCACCCGCTGATGAAGCGACATCATAAATGACACGAATGCAATTCCTGCATATGAATATGCAAACTGCTTTCGGAATAACCAGAAATCATTATACGAATTAAATGTCTTCATAAAATGATCCCTAACTATGGTCCCGGGAACCATCGTGTTCTGAATTGCGTTCAGAATATCTATCCGATGGGTTATATCCAACTTCTTGTCCATGTTAATATTCAATTTTGATGCAAAGAACAAACAATATAACTCACTCCTTGCTTTGCCTCCATCGCCTGTTTCAACTTATGGATCGTGTAAATAAGCGGGTCGTCTTTATGTCTTCCTACCCGATTACAGTAGTCTTCATATATCGATTGCAGTGAAATAAAGTCAGGACTATCTTGAACCAGGCGGAAATGCGGCGATAGTGGAACAGCAGCAGCAGTATAGAACTGCAGATTTCGCCGTCTACTCTCGTTCCGTCTAACTAGATTACTGTTAAAAATCCTGAACAGCTGCGTAATTCGCTCCTCTCGCCGACAATGCCGTGCAGCGGGATACTGTATTGTGAATGGATACTCTTTGTTATCCGACCCACGAATAGTGATTCGTCGATAACATAATCCTTGGACTCGAACTATGTCGATCTTTGACAAAAACCGACCGATCTTGATGAAGTGCATATTCGAATCCTTATGCAGTAAGTACTGTCCAGGAACATCGATCTGATCAAACTTTTGATAATGAAATTCAGTCAAATGGGGACTTAATGATTCCAGGTTGATTTGGTCAGACATCTGTCGTCGATCAAGTTTCTCTTCGAACCGGTCTCGCCAGCGACGCAGTTTCGTCACATATGTCTGGATATTTGGGACATTCTGAACAAAGTCCGCCTCGAACGCTGACTTGAGATATTTTGGTAATATGCTGTCCGCAAATTTGGAAATATTAACTTCTGCCGCGGGTGGTAACCTAGTATCATCCTTTACTATCCCTGATCGGCCCATGTACTAAAATTGAAATTAGTAAATCATAAATCATAAATCGTTATCAAGTTGTACGTGCTACTTACCTGAACTCCATCAGACAACAATGCCGCCACTAAACGATAAGCATCTTCATCTTCTGAACACTTGAATCGTTGATAAATCTGATCAACAAATGTTTCCATAGAAAGAGTTAATAGAGGAAAGGCTGTCTTCAAAATCCCCAAAATCTCCTCCACATATTCCCAAGGTTGCATTTGAACTGGTGGATGAGCAACCTGTGGCGATCCAGGATTCATGCCTGGTACTTGTCCTGTACCGGGTTGGCTGGGATTGCCACGATTCATCATATGAGCTGCTGCATTGGCTGGCACAACTCCAGCCATCCCTGGATGCGCTCCATCGGCGGAAGTATGCTGAACCATGGGAGATCCAGGTGGTACTGCCTGGGATAATGATGGCGAACTGCGTATTGAGCTAGCAGAATTAGGCGTGCTTCCTCGTATGGCTGCATTCTGCCGTGCCTCTCTTTGAGTAGCTTGCAATGCCTGTCTTTGTAGCATACTATAGTCTTCCTTAGTCGTTCTCAACGAAAAATGAAGTGCCTAAATTAGATTAGACCGGTGCTGTACGCTATCAACTTTTTACATACCTGAGGATAAGTCTTTGCAATCCGAATCAGTATTTTTCGCACAAGTCGCGCCTCTTTGTGAGACAAAGATGTCAACAGCTGAGGTATATACGTGATCCAATACCAAGGAGACATTTCTCCTGCAAAATTATCAAAGGCTTGCGAAAGCACTTGGCTACTATCGTCCAAGCTAATAAGCCACAATATCCGGCCCAAAAACCTTCGCACTTTACCATTACGATAAAGTGCTGCTGCTTGGAGGTAACAACTGATTGCATGAGCAGCATTACTTTTATTATTTGTCAATTTGAATCGACAATCATGGAAGTAAGCCCACTCGGCCCAGGAACGTGGTAGAGAAAAATCAATTTGCACTGCATTAGAAAACGTTTGGTTGGCATCCTCATACATTTCCAGCTTGGCGTAAAACATTGCTTTGAGAGTGAAAAATTCGGCTTTTTGCTCTTTCGTGAAATAGATTAAGTTGGTATTACTGATCACCTCAAGACCAGTTCTTAGCTCATTTGGATTCTGATAATGGCATTTCGCTTGCTCACACAGTTTAAGAAAAGCTTCTTGGATCTCAATATTCGGTAAAGAGTAAATCTTCGTTAACTGGCCAATGCAAACATCAGCCATACCATGCTTTCGAGCAACATGGGCAAAGCGGTTGATAATCCAGGCAATCTCATGATAACCACGATATGAAGTAGAATTCGTATTCGCCGTATTACCATAGCGCTGCTGCATATGGCTTACCATCGGTAAATAGAATTTATTGATGACCGAGAAAATATGTTGGCGCCATGCAACGAGATCGCCCCAGACGTTAATGTCATCCCATTGATTAGGCAATCGCTCTCGCCAAGCCTGCAAAATAATCTTCATCTCTTGAGATTTAGAATCCACATTTGTAATATCTGTCGTCAATAAGTTCTTGTAAATCTGCGATGCCTCCAATAATTCTACAAACTGCTGGAACGCTTGCAGCAATGGAATATGAGCATTTGTTATTGTTTGAGGCAAAGAATGCCATTTGCGAAGAGTCAGTTGAATTCCTTCATCGC
The DNA here is from genome assembly GCF_038497815.1 of [Lipomyces] oligophaga. NCBI lineage: Eukaryota > Fungi > Ascomycota > Lipomycetes > Lipomycetales > Lipomycetaceae > Lipomyces > [Lipomyces] oligophaga. The sequence goes on along the minus strand of NW_027117791.1, from coordinate 228,034 downwards.
AGCACTTAGAAAGCTCAGAGGTCGATACATCGACTTTCTGTGAATAGCGCTGTAAATGTATGAACGCCTCAAAAATATATCTTCTAGGAGTAGGGACATCCATGACACCTTTAATTGATTGCTCTAAAGGCTCTCTTTCAACGGTCCAATCAGCTAAGCGCCAAGCGCACTCGAGAAGCAAGTCAGTGAATCCTTCATGTTTTGCAAGTTCTGACAATATATCCCATTGTTGCAGCTTTTCAGCAGATAATATCCAATGATCTTCCCACAATACATACTCTGACTCTGAATAGGGAAGAGCACCACTGCGAGCTTTGATCTGGGCAGTTTCATACATCTGCTGAGCTTGGTTCCATAGACCTAACTGCTCGTACGATATAGCAGCATTGGTTTCGACATACTGGCATCTTCGACGCCACAAACCGTAGAACATATCATCTTCCTGCAACGACGAATACATCTCCGCCAGCGCATCGAGATTGCTCTCTCTAACTGGAACGCTATCTGACTGAGGATGCAAATCCGCTTCTTCAAGCAAGTCCATGGTGATATACCAGGCGTTGAATGTTTTTCCAAGATATTTAAGTAAGTGAGGCGCGAGCTGAACTAGTGGACTGCTCTTGCTTATGCCTTCCAAAAGAATCTGAATCACGTTTGGCGTGCGGTCCATTTGTCGATTATGGTACTCCTTTGTAAGTAAGACAATAAAATTTCGAGATACATCCTGACGATCTCTGGCTGCCACTGTTGACCACGCAATAGGGAAAAATGAGATCCAACATCTTCTAATTCCCTCAGGATCATAATACAGCAGCTCAATCAACGGATCAAAGAAGTCTTTAGCGGTGACCTCCGCGCTACTGATGATAAACTGCTTTCGCCGCTCCAAAAAGCGGTCGAAATCATCATTGGAGGGTAAATTATTGTTGGCCTCGATAGTATCTGTCAAAGCATTGAACGAAGGCATCCAAAAATCGTCATTATGTAAAGAAAGCGCAGTTTCCGGAACTATCGAACCAAAAAGCAACTGACTTGCCTGGTTCAGCCAAAGTGAATCACTGAGACTTTCCCAATTCTGATCTTTGACAATATACATAAACCGCTTCCACAAAGATTTATCTAAGCTATCACCAAAAATCTTCATAAACCGTTTGCGGATAGAGACATCGGAAATCCTGGTGCCAACCAAGAAAGCATGCTCCATTCTAACCGTAAGCTCACTTCTAGCAAGCGAGGGATCCTCATAGATATCAATGACAAGTTGATAAAAAGCCTTTGTCAGTTCTGCATCTCCACGGGCTTCAAATACCATCATTTTGGAAAGAATAACTGTTTTTTCCTTCAACAATGGAACTAACTCGGCGCTATTGAAAATCCAAGTGCGAACAATTTCTAAAATTTTGAAGCATAATGGAATGTCATTCGATCGCTCTACCAGTTGTGTCAAAACAGTTAAAAATATTCGACGTTGATCCTCATGATGAGCAATGCGATCGGCACCAATTTTTAACAGTTTTTCAAGCAAAATCACAACTTTCTTGCCATCTAGTTCTCCTGCTGTGTTGGAAGTATCAGCAGCAGGAGTACCGGCATTTGATCCCGCTGGTCCTCCTACGGTGGTGCTGCTGCTATTGTTACCTGCTTGACGATTGGCTCCACTGCCATTAGCATTCACTGGCGTGTTCGGGTTCCCAGCCGAGTTGGCACCATTACTTGATGCCGCGGCTGCATTTGCAGCAGCTGCCGCCGCCGCCGCAGCTACAGCAGCGGGTTGTCCTTGAGTCAAAGCGAGAACTTGGGCTTGAGGCACGCTAGCCAAAATATGATCTCTGCATAATTTGCTGAAAGTTTTCATAAGCATTGGTAAAAGAGGATCAACAGCCTGCGGACGATACTCTACCAACGTAGTGGCCAATAGCACACTAGCGACGGTGGCTTGACCGTTCGCTTGATTGTTTGTGAAATTCTCTTGGATCACGCCGGTGATCATGCTAATAAAACTATTACTAGCGTCCGTTATCGAGTCGTCAGAACTGGTATTCTCGCTGATCGCACGCAATATCCGCGCGAGTACAGGCTGAAGGCATTCCTGAACTTCTTCAACATCAGAGTGGACCGACTGATTGAGCAGCTTTTCGAGTTGTTCAAGATTTGCCAGAATCCATTCATCAGTTTTCTGGTCGAGAGTTACTCGTATAACTTGTAACGAATTGATGAACGACACCAAAGTAGAGCTAGTTAGAGAACTTTGTGCTAAAGTCCGCTCAAAAAAGGTAAGTTTAACATTTACTTCCGACCATAAGCGAGGACCCAGAAATTGATGCAAAATATCGATAATTCGGCCCGACAGAGGATTCTCAGTCGCCTTCTGAGGTGAGATACAAGCAAATCGAATCAAATAAGTAATAATCGATTCTCTGAGCTGGAAAGGAACCTGAATCTCAGGCTTGGACTCAGCAGATGGTGATAATTTCACTTCGCTAGCACCCGCTATAGAAGGGCTTCCGCTCTGCATTTCATCAAATCCACGCTTTTTTGAGTCCGGACTCAGCTCATCCGATTTTATTTCTGAAGTTTCATCGACCTGTCCGATCCGAGCTTTTTCCCATTTTAAAATCAGTTCTGCAAGATCAACTGATAACACCTGATTCTCAGACGGCGAATTCGGTTGAAATCCTAGTTTGGGCATCGCACTAACAATCAAACTGAAAAAATGATCACGAGGCTCGTAAAATAAATCTGGATGACGGACGAAGAACTGGTAGACATTGATCACTTGAGTGACATTATGTCCATCCTCAGTCAGGACCCGCCGCGCCGATTTAGCCCAGATAGGGAATTTAGCATCCATACCTGGAGAGACTAGTCGCTTAGGTAGAACGGGAGCAAGTAAATCAAGCGCTTGTTTTACAAGCACCCTAGCATCGCTCTGATGAGCTTTAAGTAGCTGGACGTAAATTTGAAGGGCAATCTTCAAAGGCGTCTCATACGCAACAATAAAATAAGCAATCAAGACGGAAGCAGCCTGCTTACTCATGATATCTTCGAGCTTAATGTAATTCCAGCCGACTTTTATGATGTCTTTTCGCACATCCGCAACCAGAGTAGGTGCATGGTGAATCAGATTGGTTGACATTTGTAGGAGTTGGATTCGGTACTGATCTTGATATTCCGAATTATCTTCAACCAGATCAGTGAGCGCCGGCTTCCAGATCTTGTTATGGACCATATCAATCCATGGCTTGTCGATGAGCGCAGTCAAATTCCCGTTCTTGTGCTGCTCAATAATCAATCCAGAATTAATTACATGTTTGAAAATAAAACATTTAGTTGCGGTTGAAATCCCAGGCATTGTGAAATGATCGACTGACTTAGTTAAATACGCTTTTCGTTGCTCTAGTGTCTTCGCACAGACAACATTGTCAAAAATATACTGAAAGACTTCTGTGGTTGCCTCGATATGCTTGGTGGCAATAGTGTCCATGATCTTGAAAATCATTTCAGTGTCTTCCTCGTTATTACGACAATATAACAGACTAATTCTCAAAAGTTCTTCTAATACTTGAGTAACGCCGAGATGTAATGAAGACGACAACGGACTTGATCTAGCAAACGATTTTAGCCAACTTGCATTCATTAAAAGTTTCAAAAGCGATTCCTTTTGCGTAGAGACCCAGTCCGAGTTATGCTTTGCAATCCCACTGAATATATATATAATGTTGATCACCGCTCCAGCCTTATCTTCTGGTTTCGGTAGCTCAACTGCACGGGCGACCAATGTCGACAAGCGAACTGATAGTAATTCACGCAATTTGACGCTCATCTCATCGCTTACAAGATGAACGAAAATCTTGCCGAACCGACGCTCAGCTAATTTAGGAGCAAAATAGTCCAACGTCTCTTTAGGATATCTTGCAGTAAATTTCACCAGCGCAGGGCGGAATGGGCTGTCATGGTATCTGCGGAGATGTTCCTCTAAATAAACAACAGTAGTCACCAGATCATCCATAAATCGGTTTGCCTCAGGGGGAAGCAAATGGTATATGTTCATGATTGCTGCAACGATTTTGATATTATGTTGACTCATGAGCTGCTTACCTGAAGAGGTGTACAACAAGGAGGGTTCCGCCCATGCTTTCAGGTGATCAAGCAGTTTGGTTCCAATCTCAATCTTGAAATAATTTGTCAGGAGTTCGAGCAAGATTGCCAGCCCATCGAGACCTTGAAGAGATAATCTTCGGCGGTCAGAGAGGTTCAGCAATATAGGCTTCAATCCATTTTGCAGTAAATCTTTCGGCAATTTGTGGTTCTGAGCTAAAACTGCTTTCAATCCCTCACGTGCAGCATCGACAACCTTCTTAGACCGCGCGTACAATGTCTTGAAAAATACAGCGATTATCTTAGCACGAGTCTGCTGTTGTTGATTTGGATGATTTTGGAAGAAATCAGGACTCATCATTGCAATAGTAAGTAATCTAATACAGACTATGCGCAGCTGGATTAATTGATCGAGCTCTTTTTGGTCCACCAATCGAGTATTCGGTGGCGGTGAAATCAATGCCTCGTCATCTGCATCTGCCAAGGCTAACGCTTCCATCAATAGACGAAGCAGTTCGTCGCCAAACTGTACAAACGAATGTTCTAGGCTAAGACAGAATGTCATTGCATCGATATTACCTATCTGCATAGGAAAGGGTAGGGCACGAAGTGGTTTGCCGAATATCGACATTAACAGCGAATTTTTCACAGGCTCCAGCATTTCATACAGCGGCACGTCAACAAGCGAAGATAGTAACCGTAAACACGATTGAGCCGATTCTCGGACGATCTGATGAGAATTTGCAACGTCGTAAAACAAGGTTCCCAAAAGGACATGGAATAGTCTACCTTTCATTTCATCCTTAGTCATATCTTTGTGACATATTGTTAAAGTATGCTTCATAAGCTGTCGCGCATCTTCCTGAGCTTGGCATGGCATTTCTGGGGAAATATCTTTCAAAACGAATATCAGTGCTCGTAGAATATCTAGTTCTCGCTTCATGACCCACTCTCGTGAAAACTCAAACTCGTTCAACAGAACTTTGAGACCCAAACAGCCGCCCGCTTTTTTATACCATTGCTCTTCAAAGCAAGCATGACAAAACACAGCGGTCAAAGATTTAAAAACAGGGAATTTTTGTGCTGAGTCGGCCGTACCAAAGATCTCCAAACAGCTACGGTATATATACCTAATGGATTCTTGACCGGATTCCCGAACAGGAAGCTTGTGGGATCCCAGAGAATCGGCAATGGCTTGGTAGACCAATCTGAAATCAATACACTGAGGATCTTCATGATCGTTTACCATGAATGGCCGCTTATCGCGTTTCACGATTAGAATTACTCGGCCAATCTCTAGCATAACAACATGTTCGCACAAATCTTTGATTAACTGGCGTGCTTCTTCCCGAACTGCGCTGATAGCAGTAGCATTAAAGCAGCACGTGAGTAATTTCAGAAACAATTCGTTCTGCGCCTGTAGCTTTCTAGTCGATCGCGGATGACTTTGCAAAGAGAATCTGGGATCAGGAGGAATCATACCAGTCTTTATTGCTTTCACACATTCTAGGAGGACCTGACTGGTGTTGTCTTCAAGGCTAGTGCGATCGATGAACAGTTTCAATGTTATTGACAGCAACTTAAATGCCTCAACGCGGTAATGCATATCTGCCTTATAGTCCATTATTGCTTTGAATACGCCTTCTAGTCCAGCTGAAACAGGGAATGATCGCCGACCTGCGAGACCATTAACTTCAATATTGATGCATGGGTCGTCAGACATGCTTTGCGCACTTAAATTCTTAGGTGGCTGTAAGAACCTGCGGTTTCGGCCACCTAGCTTTCCCAATATCCGTAGTGCTGTATGACTCGGCTGATGCGAATATGGCAATGGTCGTAAATGTGTCCACAAGGCTTCCATGACTTCTTCGATAACAGGTTCCAAAAGATTATCAAAGTAGTCTGGAGTCAGATTGTCGACACATAATTCCAAGGTCCGGAGTCCTTGACTGACGAGTTCTGGAGATCCTGTTAATGAAATGACAAGTGGCTGCATTAGATACTTTAGATAAGGTACCAAGACGCTTAATCGCACAGGCACAGTTAAGCAAAGTTCGACATATAAATCTCTCTCTTGAGGCTTGCGAGCTGCTAATAGAAGCTTGTTCAAAGAGTCTAATAGACTCTGCAAAATCGGTAAAACTTCCTTATACAAAGATTCAAATCTGCCACCTCCAATGCTAGTGAACAGCGTGCGCAAGAGTATATAATAGTTTAATGGATCCTCCGCAGTAGTCGCTAAACTGAGAGAGTTCATTATAAGATTTCGTAGGTGGGGTAGAAATACTTGTTCGTTAGTCGTAGAAAACAGATTGACAGCCATGAATGACAATTTGAAGAGCCGAAGCAAGAGATTCACGCGTAGAGTATCACTCTGGCCAACTTGATCGAGACGATCCATAAGGAAATTCAATAGAATACCAGAAAAATTTGCAGATGTCGGTTCACTCGCAAGGAAAAACTGTGGAATGTGTAGCAGGGAAGGATTCAACATCATTGTTTCAAATAGATTGGGTAGTTCTGGTTCAAGCACCTCATGGAATACAGCAGGATCAATGTGAATAAAAACTGTGGCGAAAGTTTCTAAAAGTTCCTTTTCCTCCTTTGAACTGGAAATGGGGATATTAGGACCGAAAGATTCATGGTTTGCAAGACGATGTGTATCGAGGACGGGCTTATCGCGAACAGTAGAATAGTACATGAATCCTTTGGCGCACTCGCGAAAGAGTTTTCGAAAAATAAAGATCTGTTCGTAATTGAAACCGCGAGCTGTCTCATGCCACTGAATAGGTACGATATTACTAGTCGCAGGGGTGGGTGGTGGATTGCACGCTTTCAGGCCAAACATGATTGTTTTCAGTCCATTTAGAAACGTCTTGAACAGATATCGACCATCTAAAACGTTAAATTCTATACGTTCAGAAAAGAATTGAACCAGCTTACCTCTCATTCCATCGGTAGATATATCTGCGTGCAATTTGATTGGGAAAGAATTCAGTACGTCAATCATATCGAATTCAGCTTTCTCCTTCTCTTCTTGAGCCAGCTGCTCGATTTCGTCAGAAAATTCTAGCTTTTTGCCTTTCTCCTCGAGCCGAGTCAAAGCTGCTATAGGATCAACAGGACGCTTCTCGATTTTCTCGGAGCTTCGCTTGAGAGCGTTGCTATAGTTTCTATTGAGCGATGCTAATTTCTCGGAAAATCCGTTAAGAATGAAGACGATGAGTTGACGACCTATATAATTAGTTTTGATCGCAGCTGAAGTACAGATTGTAAGTTTGACAAACCTTCAGCCTTGTCAGGCAAATTCATGATCCGTTCCACCAGATTTAACAGCAGTTTCGAGCTCATACTTTGAAAAGTCGCCGCTAATGAGTCGTCTAAAATATTTTTCATGTAGACGTCGATTGTGAGCCAGATATGATTTGCTGAAAGTTCATTACGGACATGGTGGAGAAGGTCAGCAACCATACTATAAGCAAGTGGCCTGAATTGTCAGAATGAACTGTAATTGGAAGAAAGAGGGAAAAGAAGTACCTAAGAGTTTCATGAACTGTAAGACCATCTCCGAGAAGAACTTTTGTGTTCAAAAAGAGCTCAATTTTAGGTATAAATATTGCTCTAAAATCAGTCGACAGAATGTGTCTTGTAGCTACTAGCAGTTCTTTACGAGAGGCGGACAGCTCGCGAGGGCAGTCTTTCAGTAGTCGAACGACGTATTCTGGAATCAAGGCATGATACCTCTTAAGGGCTGGCGCGAAGCCTCTGAGAACGTAAGCTAAAAATGACATTGTCTACAATGTGAGTAAAATATTCTAAGTGAAGAAAATAAAATTACCTTGACTTGCGCTGTGATGAACTCGCCAAATGCCGATCTGTTCTTTATAGCAGGCGAAACAGAGGTGTAGATTTCACCCCTCGAGGCTGCTGCGGTGTGAGCTTCAGCTTGCGGGGCCGCTTGGAGGGCCAGCATATCAAAAATTAGAGGGACAAAAACGGCAAGATTTTCGCTGACAGACTGCTTATGAGTGGAGAAAAGTAAGACCACGATGATAGGGCATTCGGTTAAGACACGGAAACTGTAGAGACAGCGGGGAAGCGATTTGGCAGTGGTTTCACCGCCAATTTCGGGTGGCATGGAGGGTGAAGTTGGTCGAGGAGAGTGAAAAGACATGATACCGGGCTAGAATTAGTTAGTATCATGCCATTTGAGTAAAGCAATAAAACTGACCGTGGAGACGGCGGTGAGAGGAGCAGTGGCCGGAGTCGTTGAGGAGCCGTGGTTGTCAAAAGTGTCTTTAACGACGACGGACATATTCTTGTACATTTCTACTACGAGATTGAGAAAAGGCTGGACTTGCTCGTCGAGGGCTGACTTGTATGTTCTGTGAAGGACAGTTATGATTTTCATGCAGAGGACGCCATTCTCTTCGTTTTCAGTCCGTAGGAGAGACATGAGGAGCTGCATGACGCGCATGGCGAAAGGACGAAAGGCCTCATTTGCGGGCAGTCGGTGAATAATTTCAAGCAAACAATTGCGGAGTTTCTGTTCAGGTGCGACAGTAAGAAAGCTCGTGGGGATGGTCTCTAACATAGAGATCAAGACTGGCATGACTTTGTCGAGGAACCGAGGATATTCCTGCTGGGCCTGGAATAGCTCAAGCGAGTCGCGGAGGTCTATAGCAACGGACAAACGCGTTTTAAGATCTGATAGTGTTAGCTCAGTAAAAAAAGATGATAAAAAAGAGAAAAACGGACCTGAGGAGGCATCCGACAGTCGCTGAGCGTATACGTCGGCGGATAGACCAACCATTGCGAGCTAGTTTTGATATAATGTAGAATTTTATACAGCGATTGATTGATTGTATTATACCGTTATGTATTATATTCTTTTGTATTATGCTGATAATAATATAAAATGTACTATACCATGAATCAAACAATCTGTTAAACTGATCAAACAGCGTAACACAACAAATATTGATACTGCATACACACTGAAATATCGAGTGCAGATCGACGCGGGAGCAAAATCCAGACGACGAGGGATCCGGGCTGCCAAATCTGCTTATATTTTTATTACGTAATCCGAACCCTACTCCGATGTGATTTTTTGCTCTTGTAAACCAGTTACTGTAATAGGTATCTATTGGCTAGCGGTTTGAGGAGGGAGACTTAAAGAGTAATTATTATACTATGTCCAATCTGCTAACTAAATATATAATAAAGGATTGCAGTATTTTAACAGATTCGGTTCTGACAATCAATATAATAATGCATTGTTCATTTTCGTAAATAGTGCAATATAATACTATTTTTTGAATGGGAAATATATGTTCCAGGCTTCAGACGAGAATTCCAAATGATCAGTGGTCTAGTTCAGCTAGGCTCAGGCCCTTTCTCTTGGTTCTTCCCGTCAATTTCTCCGATACCAATATTAGTAAGGTCTCATTGAATTCGGTACTTGGTGTTGATAGTGGCATGAATGGGAATACATTTCACCTACAACTTATGAAATTATCCTCCTAAAATACTTACTCAACTTTCTACTCTTATCAACTTATCTGGACAGCCTGCAACATCGTCTTCTTAATGAACAGTTTACGACCAACCTTTCTGACTGCTATATCGGTGAGTTTCATCAATGAATTTCTCTGAATTCTTTATTACAAATATGCATATATTTTATTTTATATATTGGTGTGGACTATATGGATCTCCATGCAATACAACAAATCTTCATAACCATATTATCATACACCAATATCCCCTTTCATCTATGCGGGGCAGCGGAAAGCTGCCCGAGGCCCGGATAATCCACCGCACAAAACACTAAACACTACTGAGTTATGCGCTAACTATCGCGGCAATCCAGGACAGTTTTAGCAGCTTAAGAGCCGTCCGCAGTATATATTCCGCCGCGCTATCTTCTTTGCCCGGAACAATCTGCAACCAAACCTCAATTGCACGCCAGTCTGCTTTTGCTAAACTTTTTCCGAAAAGACAATTCAGCTCGTCAACGATTGCGAATACAAGTAAAATGTCAAAACCTCATGTTCTACTGCTTGGCGAGATTACGCACGCAAAACCCGAGTGGGAAGCGCTAGCCGATGTGGCACAGCTGTCTATCTGCGACTCGACTGACCGCGAGCAATTCATCAAGGACTTGAAGGGAAAGTACTCTGATGTTGTCGCTGTCTATCGTACGTTTCGGTCGATTGCGATCACTGGCCGTATTGACGCGGAGTTGATCCAGGAGTTCCCGTCGACCCTGAAGTACGTCTGTCATAATGGTGCTGGTATGTATTGTTCGAATGTCATTGGACTGACTTAATGATATCTATTGCATGCTAGTCTAACTTTAAACCAAATCAGGCTACGACCAAATCGACGTGGAGCCTTGCTCCAAAGCTGGTATTCAGGTATCCAACTGCCCATCCACGGTCGATGACGCAACGGCAGACGTCAATATGTTTTTGATTCTCGGTGCCCTGCGCAACTGCAACCAGGCCATTTACGGTCTTCGTTCAGGGAAGTGGAACTCGACAACACCGCTCTCCCATGACCCCGAAGGCAAGGTGCTCGGAATTTTAGGCATGGGTGGTATTGGCCGTGCTGTAAAGAAGCGCGCTGAGGCTTTCGGAATGACTGTACAGTACTATAACCGCCGCGAGCTTTCACCCGAAATGTCTGCAGGCGCCAAATATGTTTCGTTTGACGAGCTGTTGGCGACTTCGGATGTTATTTCGTTGAATCTGCCACTCAACGCGAACACCCGTCACATCATCAACAAGGATGCATTCAGCAAAATGAAGGATGGTGTCGTTATTGCCAACACTGCTCGAGGCGCGGTTATTGATGAGGCTGCACTGGTCGACGCGTTGAAGTCGGGCAAGGTGCGATCAGCTGGACTCGACGTATTTGAAAGCGAGCCGACTGTGCACCCAGGATTGCTGGAGAATGACCAGGTCATTCTGCTCCCGCATGTTGGAACATTGACCTATGAGACTCAGAAGAAGATGGAAGTTCAGGTCTTGGACAACATCCGTGCTGCGGTCACTGTTGGCAAGGTCAACACCCTTGTTCCTGAGCAGGTTGCTTCAGGGCTTTTCAATTAGATTTACATTTTGCCGCCAACCTAAGTTGATTTATAGAAATTTGCAATGAAAAAAATTGATATTAACTGGACCCGTAACGCCAAATACAATAGTAGACTTTGCGAATTAATTATGATAATTAATGGATTATACAACCAACAATAAACATTCAATCATCTATTTAGACAGCAAACTGTCGATTTTGATACGTTTGACCTCCGGCTTCGAATGAGGAGAGGACGACGATGAAGGCGAGGTTGCTGGTTGAGCCGGCGATGGCCGCGCAGGGTCCATTGCAGTACTGCTATGGCTGGGAGGTATTGACATGCTTTGATGGCCATCCACAGGAGCAGCGAGTGAGTATAATTGTGGGCCTAAACCTGTTGGACTGAGTGAAATTTGCTGGTGTTGTGGAAGCGGCTGATGTTGCAGATGTTGTGGTTGTGTAAGATGGAGTTGAGGATGCTGTTGATGGTGAAGGGCGATTGGACCCGGAACAATTGGCGAGGACGAGGCCGGTGACGAGGATGCTGTGGAAGTCGAGGTAACGATGGGTCCCGTTGGTACTCCAGCAGCAGCAGCCGCTGCTGCAGAGACGATCCGCTGAGTCTTAAAGACTGGGTCGTAGCCTAGACAGACTCGCTTTGATTTCGCACAGTTGAAACACATGGGATGACGTTCATCGCATTTGATCCGTCGCTTGCGACAAGTCAGACAGCCTGTTTTTGTCCGCCGCTTGATTTCTTTCGGCGGACGGTGTGCGGTCACATCAGCCAGTGTCGCGGCCACTTGAGCAGCTGCCACTTGGTGCGGGTTTTGATGCTGTGAGATTTGATGCTGATGCTGCTGTTGTTGAGCTGCGACAACCGCGGCGGCGGTCATGGGATGGTGTGGGCCTGTCATTGGAAGGCCTGTAGAAGGTGGTGGAGCATAGAACTCAGGTGGACCATGCTGGAGACGAAGTGGCGGGAGATGTGCTGAAAGCGTGGGCGATGAATGGTGGTGAGCGTGGTGGAGTGGAGGAACTAGTCCTGGAGGAGTCTGTGTCATCGGCTGAAGTTGTGTCTGTTGTTGGATTTGCTGTTGCTGGAGCTGACTAGCTCCGTACGGTGCAGAGACATACGCAGGGGCTCCATATTGAGGGGATGATGGGGAGAAGGGCGACTGTAGCGGCGACGTCGAGACCGGTGGACCGAGATGGTGGGGATGCAAGGTGTGCGAGGAATGTGTATGGCTATGGGGAAGCGGATGCTGGGTGTGAGCGGGTGGTGGGCCCGAGTAGAGAGCTCCCGCTGAGGGCGGCGCTGGAGTCGACGACAAGTGATCCAGCGGCGGCTGGATATAGGGCGACCGAAAGAGCGGCGGCAGGGCGGGCGACGAGGACGTCGAAGAAGACGTCGAGGCAGACGAAGGCGGCGGCGGAAGACGAGGCAGATAGCGTGAGTTTGGGTTGGGATCGTTCGGATTGTTGTGGTGGGAAAATGGAGGCAGGGGGTCGACCATCATGTTGGCCAACACGAGCCCGGGAGAAGAGAAAGGTGGAGGAGGAGAGGGAGGAGCGGGCGGGCGACGACGACGGGAGGGCGACGGCGAGGAAGCGACGCGGGACAAGGACGGGGACGAGGACAGCGACAGCGAAGACAAACAAGCAAAACAGTCAGAAATCCAGCGAGAATTTCGACGAGGGGAACCGACGCAGATATAAGTTTTGCACGCGCAGCCCGGGCAAGCAAGGCGTGAACAAGGCCCAAGCAAAAGAAATGGCCGAGAGCAGAGAGCTAAAGTCGACGATGGAAGGGAAGATTTAGGACCGACATTTGGGTTTCCCTATCCCGAGGGACAGAAGAGCCGAAGCGAGCGAGACAGGCGGACGAGCGACACAATTGTGTACCAAGTTTGGCCACTGTGCAGCGCGGTACCCTTGTCTCGCAGCACACTATTCGCAGCTTACGGATAGAGTTCTGATGTTAGAGTTTCGAGCTTTCGGGGGCCGGGGGCAGGAGGGGGGTGCATGGATACGCCCTGCAAGCCACAATTCCTTAGTTCTGCATGGAACGGAGACACTGTCGCGGTAGATCTGTACCTCGGCTCTGGCCTTTACTAGCCATTTGCATACTTGCGCCCTGCCACAGGTACTGAAACACACGCACCCGTCCGTCAGATTCCAGATTGCCACTGGAGCCTCACGGCGCTGCTGCCTTCCACGGCTTTCGTCGTGGATTCTGCGCAGTTGCTAACTTTGGTTAGGTTATTGTTGCTGTTCAACTGTACTACTAATCTGTATGGCTGGCTGTACGGGACGAGGACGCTGTTGCGCTGGATGTTCAAATCACTGTTTCAAGGATGTCATTATATTCCAGGAGTCATAATCATAATTCTTAATAATCCGCTGCTGGTCCATTCACCGTCCGTCACACACTCACACACACATTCACATGTCCCCAGCAAGCCGGTCAAAGACAGCTCCAGCATGACGTCGATCCGAGAAACGGTCGCTAACCTCTGGCCGAACTCGTGGTCTGGGTAATAGCGAGTCTTGCCAGTCACGGCTGCTGTGGAGCAAAGACGAGAATGATTTCAAGCTCAGTAGGGCCGAGCACCACTACTTCATATTTCATTTTTCATATGCTCATTCAAAATCATACATTTCGTATTGCTCAAACTTTGGCCGTTTCTGTAGCCGTATTCTATCACCACGTCTGTGTATCAGATCCAGCAGTAGTAGAGTTTTGCACGTGGACATATTGAGAACTCGACGCGCATATATATAAAAATATGCCGAAGTATATACAATAATTTATTTCTATGAATCAATTATGTAATATATTTCTATGTAGCAGGTCCTTCTCTTGTGCAGTCTGGCATCCAAAATTGTCATACGCTTCCGTGGTCCTCCATGGACACCGTACAGGAGGGATACATAGGGCTGGGATCAGACCTCTCCCAGTCCAGCTACACTGGACCCCGACTTGGAGTTCTTGCTCTGTTTGATAAAGAACAATACACTATAAACTTCATACGTCCTGTTGCACGGCTTTTCACGCTGCTAGTGTCTTTGCAATCTCTGTAATCTCTTTAGTCATCGTTTCTGGCGAGAACAATAGTTTGCAGGACGTATAGCGTCTAGAATGATTCTGGATCCGAAATTCGCGCACTCTGCGCGTACCGAGCGCTCGCCAAAAGGCCTTCCAGTAGTTTGGATAAGTAAATTTCCAATATCTCTTGCGCCAAATATCTTAGTGGATCATCAGTACTGGAAGCCGGGTGTTGCGTTGCCGCGACCTAGGTGCGTTCTGCTAGCACTGCATGATCTGAAAAATACTCGTACGCCTTTGATTGAAGCTTGCTTTTTCTACATTTATAATATGCACTCTCTCATTTCAATTCTGCACGCAATTCTTATTCTACAATTTGAATCTCACCATGCATAGATTCGTCTCTGGTTAAGTGGTCGTCGTCGTCTCCGAGTATGGTACTCTGTCGAGAACCTGCAGCAGCCTAACAGCAGCCACGGCACCAGCAAGTAATTCGCTCTGACTCGATAGAGCTCATGCATCGGCGCTTTCAATGTCCTTTAGATCCCTCACTTAGCCAATCCAACACATCCAATCGAAACCATCATATCTGATCCCGTCCATAAGCTCCCCAAGGCATCGAGTCCCACCGCCCTCATTCGTCTCTCGTCTAGTCGACGTTCTGCAGTCTGCGCCGACCTCCTCGAGCCCATGCGGCGCGCGGTCGCATAATAATTAGAGTTTGCTTCCATGCATAGAAACCTGTCGGCAAACTCTATCTCGGCTCGTCTCGTTCGCATTCATCCGCGCCCTTCTCCTCATCCTTGTCCTTGTCTTAATACCCCCACCAGTACTACCAGGCTTAAGGGTTGTCCCGCGCTACTGCTCCGCCCTCGGCGCTGGCTGCAGGTTGGCAGAAGCACTAAATAAACAGCTAAATTGTGGTCCAAATGGCGGTCCAAATTGCCCTCGAAGCAAGCCGCCGGAAGAACGAAATCGCAGCAAAGGGCAGACAAGCAAATCAGCGGCACGGAAGAACATTCTAAAGACAAGGACAAGCCCGACAAAAAGCAAGAGGCTGTGCATTTCACATGTCATTCCGCGTCCAGACATTATTTTATTTTTTCGGGGAAAGCAAATTCTTAGCTGGAATCCAGATGGAAGGGACTAACATGGCCAACCCAGCTCGCCGGACAAGCTGGGGATCGCCGCGGTTCTTGTCATTGCTTTTTTTCTATTCCTTTCTCAATTTCTAATCGTCTTTTTTCTTTTTCTGCGTGTTGTAAACGAAGCTCAAAAAACTCAAAGAGTGGATCAACATGCGAAGAGCCGTTGAGTAGGGCCGTTGGGTTTTAACCTAGCGAAGAAGACTGCGGGCGTGGGAGAACACAGCAGCTCCGAACGATGGAATAGGAGTCTGGGAATAGGAGAGAGAGTAGGGCAGTACTTGCGTAGAGCTGGCGACGACTCTCATGGCAACATGGCTCCGTGACGCTATAGACAGTGACACTGTGACATGACGAGCGACAGCGTGACACAGCAACAACCGCAGACAAATGGACAGACAGCGGCGGAAGCCAGTAGAAGCATGGAGACATCGGCGTAAACGAGAAATTCTAAACGGCGGTCGTTCTTTGATTGTGCTTCTGTGACGACTGCGGAGGGCAGCGACGTGTTCCGCAGAAGAACAGCGTCCTAACCCACAATTCAGCGCGAGCAGGAGCATTTCAGGACTTTAAGCAACTACTGTACCAACCCAAACACCACAGACATCACAGACAACACAACCACAAACACAAACACGAATAACACAAGCAAATGCTGGCCAGACATCATCTGTCGGTCATCGCTATTTTTACACTGCAGAACCATATCGCCCTGCATCGCACCGTAATCGCATTACTGCACTCATCTGGACACCCTCCTCCGCGATAGCTAGCCGCCACTCAGCAACAGAACGTGGTGCAGTCAGACTACTGCTGTGGGTCCGCCCCTCCTCGCCATTTCCACAACAACGCCCTGCCTCGTCCGGCCCCCCTCTCCCCCTTCCCCTTCCTGGCCTCAACGAACACGAGCGATCGGCCATCGGCGCCCGGCAATCAATCACTACCGATTAGCGAGCGAGCCCAGAGACGAGCCGTCACAAACGAGTCCGGGCAAAACGAAAGTCTACTGGCCCTGCTATTACTGCTGCTACTACCACTACTGCACGGCAACCGGCCAATCAGGCAGTCAGTCAACTCTCGCAAGACGTGTGGCTTCCGTCGCTATTAGATGAGCTATAAGCCAGACTCAATCATCCGCTTCATTTATCCAAACATCCGTCGATTTCGGGTTTAATTACATCCTGGAATAGACATCCGCTACGTCGGTACGGTACGTCCGCAGCCCGCAATGCTGCTGCTCGAGTCGACTTCCGTAGAGCTTCTCGATCCCGTAGAACTAAAATTACAAAAATAAAAAAAACAACATAAAAAATAAAGAAAACACAAAAAAAATAAACGAGAGCTAAGGACTGGGAAAATAAAGGAGACCCGTCCTGTTTCTTCTACTCTTCTAGAACTCTGCTATCGAGATAGAAACTCGATGCAAGACATGCACGTTCCGAGATCTCGTCCGTATCTGCCTTGATCGTTACTCTCGTTGCGTTCGTTGCGTTCGTTTATTCTTCTGCTCTTCTTTCCGCCGTCCTTTGTCCTTCTAGAGCTGTTCCTTCATTCCCTTCTCCACCCACTTGGCCTACTTGCTTCTTTTCTGTGCTCAATCCCCTCTCCTGTCTCTTGTTGCGCTCAACGCCGTGTGCCGCGTGGCTAGCCAGCATCTGCATCAGCACCAGCGCCAGTTCCAGCGCCGGCAGCAACTGCCTGCTTGGTCCTTCCAACACCGCAACAAAACGCACGACTGCTTGGACCAGCCTCCTTTCTCACTCCGTGCGAGCAACTAGTTTGTTGTGCGCTGGCCGTCTCGTTTTGGCGACTATGGGTCTGGCACCATCTCCGGACCGTGCCTCTCTTCCTTGCCTGCCTGTGCACCCTCTGGCTCGTTTGCAGTCTGTTTGGACTGTTCTGCAGTACCCGGCCGCCGTCTATCCAGGCTGGGGCTGGGCTTGGGCGGCGCTGATTCCCCGGGGAACTGACTTCGGGACCAGGTCATCACCTTGAGTACGACTGGTCAATCCGTTCAATAATGATGTCTCTCCAGTGATATTCTACAGCAACCATCGCTAAAATCTGTCCACTACGTCCTATCAAAAAACACACAATTCTAATGCCGTCGACGCCAAACATAAACGCCCGACTCGACTCACTCGACCTCCTCCAGCCTCTGCTCTAGCTTCTGGTCCTCAAGTGCATCCGTCCGAGGAAACAATCGTAGGCACTCGCCAATTGGATCCACTCACTTGCTAACAGACAAACAGCAGTCCTCGCACTGACACCGTCGCCGAAGCTTAGTAGCCAGATTCGTAAGATGACTAATCAATACAATCCCCGCTGCAGTAAGCTCCATGTCAGCAGTAGTTGAATTTGGCTCGGCGTAGTTAATCAAGACCGGTTTGGTGTCTAGCATTTGCGAATTGAAATATTTGAGAACAGCGAACCATGAGTCGTGGAAGAGATCAGGACAACGAATTTGAAGA
Organism: [Lipomyces] oligophaga; assembly: GCF_038497815.1. Lineage (NCBI taxonomy): Eukaryota > Fungi > Ascomycota > Lipomycetes > Lipomycetales > Lipomycetaceae > Lipomyces > [Lipomyces] oligophaga. The sequence continues at coordinate 210,188 of NW_027117791.1, read as the reverse complement.
GGACATCAACGGTATTGAGACTCACGATCGTAGCTCAAGCTTAGTCGACGCTTTGGATCCCGAAATCTCAGAGTCCGGCCCCAATCTCTCGACGAAGGAGGAAGAACTCATTGAGTATCGATCGCTGATCCGGTTTCTCGAACGGAAGCATCGGTCTGCACTAGCCGAGCATTTGATCGTCGCCAGCCGATTGAGATTTGTGCTTCTAGCCCGCGACCCCGTCATTTCCCACCACTTTCTGCCTCGCGAATGGACTTTATGGCCTCTCGAACCCGACAGGCTACCACGCCTGGCCAGCTCCATCCCAGATTTAGCCCAGTCGTTCGATTACTCAGACTCAGACTTACTCTCCATCAGCGACGAAGACAAAGACTCATATGACCTCTATCGATTGCCATCTCATAAACTGTTTGTCCCACCCTCCTACTCCCAGCCTCTCATGGCCGAGCTCTCTGCGCTTGCAGCTCGCGTGTTGTCTACAGGTCCATCTGATCCTGCATCTGCCGGCGACGATCTCGAAGACGTGCTCTACCCATTTCTACATGCTCCAGTCCTGTCCTTTTTGGACAATCTCCTTGCCGCTCTAATTTCTATCCGTGCGTCGATCTCTACCGCTCGTCGAAAACGCTCAACTTACCTCCTCTCGTCCATAGATTGGCTTTCCCTACTTGACTCGGCAGCTTTGGTCGGCTTCCCAGCTCTAGAGCCAATCTGGGATACTGTTCTCGAACGGACTCGGAAACGTGCTACCTCTCTGTTCCCAGAACACACGCTTACGGCCGCGTCGCGCAGCCGTGTCTACACAAAAATCCCGTCCAAGATCGACAAATGGAAACCTCAGCGGCCTGGTCATATCATCCGGACTTCTACCTCTGCGCGGCGCAATCTCCGACGGAACATACTACCCCTTCCTGATCAGACTACCGGTATCTCTCAATTGCCGCCCGTATCCCTCGACCACAACCACATGCACTCGCCCTCTCCCTCCTTGACCGAACCGTCCGACCAGGGCGAAATCATGTGACTGCACACGTGCTGTCTTTGTTCCACATGATTAGTTCTCCCAATATTTAGGCTTGCTCCAGAATCGGCTCTCAATCCCCAGTTTCCTTCGAGTAGACCTTTGTACGAAAGAGATATATTTCTCCCCTTTCGAGCAGAAAAGAGTTGTCGTCGGGCCAGCTCTGAGATCTTTTTCCGACCTTGGCTTCCACCGGCTTACGAGCGTGTTTAGCTCGTAATTCTCTCCTAGTGGTTTTTGCATCTCTGTGACTGGTTCTATTTACTCGATCTAGTCAACTTCCCACGGCCACTTCTAAGACTCCATCCGTTTCCCGGGACACTCTATTCCAATTTAGTCATGAAATTTGCTCGTTATCTTAGCGAAAATCTCGTTCCCGAGTGGCGAGTTCAGTATCTTGACTACAAAGCCGGCAAAAAAAAACTCAAGAAAATTAGCCCTGAGGCAGATCAAACCAGTTCGCGAAGATCCTCTTCCAAGCGATCGCCAAATTTACTGCGCACGCCGCGGTGGAAAGGCAGATCATCTAGTGTTGCTGGTACAGTTTCTACCACGAACGATTCACCAAATAGTCAATTCCATTATTCTGCTGAGCTTCCTCCCTCAGATGCGCTGCCTCCCCCTGCTGTGGTCAATGATCACCATTCGCCGGCTACAAACGTGGCAGGCCTAGTAGCGGTCGCTCCAATAGGTATCACACCGCAGCAGCTTTTGCAAACAAAAACCTCCCCACCTGGGTCCATGGCTTCAGCCATTGACATTCCGGCTCGAAGAATCAATTCCGACGAAAATGCTGGGGATTTAGGAGTGTACGGTTCCTTGATTGCAACTCCGCCGACTAAGCAGCATGGCTTCGAGCTTCCACCGCCTGCAATTGACTCTGTATCGCCATTACCCGCACCTGCGTCAACTCCTGCTGTTCGAACGAGGCAAAGTTCCGTCTCGTTTTCTACAAGTCCAGCACCCTTCGATCCGGTAATGCCCTCTCCATTAGGACTCGGTGCGCCGGCTATCCCCGCTTCGCCGTATAAGGCGAGTAAGAAATCGGAAGGCTCGCGGTCGATTTTGAAAAAACATTCGAAATACGATTCGACAGCCAATTCCAACCCGTCGGTCTCGCCCGCATTTGGTGCTCCATTGAATAAGCAAGCGACTTTTTCTCCTTCCGATAGTTTTAGCCAGCGCAAATTTGTTTCCAAGTCTACGACGGCTGTAGTTTCGACTAGTATAGCCAACTCTGAAGACCAAGTTCGGCGGCGTGTGGCTATCGATCCCGAAGTTCGCGATTTTATGGTCTGGCTTGATGGCGAGTTCGCTAAAATAACTGAGTTTTATAAGACAAAGGAGAATGAGGCAATCGAACGATTTGAAAAGTTAAAAGAACAGTTGCACCTACTTCGCGATCAACGACTCGACGAGAAGCGGAAAATTGATGTTTTGCGTGCTGAACAGGAAGCTAAGCGGATGGCGGAAGCAAATAAATCAATTGGCGATCGTTTAGCTCAGCAAATGGAAGATATTCACCGGAAACTGGATCTTCATCATTTGCCATTTATGCCGAAATTAAAGGAGCAACCTACAGGTAGTGCTGGCCAAGACTACGTGCGAGGTAATCCAATAAAGGCAGTTCCTTATACGGTTGCAAGACGAAAATTGAAACATGTAAGTATAAAGTTTTGCTTGTGCAAAGTAAGTTACTTTTGGTCTGACAGAACTTAGGCTATGATGGAATATTATAGAGGCTTAGAACTGCTGAAATCATACCGATTACTGAATCGCACTGCATTTCAGAAAATCTGCAAGAAATTTGACAAAACGTCGGGCGTAGCATTATCTCCAATGTATATGGACAAAGTACTTCATAGCAATTTTGGCCAGAGTGAGGTTGTGGATGAGCTGATGAATGTGACTGAAGATGTCTATAGCCGATATTTCGAACGAGGTAATCGGAAGCATGCAATTGAAAAGCTGCGGTCGCGGGAAATTCCAGATACCCATTATTCTGCTACGTTTTTCAGCGCAATATGTTTAGGCCTAGGGCTACCCTTGTTTATCCAAGCGATAATCATTGGAGTCGAAAAGGGTCTGCGGCATGAGCTAGAGGAGGTAACGTACTTATTTCAAATTTTTGGCGGTGGGTTTTTGATGACGCTATTTTGTCTTTTGTTTGCCATGAACTGCATGGTATGGGCGCGAAATAAGATAAATTATGTATTCATTTTCGAGTTTGATTTACATCATATACTAGACTGGCGCGAGTTTTTAGAGTTGCCGTCGTTTTTGTTTTTTTGGTTGTCGCTGTGCATGTATCTGTGCATGAGTGATTTTTGGCCGGATAAATTGCCTGCATATTGGTGGACGTTGATCTACATATGTGTAAGCGTTGTGATTGTGTTTATGCCGTTCCCGATATTCAATTGGCGAGCCCGTGAATGGCTTGTGATTGCGCTGTGGCGGCTATTTTTCTCTGGATTGTATCCTGTGGAGTTTCGTGATTTCTTTCTTGGAGATATCTTCTGCAGTTTGACTTACTCTGTGAGCAATATTGATTTGTTTTTCTGTTTGTTCGCACACAACTGGACGGAGACAGCTGTCTGTGGATCCTCACGATCGAGGCTGATGGGATTTTTATCTGCTCTGCCTCCGATTTGGCGGTTTCTCCAGTGTCTCCGTCGATATGCGGATACTCGGAATTGGTTTCCACATCTAGCAAACGCCGGGAAATATACATTTACGATTGCCACGGCGGTTGTGCTGAGCGTGTGGCGAATTGACAGACTGGATACGAACCGCAACGTATACATATTTTTTGTGTTAGTTAACACAGTGTATTCTGGTTTCTGGGACTTGTTTATGGATTGGTCGCTGTTCCAAGCGAATTCGCAGCACAAATTGCTGCGAGACGAGCTGGGCTTTCGAGACCCACGGTGGTACTATGCAGCAATGATTATCGATCCAGTGCTGCGATTCAATTGGGTATTTTACGTAATTTTTCCTGTGCAAATTCAGCAGAGTGCCGTGACTTCCTTTTTGATTGCGTTAGTGGAGGTATTACGGCGGTTTGTGTGGATCTTTTTTCGGATGGAGAATGAGCATTGTGCAAACGTAACGCGGTTCCAGGCATCTCGGAATCTGCCACTTCCATATGAGCTTGAAGTGGACGGGGATTACGATCACGAAATGGTTGATATCGACGTGCGGACACCCCTGATGGCAGCCGAAGAAGGACGAGCAACAGCATATGAGACGGCGTCTGGTCGCGGCTCGGAAGGCTCGCAAGACGGACGAGGTCAGGGCCCAGCGCCGTTGCCGACTCCGTCGTTGCGACGCCGGTCAATGGCGGCAATGACCCCTCGAATGCTTGCTACCGCTGCCTCGAACGCAATGCAGACTGCGCATGTGCAAGACTTCGAGCGTCGCAAGCGACGGCCGCGGGCGGATCTCAGTAAACCGGGCTCTGGATCTGGCGGTGCGGGTTCATCGCGAACAGGCTCAATATTAAGTCGTCGAAGCGGATCAATTATTTATCATGAAGACAATGGTGACGAGTTTGACGACGATGGCGATGACGAAGAGGACGACGACGATTTGTATAATGTTGATGATACAGAACCGGAGGGCCAATCGTCCGACGAAGAGGATTTGGATATGATGAGTGAAGCTTCTCCTGGTCTTCGCCCTGACATGTGATTATATTTTATTATAATTGCAGTTATTTTCATAATAGTATTTTGCCGTAGAGTTAGTAATAAACGGAATAGGAAATACTTAACACGTGCCTGATCCCAAGATGAAGCGCCTATATTGTTTGGCTACTTTATCCAAATATTTTTAATCGATATAATACATTCAATATAAGAAAAAGTGAAGTATTTAATCAAACGATTAATATTTGATCGTGAGATCGATTCTCGAGAATGGCAACTCAGAAAGTAAAGTCGCTGATAATTCCAGATGATTCAGAGTCTCATGGCTATGATAATAATGATACTGGGGGTACACGGATTGGATCAGATTCAGGAATTGCAGAAGAGGCGCCAAAACTAGAGCAATCGAGAAGTTCTAGCTATATTCATCCAGGCACCAGATCAGGACAGTACGTACCCTACGAGCGACCGAAACGACGACCGGTTCCAGGACTATCAAGCACAAACAGTGGTGGAATCAATTCAGGATCGAATAGTGTTCCGACCGCAGTTCCAAATGTCACTCAGGCAGTGCTGAAAACACGCACTTCGAGTTTAAGTGTGAATTCTTTATCTGCACAGACCTCAGGCCGTATACCAGGAGTCGGACCACCTTCACCGACTCGATCAATTTTACCACTAAATCTTCCGTCGTCTCCCACTCCCTCCGCCAGCTATTTCGACTACCAAGCGCAGCATCGCCGAGCTGCGTCAACGTCTTCCTTACAGACTTATTCGACGGAAAGTGAAGTTGATTCAGGGTATCGCCAGTCACTGCTTTCACAAACTTCGATCGGACCGCCGCCAGCGATTCCAGATTATTCGCCTTCCAGACGTACGTCGTTTGGCGGTCCCAGTACTGGGCTAGGAGCTGGTATTGGAGCACATAGTACACATGTTTCGATCTCATCACTCAATTCTGTATCTTCTTTCCGTTCAGCGCCATCGGCCATGCGAACAACATCGACGCCGGCCGAGACGCCCTCTTCAGTCGGGGACACTGATAACTTATTGACTCCGGTCGCATACAACGATTCTACTCCAACCACCGCCACTACAACATCTGCGCCGGAAAGTCTACGCACGCCGTCGATCGCATCATCATTTGACCCGGCCTTGATGTCGGGTGCGACCACGGACTCGCCGCTACCGGACTCAGACTCGTTCCTGGCGGCGTCGATCTCCACTACGGCCGACTTATTGCTTCCTGGCAATGTTGAGTCGAACGCACCATCTGCGGACCTGCGTGCGTACTACGTGCTGGCTTTGCGCCGACAACGAGCGACCGTTTGGTGCGGCCGAGCCCAAAAAGCGAAACCCAAGACGTCAACGACAACGTCGCATAAGGATAAAGACAAAACCAAGAAGGGAGCTGAAAAAGATGAATTTATATCGTATGCAAATCCGTACTCGTTTTATCAGCCAAAACTGGACATGACTCTTGAACTAAGCGACGCAAGGGCCGTTGTTGCACGGTCATCGAGAATGGCTGCTCGGGCGTCTGGACGGGGGGAGGGTGAAGACAGTGGAGAATCAGGACTACATCCTGCTCCTTCGACGACAAGTGCATCTACATCCGAGGATAAGTCGGCTGGTGATCACGACTCGGTTACTTCTGGCGTTTCTCGACATTCGTCGCTCGACCCGCGAATTCAAAACAATATAGACAGAACGGAAATTCCTGAGTTCGAGGATACCAACTATCAGCCTACTGAAGAACAAACATCTCTGCGTAGACCCTCGAGCGCAGATACTTTGGACGAAAGTCGACTCGTGAATATGTATGCGCCTCGGAGAACACTCTATATCGCGAATCCAGACTATTCCAGTGACGATTAATCATTTTGATCACCAATATATTTTAATGCATAGTTCAGTAGTTTTCCTTCGGTGGGAGGAGCATATGTAATACACCATGGATTGGGAGTCACGCGTCTAACGCGTCGCGTTCGCGTCGAACTAATTTTGTACCATCTTACCACAATTATATTATTAATACCGTGATTATTGTTCAAAGCCCAAAAATATTATCCTATATTTTATGATTAGTATTGTATCAAACCGCAATAGATGTCTATGGAAATAATGAGTTTCACGAGTATTAATGATCTCGGCATAGTCATGACCGACTCTAGCGTCAATGCCGAGATCACTGATACTGGTACCGGGACAGGGACCAGACCGGGGACCACGACGGAAACTCACAAAAGGAATAACGACGAACAAGAGCCATCCCAAAAAGACAGGAAAGAAGAGAAAGAAGAATCTAAGCGACGGAAACTTGATGATATAGAACGGCGTCGATCCAAGCAGGCTTTCAAAGAAGCTTCCAAGGAGGCCGCGAGAGAAGCCACTGCTGAGCGACGACGAATCAAAGAAGAAGACGCTCGCCGTAAAGAAGAAGAACGGCGAAAGGCAAGAGAGGAACGTGAATTAGAAAAAAAGCGGAAGCAAGAAGAACGACGTCGTAAGTTGGAAGAAAGAGAAGAGGAGAGAAAACGCAAACTGGAGGAGAGAGAGGAAGAACGAAAACGCAAGGTCGAGGAAAAAGAGGAAGAAAAAAAGCGCAAATTAGAAGAGAAGGAGCGCAATCTGGAGGAAAAGGAACGAAAAATGGAAGAAAAAGATAAACGGCAGCTTAAGCTAGGATCGTTCTTCAAGCCGGTACCTACTACTCTAGCAAGTCAACCGCCCATAGAGTCGAATCCAACTGAATCCGAATCTGATTATGATAAAAATTTTCTGCCGTTTCATGTCAAGGCTCATACAACGCTTTATTTATCTAAATTCACTGTCGACCCTGTGGCACGCTCGAGGATTATGTCTGAATTGGATCATATCTTGCTACCAACGAAAGATTTGGTGATCCCGACCAAACTGAGTTCCAAGCCGGTCGCCATATTTCCTCCGGTGACTCGCGGGAGGAGACTAAAATATACTACAAAGGAAGTGCTTGGATTATACAGCACAGCTGACTGCGGTCTCACAACTACAACAAGTGAGTCGGATCTCCGTGAAGGGCTAAACAATTTACCGCGGAAGTTTCTTCGCTTCTGCGAAGATCTTCGCCCGCCATACTCTGGTACATTCAGCAAGCAGTGCAAGATCCCGCGCAGTAATCCGTTCTTTAGAGACCCTCAGTTAAATTACAACTACGACTCTGAACTCGAATGGGCCGAGGATGACGGCGACGCCGGTGAAGATCTGGACGACGACGATGACGACGACGAAGAAGATGACGACGACGAGTTGGGCTTGATTGATGACGAAATGAGCGACTTTCTCGTAGCTGAAGAGTCTAAACCTCGCAAGCGGATTCTTGCGCCTCTGGTTCCGGTATCGAGAGGAGTTTGCTTTGCGGATACAGAAACCGGGGTGAACCAAGGATTTCCAGAGATGAGTATAGCGACTTTAAACCGTATGTCTATTCGATATATATATTATTTTCCAGAAACTTGCTAACATTATTCAGCCTTGATCACGCTGCCTATTGATCCTTTTATGGATTACTGGACCAAGAAGCGGTCGCAGAAAACACTACTGGTTAAGAAAAAAGCAAACTAACGGTCCTAAGTCGGATTGAGAATAATTTCCAGCAGAAAATGTAGGACCAGACTCATTTCGTCTCTATTTCTCGGCATCAAGTCACCCGCGCTCGGGATTAGGACTTTGGAGAAATCGGTAAAGATTTCAGAGATCTGGCGGCATCTATCGTTGGATAACTGCGACCCCGTAATTCCACCACAGAGAAGAATGCGAGTCGGTCGGGGCAGTGGCAGAATGTCTCGAGGCTTGATCCACGATGGAAGCCATCCGCCGACGGACACTACGGCACGCAAACTTTGACAGCAACACACATAATCCAGCGCGGCCATTCCGCCCTGCCCATATCCCCAAAGCATGATATTTAAACATGAAAAGCCACAATTGTTGATTAGTGTTCTGATAATAGACTCAATATACGCTCTAGCTACGCCGAACTCGGCGTCCGGACTAAGTTCTTCTGAGCCCTGATCATCTCGACTGAACACAAGGTCATCGCCCCAGTGAAATCCACCCAAATCAAACGGCATCGGTTTCGGAGCCTGTAAAGCCAGTACGACTGTCGACGGCAGATTTAAGCGATTTGCGAGAACAGTGAAGTTGGCATTCGTATCACCAAGCCCGTGGAGTAGAATTAAGCTGTCTTGTTACTATTACTGTCGAGTGGATTTCAAGTTCCAGAAAGAACAACTCACGCATATTGCAATGATCCGGAAGAAGGTGTTGTAACTGAAACCGTCGCATTTTGAAAGTCTGTATTCTTTGGGATTTGAGGTTGTTGATTTGTTGGTTTCGGTGGATTTGCCATGGTGGATGTAGATTTGTCTGGGACTAAATACTTTTAAAAGATATTAGTATTCTAGATAAATTAATTAAATTGCACCTACATATATTCACACCTATATATCAAATATACAGATATATCCTGTATAAACATAGATTCATAAATTTCCTAAATAATGAATAGGATTGGAATATTACTGGAAAACAACAATATAGATCCGGTTTTGGTGACCTATTGTGGCCTGCTTGTGTCTGCCTCGGTGCTAGTCTATTGTGGATCTTACGCGACACTGCATCGCCCTGAGACCGCGCTGGAACCGGATCCGAAAGATCCGTTATTCGATAGTGATGATTTGGCTCCGCAGTCCACTGTAGAGCGTCTGGAGAAACAGGATGCATATTTGATGCCAGTCATGGGAGCGTGTGTGCTCGTGGGCTTGTACGTATTGATCAAGAAGGTAGACAAGTCATGGATCGAGTTGTTTGCAAACGCATATTTCACCGTCTATGGCACGTTTGCAATGGCTAACGCGTTTGGAAATTTTGCTACGTTTATTTTAAAGAAGGCGGGTTTTAGACTTACTCGTTGGAAACTGGCTCTGCAGAAAAATCCTCCTATTGGCAATATCAAGAGCAAAATCAATTTCAACGGCATAGACAATGATATTGACCAGGACAAGAAAAAGGAGATCGAAAAACAAATTGTTAAAATACCAACTTTACGGCAACGTCTTAGCGTATCATTCTGGAGATCGCAGCAGAACCTCAGAACACAATTGGAAAATCTGACTGAAGGATCTGAGGTTGCCAATGTGACATTCAACTCTGCTGAATTTTCCAGTATCCCTCTGGCCGTTTCGATCTCTGCAGCTAACTGGTATGTCGGTCAGAATTGGGCACTTGGAAATGTTCTCAGTGCTTCGTTAGCCTATTCGACAATCCAGCTGCTGAGCATTGACTCGTTTTTAACTGGATATATCATGCTGACTGGTCTCTTTTTCTACGACATATTTTTTGTATTCAAAACAAACATTATGGTCACTGTCGCTACGTCGCTTTCTGTTCCCATCAAGCTCAGTATGCCGCGGCCCACTACGTCCTCGTCCTCTTCCTCCTCTACTGCATACTCGATTCTTGGTCTTGGAGATATCATTGTTCCTGCCATTTTCGTCTCGCTGTGTCTAAGGTTTGATATGTGGAACCACTATCGGCAGAACCCAGGACTCACGTACGCATCTGCGCGTACGTTTTCCAAACCTTACTTTTCTATAGCTATGGTTATGTATATAATTTCGCTTTGTGTGACTATCCTTGTCATGCATATCTTTCATGCTGCCCAACCGGCTTTGTTGTATTTGTGTCCTGGCATTGGGGGAGCCACTTTACTTGTCTCTGTTTATAGAAAAGAATGGGCTCTGTTGTGGGAATACAAAGAGTTGTCTGAAAATCCTGCCGAGGATCCTGCAGATGGTCTTTCTAACTCCAACAATTCTACCGACACGGAAAGAAAGGAGAAATAGATTGCTGTACAAATACATTCCGACAAAGTTCATTCGCTCACTGAATCCGTAATCGCAAAAGATACGCATCTTCTGGAGGGTCCATCTTTTTGTAGTACTCCTTTACCAACACACCCTTCTCGAATCCAAGTTTCAAATACCATTGGAGTGCTTCATCGTTTCGTGTCCAGACATGGCAGTACACTTCCTTCACAAACACTGTCTTCGCATATTCAATGATATGATCAATCAGTCGACGTCCAATACCGTAGCCTCTATATGGAGCTAAGACGGCAACAGTCATAATATATATCTTGGTCTTTTGATCGTTTTTAGTTTCCAGTGCACACCGGATGGCTCCGACGGGAATTTCATTGAAGTATGCTGTTTCAATTAGCTTTTTCAACCATTTACTAACAATATCTAAGATCAACTGATTTACCTAGTTTCGCTAGCTCGCCAACAGTTAAACTCTCCTTATACCACGCGTCCGAATACTTTGTAGGTAACACAACACTGTTGATCTTTCTCAGTACACCCAAGTTGTTTGCAGTTAAATCGTCCAGTTCAATTCGCATTCTGTTATAATTATCGAATTGTACTTGATATATACACTTTAATTTATATACATATATAATAATGTATTGTTGCTGTATGATAATACAATCATAATAAAAATCAAGCGCTCAGCATATCCCAAATTTTAGGCTGGACCTAACCCCGCTAAATTTCCTATTCAGTCAAATCGATAAATGTAACCACTTGGTGTTTTGATGAAGAAATAAATTTGGCCAGTGAACAAAAGGTGAACAAAAGATGAAGGTATCTAACTGCACAGAAAATATGAAATAAATCTTTCCAATCCGTGGGTGTGATGGCGGAAGATAAATGAGACGCAGGGTATAGTGAGCATACATAAATTGCAATCATTCGATTGGTGAAGAGTCTTAGGACGAAATAATTGAGAAGTATGTTGTATTTTAACAACGCAGTGACCCTCAAAGATAGCACGATAGGCTTAATGTAGTAATAGAGCATCGGCTATCATGGACTTTAAGACTAGGAACCACCGCTATTGAAGTTTGAATCATAGAGGACCAGTCAAAATGCAGGAAGATTTAACATACTCTATAAAATATGCTGGATTGAGCAATATAGATAATATATAGATAGGTAAATCAAATATAGCAATGTTGAATAGCGTTTCGTATACTAGCCTTTGAGATTGAGCTTTCCAAGGAATCTATGCCAGGAACGGTAATAGTGGGTTAAAATTGAAAGAAAACGTAATTATCCGGTCAACAGGCACACTGTAATAACCTCAAAATAGTGCACCCAGCCAGAACATGGAGTTAATAACAGAATAAACTAAAGTTGAAAGGACTGGATAAAGGCACATGAGTGAAAATTAGGATTTATAAGACGTCTACAATCTCTGTAAGTCTGTGCAATAGTACGAATGGATGGTATTAACATAATAATTCAACGGTGTAGATTATAGGAATTTTGGTATGCAAAGAATTTCAGGGTGTAATATAACAGCTTCCGATCAGAGATAAAAGGAACATATTGAATGTTGAGAACGAAAAAAACATAAAGATCTGAATACTACAATAGCACAAAAAGGCTCTAATGAGGCGTAGTTGATAGTAAAACAGAACAAATGTTGTGTAATTAGAAAAAGGTCTGAGAGTAACTGAAATAGAGGAGACCTATAACGGATAACAGCATTTTAAAACAAGTCTACCGGATGTTGGAGTTTTCGAAAATTATTTGACTGCAAAGTTTGTAACAAAATTCGGTCTGTAAAAGAATGTAGACTGTACTAGGTTGAGAATTATAGAGGCTGAATATGTGAATGACTGGAATCTGAGATAATATGTTTCCGTAGACTATAGCCAATTTTTAAGAGCGATGATGATATAAGCAAACATGAACAGCTTCCTTAACCACAATGTCATAAAGAGCAAGCATTAGCCGCTGTAGGAGAATGCACCAAAAGATGATACCGATAAGAGTTCATAGCAAAGTTGGCTAAGAAGAAACAGATAAAACAACTATCAAAGCCAGTCGATATCAAAACCCCAGTGAAATCGAACCAGTTTCCTCGCCAGCCAACGATTCCATGTTTCCGGATCGCAAAAATAAATATGCGTAGCCCAAAAGAACATCACGTCCAAGGAGGATAACGCGATCGACAGCACCGACAGGACAATCCGCGAACAAGCTTTCAAATAAGATGTAATCAAATTGTTCGACAAAACTATTATCCACTTAAATACTGATTGATAAATGCTAGTTGACACTATCTTGGCAATCCCGACATGATGTCCCTTGACTTTCCGCATGAAAAAACGAACAGAGATTCTTGAAATTCGATATAATGATGGTTGAATTATTCAGCACTATAATCAGTGTATAGCAAGTGAGAACCGCAAGGACCGCAAGTATAAATCCATAGAAGTAACTGTAAACATGACTTGCATCGTCCAGTATTTCAGAACTGTCAATAATAGACTCAAATTCCGTGGATTCAGTGGAAAGCTCATTTACTATGCAATACATATCATTTTCAGTCGAGGAATTAGCCATAGAATAGATACCAATATGATCTGGTAATTGGGATTCAGCATCTTTGTAGTCAAACGAAAATGAGAGTTCAATCGCACAGCAGAAACACTCTCTGCTGGGTAACTTGGATATTGATTTCAGATTTTCAGAAGTGGTGTTGCTGATAATATCAAGTTCACGATTCATTGCTGGACAAATGCAGGAAAATTCCAGTACATGAAGGATGTCAGAATAAGCATGGCAAAAGTCGACATCTTCCACTTTAAATATCTCATCCACCATGTCTTCCTTTATACTGAATTCAGAATGTAATGAAATCAATGCAGAACAAAACTCATTCATTTCATTATGCTCCACTGAAGGACAAGGGAATGGCTGCGATCGCTTGTCCAAATCAGCAGCAGCAGAAAATTTGAACTTAGAATTCTGTCTTGAATGCGGATCATATTCTTGTTTGCCACTTTGATCTAATTTTCCAGGCAAGTTCATAACAAGCGAGCAAATATTGCCTTTAACGATGTGCTCACATCTATCTCCTGAATCCATCGCATCTTCACCGTCAAAAGTCCACTCAGTGCCTGAATCTTGTCGACATCCGGTTCCCACAAACACATAGCCAGTCAACAAATGATACTCCCAGAGATGCGACACCGTCAGATCTGCGATGTATACATGCACCACAAGGACCTCACCGAGCCAGTACTCGATTTCGCCTGCTCGAACAGAAATTGTCGGGGTTCGCCTGAATCGAGAGTAATACACCGGAAACGTCGCATCAATTCTTGGAATGAGTGCAGCAGATTCATGTTTTCTTTCAATCTTCCTCATATCGTATTTCTGCAATGCATCAGCCAAATGGATATGTGCAGTGCTCAAAAACTTCTTGAACGAAAGCAGAAATAGCCTGACTCGATGTTTCACCCATATAACTGCCACATATGCAGCAGAGTATTGATTTCTTGCGTAATAGCGGGGTACAGCACTTGGAGTACAGATACCAAGATAAACTACTGAAGGTTGCGGCAGCTGAAGATATCGCAATTTATTGAATCGATTAAACTCGGATCGATATTTGGTAGATAATTCGATAGACAGTCTTGACGAAAATCCGACTGGATCCGGTTTAAAAATGTGGACGATATATTTGGAAAAAGGTTGCCCTTGTCCAAACAAAGGATAGAATATGAAATCCATCAGAACAATTTAGAACTTCACAAACGGCAAGTAGGATATTAAAAAATTAAAAACCATTAGTTAACTAGTAAGAAATCAATATTGAAAGAGGTATGATGGTATAGTGGTATAGCGAATAGTAAGTAAAATCAGGTCTGGTCTTCGGAACAGGCCGTCTGACAAAATGTAAACAAATCCAGCTTCTAGATATACAACGATATAAACAATACATATTGAGAAATAATATACATACATTATAAATGAATAGCCATGAGATCATTAAACGAATATTGTTTATTGCAAGCCGGACATTTTCTTATTCTCGCATTGAGCCTGTCCTTTGCACATGATTGACAAAAGCAGTGCCCACAGACTTTGATCACAGTATCTTTCCAATTTTTGGAACAAACTGAACACATTGTCATCGACCGAAGAGCCTCAATCTGCGTTTGCTCGCCATTCGAAGGTCCGGCGCCATTGGGCTTGAACGTGTCAAGCTGTGCCTTCAGATTCTCCACTTGCTGTTCGGCAGCCCGCCGAGACGACGCCTCTGTGTTAATTTGATCTGACCGTGTCTTAATCTCAAGCCCATACTTGTCTATTTGTTGCTTATAGCGTTCAATTTCAGATTTCTGTTCTACAGCTCTCCGCGCAGCCTCTTGCAACTGCTTGTCATACACGTGTCGAGCATTTACATGCTCAGATACTTGTTTTTCCAGTAACGACACTTTCTGGCTCGACGATTTCTCGGCCTCCTTTAGCTGTTGGATAATTTCACCGCTTTTACTCGACTGTGTTCGCAGTGTCTTGTTTTCGAGCGATACAGCTTCCTTTGCCCGCATAGCCGCAAAATACTTTTGGTCGGCTTTGGTTTTCTCTGCAACAAGCCGCAGATACTTTTCATCTTTTTCAAGAATGTCCATAACTTTCTTCGTGCTCAATCGATGCGCTTGGTTGAATGCTGCTTCCATACTCGGAAGCTCAGCAGCCAAGTACTTATTTTCGCGTTCTAACTTTTCCATGACTGCAGATGTAGATGCAGATGCAGATGGTGAAGAAGAGTCAACTGAAAATTTCGTCTTTAATCGCTCAACTTCAGACTCCAAAGATTGGATACGGGAGTCTCGCAAAGCGGCCAAACTCTTCAATTCTTCTAAACCAGATAGTTTGGTCTCATCTTTTGCCTTGAGCACGGCAATTTCTGCCAATAGATCATCTCGAGCTGTTCGGATACGCGCCAAATCAATTTCAAGACGATTAATCTGGCTCTCTGTCTCGGAATTGATGGCCTGATACTCGGCAGCAATCAAATCTTTATATTCAGTTCTTTCGCTACTTAGTTTGTCGTTTTCTCTTTTAAGCATGTCGTTCATTGCTTCAAGATGATTTGTCCGCGTTGCGGTCTCGTCGTACCGTAATTTCAATGTTTTGTACGGCTCCGAGTTGGCGACTTCCGATTCTCCCAAAGAGGAAAACTTGATGTTGAGTGTAGTGATAGTTTGTTGTAATTCTGTGATTTGTTTTTGTAGCCGGTCAAGTTCCTCATTCTGTTTTGCAATAACTGCTTGAAACTCTTGACGTGCATGAGATAATGCTTGGTCGTTGGTCGGGGAATCTTGTTTCTCGGCCTGTTGCTTTTTAGCCTCCACTTCCGGCGAAGACTTTTTTGCAGAGGCACTCGACCCCACCATTTGCGGCCGCTCAATCTTAGCAAGTGTTGAACTTTTCAGGCGGTCCATTTTCTTTTCGGCTGTCATAAACTTTAGCGTAGCATCTGTCAGACGTCTGTCAAGATCATCACGTTCGTCTTTTAAATGTTCGTTCTCGACTTTGAGACAGGTGACCTGGTTGGAAATATCTCTTAGCTGGTCCTGCAACGCTTTAATTTCCGGTGGTGAGTTATCAGATGTAAATATGGCAGTTAAGGATTGGATAATCAGATTGCGTTTCGCAGCTAAATGAGCTGAATATTCCTGCGAATTAGATTCCAAAAGTGATCTTGGCACAGAGCAGTCGTCGGAAGCGGAGGTGAGAGGCTTTCCAAATAGAATGCTAATTTCATTGATTAACTGGTCCCACCAAAGCTCTAGTAGTCGAACATGGTCGTCATGATATGCCGACTGCTGTTCAAGCTCGGCAAGTCTGGATTGCAGAACATCTCTTTCCCGCTTGTATACTTGCATCTGTCTGAATATAGCTTCTTTCTTAAAAAGCTAGATAATGTTAGAATAAAGATTTCGATGATAATCGCAAAACACTTACAGAGACTTCGTCCTGAGAAGACGGTACTTCTTCAGTCGCCTGCCGTTTGAGGGGCGGAGAATCTTCATGTTCCGCTTTCACGGATAACGACCGCTTGCGTTCATCCATGATTTAGTTCCGAATATACATGGATTGATGAAGATACATGGATTCACGAAGAAGAACAATCGACCAATATCACTGAGCGATCTCAAGTTGATAATATCCTGACAATCCAAAGATAATGTCACAATACTAGTATTGAGTCAATCCCCTCAACGATTTTAAACCAAGCAGACTAGAAATAACAATAAACACCAATCTAAAACTCGATTAATTTTACGAAAGTACGCGTCGTCTCAAGAAACGTAAATTAAGATAAATCTACCACGCTCGCGGGAGAAAAGAGCACGTGCTGGGAAGTTTGCCGCCGTATATTTCAGTACGGATTGAAGTATCTTGGACCATACAGCTACTCAACCTTGGGCAGGCAAATTAAGATAGAAATTCGAGAGAAAAGTGGGACTAAATGGCTCAGAAAGTCGGTAGGAGTCTGTTAGTAAGTAATTGTGCGAACTGGTTGCCGATTTAGTTACTTCTGCGCAGACTAACAATAGCGCAGGTATGTTCGCTAGGCAATCCGGGGACCAGATACCAAAACACACGGCATTCGGTAGGCCATTTAATTCTCGACAAGTTAATAGAAGATAATCGAACAAGTTTGAATGCGGTAGAGGTACCCGAGATCAAAGGTGAGCTGCTATTAGGTCGGTCGAAGCAGTTCAACGGCGGTGAAAGCAACTCAGTTCTTGGTCTGTATAAACCGCGAGCATATATGAACGAGTCCGGCCGGCCGGTGTTTCAGATGTGGAAGTTGTTTCGGCAGAAAATCTATAATTCACAACTGGTTTTGATTCATGACGATCTAAGTTTGAAAGTTGGCCAGGTGAAAGTCGAGATAGGAGGACCTACCAGGTGAGTTTACCAAGTTGAGTAGAATTTATTTGCTGAAGTCCTGGCTAGAGGTCATAACGGTCTGAAAAGCGTATACCAGTATATCGAACCGCAGAAGATCACGAAAATCAGAGTAGGTATCTCGCGCCCGGAGTCAAGAAACCCGTATGAAGTGGCAGAGTACGTCTTGGCAAAGTTCCCGCCAGACGAACTCTCCGTTATCCAAGAAGATAGCTATCCAATTATATGGAACATTCTTGCGAGTATCGAAGGTCGGCGATTGGAGCTGTGACTTGATTCAAGCTTTTAGGTCTCAAAATCTGATGGACACTCAAGAGAGAACAATTTATGTACATATCCACCTTTTGAATTTGTAATACAAGTCAGAAATATCCTTGGGATAGGAATTTATCAGTTATATTTGGACCTGTAAATTCTGTTGCTTATTTCTCTAGATTCAGCATTTTCTAGATTCAGCTAGATGCTAGTAGACGAGATCTAGAACGGAATTCTGACTGTGCAGCAAGCAAAATTGCACACTTCTCGTTATTATTGAAATTCACTGCTGTACTATCAATGTCACTTGTGATTAATGCAGTTATATTGATTTTCTGTATTAACACTAATGGTCCAGTATATTTAGACTTTGCTCGGGTAGAAGATCTGATCTCGAGCACAACCGGTCTACAGAATTGGAACTAACAGTTGGAAATATGTAGATTTGGTTAAATTCCACTGGAATGGTGATAGTTAATTCTGACTACATCAATGTCTTTTGTAGGACAACTATATTGTATTATTTTGAAATTCCTGGTTTTCGTGAACGCGCTGTCAGCTATAGAGCAATGAGTAAAATAGCTATTCAAGTAGTAGAGCAGTTCGCTGAGATGAGAGGGAGAACTTTCACGAACGAGCTTCCAACAACAGGAGTAATTCATATTATGGAGTTCTGAATTGATAGAGTTTAATCATAAAATTCTACTTTGATCTATCGTATATACCGGCCAAAGAAGGAATTAAAAAATTTAAGATTTTTGATATGCTACGCTTAAGATTACACAGCTAGCTGCATCAATCTGAAGAATGTCAAACCAAGTTCAAATCTATGTCCTGTTCTACGTAAAATCTATTTAAATTTGGCTACTGCTGTCTTTAGAATGAATAAGTATTTAACAAAGTTTCCAAATATCTCAGATCTAACTACAGAGCAGGATATGCGTGGTGAAGATAGATACTGTGTCAAGCTGTCAAAAGCTTGCATTATTATACCCAATAATCAGCCGAACAGAGTCAAATCCACCTATAGTTATAGCATAGTACACCTGTTACAACATATTGATAGGCCATAAATTAACTAGTATAATTTACGAGATCTTGAGATGTTCGACTTACATAATCAATCTCCAATGGATCAAATAAATTGTGATTACATAAGCGAACACGTGCCGATATCATGTTATCACCTGCGGGGCGCATAACTCCCACAAAAATCTCAAGGTCAGCCTATTTGTTTTGAACAACTCACGAAAATTAGTGATATTTCGATTGGAATAAACTTGAAAATGAAAGGAAGAAGTTTATGTTTAGTGATATTTTCTTCGCTTGTCACATCAGCGGTAGCGCATGATCATGATGCCGTTGATATTCCAGAAGGCGAATATATATCAGTAGAGCCTATTGATAGTATATTGTGGGCGCATATAGCAGTGAGCGAATTAACCAAGAAAGGAGAAGTGATGAAATATTGACAAGTATAGATAATGATGATTTCCTTTGGACTGTGCTTTCCTGTAGGAATGGTACTTGGGCTCAACCGACACCGGTTTCACATTCCGGTACAAGTATTTGGCACAGTTCTCGCAATTGCCGGATATTTTCTCGGGCATAGCCATAAGGGTCGAGAGTTTTCGAGCGGTAATGTGCATTCATCATTTGCACGATTTTTGATGCCATTTATGTTCGCGCAGATTGCAGTGGGCGTGTTTTTGAAAATGCATCTAGAACGGGGGCTGCTAGGTCGAATCCGGGGAGGGGTGGTCAAGATTCATATGGTATTTGGTGCGTTAATGCCGGTGTTTTCGTGGGTGCAAATGGGTTTTGGTGGGATTGTTGCACTTGGATTTTGTCATGGCGATCATCTTGGTCAATGTCTGGCACATGGGGTGAGTACTGGAATGTAGCGTTTATTCGTGTACGAGAAGAATACGAAATTGACAATGCAGATTATGGGGAGCGCGTTTATTGCGTATGGATGCATTTTAGCTATCATGTTACTAGTTGGCCAAGGTTGGTTGGCAAGGACAGGATATAGCCAGGAGTTCCTGGACAGCGCTGTAATCACAGCTTGGGGAATAGTCAACACTTTTACTGAACATCGGTGGGGTCAGAAATGGAGCCATGGCGATTACCAGCATACGAGCATGGGAATTGTATGGTGGGCTGCTGGATTGATTGGACTTTTACTTTCACGATCGCATGGCCGGCCAAAACGTAACTTCATTCCATCGTTTGTGATTATCTTGACGGGTTGGGCAATGTCTGTTCACGCACAGCATTTAGAGCTGTCGACCAAAGTGCATGCCATGTTTGGATATGCGCTGATGTCTGCGGGTTTATTCCGGTTGATTGAGATTGGCTTTATTTTGCGCGACGCGCCTACGGAAGGCGACCCGCATTCTTGGCAGTACATGCCGCCTTTTTTGCTTGTTGCATCGGGATTTCTCTTTATGTGTGCCAACGAAGAGCAGCTGATGTTGATTTATCAGAATGGCATTGACCATTCGAGTTATACGCTCATAATTTTCTCGTTGTCGTGCGTGGTGTTTTTTTATTTTTTGATATTGATTCGTCTTTGGCAGCAAACTTCGGGCAATGATGGTATGGCAATTAAGTATGAAGTTGCTGGCGATGATTCGTCGATGGATTTGGAAATGGATGAGGCATAATTGTGCGTAGCATGCTTGAACTTAAATTGCGCAGGGTATAAGTAGGCGCTAGATAAGTAAGCGTAGCACTACTTATCGACATGTATTGTACAAGGATGGAAGCTGGGTGAGAATATAGTATATAAGTTAAGATAATACATTCGATTCGATTAATGCACAGTAATGCAGTAACAAATATCAATACCCATCAGGCATGAGTCCCTTTTTCCTCAAGCGATTTGGGTCAGGTAACTTTGGCACATTGTGGAATCTCTCCCGGCCGACAAAAGGAATGCCCATGGCCGAAAGAAATGTTCGTGCTTCCGGATCGGTCTGCGCAGAGGTGACGAACGTGACGTTCATGCCCGTAGTACCATGCCAGAGAGCAGGATTGCCCTCATATTCTGGGAAATACGCGAGATGTTCTGGCTCGAATCCAATTGTGATGTTGCCAAATTTATCGCCAGACGAATTCTTAATGCCTGCAAATGACTTAACGCGGGGCAATACGAGCTCGACTAATGTTGCAAAGAACTGGTCGCGTGCAAAGCCATCAAGATACACTTTGCAGCCCATGACCTTGCGCCGTCGGAGTCGCCACTGGACGATGGACGCTTTCGAGAAGGTCAGCTTGGGCTTGATACCGGTGATCTGCTGAAGTAGAGCAAGCATAGGAATGACACGTTCGGACGACTCGGTTGCTTCCTTAACAAAGGTGTTGACCCAGATGCCACTCAATCGTGGCACGTTCGAATCTGTCCGAGGATGAATATTGGGCGTAGCAGTCACCCCAGCAGCCAGTTTGGCTCGCCGGTTCTTGTGGTAAGCAGACGACCCATCCCACTGTTCCTTATGTCTGCCCGGGATCACTCTCTCATTGTGGACGTAGTTTGCGAGTAAAACATCCGGCGCAATGGTGGTCTGCCAATGTGTCTCCACTCTTGAGGGCAGCACGGCGTCTGGCTTAAAGTGGTGCGACTCAGGACTCCACTCGGGAACAAGCAGCACTTTCTTGTTGCGCGGTTGTAGAATTGTTTTTTTGTACTTCAGTACATGGTGAACAGGATGCTTGATTGAATAGTGGCTTTTGTCGGTCCTTGTGGAAGAACTGAATTGTCGAATTTGCAGCAATCGACGCAACATTTCGTCAATTTTTTTGGTATTTTATCTATTATATATATAATATTGTGATGTACATTTACTTAATGAGATACACGAAAATACTGTACCGGAACAGATTTTCTTGGGACAATCTTTTCAATCAACGTGACCTGCGAAGCCATTGAACCACATTCCCTAGACTTAGGAATATTTTGATCGTTTACAGTCATATTACTTAACATAGACACTGAAAATAATGGCGAAATAGGAAATTGAGAAATTCCAAGGATAAGCACATTTGATAAATCTAACAGCGAGGAGGAGAAGGAAATGGAAAAGGAGACCGCACTAAGCTTATGTCCACTAAATATGTTTCTAAAATGTCGATGACACAACATTATGGACTCTGTAACTTCTACAGCTGCGTCAACTAAAGCGTTGAGATCGCAGAATATTAATAGTTCGGACGGAAGACGTG
This sequence comes from [Lipomyces] oligophaga, assembly GCF_038497815.1. Classification (NCBI taxonomy): domain Eukaryota; kingdom Fungi; phylum Ascomycota; class Lipomycetes; order Lipomycetales; family Lipomycetaceae; genus Lipomyces; species [Lipomyces] oligophaga. The sequence goes on along the minus strand of NW_027117791.1, from coordinate 188,214 downwards.
TTAGACGTAGAGGTCAAAGTTGCATAAATATCGTGAAATTTTTAGTTCAAATATGAACTCATGACACGCTACAATCTAATTCTATGTTCTAAAAGGTAAACTAAACATCGCAGAGGAAGCATACAATATCAATTTCCACCCCCAAGCATAAACACCAAGAGCATGGGTACAATAAACATCCAATATTTTTGAATAAACGAGCGGTTCTGAGTTTATTAGCTTCATCAAAGTCCTATCGACTGTGTCAAACTTACATCTTCGATGGGATCCTGGCCTGGAACAACAGGTGGCTTCAGCACAGCAACTGTCCCTCGAACTGGAGTACAGGTCTCGACCCGCACAAACTTGTCATCGTCTTCATCATTGTCGTCTTCTTTCACGTCGGCGAACGTATAATCCACATGCCATGGATCGCCTGCTGTAGTCAAGTGGACCGTAAAAACATCTTTCTTCCCCGTAAAGGGCTCCATCTAGACATCAGTCAATATCGCCCTAGCAAAAACAGGGAAATCAGAAGAGCCAACATACTATGGAGAGGGAGTCCGCAACCAATAACAATCTATCGTTGAATTGATCATTTGAACGGTCTTGGGCTCCAAGCAGATACTTGTTTGCCGTCTCGTCAAAAGTAAAGTGTAGAGTTGCGACTGGTTCAACAGCATCAAGGTCGCCTATTGGTTTCACAGACGCCTCCAGTGACTCGGAAAAGCCTGCAGCTATCAGGCAGTTGCTGAGCAGAACGATGCAGAAAAGCATTAACCGAGATCGGCAGTCGAATCTTGTCATTTTCAGTCTGTGTTGTGTGCGGGAGCGCAGTGTAATTAATTGATTTGGGAAGAGTTTAGCTGGCGGACTATTACTGCAGATATCAATAAACCTCACATGCTTTTGAGCAAAATTTTGATATGTAGACAACTGAATCCACAGGACTAGTTGTAAAGTATATTACCTTATCGTGGGAACATTAATTGTGGATGTAGACAGTCAGAAAGAATCAGAAACAGGCAGCCCATTAGCCCATACCGGTCATCGTTAGTTAGCAATTTACTGGATGAAAAGGATCTAACAAGCGAGGCAAAACTTTTTACGAGATATATCGAATTTATTTCTAAATAAAACTAAACAAAAGATCAGGATCTAGAACTTAGAGATAGAATCAGGAACAATTAGATTTATGGTGATAAGTGTTATTCTCTGGATAAATTATTACTTCCATGATGAACTAGCAATTCAGGTTGGCCATACTGTAAGATTTAGTCTTTCTAAAGGAAGACTTCATTATGAATAAATCACAAAATAAGATGAATATTTCAGCCAGCTGATTTAGTTTTCATGTCTTCATATGTGAAGATATGTAAATTTAGAGTATGTGCGGAGAAAGCAAATCATGCAAAGTTAGCTGGGCACACAGATTATGAGCGGCCTGACAAGCCTTTTTGACAAATCTCTCTCAAGCCAAAATAAAATTCAGTTATATCTTTGAGGGCGGAAATTGCAAAGAATTGGCATTGACACTGCAAAATTTACATCCTTTGAACAGGGATTACAAAATCGATACATATTCAACAACTATATATATATTCTCCATTATTGCGTCCATATGTAGGGCTGCTGAGGCAATAGAAATCAGAGCCGATTTCGCCCTTAGTCCAGTAATGATCGGATTGCTCAACAATATGCGTCAAGACCAACAATGCCATTGTAAGGAAAATATAATTATCGCCTGGGCGAGAATAGCGAAGATTCAGTGATGGGCGTAGTCCTGTGATTCGTATTACTAGAAAGAGCAAAGTTTTTAGTAGTAGACCAAGTAATCGACAGAGAAGCAGTGCCAACAATTTCCAAAATGGCCAAAAGTTGAATTGACGCCTATTTACAAACGATCTGCTATCTTTCATATTCAACTGCAATAAAAGCACATCTCCCGATAATTCATTAGTTTCAAAACAGAAATAGACAATTTACATGTCTGCCATATAATTTTCCGTTGAATATAAATTGTGTAGCACATATTTGATGTGTAGCATGTCCGGGGCTTAAAGACTTCAGTGAACATATGCATATGGAAAGACTATTGCATGTTTAAAGTTGATTCACTCTTCTCCGTCCGACTCATATGCATCCTCAACACGCTCTCTCACTTTCGAGCGCTTCTCTAAAACTCTTACCTCAAAGCCGTTTGAGCGATCAACTCCATCCCACCGATATCCCGGCGGAATATTAAACCGGTTTGGAGGATATGGACCTTGATACAATTTTAGTCCGGAAACACTTTTGCGCTCCGATTTCTGGCTCGTAAGAAATTTTGCTGCAGGATCTTCCCACAACTGTTGCTGCTTCAGGTTGTCGTTTAATTCTTTGTCATCGGCATACTGTGATATCTTCAACGAGGTCGTCGACGATGATTCCTGCTCTCGTTCTTGTTCAAGAGCTCTTTTCGCGTCGAGCTGCTGGACAACGCCTCGATTCAGCTCGACTTGTCGTTCCTCATCTTCACGAATCTTCCGCTGCTCCGCCTCGAGTTGCAATTGCATCTTGGCCTTGTACGCCTCAATATCGATTTTCTTTCCCGACGCATCTCGGTACACCACTGCTGAATTCTTGCCCGACGTACCAGACGCTTCCATTCGTGCAAATTCATATGCTTTTCGACGGTCCAGCTCAGCCTTAACAGTCTTGCCTGATTTAAGTCCGCCAATCCTTCGAACTGGTTCTTCCGGAACAACGAGCGCATCACTCGCTGGATTAGATTCACTTGCTACAGTGGAATCTGCTAGATTCTCTGAATCACCCGGATACTTAGAATCTACAGAATGACCAACTTTCTTCCAACCAGCAGACACAACAATAGGGCGAACAGAAACATTTTCAACTAGACAATCAATATCAAATCTATACTCCTATTATCCACAACGCCATTCCAGACCCATGGAATTAATGAACACCAAATTACAGTATACTACTCACCAACAGGAGCATCTTCGCCAATCTCGTCTTGATCACTGTCCTTTGGATCTGTCCATCCTGGCTCGTCTTCTATAACGATCTCCTTGCTTGATTTGGAAGTTTTTGTTTTCTTGCGCTTTTTAGGCGGACCTTCTGCGATAAGATATTTAGATGCCAAATAGTCTAGTCTTGACATACTGACACTATAACTGCATGTACTCACATGTCTCTTAGCAATATACCAGATAAATATTTAATTCTAAATCTTTATATTAGCTCAATATCACGTCACGTGAACATGACCACTTCTATTGATCTCATATACATATTAATTAGCAGATTTAATTCTGTAAAGCCAGCATATTGTATATATTGGATCGGTTATGACATATATGATTGTATAGAGTTCGGAATACAACATATAAAGTATAATGTCAATATTTAGACCATCAGGAAGACTAGGTACTAGTCGATCGCGTCCGACGATCAAAGCCGAACCACAGGAACCAGTTTTGGACGAAATCCAATACGATCAGAATCTGTCTTCTCTCAGCTATAGCGAAAAGCACGGTAAACGGTATCATATTATAAAGTTTGCGTCTAACAAGACCGTCGATCCTCTGGAGTTTTCGCAACCTGTTACCTTGCAGCGCAAAGATCCGCGATCGCTGCGATACGAACAGAAAAATCCGCTCCTGGCTGAGCTCGAGCAAACTAAGCCGGATAAAGTCAAGACTGAGGTCGACGAGGCTTCTGGATCTTCAGCTGGTTCTGGTCCTACTTCTGTTCCTGACCCAGCTCCTACAGAAGAGGTACCGCCAGCGGATGCAGGAACTGTAGCGCCGAATCCAAAGCTGAACGTTGCCCCCGATGGATATGGTAGAGGCAAAAAGAAACAGACAATTCAGCGTCGGATAACCAAACAAGTCTATACCAACAACGAGGAGGCACGTAAGCTACGCTACGAAGAGCATTATCCCTGGCTGCTCGAAGATTTTGATGGCCAAAATACTTGGGTTGGGTCCTATGAGGCCGCTCAATCGGACTGTTATGTTCTCTTTGTCGTCGACGAGGATGGGTTCAAAATGATTCCGGCAGAAAAGTGGTACAAGTTCACGCCGCGCAATAAGTACCAGACTCTTTCGCTAGAACAGGCCGAGGAGATCCTTGCGAACAAGAGCCAGCCGTCGAGATGGCTTATGAGACAGATGGGTTCGGAACAGGATCAGGCGGACATCGAGCCGGCCCAGAAACGATTGAAAACTGTCGATGGTCGGACACGTGTCGTTCGGAAGGTTAGTCTTGGGCACTGCTCTATAATATAAGTTACATTCTAAAACATTTAGCATGACGATGAAGGTGACGAATTGGACTTTGACGAAGAATTTGCTGATGACGAGGAAGCACCAATCATGGAGGGCCCCGAAGATGAGAACCGTGAGGTTGAGCAGCGTATGAAACGTCAGATGCAGTCAAAAGAAGAAGAGGATGCGGAGAAATTGGCTGCCGCAGAGGAGAAAAACCGCAGAATGGGAGAAGAAGGTAAAAAAATGAAGGAGTCTTTGAGATCTCTGGAGAACAATGCTATTTACGAGTCGGACGATGATGAAGAAGATGAAGATCCTTTTGGAATTAATTAACTAATTATACAATATATACATTTATTATGTTAAAACATTATAATGCCTGGAGATCAGATTCCTCATGCTCGATCTGTAAAAGCTGCTGATGCTCGCCTGGCTCATCGGCCATGATTAGCTGCACAAACCGTTCACACGTTTCCTGCAGTTCATCGTTGTCGACCGCAAGATGTAACTCTCTGATTAATGGATATACACCCTTATCCCGCAGATAGTCACGGCCAGCGCGTGTCGAGCCCAGCAAAACCAGACACTCTACGAGCACACACATAATTTCCGGATCCGGCTCTCGTTCTTTATCCGGAGGTAGAAATTGCAGCTCGTCTGGTAACTCAAACATCTCTTCCTCTTTAAGTTCCTCGGGTCCTGCAAGTGGAAGCAGCAGATACGGCAGCAGATTGACAGAACCTAACAACTCAGGGTGTGCGGAAAACTCAAACAATGAGTTTTTGATTGTCGATGCAACTCCTGCACGACGAACCTGATTGTCAAACTCTGTAAACACAAGCAGCTTGGCCAGCGGAACCACCCCGTCGTACTCGCGCGCAGTGATGAAGTATTTACGTCCTTCGGGCAGTCTAGAGATATCGGAAAAGACAAACGCAAGATAATCAAATGATGCTTTTGGATTCAATTTTTTTTCAGACCCTTGCACAAAGCAATCCAACAGTTGATCAATTACGTAGTCGGACCGAAGTAGATCAGTCTTACATACAGATTTCATCTCAAATATGCTCGAAATGGCATCATCCTTCGCGAGATTAGCCAACAAAATGCAGAACAGATCTGCGTTCGCTTCGTTGGTACGGCAGATACTGTTAACCACCAACGATATAAATGACTTGTCCTCAGCTAAGATGTTTCTCACTTTGATGTATTCACTCATGTTTGCTAGAATACTCAGTGCGTCTTTGACAATCGCCTACTTTTCGTTAGAGCTGCTCCAAGTACCTCTCCGTAAACTATTTTACCTACCGGTTGCGGATCTCGAGCAATAATTTTAAGGTCCTTAATAGGCCGCATGTTATCTCGTAGAAACAAACTATTTTGTGGCCCGGTTGAGTATCCAACCAAGTTCTGTAGTGCAATCGTCCGGATCATAGCCTGAGGTGAGTGTAGGAACTCAACTAGCTGTAGATTGTTAGTAGTTGAGTTATTATTAGTATTGTAAAGAGGAACCTTCGAGCAGATTTCAATTTTTGATACTCACTTCTTCTAATTCCGTTGGCATCTTGCTGTTATAGTAATTTCAATGATCTTAGGCGTTTTTTTGATGCAGAAGGTGCCATTAATAATTTTGTCCCATCTGTATGAATCTACATTTGTTATCCCGCCTCATATTAGGACTTATTTTTCGATCTAGTTTCTCTCTCTATATATTTTTTATCAAAAGAAAAAAACCAGTTAATATATCACTGTTTCAATTCTTGATATATGGCAGACCTGAACGAGTTTGTTCGCGAGTTTAAGCTGCTAGACTATTCGTTTGCTGTCAAATCACACGAAGATCTAGGGATCGATCGCGACTGGAATTCCATCGACTACGACGGGTTTCTGTCGTATTCGGACGACTCAGATTTAGACTCCGATGAACAGGATTACCATGATTCAGACTTTACATCTGAATTTGATGCAAATGATATTCGATATAACCGCGAATGGCTTTTCGAACAGTGTCTGACTCATCTCCAGTCAACTTCAAATGTAATGGAAGTCGATGATCTTGTGGATACTTTGCATTCAACTTTAGCAGGGAATGACGTCGATCAGCTGCAGTTTAAATTACCTGATATTCTGGGATACGACGACTTGGACTTTGTTACCGCTTTGATTGCGCATCGTGATCAGATTCTGGCTGGTCTGAACGATGGGGAGTTGCAGGTGAATCCGTATTCTCAAGTGCGGATCCGGAATGGGCGCAAGAAAATGGCTGATGTGGAATCTTCATCAGTTCTAACTTCCTCGTCTACACAAAATACTCCCCGTTTACTGACAAAGGTCGAACGTCAGAAGCGTCTAGATGCTGCCATGCGTGCACGCAATGAAACTCCAACGGGCCAGATCCTTGATCGTGCAGCGGAGCAATATCCTCACGTATACAGATCACACGATGCAGGCAACACCCTCAACGCGTTTGGAAGTAAATACAGTCTTCCTGTTGGTACGACTCGAGTTACGGAAGATCTCTACGAAGAAATCACCGTCCCGTATCCTAAGCATCGGCCGGTTAAGTTTGGTAATAAACTAGTCGAAATATCTTCACTTGATATACTATGTCGTGAAACATTCATTGGCTATAAAACACTTAACCGTGTCCAGTCACTCGTCTACCCGGTTGCTTATGGAACTAATCACAACATGCTCATATGCGCCCCGACCGGAGCTGGCAAGACAGACGTTGCTATGCTGACTATTCTCCACTCCATTGCTATGCATACCACGCCTTCACCTTTTCAACATTTACCTAATACTACCGATCCCAATGCCGACACTAATACTGACCCCACAAAATTTCACGTCGCTCTAGATGACTTCAAAATCGTTTACGTGGCACCCCTGAAAGCGTTAGCTACCGAAATTGTTGATAAACTCGGCAAACGTCTCAGCTGGCTGGGTATTCAAGTCCGAGAACTGACCGGTGATATGCAACTCACTCGTCAGGAGATCATGAAAACGCAAATCATCGTGACGACTCCAGAAAAATGGGACGTTGTCACGCGCAAATCCGGTGATAACGAACTAGTCGATAAAGTCAAATTGCTCATCATAGATGAAGTACATATGTTGCATGATGATCGTGGTGCTGTAATTGAAAGTTTGGTTGCGCGTACTCTCCGCCAGGTTGAAAGTACTCAGAGCATGATTCGTATCATTGGTCTGTCAGCGACTTTACCAAATTATGTCGATGTCGCCGACTTTTTAAAGTATAATTTCTTGTTTTTATTCCTATTAGGTTTTTTCACATCTAACTGTATCAGAGTCGACAGAAACGAAGGTTTGTTCTATTTCGATGCGTCATTCCGGCCAGTTCCTCTCGAACAGCACTTCATCGGCGTCAGAGGTAAAGCAGGCAGCAAGCAGTCCAACGAAAACCTCGACAAAGTGACTTACAAAAAGGTTGTTGAAATGCTACAAGAAGGGCACCAGATCATGGTTTTTGTCCACTCGAGAAAAGATACCTTGAAAACGGTCAAGTCTTTGCGAGAGCTTGCCATGACTGAGGGTGACATGGATTTGTTTGATGCTACTTTCCATCCGCAGTTCAGAGCGGCACAGCACGATATGCAACGATCTAAAAGTAAAGAAATACGGGATATTGTGAAGGACGGCTTTGGAATTCATCACGCGGGCATGCTCCGAGCCGACCGGAACCTTACTGAGCGATTATTCACGCAAGGCGTGATCAAAGTTTTGTGCTGTACGGCAACATTAGCATGGGGTGTCAATTTACCTGCTGCTGCAGTCATTATCCGAGGTACACAGATATATGACGCGAAGAAGGGCGGCTTTACAGACCTTGGGATTTCAGATGTAATCCAAATCTTTGGTCGCGCAGGACGTCCTCAGTTCGAGAAGTTTGGTATCGCGTTTCTCTGCACTACTGCGGACAAGCTCGCCCACTACATTTCTACTGTTACTCAGCAACTGCCCATAGAGTCTCGGTTCGAAGAACGCATGGTCGATAATCTAAACGCCGAGATCGCACTCGGAACAGTTACCGATATAGACGAAGGCGTACAATGGCTGGGCTATACGTATCTCTACGTACGTATGCGGAAGAACCCAATCACCTATGGAATAGCCTGGAAACAGCTTGAAGACGATGTTTTGCTTGGACACCGCCGTCGCGAACTCATTGTTAATGCCGCACGCAGATTGCATCTAGTACAAATGATCATTTTTGATGAACGAACGGGATCGTTCACTCCGAAGGATGTTGGCCGGATCGCCTCAGAGTTTTATTTACTTAATGCCAGTATAGAAAACTTCAATACCATGATGCGCCCTGAAGCAAACGAGACCGACGTTCTTGCCATGCTCAGTAATAGTTTTGAGTTCGACGGCATGAAATCTAGAGAAGAGGAGTCCACAGAATTAACAAATTTACGAGACAAGTTTTCACCTTGCGAGGTCGCAGGAACAACCGATACGTCCCGCGGCAAAATTAATATCTTGCTACAGTCATACATCTCTCGCGCCAGCGTCCAGGAGTTTTCACTCATTTCCGACATGGCCTATGTCGCCCAAAACTCTGCACGGATCAGTCGGGCCATGTTTCTGATAGCGCTCAATCGTCGTTGGGGAAAGCTGGCAGGAATTATTCTCTCACTTTGTAAAGCGATTGATAAGCGCATATGGCCATTTGAGCACGAACTTGCCCAGTTTGATCTCCCTCGGCCAATCATGGACCGCTTGAACTCCATTGATCCCCCAATGGATGAGCTGCGAGAAATGGATTCCAAAGAGTTAGGCGAGCTTGTGCATAATCGTGGCTTTGGATCTAATCTCGCTCGAACTGTCCGATATTTACCATCGCTGATTATTGAGCATGAAGTTTTTCCGATTTTGAAGAGTATTCTTCGAGTTCATCTAACTATTATACCTAATTTTTCTTGGAGTGACAAGATACACGGGTCCGCAGAGTCGTTCTGGATCTGGGTTGAAGATCCAGACGCGATAATTCTTCACTCTTCGAAATTTCTCTTGACTCGCAAACACCTAAACGATGTTCACGAAATGGAGTTTTTTGTGCCCTTAGACGATCCACTGCCATCTCAATTATATGTGCGTGCGGTGTCGACTTCTTGGGCTGGAGCAGGGACGACAATTGCAATGTCGTTCCAGCATTTGATTCGACCTGAGAATGAGAATGTACAGACGGAGCTGCTGAATTTACGACCACTTCCGGTAACTGCGCTGCATAATCCGGTTGTAGAGTCGATTTATGAACAGAAATTTCATTATTTTAATCCTATGCAGACGATGGTTTTCCACTGTTTGTATCATACGCCTACGAATGTTCTTCTAGGCTCGCCGACAGGATCGGGCAAAACCGTTGCGGCCGAACTTGCAATTTGGTAGGTTGCTGTCGTGTGCTGCCCAAGCTATACTAATAATTTAGGTGGGCATTCAAGACTTATCCGAAATCGAAAGTGGTTTATATTGCGCCGATGAAAGCACTTGTTCGAGAACGAGTTGACGATTGGTCGCGACGACTCGAAGTTTCCGGTCGGAGAGTAGTGGAGATGACAGGTGACACGTCGCCAGATTCGAAAGTGATTCAGATGTCCGATATTATAATCACAACGCCAGAGAAGTTTGATGGCATCAGCCGAAATTGGAAAACACGTAAATTTGTGCAGCAAGTATCGCTGATTATAATGGACGAAATTCATTTGCTAGCCGGAGATAGGGGCCCTATCCTGGAAATGATTGTCAGTCGTATGAAGTTCGTTTCTACGCAGACGAATCAACCGGTTAGACTTGTGGGAATGTCTACTGCGGTTGCGAATGCAGGCGATATGGCTGGCTGGCTGGGCGTCAAGCAAGGCTTGTTCAATTTCCCTCAGTCGATACGTCCAGTTCCTCTAGAGATGTACATTGATGGTTTTCAGGACAATACTGGGTTTTGCCCACTCATGAAGAGCATGAACAAGCCAGCATTCAGCGCGATAAAGAGCCATAGTCCAAGCAAACCCGTACTCATTTTCGTTGCGTCACGGAGGCAGACTCGGTTGACAGCGAGTGACTTGATAAATTTCTGTGGCATGGAAGAAAACCCAAAACGATTTGTACATATGGACGATGATGAGTTGAGCATGGTTTTGTCCAAGATCAAAGATGAGCCGTTGAAGCTTTCGTTACAATTTGGAATAGGCCAGCATCATGCGGGGTTGGTGGACCAGGACCGCCGTATCGTGCAAGAGCTGTTTGAAAGCAGTAAGATTCAGGTTCTAATTGCAACCAGCACGCTTGCATGGGGTGTAAACTTGCCTGCGCACTTGGTCATTATTAAGGGGACACAGTTTTTCGATGCTAAAATAGAGGCGTACAGAGACATGGACCTGACGGATATTCTGCAGATGATGGGTCGAGCCGGACGACCTTCGTTTGACAAAAGCGGAGTGGCTATCATTTTCACGCAAGAGTCAAAAAAACAATTTTACAAGCGTTTTCTTCATAGCGGGTTTCCTGTGGAATCATCGCTACATAAATCACTGGACGACCATTTAGGGGCCGAAATTGCCAGCGGCGCGATCAAAAGCAAACAGCAAGCGCTGGATTTCTTGACGTGCACGTATTTGTTCCGGCGAGTTCATAAGAACCCGTCATATTATGGGCTAGAAGAGACCGATGACGAAGGATTAAATGCCTATTTCATTGACATTGTCGACAAAGCCCTGGCAGAGTTGAATGTATCTGGCTGTATTCATGTAGGAGTTGAGGCGGATAGCACAGTCGCTCCGACACGGCTTTTGGAGATTGCGAGTTTCTATTACATTTCACATAAAACTGTGCGTAATTTATTGAGAAAAATCAGGCCGAGTCCCCGATTCGATGAGTGTCTCGAGATCTTATGTGGAGCAGCTGAGTACGATTTGTTACCAGTGCGACATAACGAGGATTTGGTCAACGCCGAGCTTTCGAAACGGTTACGGTTTTCGACTGATAGATTTGACAGTCCGTTGTGGGATCCGCATGTGAAGGCGTTTCTGTTGATCCAGGCACATATGAGTCGTATGGAACTACCTATTACTGATTACATGCAGGATATGGTATCCGTGCTTGACCAAAGTGTGCGGATTTTGCAAGCATGTATCGATATGGCAGCTGAACTGGGATATCTGGACGCGACGAAGATGTTCGTCAAAGTCATGCAGGCTGTCAAGATGGGCATTTGGTATGATGACGAGCCGGTTACCGGCCTGCCAGGTCTGGATCCGACAAGCGGACGGATTAGCGAAACTGCGGATGCTGAAGAATACAAATGGCCTAAGCTTATCGCTCTCAGTACCAATGGCTTGAGCTCTCTAGCGAAGAGCCTGCACGTCAATCGCGGTCAGACAAGCGAATTTATTCGGGTTCTCCGTAAAATCCCTGTTCTCAATCTCGACTTGGAACAAACAAAATCGGATGGTACAATCATGCTTACTGTCAAGCTAACACGTACACAGCCGCCGCTGCATAACGACTACAGATGTTATACACCCAAGTACCCAAAAGTTCAATTCGAAGGTTGGTTTGTGATATTTTCATGTGATAATGATCTGTTGTCCATGAAGCGTGCTCGACCTAGAAGTGACGGGCAGTGGAAGATTCCAATTGTAGTTTCGATGCCTGTTGCATTGTCCTATGCAGGTCGTCAGATCACGGTATTGGTGGTGAGCGATGTGTACTTGAGAAATATGACCAGCGCTGTTGTCAATCTGGACTGAATATATTGTCTACTCTCTGCATACTTTTGAAAGCAAATTTATCTGATCTAGATATGGAAAATAATATAATTAACTAGATTAGTTATTTATTTGCTGGACTACTATGGATTATTCATTGGATATTGGACATTACATTACGTTTTAAATTATGATACGGCATTGCAATCCTAAGGTATGAAATGTCCTCCACAACTGGGGGGTCTATCGGATCCATAACTTGTCTAGCAATCGGACCTCCATCGTAAACTCAGAATCTACTATTATATAATACTGACAACGTTCAAATGAGAGTCTATTGTTTAATAGCACAGCTCGAACCAATTTCGCCTTGGCCTTGGTGACAATGCCGCTTGTAGCTGTACCAGTTATTCAAGGCAGTCTGTAGCCAGAAAACGAAAAGTATCAATATAGCATCGGTCACTCTCTTCTACGACCGTCTGTTTTGCACGCAATGTAAACTGAAATCTTTGATTGAATTTTGCACAAGGCTGGAGTGCACTGAGCCCATAACAGAATGAGTTGCACTGCAGAGAATCTCTTGACAGATTCTGAAAGTGAGTGAATCATTGCTCCAAATTGAGAATGATCGATTCCAGTCCTGAGCTGCAGTCAGTTTAATTCCAAGGCGTTCATGTGTTTCTAGCGTCTTGACTTTCTTTAGACAAATAGCAATTGCAGTGCGATCAGTAAGTTTTAGCACTTGCAAATAAGAGATATCATTGGTTTGATCTACCATATGTTGGTGGGTTGAAATTGGAATTCCTCGTTTCGGTGTCATTGCTTGGGAATTGTGTTTATGACATGTCTTTAGAGAATTAAATAAAGCTTTATGGTACTGGCAACTGCAGGAACTGTTCATTACTTTTTGAAATGCAGCTAGCACGACTATATATTTTTGCACCTCTAACATTGAAACTTAAAAGTAATTTTCACATGTCAGTCGATATCAACATAGACACAAGCTGTTTATTCTCTTATTCCAGGATTCCAAGGACTCAATACAGCAGGAGCAGCGCTTGTTCAAGCTTTGCCGAATCGTTCACTGCAATAGTAAGTAAGCCTAACGCTTATGCTAAGGCAAATTATGAGACCATTCAGATTAGGCGGTGTATTTGTGAGAGGGTATTACGCGATGGAGAGGATAATATTCTAGTTATAGCAGATGGCCCAAAAATTTCTATTGTAAGTCCATATATGCTCGCTTCTATATATTAAAGAGATCAATGGAAAGTCGCAGAATAGAATCGAGGATAGACTGGGTAGTCTCTAAAAGATACTATAAAATAATATACTATATAATAATATATTCCTGTATCAAAGGAATAATTTAATTTTATATCGGCTTATTGCTGTAAAACCTAATTATTGGATTATGTGATTATGTAATTGAATGTGAGTTGCCCAATATGGGAGACACTTACCCTCGGAATGCTCCGAATTATTTGTTCGAATTCTTAGCTGCATATGTAATTCTTTCGACCTCATTTTCTTACAATTTTACATTATATTTATTACTTCATTTCACACCATACTCAATTATATATCTTCTAATTGATTGCAAACCGGTAAGTGAGAAGAACGAAGTAACTGTCTAGAAAGTCACCAGTGCCAGGTAGTGTGATTTAACAAGTGCTAACATCTTGCAGTAGTATGTCCTGGCAAGGTATATTTATTATATATTCACCTAGAAGTCCCCCTCTGTAGTAAAGCTAATAAACAGCGTATATTGAGAATCTGACCGGATCGCGAAACGTCGACAAAGCCGCGATTTACTCCAAAGCCGGCGACAGTGTGTGGGCGAAATCGGCTGGATTTGAGGTATTCCGTTTAGATGAAGACATCATTTGTATTAAATAGTGTGCGAGACTGACAATAACAGATTGCAGCATCTGAGATCAGCGAGATCCGTGATGGCTTTGACAATCCAACCGGTTTACAGACTAAAGGGCTACATGTCGAAGGGGTGAAATACTTCTTACTGCGGTCCGACGAGCGAAGCATTTATGGGAAAAAAGGCGCTGAAGGATTGATCATTGTGCGAACGAAGCAGGCTATTTTGGTTGCGCACTATCCGGATGGTGTCCAACCGGGCAATGCGACTAAGATTGTTGAACAGCTGGCGGATTATTTGATTTCGGTTGGGTATTGATACCTTCAATAGATGTTAATTTATGTATATCAACTCATGTATGTTGATAGTTTTTAATCATGTTGCATTATAGGAATTAATGAATAATGCTATGCATTGACACATTCTGTGCACAAGTGAATTAAATCTCGTATTATTGTTTTCTATATATTTTACATGAAGATTCATGATTAAACTTAGATGACTATAATAATCCCGAAGCACATTAGACATGATCATACAGATACTTAGTGTTATGCGTAAATTATATATTATATATTATTATATATTATATGCATCAGGATACAATACATCAATGTACGGAAAAAGAGAAAATCAAGTGAATAGAGGAGGAGAAATAACGGGCTAAACAGGCAATATTCTGATCCCAGCCAAATGATCAATGGTCTAAAGATGAATAGATTAATACAGACTGAACAATAATAGGACGACAAAGTTAAAAAGAGGAACATACAGGAGCAATATAGGGCGATGACAGGATCGGTCCAATAAACGGCAGCGACCGTAAAAACGAGACAATGACCGAAAAAAAGTCACTAAATTCGAGGTTAGTTAATGCGAGTTTAATTGCAAACGCAGCAGAAATTATAGATCACAAGGAATCTAAAGAGAGAAGAGTACCCAAAGAGAGCCATGATTCCGCAAAATTCGATTATGAAACCAGTGATTGGTCGACGAACAAGGATAAGGAAAATTCCAAATGCAAAACAGATAGTGCCTCTAATCTTGCCAGGCCGCGAGAAAAATAAAAGCGTTCTCTTGTATCCAATTAACAGAAATAGGCCAGCTACAAACAGGATCTAAAAAAAATTAGTATAGATTCGTAGTTTAGAAGTATTGTGGATATGATAAATACATTTCCAAATGCAAGAAGAGCAGAATCAAAAAAAGTGAGAACTCCTAGAACAAAAAAAACGCAACCTATGAGATTATTTAATATCAACAGCAACAGTATAGACTTAACCAGGACCTGGTATGGATAATACCTGCAGAAATCAGTCCGACACCAACTTCTAAACAATTAGCTTGACCTTGATAATAATTAGCAACATACTTTGTAGTTCCGAAAGCCACATCCTGCTTTATATTTGATTGATTTCAAGTTGTTAATTGAGATTGGTGGTTGAAATTGAGGTTCTTGATGATAAAGTGAAGTTGGAGACGAAGCTGGTGAAAATCAAGTCAAGCTAATATAGCAATACAAATCAAATAGCCAAGAGAATCTATTAATCCTATGTATTGTAACCATTCATATTATCGATAAGTAATCATATATATATGCATAAGTTTGGGCTGTAATTTCAGAATACCGTCAAATGATTATGATAATGGTAATATATCGAGATCCCTTGCCCTCTTCTACATGTGATATTCAAGCTATATATTTGCTATTCCTACAAAATATATAATTTTTTTAATAATAATATTGCATAGTTATTGCAATGCTATTTATGAAATCTATGTAATCCGTTCACTACTCCTCGCTGTAGTATTTGTTACTGGATGTGTCAATGAGCGTCTTTGCTAGCACATTGAATCAGATCGCGTCTGTTAGGACATCGAAAGATGTCAGAGCAGCCCATTCAGGAAGTCGGAGTGGGACATTGTCCGGATAAAGCTCGGGATAACTAGTCTTCAATACGTCCATGATACCATCATATTCGACCTGGTAGCCTCCAGCTTTGTAGTGCAGTCCTATCAAAAATTAGTCTAACTATTGCATGAACCCAACACAATAACAAAACAAGATCGCACCATCAGATAAAATAGTAGACAAGGGATTATAAATTGCCTCTTCCTCCAATCCAAAGACAGGATCGCCCTGTTTCCAGCCTAACTTAGCCATGACGAGATCCCACATCGGCACGGCAGGCACAGCCAATTCGCGTGCGACAGCCACTAAAGCGTCGCAATACTCTCGCGCTTGCAGCGTCGTGCGGTCTTTTGGTGTGTCAGGCCGGGCCACCCACCATTGATGTGCGTTGAACGGACCTGCGCCGATCAGAATGACCTTGATTCCGCTTGCCTGGCAAGCTGCTACCATGTATCGCAGGTTCGCCTTGTATGTCTCTAAGTCCACGTGCTGAATGGCATTTCTTGCTGCGTCGTTTGTTCCAAAAAAAATGATCTAATGGTATTAACAAAGTGTGATAAAATTGTAGAGTAAAGATGAATTCACCATTAGCTTGACCTTAGACTCGGACTGGTTTTCATGTGCAATCACCTTGTCGATCATTAATTTTGCATGCGCAGACGTATAGCCTCCATAACCTCGCTGAATTATATCAAACTTGCGTGTAAACACTGTCCGATTAGTTTTAGTAAGAGTTTAAAGAAGAACACCGATGAGAAGATATATATGTTATTACCATGTTGAAGTGCTGGGCCGAGACAAAACGACGCAACTTCCGTGTTGTAGCAGTATTGAGTGATCGAATCCCCAAAAAGCACTATTTTATCATAATTCAAAGCCATTCTACTGTAATTGGATAATATAATAAGGAAATGCAATTATATGGATGCAGCTGATGCTATGGGCATGGTAGACTTAGGATGAAGCCTGAGACATCGGTGAGCCTCGTGATAAGCACTCATTGATTTCTCCCGGATCAAGCTTGTCAAGATGAAATATAGAACTGCTTATGATCAGTTCATAAAGCATGTATCAGCGTTCTCAAGAAGCATCTGCTGAAGATGTAAAATTCTCATAGATATTATTAGTCACCGAGTGCTTTCCAATCCGATAAGATGCTAAAGTATAGCATATACCACCTTTAGATCGACGCTCCTCAGCATCTTGCATTTGAATTTATACATTTAGTTCCCATGAAACTGGGGATTTTCCACTCTAATAGTTCACTGCCGAAATCCACATTTAAAGATTCCTTAGCCAGGCAATAGCGGCACTAATGGTTTACCATTTATACTGAGTAGCCAACTAGACGTAGGATAATGTGAACAAGACTTCGTTGGTTATACACGAAGTGACATAACAGAAATAAATGAAGATTCTCATTTAAACCATGATTTCGACTCATTAGCACTTTAATCGACTTGTTCTCTCGTGTTCAATTGAATTGTTATCCAATAACATTCTATCGTATTATTTCTGACTTCTTTCTATTTGCATAGCTATTGCTTGATAAAACCAACAACAGTTTGCTTGCCAGCCAGGACATAAATCTATTACAATTTTCTCCTTAATCTCAATTTATGGCTTCTCTTTACTTGGAGAATAGATGTTATATGTTTAGAAGCTCATTAGCTCAATTAACTTGCATTTCCAATCCAGGACCAGATTTGGATACAACAGTTCAGACTTGGTTGCTTGTGGATTACTGTTTCTACAGTACTGCTGGCTGCCTTGTAAACTTATGTATTCTTATTTGGATCCATTTTCATGCATATTCTCACCTGCCCTAACAATTATGCCCTAACAATTATGACCTCAAAGCTCCTAATCTAAAAAAAATTAATGTGGATATATTCGGTCCTATCGAATAACAAATAAATAGAATTGATCGAACTATTGAGAACACAGCACTTCTCAGAAATGTCAGTGATCGTAGAGCTTAATTAAACCTAGTTCAGCTATCATTTCAATTCAATATGAATATCAATTTTCATATCTTCCCGGTCACACTTATCAGAACCAATTTGACTCCACTCAGCTGCTCCCTCATTGGCCCCTCACTAATGGGTATCACCGATTAGTATTACGGCTTAATATCACCGATGCTTTCATTTACTGTGAGACTGACTACCTAAAACTGGCCCAAACGCATATCTGCCCGTCGGCGCATACCCAGCAGCCAGCCAGCCAGCCAAAACTGATTTGACTGGATCCTCCGGTGACAGTCGAACTATTTAGTTATATCAGTTTAACCAGAGGATTTTGATATCAAAAAGCTCGTAAATTCATTTGCAACTTAATGCTACCATCCAAATATTTGCTATAGTCTGTCAGAACTATTCAGAACCGCCCAAACTTCGTAACAAAATAAATTTCGTCCTTCTCAACTGATAAGAACAGACCGCGTCTGCCTTCCTTATCGGGGAATCCGATGCGCGTAAGCTAAGGCGTTAGTAAACTACTTGAGGTAATAATCCCTTTGTCCTTATCAGCGTTGATAAGTCGGTATCTATTTATTATTTTATTATTTTATTATTTTAATATTTATTAATGTCTCTTCAGTTCATCCTACATTACAGTTATATTTATGTTCTACCTAGGAATATACGAATGTTTGAATGCATTTATTTATACTGAATATTATTTAATTTTTTGATCCCGTGATTTCGTTTTAGTCTATCTTCTCATAACTGAACACCTTCGTCATCTCATCATCTCATCTCATCATCCTCATTTCACATCATCCTCATTTCAAATCCTATCATATTATTTGATTTCACATCATCTTCACTAGACTCACATATCATGCAACAAACAGATACATTTCTAATCAGACAAATGACTTCTTCGCCAAAGTCGTCGACGTCTGGAATCTCGTCGTCGTCAACAAATTTGACGTCAACTCTGACTAGTAATCTGACAGCCAATCTCTCTGGAGCTATGCCGACGAGCTTGTCACCTAAAGTTGCTGCTCTACTAGCGGTTACTGCGATTCCTCCCCCACCACGACCAGGTCACCGGTCTTCGAGAAAGACAAGTTTGAAACGTGAGCGGCAGGCAGCTTCTTCTCGCAAGTTAGCGGCAGAGATTCCAGCCCATTCATCTACTACTTCTCATGCTCTTTCACCTAATCATTCATCGGCTTATTCATCATCTTCTCAATCTCACTCTCATTCTCATTCATTATCTCGTTCTAATTCTCATTCTCATTCTCATTCTCATTCATCAAGTCATCCACATTCTACACCACATTCATCTCATTCGTCACCTTCTTCACGCAAAAGCTCAAAATCAAAGCTGAGAACTTCCGCAGAGCTCGCAGAGCTTCTTACCCCCCCCTCCGTCGACGACAGTGGTAATGACTCTTCAGATTATTCACTGTCTTCAGCAAATCCTTCTGTTACAAATTCTCCTTTAAACTCCCCTGTCAATTCCCCTCTCAGTTCTCCTCTCGCTTCTCCCTCACTTTCTCCGCCTGCCCTGTCATCATCTGTTTCCTCCTACGCATCCTCGCCTGGATCGTCTCCGTCTACACCTTCATCTTCTGACACAGAGTATTTCCCTGTTATCGAATGTAATTCTGAATCTGAAGAGACTCTGACTATTAAATCCATTTCCTCGACTTCTACCACAACTCCCGAAATTCGTTCCGACCGACCAGAGGCAGACTCGCCATTCCTCACAAGGCACCGCAAGCAATTTTCGGAATCGTCAGTCGCCTACAACGAGGATCCACTCTGTGTGGCCGTCGATGAGAATGGCGCCTGTATTCCTGCGATTGCGTTTGTTCCCTTTCAAGGTGCCACGGGCACACATGGCACACATGGCACGCATGGTACACAGACCGAGACCACTCGCTCGCTTTCTACAACGTCTTTGCCAAATCTTATTCGTTCAAAATCTTCTTTACTTTCAAGGTCATCGAGTTCGCCTAAACTTTTTTCTAATGGCTCGGAATTGCCGACTAGTCCAAAACAGCATAACCAAACTGAGGACGACTCGATGGTTGCAAAAATCAATTCTTCACTGAAATCGTTGAAATGGCTTGCTTCCTCAATGGCCAGACACCAAGATGAGTACATGCCTAAGGACCATCAGCAGGTCGAGCGATATGATGGACCTCGACGACCACGAAGCCTCGACCGTTTGGATAGTTCAGTGGCATCGCGTCAGCCGCGATCGTCATCTACAGCTTCATCAGAGCATTCCTCGAAACGTAGTCGATCGCAGAGCAAGTCGCGAAGACTGAGGTCAGAGAGTGTACCGATTCAACAGAATAGGAATTCGCTTTCTGCAGGTGGGGTCACTGCTCGGTCAACTGCGCGTGCGCTGACGATGCAGGAGCCTAGGACCGAGCGGTTCAGTTACTACGGCTCGTCGACAGAGTCTTCCTCGCCGACCTCGACCGCCTCCGCTGTTGCAAGCGCGAACCCAGCTACAGAGGGTGAACAGGGTGAGGCAACGTATATTCAAATGGACACATACGACATCCAACAAAACTGCCTTCCCATTATTCGTCCGCGCGAGCCTCGTATGAACGGTGATTTTTTTCGGATTCTGGCTATGGAATTGGAAATGCGTCGCCATGGGAAGCTCAGTCCTGATTTCTACAGCGGCAAGGCCCGAATGGTGCTCGCGCCCCGCTCTGATTATAATCATTTAGCCAAAAAGACTCGAAACTGGACGCCTTGGACAAAGCTTTAGCTTCTTATTTGTATTTTGTATTTTGTATATTTTGCATTGTGTGGATTGCTGCATGGTAGGTGTTACATGGTGGGGATAGACTATGATCTAAATATTTCAGAAATGACGTTATCAAACCTTGTTCTTTCTCTTTTCTAATATAATGCTGTATTGTACTATGTTACCGTATATAATTAGTATGGCATGTAATTATCTAAATTCTGTTTATTGGTAGTATTGTGATTGATTTCCAGTATAAGTTTGTTGTTGGTGTAGACCTATATAGTTAATTCCGCCAAAGAAGGTAGATTCAAATCCGGTAATTCAATGTTAATGCAGTCACTGTGGCAGCCTAACCATCTACTTCCAAATTATTTTCAATATCGTTCTCTTTATTCTATCCATTCTGTTGTAATATTTTATAAAATAATTTCACACTATTATCTATCATTGTGATCTATTTTATTTATTCTATTGTATCCAATCATATTATACTGTGGATAGAACCAGTCGAGGCCGCCTAACCCTCGGTATGATCAACAATCGATGGCAATTAGATAATCAGCTCCAGTGATTATCTAATTGATTCTTGCTGTGCTTATATAATTGGAGAGAGCAGAGTAGAAGAGAATAGTTCGAGGTCCGGCCAGAATGGTCAATCTGGACGAATATGAGCTGATCGAGCAAGTAAGTGTCTAGCTTAATTCCTGATTGCGCACGTGGAGCTAACATTAGCAGAAAGTACTCCAGTTGTATTCCCCAGGCTCTCCGGAATCGATAAGCCAGTATGTAATGAGATTATTCTGGGTGAAGAATAAATGGGAAACTATCCGATTACTGAAATCGTGGGCTGACGTTGTTAGATTGCAACGGGAACTGCAAAGTCTGCAGAAATCAGACCAAGCATGGCAGCTTGCTGAGCTCATGCTGGCCAGTGATCATTCAAATGTCCGATTCTTTGGAGCCCTGACATATACTGTAAAACTGAATAATGACTGGTAATGTTACTATTGAGTCGCATTCATAGAAATGCTATTGACATTAATGAAATAGGGACACGATCCCTGATGAGTCGTTAGGAATACTTCTTCAAAAACTGCTGGCTTGGTTTGTCCTGTATCGTTCTGGACCACGATTCATTACCCAGAAGCTGGCTTCAACACTTGTGCTTGCACTTGTTAAAACTGTGCAAAACACGGGCCAACTATCTAATGTTGAGCCGATCTATTGCGTTGTGTACTCGATTTCGACAGGCTCTGCAGTCTTAATCCAGGACATCAATTTCATCACGCGGCCCGACTTATCGACTCTAATCTCGACTTTATCAGCTCAAGATCTCGATGTCATATTTCTATTCTGCACTACGTTTGCCGAAGAGCTTGCCCGCGCTGACGTGCCGCGGTCTGATCGCTCATCGCTGGCCTCGTTTCTCTACGTGAACTCTCCGCCGGCTTTGACGGCAGTTAAATCGATTCTTCGTTTCGGGCCAACGAACATCTCCAGTGACATGTACTCTGTACTCACTTCTGCCTTACGGTGTTATCGTTCCTGGTCGCTTGCTCTAGCTTCCACGTCGTCTAGTTCGACATTTGATTTGCGCCCGGTCTCAGATCTGTTTTGCGATGTAATACCGTTCTTGCAAATCGAATCCGACGAAACCGTGTTTGGAACCGTCAGTGAGGTTTTGATTGATTTTATGGAGTGGGCCGATAAGCTTGTAAATGTCGATGCGAGGAAACTACTCTTAGGACTATTTACAGGCGACTGGGCCGCAACGAAAATCTCCGAAATTGCAGCCAGTTCCGACAGTGATATCCATCAGTCGTTTCTCAATTCGTTCTGCTCATTTGGACAATTGGTCGTCAATGAAGCCGCCCTACATCTCGACATGCCTGAGTATCGTCGGCTCATCGACCTGACTACTGAATTGCTAAAGGTGCCCGGATACGCAATTCAAGATGAGAACATCAGTCCGCGCGTGCTTGAGTTTTATGAGTTCTTTGTGGAGTCCGTGTTGTATGATGATCCTGACTCTAGTCCACATAGTCAGGTTTTTAAGCAAGCAGCTGAAGTTATGAGCCAAGTCATCACTTTACTCTGGAAAAAAGTTCAGGTCCCGGTCACGGGAGAGCGTAAAGCTCTTTGGTCGCAAGACACCCACGATAAATTTGTCGCGTTCAGGAGAGACGTTGCAGAGATCATAGAATCTTCATACCAGCTTGTACGACCAAAGCTGTTCCAAGACCTCGTTGACTATATTGTCCAGTCGGTAGCGACGATTACTTCAAATATTGACTGGCCCGCGGTAGAGGCCAGCTTGTACTTCATCAATACTATTCTGCAGTCACTACCGACCGAGCCAGAGGAATATCAAAGTGTTGGTATTTTGCTGGATTCAGAGCTGTTCGCACTTCTTCCTGGTTCGACAATCGTTCGTGCACGCCAGACGTCCTTGCTTTTAATCGGCTCTGCCATCCCGTACTTTCAGTCAGATCAGGGCAAACCGTATATTAACAAAGCCGTACCCTATTTATTTCAATGTCTGGCAACGTCTTCGCTTGCTCTAGCTGCGTCACGTTCAATTTTCCAGTTGTGCTCAGATTGTGCGAGTTCTTTGGCGGCCAGCATTCCGGATTTTCTCACAGTCTATCGCGACATGCTGATCCAAGGCAGACTTTCCGTTGACGGAGTTGCAAAAGAACGTATAGCTGGTGCAATTGCAGAGGTTATCCAGCAAGGAGAATCAGATGTCGATCGAAAGACATCGTATTTGGCAGAATTGATTTGCTTGATCCAAATTTACGCTCAGCAGGCATTGGATTTCAGCAGTAATCACAACGATTCATCATCAAAATCTGCAGATCTGTTGTCCCCACAGGAAGTAGCCGCTTCAGTCCTTAAAGCACTCGCGTTGGTTGGAAAGGCATCTCGATCTATAGACGAGGTCGAATCTGAGATTATTATTCCTACTTCCAACGTCGACTACTGGACCGAGCCTTCGTGCCCTGGGTATATTATCAGACAAGAGATACTCGATATTGTTGTCACATTGAGCGAGAAAGTTTCTGTCTTTATAGGCGATTTGGCCATCCGGCAGAACGCCTGTGCAGTGTTCCGGGCAGGACTTGCTGAATCAGTCCCGGGGCCGTTCACCTTTCCGGCTCGAACAGTGCTAGAATATATTCGGGCTGAGGTCCGTATTGGAAAGCTGCAAACGATTCAACCAATATTCAACCTATCTTCTGCTCTCGTTGTCTCTTCATCATCTTCAAGATCAACGTCAGGAACTGCAGATTTAGATGTATTTACAGATCTTTTAGAAATACTTTTCATAGGCGCCGTGATGCCTAACATGTCCGCAGGTGCCAGCCTGGACCCGGATATCAATCAAGGTATGCTAGACGTGCTCGAGAAATATTTCAAATCATACATAGCCGTGCTGTTTTCAAGTTCTTGGTTTGAACCTCTAGTCTGTGAATACGCTGTTGCCATGTTAACCGCACGCGAACCGTTGGTAGTCAAGAGTGCAGTCAAGTTCTGGACATCGCTTCTAACTAGTACCTCGGAGGCAGCTGATCTCGCAACTGCCATCGAGAAAGTTATATCTTTTACTGCGCCACTTGCCCTCTCTAAGGCTGTCTGGGCGATTTGTGGGAATGTGCCGCGCAGTCTCGTTGGTGACTACGCGCAATTGATCAAAACCGCATTTCGAGTCCGGCCCGGTGGCGATGCGCAGAAATGGATTTCAGACTCGTTGCTTGCAAAATCAGCTGTTGAGCTAATGACCGCCGAAAATCTGAAAGAGCGCTCATTACTCATTGAGAAGCTGACTAGGCTTCGGGGACGGCCTCCAACCGAAACTATCATCAAGGAGTTTTGGTTGTCTCAACGAGGCCACGAATATAATTACGCCTGATTTCTGTATTCTATGTGACATTATTGAAAATATAATGATGTAATAATATAATGATATAATAGTATTAATGCAAATCCAAACCACTACAAGAACAATGCCGCCACCATAAACACTTTATTTCCGCTCTTCTTCAAGAACATATAAAGTATAAAAGTTCGACGACAAGCACAAAACCATAACCAAAATTCCCCAACAAGCCAGTGCCAATGAGCCATATTTGATATAATATCCTTCACCATACTCCCCTCTGAGCTTAGTGCGCGCTTCATCAGGTGAATCAGGTAGATGCACTGCCGAGTCAAAGGTAGACGTCGAGTCAATATTTGTTTCGTCGTCAACTGCGGGCGAGTACACTGGAAGATAATATGGAGAGCCAAGAAGTTTATAGCCAAACAGACCCGGAAGTATGAACGAGATTGATGTCGAGCCTGTTGCACCAACGAAAGCTAGTACAGCCTCAAGAGAAGAGACTGTCATCGCAACCAAATATGTCAAACCCATGATCAGTGCAGTAATTGTGTAGAAGCGACGAGTAGGAATCACAGCATGGCCAGGCCGCGACGAGGTTGGCGATGGCGCAGGTGTACGGGTCGCCCAGGGCTTAAGAATATGCGCAAAAATATGGTCGACTGATGCTCGGCACGGGTGCGCCTGCAGCGGAAACGAAAACAAAACAAGAATCACAATTGCCGCCCGACCAATCGCCGACCACACCGATGTAGAATACATACTGCTGATGTTACCACCAACGTTGTCGCCAAAAGAAAGATAGCCCGTTAGACCAACGACAGAGTAAAGTACCACGGCAAGGCCGATGGAGCTCATGATTACAGTCAAAACCGACGCAGGTCGGTTGTCACGCAACTCATTCACAACTGAAAACATGTTTTGATGACAAGTAAATCCAAACACAATGATCGGCAGCGATGTTAATACAGATATCAACGACTTGGGTCCAAGCGAAATTTCGCCCCGATACTCAATCGTGTCACCGACAAACCAATGTGAAATTACCAAACACGTTAGGTAACCAATTGCAAATAATGCTACTATGGATGTGTATCTAAGTGAGTCCAATTTGCGCATGAAACACAGAGGGATCAGTGCTACCATGAAAACAGATATCCAGAAATGCCGCGAAAACAGGATTGACTCGGGCAGCTCGTCGGTCGTCGAATAAAAGAAGTCTACAATGACTTGCGGCATCAGGTCTCCAATAATAATCATGTAAGACACTCCGACGCCATAACATTTAATCGCAATCGCAGCGTCAAACAGTCCTGCGAGCTGAGGATACGTCCGCTGCGCTACGGCGAAAAACGACGCAGAGCCACGCTCTACGTACCGCGAACACCGATACTGCAGAAACAAGCCAAACCCAGACGTGAATCCGGAAAAAACAATCACAAAAAATCCAAGCACTACGCCATCGTTCCGGATTGCGTGTGGCATCGCAAGAATCCCGGCACCTGTGTCCACAGTTAGAGTCCAGTCTCGGTGACTAAACAATCATTCTATCTCCACGTCTGCTCACCTAGAATTGTATTCGACAAATTCGAAATACTCGACCCAAGGCTTGCTTGACCATGTTGCTTTCCGTGACTGTCATCTTCATGTAAGTCTCCATGCCCGGTTGCAGTCTGTAATAACGAAGGAAAATATTCCTCCTCCTCGTCGTCCTCAATGTATTCCACAGTTGGCGGCGAATATCCAGTCGCTGAATGGTTCGTTGACATATTACAATTTCAGGGAAGTCGATCTGTAACTTATTTGGTCGATATAGTGCTGATTTATAGATCAAAGTAAAAGCAATTCTAATCCAATTCAGAAGATATCGCGTATTCATGAATCATAATACCTATTATGTTATCCGATATCAATATAGCGAATATTCTACAACACCCGTATTTACAACTTATCACGTGAAGATAATCACACTCATATTTATTATCTACCATAAATTACGTAATAATTGGGTCATCATATCATAGTCCTCATGAAATCACTAGAACATCTCCACTTGAACCACAATCTTGCCTGGGTTTCGTTCGCTATGGTTCTCATGATCCGGATTGCCACATAACTTATCCATTCCTTCTTGGTATTTATTCCAGTCAATCACACTCTCAACCATTACCTTCAGCTTGCATTCTTTAAACAGCTCCAGCGCAAGCTTCAAAGCACCTTCGCTTGAATGTCCAAATTCAACCTTATATCTTGGACCAAAGACAGCTCCTGATATAACTTTTCCTGGAGATAGTGAGGATAGAAACAAAGTTCCATCTCCGTCCAATTCACCTACTGTGGACACAAACCAGCCGGTTTTTGCTGGAGTTAATGTCTTCAAGTTCGCCATCATAAACGGGGTTACTCCCACTGTGTCCACCACCAGGTCAAATCCGGGCACTGACCCTGTATTCGGCTCAGCTGGCGGCCATGTCAAAGACTTAACAAGTGCTGGTATCAAGTCACGCTCATCCACACTTGTATAATCTACAATTTCATCCGCACCCATTAGCTTAACCAAATTCTTGTTCTTTGCCGAACAGGTGGCTACTACCGTCTTCACGCCAAAGTACTTCTTTGCGAGCTGGACAGCAAACATGCCAATGCTTGTGCTTCCTCCTAGCACACATACAGTCGAGTCCTTGCTCAGCCGAATTTCCGTCAGACATTGGTAGGCCATCGTGAAACTCAGCGGAATCGACACGGCCTCGTCCTCTGTTATGTAGTCTGGTACTCGCACAATGTGGTCGTTACCTGGATTGATCAGCACATGAGAGGCTAGTGTACCAGGTCCATACTATATTCATTAATACAACCTCATGAATCCAAAATCAATTTCGACTTACGAGGTGATAGTACATTCCCATCACGAGATCGCCTTCCTTCCAATTCGCCTGCTGGCCAGACCCCACATACAATATTTTTCCTACAAAGTCGCGGCCTACCCCTTTTTCTCGTACCCATAGTCGACTGGTTTTATAAATAGCACTATCCACTGATCCTATAGTGCTGCGAGAAACTTGAACAAGCACACTATTGCGAGGAATCGGCAGTGGAATTTCGTCAAACGACCATCCTAGAGCCCCGCCCGGCGTAGCAAACGTCAATGATCTTGTAGCCTGCGGTCTCATACCTTAGCAGTTCTCAGCTGAAAAAGCCTATCCTGTTTTGTAGGTAAATTTTCAAATATATTTAACGTCTGTATTATCTGAAACCAAGATAAAAGTCTGATCTGACTTGATCGGACGGATCCTTCGGCATCACGCGCCAGGTCTGATCGCCTAACCCGACAGACCTTATATATACAACTCCATGACGCCGCAGCTTACTTATCCGCTCCCAGACTACCTTTGTCGGCATTTAGAAATAGTTTGCTCAAATAAATCCAAAAAGCTCTCGCTCGGAAAGGGCAAAAGTGAGAATATCACTGCAGCGCTGAAGCAGTTAGGCTTGCTGAGAAGAGTTGCATCTCAGTAACACCATTGAATGATCCAAATCAGCTTCTGTAAACAGTTCTGAATTCGCAAAGCCCAGTTCTCAGAACGAGTCCGTAAGATATCGGAAGCAAATATAAATGAGCGAAAAACTTGCGCAGATAATACACATAAAACTTCGGAAGCTTTTTGATTGAGAAAATTCCGAAATCAAGTATTGTATGCAGTGGCAGAGGCAAATCAAATAGGTGCCTAAGAAACGAAAAGTTGCGCATCCGATATGAATCGCTTTACTCTGTCATCAAACAGCCCTTTCATATATTATTTCAGGCTCAAATTTCATCCGTTAATATCTGTAATCAGATATATCAATAAGGATAATATTTACGCAGTAGCAGCGACAGTCTGGGGCATCTCCAAACCTGATTCAGCTGCAACTTCTTCTAAATCCTCCTTTTCAAAATTTAGCAAATTCACAGTCCGCACTTTGTACTACTCCACTCACCATTTCAAAAATAACTTGAATCATCAGACTGCAGCTCGGACAGACCGCGACATCATTCCCGTCCAGCAAATCCATCAAAGCTATCTGGAACTTGTCTCCACACGGACACGGATACGTAAAAATCTGCATATCTGGGTCAAAGACCATATCCTCAATCTCAACTTGATCGTAAATGCTCATTTTTGTTTGCTTTCGGCCTTATTCTTCTAGTTACCTAACAATATTCTAATCTTTTCCAATTCTTCCAACCAATTGGACTTGCTGATCTCGAAATTGCTTCCTCCCAGCTGCCATTAGGGCTTCACATTCAGCTGTTAGGGCTCGCTGTATAACAGTCACATAGTCAAGCCCTACACTATTACCGCCGCACAGAATGGGCAGTCGACCCGTGTGAAGTATACTGGAAGACTTCTTGCTTTCCTTTTTGGTTGAATTTGTTACAAACCATCGGCAACATTCCGCACTTATTTTATCACTTCTAGGTAAGTTTACATGTTATATCATTGGAATTGTGGAGTTTGCACTATTTGTTTCTCCAGACTGATAGTGTTTTGGTCGTTCAGTTTCAATTTCTGCAATTTTTGGTCTTCTTTTCTAACGAGATATCTTTAGCGGATCTAAAATGGGTATCTCTAGAGATTCTCGTCATAAGCGTTCAGAGACTGGCGCAAAGCGTGCCGGTTACCGCAAGAAGCGGAAATTCGAGCTCGGCCGTCAGCCCGCTAACACTCGTATTGGCACCAAGCGAATCCATACTGTCCGAACTAGAGGTGGTAATACCAAGTTCCGCGCTCTTCGCATCGACACCGGTAACTACTCCTGGGGTTCCGAGGGTGTCGCTCGCAAGACTCGTATCTTGAATGTCGCTTTCCATCCCTCCAATAACGAGCTTATTCGTACAAATACTCTAACGAAGTCCGCCATTGTTCAGATTGATGCTACTCCGTTCCGCCAGTACTTCGAGTCTCAGTACGGAAAGTCGCTTGGAAAGAAGAAGGGAGATGAAGAGACTGTGAAGCGATCTGCTAAGCTTGAGCGTAAGCTTGCTTCGCGTGCTGCGCTTGCCACTGTTGAGCCTGCTCTTGAGTCCCAGTTTGCTGCTGGTCGTCTTTACGCAGCCGTTTCTTCGCGTCCTGGCCAGAGTGGTCGTGTTGATGGCTACATTTTAGAAGGAGAAGAGCTTGCTTTCTACGTCCGCAGACTGCAGGCGAGAAAGTAAAAATCTAAATCGGAAAAGAAATTCAGGCGTAGTTGTTTTGTTTTTATTTTTCTCTCAACAAAGTTGAGCAATTTTCTCATGTTTCCTTACCCGGACAAATTGTATAATGTGATTTGCATGTAATTATTGTTTTATTTTACACAAAAATACAAAAGTTCAATGATACTTTATTTGCTTTTCTAGTGATCAGTTACTTTTTTTCGTCGCTTAGTTTCAGGTCCTGACTGTGTAGAGACGGTTGTAGACCCGTTCTGTCCTCGTCGCTCTGCGTCTCTAAAGACAGCAATGAGAGTTTCAGTTTCAAGTTCCATTTCCCGACTCCATTCACTAATATCTGAATCCCAGCTATTGTACATGACGGCGTTTGCGAACATCTTCATTATCTGGCGTTCAAGTTCAGATGAGCTCTGGATTCTACCGTCCTTTACCATGCTCTTGATTGTCCGTAAGTCCGTAGGCTGGTATACCAGATCGTAGTAGTTCGGAGCGTCATTTTCATTAACTGGGTTCGTGAAAAATGAGGCGGACCGGTTGGAAGAGATGTTTGCGAGAAGGGGTGCAACTAGTGTTTGAAATTTACGGGTTGACATGCGCGAAGTTATGCCAGTTGTTGTAGTGGCTGGGCTGCTTTGATCTTCTCCAACACCGGTTGTTGAGCTGACAGCTGGAGAACTTTCTGCCACGGAAGACTGCCGTCGTTTGCGACTAGAAACCCGGAGCTTTGCTTCCGGCTCAGAAGGTGGCTCTTCTTCTTCTTCGTCTTGCTCTTCTTCTTCTTGTTCTTCGTCTTCTTGTTCTTCATCTACTTCATCTTCTTCGATTTCCCGGTCCTCTACTTCTCTTGGTTCTGTAACGGACTCAGCATCAATATCTTCGCGATCTTCTTGATCTGTTGGTTCATTTTGATCTGCCTTTGTTTCAATTTCAATGTTCTTGGGGAATTTAGACGCGGTGTCCACACTAGTGACATCTTCATCTTCCATCTCAGTGTTGGTGTTCTTGTTCTGGACTTCCTTAATATTATGGGCTCCATCTATCTCTGAATCTGAAATCTCTTCTGTTTTCTTTCTTGATCTGCCTCGTCGAAGTTGGGGCGAATGTGCAATCTCTCCTTGAGTCGTTTCCTCCTCCGCTTGCTGCTCGATTCTTTCATCTTGTTCAGTTTCTAACTCTGCAGAAGCTAGATCCGCTGAATTGGTATCACCTTCCTGTTCTGGCTCAGTAGCGGAACTTGCAATTTCAGGCAATATTTCTGCAGCATCAGCTTCCAGTGTAATAGTCTGCGATAACGCCAGATCTGACTCCTTATCGATATTTTCTGGCATCTCCTTCTCTGAAGAAATATCAATATTTTCAGGAGTCGCATATACTTCTTCTTCGGTGGCAACAGCCTGATTCTCTCCAGTTTCTTCCAACTCCGATACTCGAGACTGACTATTTAATTCATTTGCTTGTTCAATCAGGAGAGCCTGCTGTATCTCTGGATGGGATGCATTCTCAGTTGCTTGAGACCCATCATCGTCTGAATCAGGCACGACTTCAGACCGGGTGGTTACCGACTCTGAAGGCTGGGATTCGACGACATCTGGAGAAATAGTTCGTTCGGCCTCTTCCCGAATAAGTGCTTCTTTTTTCTGCAGTGAATTCCGTTCGGGTGAATCGGCATCCTTCATTTCAATGTCATTATTCCTTAATTCATCAATCCTACCAGGATCTGCATTTTCATTAAATTGGCCGGACGATTGTGCATTCTCGTCAGATTGTAGCATGGAAATTGTAGACTCGTTAGGTATAACCGTAGTTGAATCGGCATTCGTCTGCGAAGGTCCCTGATCGGAAAATGGATCCGTCGCAGGAACGGTTTGCTCAGAATCATCTTTTCCAACCAAGTGCACAGATATTTCTGACTGCGACTGGGAGCTGATATCCTTCAGTTCCATGTCGCTTTCTCCATGATGACTGTTAGAAATATCAACTTCCGGAAGAAGTGCACTTTCCCCTTCTTCCTCTTCCTCTTCATCATCGTGTTCATCCGATTGAGAAATATTTGGATATGCCATTGCTTCCAAATCTTTCAATCGACTGTCCCATTCACCGCGTCCTATTTCTTCAATTTCCCGTAGATATTGACGATAGTTTTGTTCATCAAGATGGACCTGGTCAATTAGCGCTTCGCGGTATCGTCCATACAAAATCTCCGTGATCTTTATTACAGATG
Organism: [Lipomyces] oligophaga; assembly: GCF_038497815.1. Lineage (NCBI taxonomy): Eukaryota > Fungi > Ascomycota > Lipomycetes > Lipomycetales > Lipomycetaceae > Lipomyces > [Lipomyces] oligophaga. The sequence goes on along the minus strand of NW_027117791.1, from coordinate 156,429 downwards.
GAGAAGCTATGGTAACTTTTAGAATCCATTAAAAATTAATTTCGTAAAACCTACGCTCAACGCCAGCTCCTATGCCGGTACTCGGCTGTCGCTCCAGGCCCTCTCCTTTGAGCATCTTATTGTACAATTCCTCGCATTCCTTAATCAAAATCAGTATGATACTAGTACCCAATATGCTTAAAATACCTTGTCATTTATCGGCTTTAAACCTGAATCCCGTAATAGAGGATGCGAGGACAGTGCCTTCGAGATCAGAGGAAACGAAGAGTCACCTTCTTTATGAACGAACTGAGCCAAAAGCAGTCGCTGGAGGATAAGCGGTAGCGAGTTCATTTGCTATAACTATGTTCACGAGTGACCATATAGAATTTGAAAATTTTCTAGTTCTGTTTGATTTGATTTTGACTTTGTTTTGTTGAGGCCTGATTATAGAATGGGAATTGGTACAATAAATTGTAATTGGGAGCTCACAAGATTCACCCACTATATTCTATTCTCAAGTAACAGGTTTTTCTTCAAGGTAGCTCAATCTTTAGTATCTCGCGAAGGTTTATAATAATTCGCGTATTTCTTTCTTCGTTAATTTGTATTATCCACTCACAAACATGCCCTCGGCTCTATTATCTCTAGATACGCGTCTTGACGCGTCGACAGAGAGGTCACAGACCGATCTGCTCTCACAAGTTATCCAGACTCCTTCTGGACTGGCACTGATGGAAATTCAAGGATTATTACATATTGCTCCTTTAAAAAGCGATGATTTAGAAGAAGAGGCCGAGATTGGAAGGCTTACTTTTGAAGGACAAGTACCATGGTTATGGATAGGGAACCATCAGCGATTAGAAGGCAAATTGGTAGATCTAAAACAACCAGTCGGAGTTATGAGACGTCAAGACGATCCACATGATCTGCATTTGCATAACAGAAATTCAGACGATTCTGGGAATGGCTACGGAAATCATGTTGAGTTCGTGGAGGTTATTCGGAGGAAGATCGTGTTTTCTACTCGCCCTGAACCACTCGTAGGGAGTATAGTTTTCTAAGATTTTTGAATATTGGGTATTATTGAATAAAATTATAATTGGACTAATTTTTTAAAGTGAATAGGCAACAGACTCCTGAGATCACATTATTCTGCGGAATTTACGGTGGTCTAGGCGGTGGCAGACACAACTTTCAATGAGCATGCAAGAACAGAACTATAATATGTAAGTAACTTAGATCAACGTAAAATAATACACAATATCAGAAAAAAAGGCAAATGGATATCCTCAACCGCAAACGCGTCGGATCAGGTCTGTGAAAGTGTTTTTCATCACATAAAGTGTAAAAACTGTACAAGAGTACGGTAGAAGTCTGGAACAAGCATACCTTTTATTTAGCAGAAAAATTATCTAGCCTAGTCTGTTTTGGATCGTATTTGACCAAACCAGATATACGTGAAACATTTGCCAAATGAACAAGATGATGATGCTCTCGAACGACTGCATGAAAAAATCGATCCTGACTAAAATCCAGAGTAATCATATGGAACATTGCATTTCCAAGCATCGGCCAATCCTGATGAAATCTAAATCGTCGTTGTAAAATTAGTAAAAGTTGATTAATAGCCACGCCATGCGAAACTATAAGGACAGAGTCTGTATCTGCCATGGTCGTCAGATCAGAACACAAGTCCGACAAAAAGTTAATTAAACGATTATGGATAGATGATTCAGACTCTCCATCATTTTCTGTCAAAGATTTCGCACTGAAGGATTTACCCTCTAGACTTCCAAAATCTTTCTCGTTCAGTAACTCCGTGGGTATAACATCCACCTCAGAACAGATCTGAGTAAGTACCGATACAGTCTGCAATGCGCGAGTCAGTGTTGAGCAGTAAACTCTACGGACACTTTGATCGTCAACAAACTGCATTGCAAGCGCTTTCGCTTGCAAAATGCCGCGCTCAGTTAAATGACTATCGCGGACGCCCGCGTAGATATGCCGGCAGTTGTCGGTTGATTCTGCACTTCGTCAGCGAATATTCCACCTTCCAAAAATTATCATTTTCTTACCAGCATGACGAATAAGGTATAACTTCATCAATTGCAAAATAAATTTTAAAAATTGTTCATCTATGCGTGTTTGATTACGCCATAACTCAGATTCGGCGTAAACCTATAATAAGTGTAATAAATTCAGAAGAGCAAAATTTTTGGAATACTCATACTTGTATGCCCCAACCCACGGATATATTTCTTTCCATCACTCTCGCATGCCTACGAACCTTTACTGAAGACGGTTGGCTAGCTGTAATTATATAAGAATACCCCACTAGATAGTGAGATTCGGTTATTTTGGCTGTTATATTCGTCTCAAAACTGAATTGTGAAGTTTAGCTTAAATTTCTGAGAAAAACTGCCGATATAATGAGCACTAAAAATGGTACTCCGGCCAAAACTTTGGTCATGGAAAATGCAAGTTTTTATACACTTTATATTGCCAGGAGTTCAGTTCTAATTTATATGAACAGACTGAAAAGCGAGATGCTTTGATAGCTTCTGAGAAAAAGTATCAGAAGCTATGGGCAGATGCAAAAGTATTCGAAATCGACCCTCCTTCTCTCGAGGAATCATCGAACATCACTGATCCCGACGAACTCCACGAAAAATTTCCAAAATTCATGGGCACCATGGCTTACCCATATATGAACGGTGTTCTTCATGCAGGTCATGCTTTTACTCTGAGTAAGATCGAGTTTCAGACTGGCTATGAGCGTATGATTGGACGGCGATCGCTGTTTCCTCTCGGATTCCACTGCACTGGGATGCCTATCAAGGTTTGTAAATGAAGATCATGGTCGACTTTAGTTTTAACTAGTTTCTAGGCATGTGCTGACAAGCTTCTTCGTGAAATTGAGCTGTTCGGTGAAAATTTTGAAAACGGCCCGAGACAGGAAGATGAAGACGCCGAGGCTGAAGCTGAAGCTGAAGCTGCTGCTGCTGCTGCTAAGGCGGCCGCAGAATCTTCCAAGGGTGATCCTACCAAGTTTCGTGCGAAAAAGTCGAAAGCTGCCGCCAAGCAAGGACGCTCGAAATTTCAGTACGAAATCATGCTCCAACTAGGAATACCACGAGAGGAAGTAAAGAAGTTTGCAGATCCTCACCATTGGTTTCAATTCTTTCCTCCTCAGTGCATAACAGACTGTAACTCCTTTGGTGCGAGAATTGACTGGAGACGAAGCTTTGTTACGACGGATGCTAATCCATTTTATGATGCTTTTGTTAGATGGGAGATGAATTCCTTGAAGAAGCTCAATAAGGTAAAATTCGGTTTGCGATACACCATCTACTCGCCTAAGGACGGTCAGCCATGCATGGATCATGACCGTCAAAGTGGCGAAGGTGTTAACCCTCAGGAATATACTGCCGTGAAAATAAAAATTTTAGAATGGCCGACCGCTGCTAAGGATATTCTAGCCCAGGCCGATTCTAAAGTTGATGATGTTAATGTGTTTCTTGTTGCGGCAACTCTCCGTCCTGAAACTATGTACGGTCAAACATGCTGTTTCGTAAGTCCTAATATCACCTACGGCATGTACGCGATTTCCGAATCTGAATATTACATTTGCACATCTCGTGCAGCAAGGAACATGAGTTTTCAGAATATTACTCCCGTACGAGGCGAAGTCAAACTTGTTTGTGAAATTCCTGGAAAGGTTCTCATCGGTGCTAAAATCCATGCTCCTCTCAGTGTTTATCCTGAGGTTCGAGTTCTTCCTATGGAGACCATTCTTGCGACAAAGGGCACAGGCGTAGTGACGTCTGTTCCCTCAGATTCGCCGGATGATTACGCGACTGTAAGTGATCTCGCAAAGAAGGCAGAATACTATCATATTGAGAAAGAATGGGCATCCTTACAGCCGATCCCGATTATCTCTACGCCTTCGTACGGAAATTTGATTGCAATTGAGCTCGTCAAGGAGTTCAAAATCCAATCACCGAAAGACAAGGAGCTATTAGCCAAGGCCAAGGAGATTGCATATAAGGATGGGTTCTACCAGGGCACTATGGTCATTGGCAAGTACAAGGGTGAGAAAGTGGAAGTTGCAAAGAACAAAGTTAAGAACGACTTGGTTGCGTCCAAAGATGCTTTTGTATACAATGAGCCTGAAGGTCTTGTGATGTCTAGAAGTGGCGATGAATGCGTTGTTTCTTTAGAGGATCAGTGGTACATGGATTACGGTGAGGAGAGCTGGAAAAATGAGACTAGCGAACTGTTACATAGTATGAATACTTATAGCATCGAATCTCGTCATGCGTTTGAGTCCGTTTTGGAGTGGCTTAATAACTGGGCCTGTGCACGTTCGTATGGTCTTGGTACACGTCTGCCATGGGACCCTCAGTATTTAGTGGAGAGTTTATCAGACTCAACTGTGTACATGGCTTATTACACCATTGCTCATCATTTACATTCCGATATTTTTGGTAAGACCAAAGGTCTAGCGAATGTGACTGTGGATGAGATGACAGACGAAGTCTTTGATTACATTTTTACGCGCTCTGATTATCCTGAGAATACTACAATTGCAAAAGATAAACTAGAGGCTATGAGAAGAGAATTTGAATATTTTTATCCTGTGGATGTGCGTGTTTCGGGCAAGGATCTGATCAACAACCATTTGACCTTCTTCATGTACTGCCATGTCGCTCTGTTCCCGAAAAAATATTGGCCTCGAGGTGTTCGTGCGAACGGCCACCTTTTGCTCAACAACGAGAAGATGTCAAAAAGTACCGGTAATTTTATGACATTGAAAGAAACTGTTGAAAAGTTTGGAGCTGATTGTGCGAGAATTGCGCTTGCTGATGCGGGAGATACATTTGAGGATGCTAATTTTGACGAATCAAATGCGAATGCGATGATCCTTCGTCTGTACACATTGCGCGAATGGTGCGAAGAGCAAGTAAAAGGAATTGATAAGCTCAGAGTGGGACCTACCGATTCTTTCTTGGATCAAGCATTTGAGAACGAGATGAATGTATTGATTCAGCAGACCAAGGTTAATTATAGCGGTGCATTCTATAAGGCTGCACTAAAGACTGGTTTGTATGACTTTCAAGCTGCTCGTGATTATTATCGCGAGGCGACGTCTGTGGGTACAGGGATGCATCGAGAATTAGTATTGCGCTATATTGAAGTTCAGGCACTCTTACTTACGCCGATTGCGCCACATTTTGCTGAATACATTTGGAGCGAGGTTTTGAAGAAGCCTGAATCCGTTCAGTTTGCGCAATTTCCGAAGATATCGAAACCGATTGACAACGGGCTTACAGGAGCGCTGGAATACGTTCGAAATATTTCGCGCTCGATTCGTGAGACAGAAGGCGCTAATATCAAGAAGCAAAAGAAAGGCAAACCGGTGACATTTGATCCTAAGAAGCCTACACGACTAGTACTTTATGTTGCTCTTCAGTTCCCTGGCTGGCAGGAACAGTATTTGGATTTAGTGCGGGATGCATTTGACAGTGTAAGTGATGGAAATTATTTGTGCTTGATAGGATAAAATTCTAACAGATTTTGCCAGGTGTCGCTTAAATTCTCGTCTGAGTTAACGCAGAAAGTCCAAAAATTAGGAGACATGAAGCGGTCGATGCCGTTTGTGAACCATCTGAAGTATAGATTAACTGGTGGTAAGGAGTCACCCGATGTGGTGTTCAATCGTAAGCTATCGTTCAACGAAGTTGAAACTGTCAAGACAGCCTTAGCTTTACTGCAGCGTGGAATCGGAAGTGAAAGCATAGAGGCGTATGTGATTACGGAGGGCTTATCTACTGCTAAGAATATTGCCACAGGAGAAGAGGTAGCGATTGAGTTTAAAAAGGAAGCTGAAGCTGCAGTTCCCGGGACGCCAGGTATAGCCCTGGTTAATGCTTAGAAGTTTTCTAATGATAGTTTCATTCCCTGGATATTGATGTATAATTGCTTGCTTACTGTGGTTGTAGATTTGAAAATAAATTTGTCGTATTCTACATAAATTAAAACGTGAAATTTGTATTCTAACTCCATGATTTTGTTGTTCAGATGTTATAAAGGAACATGAGTGAAAAGGTAGGAAACACTTTCGCCATTATGTAGACGACGTATGCTCTGAGAAAAAGTTAATACCTGATATGAACAATAGACCAAGAGATCATACCTCTGCCAGAGTCGGGCTAATGTCAATAGTATCCAGTTTTGGACATATTAGCTTCTTATCCTCGTGAGGAACGGTGTTCGTGCAAATGACCTTGGTCAGGTTACTTGCAGAGATGCGCTCGATGGCTTTACCAGATAAGATGCCATGGGTGACAATGGCAACGACCCCAATGGCACCATGAGTGGTCAAGGTCTCTGCAGCCTTGACGAGAGTGCCACAAGTATCAGCCATATCATCCACCAACAGGGCAACTTTCCCGGCAACATCGCCAACAAGAACCATGCGAGAAACTTCATTAGCGCGCTGTCGTTCTTTGTGGATAAGGGCGAAGTTGAGATCCAGTCGGTCGGCAAGCGCAGCTGCTCGTTTAGCACCACCGGCATCGGGAGATACAATTACCGCATTAGCATGGTCAACATTCTCACGAATGTATTTTAGGACAGAAGGTTCTGCGTAAAGATTGTCGACAGGAACATCGAAGAATCCCTGGATTTGAGAAGCATGCAAATCCATAGTGATAACATGATTACAACCAGCTGTTTGAAGCATGTTCGCCATGAGTTTCGCCGTGATGGGTGCTCGTGACTTATCCTTTTTGTCCTGTCGAGCGTAGGGAAAGTTCGGAATAACGGCGGTAATGCGACGCGCAGAGGCTGTTTTACAGGCATTGATCATGATCAAAAGCTCCATAAGGTTGTCATTAATTTCCCCACAGCCAGTCTGAAGAATGAAGACTAAAACATTAGACTAAGCAAAATGAGAAATCTGAAAGGCGAAGACTAACCATCTTCATCACGAACAGATTCTCCGATCGTGACCGAAGTTTCCTGGTTGGAATATTGGAACACTGCGATTTTCGAAAGTTCGATACCCAGTCTGCAAACAAAGCGTTAGACGATACTAAGAAAGACGAACATAAAAAGGAAAATACCTCATGCTAACAAGCTTGGCCAGCTCTGGATGCGAGTTTCCTGCAAGTAATTTGATAGAATTGGACGACATCGAATCGAAAAAATCTGTATGAAGATCAACGAATCTGGGGAAAAATGTGCTGATACAGTGTTATCCGCGAAAAAAAGCCTGTTAGGGTCGGAATAATAGTGCAAGCAGATAAAAACACAGCAAGTAATGCAGAAATAACTATTAGAAACAAGAGAAAACAGACGCGAAAGGGCGCTAAATCAAAAAATCCAGTCTATCAACATATAAAATAATTTTATTCCCTTTCTCGACAAGTTCCCGATAGACTTTTTTCTCCCGACTGTCGATCTACTGGGACTTTAGAATTTTTGTTATTTTACTATTACTTCAAGACCCCTTGATAATATAATTATTGTTTGTCTAAATTCAATATTGTTATATGCAGCTACTCAATTTTTTTTCTTCGATCTTTTTTGATTCTGTGCTTCTACTTTTGGTTGGTTTTGCCTACTATATCCCTAGTCAAAGCGCATCACATGATCCAAATCACATGACGTCGAGTTGGAACGCGTCCTCCGCGACGCGTTCAAACTGAGATTGTGCTCGATGAACTGAACAAAAATCTCCAGAGACAAACTAACACGAATCATGGCTCCATCGCGTAAATTATCAAATTCTTGGGATGATCCAACTCGGACAAAACGAAAGAGGCCAAACAAGTCAAGCTCAACATTCAACGGAACTGATTTAGTACCTCCCTCGAATATTTCTCTTTCTGATGAGCGCATCCATGCACCTGGCGCAATCCGGCGCATTGCTATGCATGATTTTGTTACCTATTCAAATGCTGAATTTCGGCCAGGCCCTTCATTAAATATGATTATTGGACCAAATGGTACTGGAAAGAGTACTCTTGTTTGTGCGATTGCTCTCGGTCTGGGTGGCCGACCGGAGGTGCGCAGATATAACTAATATGCCCACTTGTTTGCTATATTAACAATTTTGCTAGGTACTTGGGCGCGCAAAAGAGATTGGCCAGTTTGTTAAACTAGGAAGCTCTATGGCGACCGTCACGATCGAACTTGAGGGCCAGTGCGGGGCCAGCAATCCCATAATCGAGCGCACCATATTTAAAGATAACAAGTCCACTTGGATTTTAAATGGTATTTTACATTTATTAAAAGCTTAATACAGCCAACTAACTCTATAGGCAAATCTGTCTCGAGCATGACAATTTCCACGCTTGTTAAGTCGTTCAATATTCAAATTGATAATCTATGCCAATTTTTACCACAGGATAAAGTGGCGGAATTTGCACATATGTCTCCTCAAAAACTTCTTGTAGAAACTGAACGCGCAGCAGGATCAATCGACATGGTCGAACGCCATAGACGTCTTGCCGTTCTTTCTCAGACTCACACTCAACTGGTCGAAACAACTACAAAGGATTCTAATGAGCTCGAACGTTTAATCGAACTGCAAGAACGATCTCGTGAGGAAGCAGATAGGTTCAGACAGCGCGACAAAGTTATGGCGCAAATGCAAGAACTTGAACGTTCTCGACCTTTTGTAGAGTGGAAGCAAATGAGCGCTCAGTATTCAGCACTGCGGGAACAAATGCGCACTCTTTCCGCTCAAGTTAAGGAGCAGGAAGAAGCTACTTCTCCAGCTGGCAGAACAGCTGATCTGTTTCAGGAAAAAGTCCAGGCCACTTCCGCAGTCTATTCGAAAGCTCAAGAATCTTTCAAAGTTATAGAGCGCTCATTGAAAGAGAAATATAGCCAACGGGAATCCTTCGATACTGAGATAGAAAACTGGACAAGTGAAATTTCAGGAATAAAATCTAGCGCTTTGAAAGCCAAAGAGAAACTTGACCACGACAAGAGACATCTAAAGAAGATAGACGAATTTCTACAAAACGAGTCCAACAAACCTGACGGTAACGCAATATTAAAAATAAAACGAGAAATTAATACTTTAAAGGCTAGTGAACGTGAAGTCAAAAATGAAATGGAAGATCTGGACGCAGAAATAACACGGATATCTCAGGAAGCTTCCAGATCTCAGCGTAAAGAGCAGGATCTACAAATTCAGATTAATAAACTAAGTTCAGAGGACGCGAAAAAGCTTGAACATCTGCGAAGGGTGGATAGTGATACTTATCGTGCTGTTATTTGGTTACGTGAAAACAAGGAATTATTCAAGCAAGAGATATTTGAACCTCCTCTTCTGTCGATGTCCATCAAAGACCAGATGACGGATTTCGCGGTCGAAGGCACAACAAAGCGGACTGCCTTACTTACCTTCACTTGTCTTTCAAGGGATGACTACCTTCTGTTCACCAAGAAAGTGTTGGACGAGCTGAAATGTAACATCTCTGCTGCCGAATACTCGCGAAGTGAGCATTCGACACTCAGCTCTTGGAAGCCTGATTGTTCCACTGAGGAACTACAGAAAATGGGTTTCGAGTCATGGGTATCAGATCTTGTAACTGGACCGGATCCCGTACTTAATATGCTTTGTCATCAAACAAATCTGAACAAAGTTGCCTTCAATCGTCAGGGCTTGACAGCGCAGCAAGTCCGATACATAGATCTGGCCAAGAAACCGTCAGGAGGCCCGTTGATTTCTCGTTACATATCAGGACGCAACTCTGTATACGTGAGAGTATCCGACTATGGTGAACGGGATAGCTTGAAATCAACCCAACAACTCAGAGATGCCCGTTTTTTGGTAAATTCCTCGTCCAGCAGAACTGAGGCTGAAGATGTGCAGGATCAGCTTCAAGAGGTAAGAAGCCATTTGGATGAATTAGAAGAGGAGAGACGCAAGGTCTTCGTGAAACGTCAAGAAGTGAAGCAGAAATTTGCAGATTTGGCAGGCCAATTAGTAAGTAAAAATTTTTTGTTACTCGGCTCATTTAACCTGTGTAATAGCACTCGTTAGAAAAATCAAAAAATGTGCTGGATTCAATCAGTCGAAAATGGAATCATGAGCAAGTCGCACGAGTGAATTTAATGGAATCAATCAAGGAAGCTGAAAATAGACCTGATACTGTGGCAGAAGAAATCGGCGAATTGAAGGTGAAAATTAAACTAGTACTTAACAAACGTGACAAATATATCTCGAAACTTATCGAGATTGCTCAGTCATGTGTCATGGCAAAAATGAACGTTTCGAAAGCGTTCTTGAATCAGGTTAAGGCTTCCAGTGATGTCCAGCAGCTTCAAAAACTTATGGTCCAAGCTGAATCTGGTCTTCGAGCTTTAAAGGAAGAGCGGCGAGAAGGTATGTAAAGAATGCACAAGAACAGGAATAACAACGCCTGGGTCGCTAATATTGGAATTATTTAGTTAAGCGGAAGTCTATGGCACTGGCGCAAGAAGCTAAAGAAAAGCAAGAGAAGCTTAGCAAAGAATTTTCGCAGAATGAAATTCACGAAATATATAATTTTTTGAATGAGCGTCCTGAGCTTCTTGCTGTTGAAGACATTGACAGACAATTAGAGACCTTGCAAAGTCAGCTTGGAGATGTTGAAGGAAATATCAACGCAGTTGAACAGTTTGATCGTCGAGCGAGGCAAATTACTACGTTACAAAAAAAGGTAGATCAAAATTCAAAACTAGTAACCGAAGGAAACGCAGAGATCATGAAGCTTCGGTCAACCTGGGAAGCTGAATTAGATTCTTTAATCAACAAAATATCTGATGGTTTCGCCGAAGCGTTTCGATCAATAGGATGTGAGGGGAAAATTAATTTAGGAAAAGATGAGGATTTTGAGAAATGGTGTATCGAAATAAAAGTTCGATTTCGTGAGAATGAACAGTTACAATTGCTGACGCACCAGCGTCAATCTGGAGGTGAACGGTCGGTGTCTACAATTTTCTATTTAATGGCACTTCAAGGCGTGACAAAGTCACCGTTCCGAGTAGTGGATGAGATTAATCAGGGCATGGATCCACGCAATGAAAGAGTCGTCCATGGACGAATGGTTGATATTGCTTGCTCAAATGACCAAAGTCAATATTTCCTTATTACACCAAAGCTTCTACCTGATTTGAAATACAAGCCTAGAATGCTGATGCACTGTATTTTTTCAAGTGACTTGATGCCAGATCCTATCCGAGAGAAGGAAAAGGCAACTATAGGTTGTTTGAGCACGTTTGTAAAGGAGGGATATCGGCTTGGTTGCAACAATGGATACAGAACGAACCTGTCTGGCATTTGAACGTACACAGCATCAATACTTGGATTAGCCCTTTGGAGTTTTTTTTTAATTACAGCAACAGTTTTTGATTTTATACCTTTTTGTACATTATTACTTTATTTGTTAATAGACGTTTGTTCTAGATGCCGTTGTAGAGTCTTGTCCAGCTCATTGGCTCTGGAGCGGGCCAACTTAATACATTCTTTAACTTGTTGGGACGTAATTTCACTTTTCCCTGATTCTATTGATATGCTTTCGATGTCGTCGCTCGAAGCAGTTACAATAAGCGATATTTTTCCTTCCACTGTGAGTTCCTCGACTTTACCTTCCAAATCAGCGAGCACAAGAGAGATGGGATTCGTCATTACTCCAAAATTAACACACCAAGGTAAACTTGACCGAGAATAGTTTAAAACCAAAGGAGTTGCCTCTGATCTAGAAAACCGAATATAGTCGACTGGCCGATAGTCTGGAGACATGATTTGCTCTTCTGTGGCTACTATAGCCTTTGGGATCTTTGTATCAATGAGAGCGCAGATTAGAGAAGCCCACGCAACATCGGCAGATTCAACTGGCGAAAGCAGTTGTATTTGCGCCTGCAAAACAAGAGTTTTTAATGTACCCGATACGTTTAACTGTGACACATCGTATAGATCAAGAAACCGAACGGTGTCGAACATCCATTGCGACATTGCCATGTACTGAGGAAGAGGCATACCTGTTCGACCAGCAATGTCAATATTTGTATACAACGTCGAGCAAACATCCACAGAGTCCACGAGAAAGCCAGTAATTCCGCAAATGGCAATTGAGTCACCGAAACGAACGACAGCGGAGCCAAAGGTGTCAGGCAAAGAGGATGTATTGATTGAACATTGCCGAAATTGTGTAGGCGTCCGTAGTGAAGGACGAACCGGGGGATCCAAAGTAAGATGCTTTTCCAGATAGACAGATGGCAAGAGACGAGCGAACAAATCTGGAGATGCAGCTAAAGAAGAGGCGAAAGAGACGCTCTTCTTATTCATCTTGAGTGTCGTGTTAGAATACTCATATAGATGTGTAATTTACTATAAGAAATATTACATGGAAACGCGATGGATCTCTTGGGTCTACTGAGAAACAAAACTCCCAACTGTAGAAGGTAATATGTAGATCAATCAGACAATAGGACAAGAGGACAATATGAACTAGGACGACCAAATAGGTTTGAATTCCGAGCTGGAAGCGGATTACCAAAAATCACTCTATACTGGTTTGATGTCGCGTAGATGCTACAAAATTTGGAAGACATGGGAGTTTTCAAGGCGACTGCATCTCATTCGATTGCTCAAGTACTGAATTAGCGCACGAGAACCTTCTATTTAACACTTATATTCATTTCACGCTAGATATCATATTTCAGCAATGCTTAATTTTTTTTTCCAATTATAATTATAACATCCGATATCCGATAGTCTATAAATTCGACTCTTAACTTGGAGAAAGCTAGCTGCCTATTTGAATACAAGTAGCTCATTGCTTACAGGGAGGGCTTCAGAAAGCCCTACATCAACAGTCACACCCCTCATTACGCCTGGGAGAAGTATCATCGGGCGGGCTCAACGCGATACGCTAGATCGTGCTTCGCATTGTCGAGTGATGATTAACAAATTAGATTAAGTTGTTTAGATTTCTCTACATTTTGCCAGAAGTTCGTGATTTCGTGGTATTTTGATAAACAATATGAAGGTTCGTATACTTTCTTTAGTTTGCTCAATTCGTTCAATTTGGTGGTGGAATATCTTGGATTGTTTCATTATTTAATGAGGAATGGTTCGGATTTGATCAAGTTGAACATGGACATTCTTGCTTTTATCCTTTTTCGTATTTTCAATTCTAACGTGTATTTTTAGCTTAATATTTCTTATCCTGCGAACGGCTCTCAGAAGCTCATCGAAGTCGACGACGAGCGTCGTACTCATATCTTCCTTGAGAAGCGTATGGGTCAGGAAGTCGAGGGCGACAGTCTTGGAGATGAATTCAAAGGCTACGTTTTCAAGATTACCGGAGGTAACGACAAGCAGGGTTTCCCCATGAAGCAGTATGTTCTATCTTAAGAAATTTAGATTTTGATTCATCCATTCTAACTATTTTAGGGGTGTCATGCATCCTTCGCGTGTTCGTCTACTTCTGTCTAAGGGTCACTCTTGCTATCGCCCTCGCCGAACTGGCGAGCGTAAGCGTAAGTCTGTGCGCGGATGCATTGTTGCCAACGATCTTGCTGTTTTGTCTCTTGCTATCGTTAAGCAGGGTGAGTCAGATATTGCTGGTTTGACCGACGTGGAGCATCCAAAGCGTCTTGGACCCAAGCGTGCTTCAAAGATTAAGAAGTTCTGGGGTCTGACCGAAGAGGATGATGTTCGCAAGTTTGTTGTTCGTCGTACTATCGAGAAGAACGGTAAAACCTACACAAAGGCTCCCAAGATTCAGCGTCTTGTTACTCCTCAGACTCTCCAGCGCAAGCGCCAGCGTGCTGCTCTCAAGATCAAGAACTCTAAAGCTCAGCAGGAGGCTGCTGCTGAGTACAAGCAGTTGCTTGCTCACCGTTTGGCCGAGGACAAGGTTAAGCGGGCTGAAATTAAGAAGCGGCGTGCATCTTCTCTGAGACCTACTGCTTAAGCGTGATGGTATGGGTTAAGGAGATGAAAATTTTAAAGAAAAGTTTAGAGACGATGATAATTCACTATCGGATTAATACATTATCTGACGGTTAGTGAGTATGTGTTTATAGGTTACTTTGTGTGCGGTTTTATGTATTTTTTCTATCTAAAAAACGGCTACCTTTTTTGTTTGTCACATGCATGTATGCGAACCTCGTATAATGAAAACAAAAGTATCATTTAAAATATCTTCTAAATACCTGATCTTCAGGCTGGAACAAAATTCAAATTAAACATATCATCGTCGAGGACACGAGGAGTACTTGACCACGTAGATTCTTGCAGTGCTGCAGGTAGGAGAGATGGTGGGGAAGTAACGTTTTTTGATGAATTCTTGCTCTGTTTGTTCGATTGTTCGGAATCAGTGTGCGCTGTTAAAGAAGAGGAAGAAGAATAGTGCGGAACAATAAAACGGCCAGCGTCATTACTTGGATTCCAAGATATGGATTTAAATCCAGTTTGGGCTTTAACTGCAGATGCGACGTCAGTGCTAGATTGTAAGGAATTTATATTTTCATCATCTTCAGATGAATAGTCCGTTTCGGAGTGATCACGCATGACAACTTTTTTGCCTTGTAAGTCTATACTAATGACTCGCTTCCCCCGCCCGTTTCGTTTTCTTTGCATAGCTTCGAGTTGCTTCAAAGTTCGCTCCTGCTTGCGGATCTGGAGAGCGCGCTCAGCGGGAGTAGACCAGCGATCCACTAATTGACCTGGCATTTCAAAATCACTGGCTTGATCAATGATACGAGTTCGCTGAGCCGAGGTGGCTTGAAACTGTAGCAGATTTGATAGCTGAGCATTCGCATTATCAAGTCCAGAAAGTACGATATTCGGAGAAGTTCCAATAGATCCCGAGGCGGATGAATAGGTTGTAGCCGAATTTTGAGAGCGGATTTTGTGCGATTGCCGCTCGTTATTAATTTCGGATTTCAAATGACCACGTTCTTGCCTAAGTTCTGTGACAATAGCATTGTATTCATCAGTGGAAAGAAGAGGAGTGTGGCAGAAAGTACAAGGACCCATGCCCTCTTTGACGCATATGATCTTACCGCAGTTGAGACAATTTGGGGCGACTTGGAGGAGAGGATGTCGCTGCGCCTGGCAATCACAAGGAGTGCGTTCAGCAGACTTACTGTACTCGACTTCTAGAATTCTGATAGCGTCTTCAACTTCATGCAGTGATTTGACCTTGATGGATTGAGACGAACGGTTTTTGCCAAGCTCGGCAGCTACGGATTTTTTTGAAGATTGTTTTGAATTTGCAGAAGAAAGATCCGAGGAGAGTGTTCCAGAGGCGGAGAATTTTCTGTGAGACTGTTAGAGACAAATATAGTAGACCCAGACGACATGCTATATACTTTGGAGACACGTAATATTGGTGGCTGCTGGGAATTTTGACATGTGATTTTTCTAGATCAGAGACTATAGGTGTATCCGAGGGTTTGGAAATATTTTTGTGCGGTAGAGAAGAAGACGAAGTAGTTGCATGTACGGTTCTATTTGCAGCAGATGTAGTGGGTGCTGAGGACGGCGACCGCGTGTTACCAGAGGACCAGCGCCGAGAACAGAAATCGTGGATAAATTGCAGTGAGTTGTCAGATTCACCGAGCAGATCCTATGTTATCTTAGCCTGAGCATTCGCGAACGTAAGACTATGTATTGAACAATAGATACCGTTAAATGTTTCGCAGCTTGATCTGGACCAGGGAGTGAGGAAGTATAACCGATGATCTCTCTGAGAGTTTGAAGATCCAAGGGCAGAAGCAAAGCCAATTTTTGAGCTGCTGAAGCTTCTAGTTGACTACGAGAAGGCTGGGAAGTTTCTGCAACCATCGATCTGATATTAGGATCATCTAAAAAATTATATTGCCCGTGTATGCAACTTTGTACAATTTACATTATTGACCCTACCACATACGAAATAATAATTCATGACGATGACAATCGTAACTAGATTATATTAAGCGTATTGTACCACAAGCATCCGACCATCGGAAAACTGCGAGCGCAATACCGGAAGAGCGCTGCATTTTATTGGCTCCGTTGGGATAGGATCTACCCTAACCGTATCCTAGCACACTAAACAATGCTTTGTTAGGGAGAAGACTCAGTACAGCAGAGCAATCAGTACGTGACCCTCGTGCTTACATGCATGCATCCGTCTAGACCTCTATCAGACAGAGAGCTAGGCGACGTTTTCTGAGGGCGTCTTTCCGTCGATATTTGTCGGGGCCAACGAGTGACCGAACAACCCGAACTCCAGATTCGATTGAAACTGCTAGAAAAATCGTCCAAAAATCGTCCACAAATTTGCAGTTCTCAGCATAATTTTCTGCCGATTTCTGTCTTCTCTCGCCAAAAATGATCTCTCAGACTGCTCGTTCCGCTGCTCTCCGCAGCGCGCGTCCGCTTCGTCTTGCTGCAGGAATCGCTCCCGTTCGTTCCGCGTATCCCCAGCTTTCTCGCACTTTTGCGATCTCCTCTGTTGTTGGACAGGTCAGTTAATTGCATATTATCTCCTGTTTTGTATTCTGCCGTTTAGTTATGTTTTGGAGTGTGCCGGCAGAAATTGGTTCATCAGCCCTGTCCCATGTCCGGTCATACGCCGTGTAAGAGCTGTCTCTTTCGCAGGTATATTTTGACCAAGTATCCACTCAAACTGCATGCGTCCAACCCAATTGGTTATGCATGCTTTTACATAGCTGTTCAGTATTTTGCTGCAGAAATTTAGCTCAAATCGAAGTTCGACCGACCTTCTCCAAATGATCAATTTTCCTGAGTCCGTCTGCAACCGGTCCCTTCAGCGACCAACACTTATTTCTACTCCACATTCTTCTACCTCGAACTTCAAATTGTTGTCACGTGTATATCTGTATTACGTACACGCTTAGTCATACGATTCAGTTCTGCTTCTCCGCACTTTCACAAGATTTATGAACTCCATCTTGATTTTATTAAATTCATTGCACCGGCGGGCACACTCCTTCAGATGTATTTTTGACCATGATTGCTCCAATACTAACATCTTCTTCTCAGACCCATCGAACTGAATCTGATGCATTTGGACCTATCGAGGTCCCCTCAGATCGCTACTGGGGTGCCCAAACTCAGCGCTCAAAGATGAACTTCGACATCGGCGGACCAACCGAGCATATGCCTCTTCCTGTTGTTCACGCCTTTGGCATTCTCAAGAAGGCTGCTGCCAAGGTCAATCTTAAGTACGGTCTTGATCCCAAGATCTCTGAGGCTATCCAGACAGCTGCTCAGGAGGTCGCTGATGGAAAGCTTGACGATCATTTCCCCCTCGTCGTTTTTCAGACTGGCTCTGGTACTCAGTCCAACATGAATGCCAATGAAGTCATCTCCAACCGTGCAATTGAGCTCCTTGGTGGCGAATTGGGCTCTAAGAAACCTGTTCACCCGAACGACGACGTGAACCGTTCGCAGTCTTCCAATGATACTTTCCCTACGGTTATGCATATTGCCGCTGTTCTGGAGATCACTGGCACACTTCTTCCAGCTCTCAAGAACCTTCATAAGACTCTTGTTGCTAAGTCCGAGGAGTTTTCAAGCATCATAAAGATCGGGCGTACTCATCTTCAGGATGCAACTCCGCTTACTTTGGGACAAGAGTTTTCTGGATATGCCTACCAGGTAGAAAATGGTATTGCCCGCGTTGAGAGCTCTCTACCCCGATTGAGATACCTAGCCCAAGGTGGTACTGCTGTTGGCACTGGTCTCAATACTAAGAAGGGGTTCGCTGAAGCTATTGCTGCTGAAGTCAGTGCATTGTCTGGAGAAGAGTTTCTTACTGCTCCGAATAAGTTTGAGGCTCTTGCTGCCCATGACGCCATTGTTGAAGCCTCTGGTGCTCTTAACACTTTGGCTGCCTCTCTATTTAAGATTGCTCAAGATATCCGTTACCTCGGATCTGGCCCTCGATGCGGCTACCATGAACTTTCTCTTCCTGAGAACGAGCCTGGTTCATCCATTATGCCCGGAAAGGTCAACCCGACCCAGAACGAGGCCCTAACCATGGTCTGCGCTCAAGTGTTTGGCAACCACACCGCTATTACTGTAGCGGGCGCTTCTGGTCAATTCGAGCTCAATGTTTTTAAGCCTGTTCTCATTCGCAACTTGCTCTCTTCTGTTCGACTTCTTGCTGATGGCTGCCGATCGTTTGATGTACATTGCGCTCAGGGTATTGTTGCGAACGAAAAGCGCATTGCCCAGCTCATGAATGAATCTCTTATGCTTGTTACTGCTCTCAATCCCAAGATCGGATACGATATGGCGTCTAAGGTTGCTAAGAATGCTCACAAGAAGGGCCTTACATTGAAGCAGTCTGCTATGGAGCTAAATGCGCTCACTTCTGAGGAGTTTGATGAATGGGTCCGTCCTGAGAAGATGATTGGTCCTAGCGATTAAAGTGTAATGTTTTAATTGTTTTCAGTCTGACTAAATATATCAAATTAGCAATGCAAATATTGTGTATACCCGTAGCCATGACGAATTTCGTAATCTTACTCAGATCATGTGACTGAGCCAGAACCCCTCGGGAGCCACAGCAAGTACCTTGGACCAGGTCTTGCAGTCAAGACGAAGTAGCAGCAAAAACTCCAAGCTTTCTTATTACGCCGCCATTTGCGACAGATGAACGAGAATAAGATTGAAAGACATAGAAATTGGTAGAGCTTTATAGAACATACACATTTAACAGCAAGAGAATTGCGCTCAAAATGTCAGGCCCTTTGTACGTCTCTTCCTATCGTTCTGCGCTGGAGATCCAGTTTGTCAACAACAGGACCTCGCCGCCAACAGTTCTTCACGTAGCGAAGCCTACAGGCGAACTTTCGATTACTTCCGGTATAGTGATATAGATGCTATCTTTCGAGTCTATGGTTACTTATTTTTTTAGATGAGAGTGACTTGGAGAAAATGGACGCCTTTGGGAGTTCCATCCCAGGTATCATGGGCATCATTCAGCTCCGGTTCGGAAAGTATATCATCGTCATCACTAAAAGCGACAAAATAGGTATCCTCAATGGTCATACAATCTATAAAATAACTGGATTTGAGTTCATTCCGCTTTTTGATGCTGTTACCCGCGACCGTGACGAAGTTTCTTATCTCGCTCTGCTCAAGCGGCATCTTCACTCTGGACCCATGTACTTCTCTTATACTTGGGATCTGACAAACTCCATGCAGAGACTTGCAAAAATCGCAAACGATGGCTCCAAGCCCTTGTGGGAGCAGGCGGATGATAGGTTTTTTTGGAACAAGTTTGTCCAGCAGCCTCTCATAGAGCTTTCATCCATGAACGGCAGCGCAAACGAGTTTATACTTCCGGTGATTTTTGGCTGTATGTCTTTCCTACTAAATTTTTTTTCTATCGACTATACTAATTCTTGTTGCTGTAGATGTCAAAATTGAAACGGCTTCTCTGAAGAATTCGTCATTCCAATTTGGACTTATTTCTCGTCGTTCTAGATACCGGGCCGGTACTAGATATTTTTCCAGAGGAATCGATTCAGAAGGAAATGTTTCTAATTTTAACGAAACTGAGCAGTTGTTAATTTTAGGATCTGGTCCTGCTGTTCAGACTTATTCCTTCTTGCAAACTAGAGGTAGTGTTCCCGTGTATTGGGCTGAAATCAATAATCTCAAGTATAAGCCAAAACTGAAGATTTTTGATACTGCATTTGAGATGGCGAAAATCCATTTCACCCAACAGACAGCACTGTATGGTCCAAATTATTGCGTCAATCTTGTCAATCAGAAAGGCCACGAGTTGCCTGTCAAGAGCGCATATGAGCAAGCAATTAATCTTTTAGAGAATCCTAATGTTCATTACGTTTACTTCGATTTTCATCACGAATGTAAGGGAATGAAATGGCATAGAGTTCAGCTACTTATTGATCGACTTATTATCATGGGTGCAGACTCTATGGGCTGGTTTCAGAGCTCAGAAGATTCAGAAAAGCGATCTATCAGCGTCAAAAAGGAGCAATTTGGCGTTGTCCGGACTAATTGCATGGATTGCCTTGATCGTACAAATGTGGTTCAAAGCATGTTGGCAGGCTGGACTTTGAGAAAGCAGCTGACTGACGCTGGAGTTCTTCAGCAAGGTGAAAATTGGGAAGATGATGCTGCATTCGTCAATCTTTTCAGAAATATATGGGCGGATAATGCAGATTGCATAAGCAAAGCTTACTCTGGGACTGGAGCTTTGAAAACTGATTTTACTCGTACAGGAAGGCGAACTAAACAAGGTGCCCTTAAAGATTTGCGCAATTCTATTGAGAGATATGCTCGAAATAACTTTTTCGATGGTCCACGACAAGATGCTTTCGACCTGTTTCTGGGAAATCATCATCCTCAAGAAGTATCCGAAACTCCTTTTGTTGATCATCGTCCATTATTAATTCAGTCCATGCCATACGTTGCCTATGGTGCTTTATTGATGATTGGTGCGGCATTGTTTCTTCCTCGTGAAAATGACACGAAGCTATCAATTAGATTATTTGTCGGCATTTGGATAATTGTCTTAGGCTATTCTATATATTTTATCTCTTCTAATGGCCTTGCCTATGTGAACTGGCCTCGACTAGTTCCTTTGGATTTTGTGTCCGAGCAAGAAGTCATTCATTCTGGAACCGGAAAAATTACTGGCTGGGTTATGTCCGAGAAGGCCAAGTTGGAAAATCGTATTCGCGGACTGGAGGAGGGAAAGAAGAGAACAGAGTAACCTTTGTTTGCTTATATATTAACTTGAAATTAATTCTGCATGATTGCTATTGATGTAATTTTTTGATTGTCTATTAGAATTGTTTAATTTTACTCCGGTGATGAAAAGTCAAACTAGTATAAACTTCTATTGCTAAGTACAGAAAACATAAATTTACGTATTATGAACAACCAAAAACAGATAGTGACAAAATTCTACTTCTTTCCCTTTCCACCCTGCTTTTGCGAGTTTAGATTCTGCTTGGTCTTTAATTTAGAAGATTCAATCTTTCTTCTCTTTGAAATTAGTTGTTCTTTCCGCTGTTCTTTCTTATTAATTCCATATTGCATTTGGTTATAAAGTTTCTTCTGTTTGTTCGTCATCATAATCTTGCGAAGTTCTTTGACCTCAGCAGCCTCCTTAGCCTCGCTGGTCGTGGAATTTGCTGCTCGTTTCCGCTTCTTCGATGCCGAGGTGGTGGAAGAAAATTTTATTCCGCTTGCTTCAGCTTCAAGCTCACGCTGGTGCTCCTGTAACTCCGAGTCAACATCAGAATCCGAGTCTTCATTTTCCTCATCAACTGCAGCCGTTGCTGCCGCTTCCTTTTCTTCTTCCGACTCGCCTTCGTTTTCTGAAATATGAACATCTTCGTCTTCGTCATCACTGGCAACCCTCTCAAGACTTTCCTCCGGATTATACCCTGCTCCATCACCCCAAGGGGAAAGGTGAGGAGGTAAAGTTGCACCGATTTCATATTCTGCAACAGGAACAAGAGATCCTTTATTCAACGAATCAAAAACCCACTGTGGCTGGATATAGGTTCTACCTGGAACTCGACTAGTTAATGATGGCCTATCGCTAATCTGGTGTGTTACACTTGATAAAATTTTGTCGATGTCCGCCCGTCGAGTAGTCAACTCAATGTCCGAGACTGAATCGTTCCCTAAATACGAATCAAAAGAAGCTTCAGAATATACTTTTCCTCCCAGAGATAAAATGATAAATTCCAAGATTTCCAGTGGAACCTCACGACCGAGTAGGAAAACGAACGAGGAATAAAGAGACTGACGTTTTTCATCCAAAGATTTGGTATCTGGCTGTGGCAGAATATCTGAAATGACTGTATCAGTGGAAGGTAAAGCGGTGAATGTATCTAATGAGCCGTCATTAACCGCTTCATCAGCCTCATTAAGTCGGCCTAGTCCTTCCTCATCGGTAGAAGCAGGTGAGATTGCGTTAGACTTGGCAATTAGTGCAGGGAGAGTTAGAGCACGAGAGGCCATTTGCTCTTCAGATATAACAGGAATTTCTGATTTCTCAATTTTAAAGTCATTAAGCAAACCCAGAGAACTTTGCGACGTGCTTTCAAGAATATAAGTAGACAATCCACCAACTCCCTGTTCTTTGATCTCATCTATTTTAGGCGGATAGACAAGATTAGCATCAGTATAAAGTTTGAACAGAATAAAACGTAATAGAGTAGTGTAAAGTTCCAAGAAAGTAAGCATTATCCGGAAATCGACATCTGCCGGAATGTTTTGAGGAAACTTGAATGGGACAAGCCAAATGATCTCTTGACCTCGAATATTCGCTTCATAATAAATTCCTTTAATGCTAACAAATGCTTTTTTGAGAGCCTTTTCACGTGCAACATACGCCATCCATTGATTGCATAACGTTTCAGCGTCTGCAGTGATCCTGGCTGACACCTTGTCAGTTGCTGGCATGGTAGCAAAAAGGAAGAGCATGCTAAGAGCATCATCCAAGTCACGAAGAGTATCAAGAAAAGTCGGATAGCGCTCCTTTATTACTCTGTCTAGAGTATACCGAGGGTGATTGTCATCCAATCTTTTAGCATCGGAAATGTCGCCACGACCGAGAGCTCTTGAAAGCTTTCTAGCGAAGATTTTGTGCTCGCGGAACTTTTCGATAATAGGCTCGTGCAACAAATACTGTATATCTTTCGTATAGTAAAATGTGGTGGGAGCAGTAGAACCCTTGTTTGCCTTCTTTGAATTACGAGGAGCTCGAGGATATATACCTTTGAAAATGCAGATACGTCTAGTACTGTTAACTACTGGTCTAAGAAAACCCTGATATTTTTAAATGCAGCTTACCTAAAATCGGCTAGCGACAGCTGAAGCTTTTTAATCGCTTGAGTTCGAGTAATATAATTCTTTGCCGCACCGGCCTGATGCTTCTTTTTAATTCTCATCTTGTAGAAATTTATAACGTTGATGCTCTAACACTGCTGATCAACTAAAGATTTACCGAGGGAAGACGGAAATCCCACTCAACCTGCTTTTCTGTATAATTTTTTTTCTAGAGCCGTTGGGAGTTCTTTCGCATATCCAGCATAAATGCAAACGTTTACCGAGTCTTGTGCAGGGCGAAGGCCGGTTAAAGCTTGCTGGGAACATTTGAACGATATTCTGCTCATCAAGTCCTCGACAAAATCTTGACAAATTTGCAATTTTAACATTGAGAGAGAATATTCTAAATTCATTTAGAAGTTTAGTGTCTATGTCTCGTTGTTGTCTATATGCATTTCGGTCAAGTGTGAGATGTTTTGGTACAGCGGCCAGCGTCAAACATTCTGGGCCCGCTGCTATAAGATTTCTTTCTTATACTCGTCAGGCTCTTAACGATAATGGCTTCAAATGGTCAAATATTTCTGTAGAATATGGCTCGAATACCTCCAAACAAACTCCACGAAAAAACAAGAGCAAGAATGGACGACAGCCAGAAAGGGCACCGACAAAAAATCTGCAGCCCAAAGTTTCGCAGACAGAGTCACCTCAATCTGCCAGAACAAAGTCAGAAAAAATCGTCGATTCCGTGGTTCCTTCCGTGCCGAAACTTCCAGCATTCATCTCGCTATCAAATTTGGCTCAATACCTGGATATCAAGCCGGCTGAATTTCTAGACGCCCTTGTGGACCTAGGATTCGAAAATCTTTCTTATGATCATAGTAAGTAACGATATATAGACTCCGTGCATTGAACGAGTTTGACGCCAGATTAGTTTTCGATTTTGAAACAGCCAGTTCAATTTTATTGGAATTTGGATTAGAATCGTCAGAGTCAAGTTTCGAGGACATTGTCGCAGCTCCACCTCCTAGTGATCTTTCCACTGTCCCTCTACGTCCTCCGTTCGTAACAATCATGGGCCATGTTGACCACGGAAAAACCACAATTCTTGATTTTTTACGGAAATCCTCAATTGTTCAGTCAGAATCAGGAGGAATTACTCAGCATATAGGTGCATTTTCTGTTCCCCTGTCTACTGGACAACGAATAACTTTTTTGGACACTCCTGGTCATGCGGCATTCTTGAAGATGCGGCAAAGAGGAGCAAATATCACGGATATCGTTGTTCTAGTAGTAGCAGCAGATGATTCAGTGATGCCTCAGACAATTGAAGCTATTAAGCATGCAAACTCGGCTGCAGTACCTCTGATAGTGGCTATAAATAAGATAGATAAACCTGAAGCAAATCCGGAGACGGTCTGCAGAGATTTATCTGAGCACGGAATTTTTGTTGAGCAATTTGGAGGTGATATACAGGCCATTCCAGTATCTGGCTTAACTGGCCAAGGAATGCCAGACTTAGAAGAGGCAATCATCACTCTAGCAGAGATGCTCGACATTCGAGCTGAATATGAAGATCCCTGTGAAGGCTGGATTGTTGAATCTGAGTTGAAGAAAGGACGCGGTTTTGTTGCAACGGTTGTCATTCGACGAGGGACCTTAAAACCTGGAATGTCTGTTGTTGCTGGCGTGACATTCGCTAAAGTCCGAAGTTTACGAGATGAATTTGGTAAACAAATCAAAGCAGCTAAACCTGGTCAGCCTGTCGAGATAGATGGCTGGAAAGCTTTACCTGAGGCTGGTGATGAAATGCTGCAAGCATCAAATGAGCAGCATGCTAAAACTGTCACAGATGGCCGGCTTGAACGCATGAAGAATGCCGAGGC
Organism: [Lipomyces] oligophaga; assembly: GCF_038497815.1. NCBI lineage: Eukaryota > Fungi > Ascomycota > Lipomycetes > Lipomycetales > Lipomycetaceae > Lipomyces > [Lipomyces] oligophaga. The sequence goes on along the minus strand of NW_027117791.1, from coordinate 131,718 downwards.
AGTAAATCAGCTTTCAGTTATAAACGAAAGTCGCTTAGCTTCTCGGAACGAATATTTAGAGTCTCGAGAAAAAATGAGAGAAATAAGGCGCATTAAGAAACAAGCTCACAGATCGTGGGGACGTATAGCAGCTCCTGTACAAAAATCATACGTTGATGTGAACGCTGAAAAGGACAAGGACAAAGTCATTTGTGCATTTATCGTGAAAGCTGACGTCACAGGATCACTTGAAGCTGTTGAGGATTCTATATCTAATCTCAATTGTCGCCATGCCTACTGTCGAATCATAAAATCGGAAACACCCATTGGCTCTCCTACGGATTCTGATCTTGCTCTTGCAGAAATTTCAGGAGCTACAATATTGTGTTTTAATGTCAAAGTAGATAATGCTATTGCAGGGAAGGCTCAGCGCGCGGGAGTTACTATTGCATCACATAAAGTAATCTATCGTCTCATAAATTATGTGACCGAAACGCTACAAAAGGCTGCGGGCCCTATTATAACAAAGGAGCAAGTTGGTGCTGCAGAAGTTCGTTCCATCTTCAAGATTTCTTTGAAATCAGGGCAAACGATGCAGGTAGCCGGTTGTCGAATAAATTCCGGTAACATTCGAAAAACCTATACGGTCGAGCTTGTCCGATCGGGATCCATTGTTTACGAAGGTACTCTTGAGACTTTAAAACAAGGAAAATCGGAAGCTGAGGAAGTTGGTACTGGAAGCGAATGTGGTCTTACTCTTAAGGGCTGGACTGAATTTAAAGAAGGAGATATTTTAAACTTTTTCTCAGTTAAAGAAACTTACGAAGATTAACTACTGTACATATTTATTGCATATAACAATAGACTAAGATTTTTCTTCCCACTGTACACCGACCCATTCCTCCATATACCAAACATCTTGCTCGTTATCAAATTGAGGAGTGCAATCTGCTTCACAAGTAGCCACTAATATAGTGCCCCATTCCATGCCATTTTCAATATCTGCTTGGTCTTCTTCCAAAATCTGAATCAAATAGGGCATTAATTGCAGCTCAAAGATTCTTTCAGCGTGACATAACGGACATGATGGAATATTTGAACTATCATATTTGCTATTGCTTCTACATAATTTCCGATAGGTTCCATCAGTTGACGAATAAAATAGAGGCGATCCCTTTCGTTGATATCGAATTACCTGCTCCGGATTCATGGCTACTGTATCGGCAAACTTTTGGAATGTGATATCCAAAATTCCAGCATCCGATTCTGGGAGGGCTTCGATAGAAGACGACTCTGTTCCAATTGACTGGTCATTGGTATCCACGATTTGGATGCGCTGTGATAAATCAAGATTTTCAACTTTCGAAAGATACTCATTTTCGACATAAAGAAAATATGATTTGAAATGTGAAGTATTTGTCAGAGTTGGCCATGGAGAGATAGGCAACTCGGGTAGATGTATGAAAGTTGACCTAAGCTTTTCTGTCACGTCCGCGATACTATCCTGTTGTAATTTAGTATCAGACTTGCCAGAAACTTGTTTGGCTTCCGGAAGAGCGATTGCATTTGTTCCAAATCCTTCTCCAAATATAGCATTACCTAAGTCAGCAGTTAAAACTGGGTTATGCATTGAGCTACTGCTTGAGCTTGGTCGTTGAACACATTGGCTCGTTACTTGCGAGGTATCCGGCTTGATAATATCAGATTGCACCATGTTGCTAAGTTTGTAAAAAATCGATCTGAATGCACGCACTGATCCTGGACGGCGACGGCAAGCAGGTTTAAGACATCCAAATACATAGATCACTCTATCATAAAGTGTGCCTTCCAGAGATGCATTTGCTTGGACAAATAGTGACATCAAGCCGTGGCAATTTGCACACAAAGCGAGAGATAAACTCGGAGGGCAATCTGGTATTGCCCAAATCTATTGAATGTTAGAAAAATCATCGTAAAGTTTCGGTCGATGAATATTACCGGGTAGCCGCCTATTCGGGTGTCAAACGCCGTGGCCGTCTGATCAGCCAACTCATCAGGATAACCCAATAAAACTTCAGTTTTTCCTTCCACCCTAGACTCTAAATTCTCATATTCATCCGACTCCGCAGAGTCACTATCATATTCTTGAGCGCGATCCATCATGTATAAGTATTCACCGAAAGAGTAAATATCTTCCTTCTTTCCCAGGTATATAATTGGGACTTATCATAAATTTTTCAGGGGTAGCTTTCAATATTGCTAAGGGTTCTGCAAGTTCGAGGACTTTTCATGATTTGGTATCGGATATGAACAATTTTTTCTTGTAGTTTGGTTTCAACAGATGTAGAAATCTAATGTTACAAGACCATTTAAATCGCCTTCTTATTCATATGACCTAATATAGTTATATCAGGGCTCATTGCCTTAGATAAATTTTTTTCTCTCCGTTAATAACTCAAAATCACCTCAACTGCTTTCCCAGTTGAGGAACTAGAACATTGTTAGGATTCCTTTGTAGAAAAATGATCGAATACTTTTATTTCAATGTTATGTAGAAACGATCTTTGTCAGACAGTGAAAAATAGAATTGACCACTCAGATGTAGTCCATCTGATGTACTTGCCAGAAATGATATTGTTTATCCGATTACTGATTAATATTAATTTGGCAGTAGTTAATCTCATCTGAAGCAAATGATGCGATTATAAAAGAAGTTTATACTAGGAAACAAAGCTAGTGAATATGTTCTGTTCTTTGTGGCATGTTCAGAGTGCTCCGTCAGGCAGTCAGCATGGAAAAACCTATTTCAGCTGCTCATGTAGACCAGCATCTTAAGAAACTCTCAAGTAGAATTATTTGAATTCCGATACACACTACTAAAATCTCTTACAAACATTAAAAGTGTCGTACTCATAAGCTGCAATCTTTGGTACTCAAGTTCTCTTCAATTATGTAGATTTGCAAAATTTACAAGGCCTCTTCTCAAGCGCTGGATAGTTTGTCTTTGGCTGGAGTGCAAGCTAAATCAAAGCAGTCTCCAGACTACAATCTTCTTTTTCAAACATGTAATAAGAACTGCTGTATTTTAAAATAATCAGAGATTAAATGATAGTGTAAGTCATAATGCTTCGCAACTTGAAGTTTCAAATAGATCATATGACTTTGCGTTCTCTCCTAGGAATCAGTTGAAGGATCAGAAAATTGCAAATACCGCTAAAACGCAGCTTCATACACAATAATAGTAAAAGATGCGCTGATTAATTTTTCATGTTTTGCTTAAATCTCTCCAATGAAGTCTTCTTGAGCACAAAATGTAAAGAGAAGCTATGAAAGACCACTTTTATCAGTTAAATGATTAATTCAGTTGCAGATCTGCAGATCTCGGAATCGAAAATCCGAATACAACGTAAATATGATACATTAGAAACAGTTCAAAGTTACTTGAGGCAAAATACCTACTCTACGGCTACTAATACACGATTTTGACTATCTGAGAATCTGAAGAGAGCTTGTAGACATTATCATAGGCCCAATTCAAAAACACAGCATCAAATCATTAATTCCAAGCCGATTTGATTCTGTCTATTCAAACAAACTTATCACTTCTAAATCCACTTTAAATAAGGAATATCGAAAAAAAAGTCTTGATGTATTGATTTGACTATCTACTTGAAGTACTCCTAAACAAGTTCGGCACATCTAATAGCGAAATGGTCGGAGGTGTAATCAATAAACAGATTCAGAACCCTCACAGCCTTTAAATATCCAGACCTTCCAAAACTTTGATGAGACTGGGCTCTAATATGAACTGATACTCCTATTGAGTTTAGATTAAACCAATGGCTAGTCTTAAAAAGTTCTTCATACTGATTTATCAAAAGCAAACAGCGATCGGAAGCTATATGTGTAGGCATACTTTGCCCGATCAATTCCGAACGGCAAAATTTCAGGGTCACCCCAGAAAAGAGGTCTGACAGATTGCGGAGATTTGTGGAGTCATTAGCTCGAAAGCCCCTTACAATGTCAGAAAAACCGCCTTCTCAAAATTGACTAGCCGTATATAACCTGATTTTTTTGCACATGAACGAGAATTTTTCAAATCTACCAATCGAAGTACGACAATACACTTGAAATAATGAACATACCAGCTTCAGCTAAGACTACCATCTACAGGATTTAAATATAACAAAGGATTATAAGAATACCGACTGCTAGTGCCTGGATGGATTTAATAAATGTCGAGAGCAAGCTGGGGAAATAAAGTTCAGCGGAGATACAAACTCGGCCGGTAGAATCTGGAACAAATCGCGATCGGGTTTACTTATTCAGCTACTTTCGAACTGTAGCATTAAGCATACCTACAAATAATCTCCTGATTAGAAGAGGTAAATCTCGAAGTGTCTGTACCGAAAGGAGATAGTCCTTCCGCTCTATTTCTGCGTAATCATTCCGACTCTAGTTCATTCCGATGTCCTGGCCCATGCAAAACTGTGCATTCCGACCCCGCTCTCCGATACGTCCCCGCTCTTTTAAACCCCGCCTTCCGGCCCCCACTTTCCGACTCCCCGCCTTCCGGTTCCAGCGCCTTCCGGTTCCGCCGGAATTCTGACTGCATCTATTGTTCAGCCAATGACAGGCATGAATCAGGGCAAAATTTAAAGTTAAAGTTTTTGCAGCCATTTTGGGCCGAACTAGGTCTTGGTCTATCTAGACTCAGTCCGGGGATGCTACTTCTACTCTTCTCCCCGCACTGTCTTCCTCCTCTTCCATCACCTTAGTATTTTCTTGTCTTCTCAATTTCACTTGCTTCCATACATTCTTTTTTGAAATATCTTTATATTTAAAATGGCTTCTGAATCTTTCATTGGTGCCTTAGATACTGGCACGACTTCCACTAGGTAAATATGTTTTCTCACGAATTTGAACTGAAGCTTGCATTTTTCCCCTTCTTGAGCTGCCGTACAATTCTAGTCGGCCCGTTCGCATTCATGCTCAATTCCTAGCACCTTCTTGTTACTGACTGTGGCTTAGATTTATCATCTTTGATATCAAGGGAAGACCTTGTGCCGTTCATCAAATCGAATTTGCTCAGAAGTATCCTGAAGCGGGGTAAGCACGTGTCAAACTTTTTTATGTTCCTCAATGTATTGACATATTTGTCCAGATGGCATGAGCAGAGTCCTGCTGAAATTATTGCTTCTGCCAATACCTGCATTAACGGAGCTGTTGAGAAATTTGTTTCCAATGGTTATAAAGCCGAGTCCATTAAAGCTATTGGTATCACCAACCAGCGCGAGACTACGGTAAGTTTAGCAAATTCGGGATGCAATCAGTAACACAGAAGTCTAATGATTCTCTAGGTTGTCTGGGATTCCGAGACTGGAAAGCCTCTATACAACGCCATTGCGTGGCCTGATACACGAACCGCTCGATTAGTGCATGCCTTCAAGCAGAAGGAAGGTGCTGAAAAGGTTCCTGGCTTGACGGGATTGCCTATCTCCACTTATCCCTCAGCTCTTAAGTTAGTGTGGCTCATTCAGAACATTCCTGAAGTAGCTGAAGCCAAAAAGAAGGGTACTCTTTGCTTTGGAACAGTCGACACCTGGCTTATTTACAACTTGACTGGCAAAAAGAAATTTGTTACTGACTCAACCAATGCATCGCGTACTATGTTCTTGGACATTGCCAATATTAAATATGATGACTCAATGTTGAAGTTTTTTGGCATAGAAACTGGAGTGCAGTTGCCTGAAATTGTCCGATCCGCTGATGATGAAGCTTTTGGAGCAATTGCGGAAGGCATCAATGTATTGGCCGGTGTTAAGATCACTTCGTGCTTGGGCGATCAGTCTGCTGCGTTAGTTGGTCAAAAAGCATTTACTACGGGAATGGCCAAAAACACTTACGGTACTGGACTCTTTCTCTTGTATAACACGGGACATTCTCCTGTATTCTCCAAGAATGGATTATTGACCACTGTTGCTTATGATTTCAAGGGCTTGAAGCCAGTTTATGCTTTGGAAGGTTCTATCGCAGTTGGTGGATCTGCTGTGCAGTTTCTGCGAGATAATTTGAAGATGATCACCAAAGCTGAAGAGGTTGGAGTGCTTGCTTCCGAAGTCCCTGACGCTGGTGGAGTTGTTTTTGTCACCGCTTTCTCTGGCTTATTTGCTCCTTATTGGATTGATGATGCTCAAGGAACTATTTACGGTATTACAAATTATACCACACGTAATCACATTGCTCGTGCTACTATTGAATCGCCGTGCTTCCAAACTCGTGCTGTTCTCGAAGCTATGCAAAAAGATTCTGGTCATCCTCTCAAAGCCCTCAAGGTAGATGGTGGCATGAGCAACTCTGATATCTGTATGCAAATTCAGGCCGATATCATTGGTATTGACGTTGTACGTCCTAAGTATCGTGAAACTACTGCTCTTGGTGCTGCGATTGCTGCTGGAATAGCAATTGGTGTTTGGAGTGGTCTTGATGGCCTCGCTGAAGTCAATGCAGAGGATGAATTCACCTTCACTTCGAGTATCCCGGATAAGAAGAGACAGAAGATGTATAAGTTATGGGAAAAGGCAGTTGCCCGTTGCCCTGGTTGGCTTTCGGATGAGGACGAAGATGAGGAAGAGATTGCAAAGGAGAAGCTCATTGAAGAAGAGGTTAGCAAATCTCTTGCTTGAACGTCTATGTTCGTGTACTATTTCAGTTTTTATTGTAATATTTAAGCATTGTGGATGCTATTGATTAATTAATTCTCATTGATTTGGAAAGTAGTCGATGTGATAGTAAAATCAAAACCTTCCGCTGTCACTAAAAGAAGATTTCTCGTAAAGCTGTCTTTGCAGTTGTAATTAATCTTCATCAAAATTATTCATTTAACATGTCGATATCTCATCCATTCTTCTTGTTCCTTAAGCTTGTATTAGTGCTTTTGGATAGCTATCGTGTTTCAAGACCCTTGATTCAAATATCATGAGTGGGAGATAAAGAATGAGGACTTCGATATCAGGACAATTCTAATTCTACATTTCAAGAACCTGCTCAAAAGTTCTAAATCTTTCCTAATGTCAGGCCGTTCAAAAGTGGTAGGAGCATTAGCTTGTCAGGTTAATTCCTATCTGAAGTCGCTGGATGCAATAGTGGTTAGCTGCACTGAGTTGACTGAGAGAGACGTGAAAGAAGCCAAATCAGACCCAAATGACACAAAAAATGCTTCTCTGTTCGAAGTCGAGTTCAATGATACCATTTTGTTTCCAGAAGGAGGAGGACAACCGTCGGATCGTGGGGTCATAATTGAGGAAGGCCAGGAAATCCCTGTTCTCGATATCCAGAGAAAACATCTTGCAGCGATACATCGGACCACCAAAGAACTATCTCCAGGCACAGGAGTGACTCTGAAGCTGGATTGGAATCGAAGGTTTGATCATATGCAGCAACACAGTGGACAGCATTTAATCTCTGCCGTTTTGGATAACCGAAATGTCCCGACCCTGGCCTGGTCTCTCGGAGCAAAATTTTCTTATGTGGAGATTTCGCGGAAGCTTACTGACCAAGAAGTGGAAGAGGTTGAAGATGAGTGCAACCAGATTATCAGGGACGGTCTTGACATAACAGTAGAAATACCGACTGATAATTCGGTCAATACTGATAAGCTACCGGACGATTACGACTTGCAGAACGGTGTGTTACGGGTAGTGCATATTGGAAATATAGATGCAAATCCTTGCTGCGGTACACATCTGAGAAATACACGAGAAATGAATTCGATTGCTTTGCTACACCAGGTAGTTATAAGAGGCTCGAATTCTAGGCTCTATTTTTTGATTGGAGATAGAGTGCGCCGCTACGAAAAGAGTTTGCATTCGTTGACACGGACTTTGAATTCTAACTTGTCATGTCAAACAGAAGAGATAATCAGCAAGACAAGTCGATTAGAACAACAATATAAGGAATCGGCCAAAAGGGAAAAATTTTGGATGACGGAGCTCAGTCGAATCGATTGCACTAATTTAATCGAAGTAGCCACTAAAGAGGGAAAGGCATTACTATATCGTTCTGAATCGCAAGCTGCAGACTATCTTTCCATTTTGGCTGCGGATTTGGGCAAAAAGTCAGGGTCTAACAACTTTGACTTGATTTTATTGATTTCCGGAACACCTAAAAATTCTGGCTCGATTTATATATTCGGCAAACGAGCTGCCGAAGTTTCGGTTGAGATAAAAAAGATTGCTACAAATGTAAAAGGAGGAGGGAAAGGACAGAAGTGGCAAGGTAAAGTTGCTACATGGGAAAAAAATGAAATCGAACAACTGAAAGATTATTTTCACAAGTTTTAAGATAGTCCAATAATATACTAGAATCTGACCAAAGATCCGAGCCTGATAAGCAAAGCAAGCTGAACTAGAATCGTACACGATATTTGATTCCTATAGATGACCGAATAACTTAGAATTGTTGGAATAAAATATATTAGTAAGAACTACTATAAAGATATGTACAACTGAATATGCTCCTCCTATAAGATCATAGAAGTCGAGGACGATTTCGTCTTTTATCTTTGAGATTACCGTAGCGATATCCAATTACACCTGACTTAGCGGGTGAAGCAGTCCATACAAATCGAGGCTCCTTGGACACGGCTATCTCATGACCATGATATTGCTTCAGAACTTCGTCAACATCAGTCTTCGAATCAAAAGACAGTACTCTGCGCAACTTCAGATCACGCGACTCTCGAATGTAGTCTTCAGGTAGATCAACTTCTAAAAGTTTCGCCGCATCAGCGGATGTAAATGGAACACCTTCTGGTAATAAATGGAACAATGAGGTTTCGGCTTCAGGAGGTGGAGTAAACTCATCTACGTTTCTATCACCAGTAGGATCAAGATTAGAAGGAGTTGAACGATATTGTTGTCGCGTAATAGCCTGTTCAAATGCGAGCGAGTTATCATTTTCACGAAAACCGGGATCTGCCATTCGGGCGTCCGTTACCGGAAACATAAATGACATGCGGGTGCTGAATCTTGTCATATCAGGAGTAATTTCATCATTTTTCTCCATTTGCTTTTCAATTTCATCCAATCTCACTATAGCATCAATTCGTTCCTTCTTGACACCATATTTAGAGCTAATTGAAGTAATATTGTCGCCTCGCCGAAAAGCTTGAATTAAAGATTGCTTTAGAGAATCCGAAAGTTGAAATGCTGTGCGCACGTAGGAATTGTTTGGAAATGGTAAAAGTGAAGCTTCATTCGCCAGTCGAGTACTTCGAGTCTGGTCTAAGGGATCTGACGGCGACTTTTGCATGAGGTCATAAGCAGTGAACCGTCGGTTCAAAGCTTTCATGTGAGGCAGGTATTTCGGCTGCTGATTCCAAGGAGAATAACAAAATGGATTAGAGGAATGATCGCCATTCAAAGCTTTAGGACCCAAAAATTCGAGCATTTGAGCTCTAGGAATTGTGTGTTTTCCCGGATCTAAAGGTCTTCTCGGTCCGTAGACACTTTTTTTCAGAGTTTTCAGACCTCGAACTTGCGTTGATGTCGGCTCTGCTAATCCGGCCAAGCGCCTATGACCAGCCGCTCTTGCAGATTCATAAAAAATGATTGAAGCCATAGTTTTGCTGCGAACAAGCAAAATTCTTCTATTCGGCCCTACTCAAAACCTATTCGGGAGCCGAACAGGTAAGTTCGATAATTTCTCATGATACACATAGCTTAGGCATAAGACTGCTGTAAGTCTGTATAAGTTTGGCTTTTAAAGGCATAAAGCAATAACTATGTTTGCTTAACGTACACATGTTGCCGCAGCACCGAGTAAAATTCTATTCACTCTTTTATTTCTTTCGTTAATGACCTTCCAGCGTTTTACGTTGTTTAAATGATGAAATCTATGCGTTGGCTATCGAATGCAGCCCGGATCGCAAGATTAACAGTGGCATAAGCAAATGAAGTCAGCGTCTGGCGCACTTCTTGTTACGTTTTAAGACGCTTGAGAAATTTCTGATCTAAATGGAGTAATATGCTGGTAGCGAGCGAAGGATATGCAATAGTATTTGTATTAGCTTTTGGGACAATAAGATCTTGCTTTTCGAATGAATTTGTAGAATAAATATTGAGTGCGTAATATAGATCGATGATCAAGCTTCTCTTCATGGCCATTCCATTTTCCAGGATTTAAGGCAATCTCTTCCAGTTTCGCTTTCCTGTACACGTTCGTTTTTCAAACCATCCTGTTTTTAAGGAGCCTCGCTCAGAGATTCTACAAACGCCTTACTTACAAGTAATTGCTATGACTGCAAGCAGCCCTCTAGCAGTATATAAGAAGGGGTTTGTGCACATTAGACCGCCAAACTCGTACGCATGCTGCTAGCACGTCTACCGTTTGCGTCTATGGAAAGAGTGATCTCTATTCATAGAGTTACAGGACAAATCTCAATTACATAATTTGGAGTTTTTACAGAGAAGATTATAGCCGACTCGAGTTGTCGCTAATAGATCGAAAGATTGGTGCAAACAGACTGGAATGAATACGCCATAAGCAGATCACCTTTAATTATGTCCCTCTTAAGCATAATCTCCAAGAAAGCAGCTTCCATAGTGAAGTCATATCCTTCAAGATCCGAACAAGGATTAACCAAGGATATGATCTTTCAGCAGACTTACCGTCTACCACCGAATAGTACGCTGGAGGCATCTATCTCTGTCGAACTTTCGATCGATGCATCGACGGTACTCATACCGGGCCAGCTATTTCTCTCTGAAGACCATCTCGTGTTTGATTCCATTGAACCGAGATCATGCTCCTTCGTCATGCCTCTCGTTTCTATGAAACGTGTTGAGCGACTGGCTTCTGAAACATACCTTTTTGCACTTCTCATCGAGACTTTGCACGGCCAGAAATTTAGCCTTCAGTTCATAGGACTTAGAGGCCAAATTCAAGACTTCTGCGAGAGATTAATCGAAAATCTGAAGAGAAATAAATCAAACTTTCGAGTGCTGCGTGAATTTCTTTCTACTTTATATTCAGAGTTTATGATGGCAGATCGAAGGGGTATTCCCAAAGAAAATATCCCCATAGCACCTTCGGGCGGCCTTGGCCAGCTCTTTTCGTACCCAGGGGATGCTCGGAAGCTACGAGATAAAACAAAACTTCGCCTTTGGGCAGAGTATTTTCGTGATCATGGCCGCAATCTTACTCTCATTCGCTTGCCTACATTTCAAAAACTTATTCGTGTCGGCTTGCCTAATGTTCTACGAGGAGAGCTTTGGGAGCTTACCTCTGGCTCTATGTTATTACGTCTGGCTAACCCGTCTGTCTATCAAAATCTGCTCAAAGAGCACGAGGGCCGAAGATCTTTAGCCATTGAAGAGATTGAGAAAGATCTAAACCGATCGCTTCCGGAGTACCCTGCCTATCAAACGGACGAGGGCATTGAACGTCTCCGCCGTGTTCTGACTATGTACAGCTGGCGCAACGAGTCGGTGGGCTATTGCCAAGCCATGAATATCGTTGTTGCAGCGCTTCTCATGTGAGTGATCTATTGTATACAGTTCTAATTAGATTCAAGCTTTTCTGACCTGAGGTAGCTATATGAGCGAAGAGCAAGCATTTTGGTGTCTGTCAATGCTTTGCGACCATTTACTACCTGGATACTATGCACAAACCATGTATGGTACACTCCTTGACCAGCGAGTTTTTGAAGCACTGGTTGAGAAAAATATGCCTACTCTCTGGGAGCATCTTGTTAAGTCAGATATCCAACTTTCCGTCGTCTCGTTACCTTGGTTTCTTTCGCTTTATGTAAATTCGATGCCTCTTACGTTTGCCTTTCGGATTTTAGACGTTTTTTTCTTGGAGGGTCCGAAGGTGTTATTTCAAGTTGGTTTAGCAATTTTAAGAATTAATGGTGAGGAATTATTGGACGTTAGTGACGACGGTGCGTTTATTTCGATTTTGAAGGATTATTTCACAAAGCTTCATGAGCCTGCGCGGCCTACTGCGCGAAATGAAAAGATTCGTGAAATAACTCGATTTCAAGAACTCATGATCGTTGCGTTACGGGAATTCTCTTCGATCACTGATGAGCTCATTATTGATCAGAGGCGAAAGCACAAGAACGATGTCTTAGAAGGCATTGAAGCATTTGCAAAACGAACTCAGCTGAGAAATCTCCACAAGACTGGCAAGCTTTCAAATGATGATCTCGTCATCATTTATGATCGGTTTTTTCAGGCCTTACAATCCTCCCGACTTGGACTTGGTCCTACTAAAACCCTTATGAATATGGCTTCATTTGAGATTTTTATGAGTGGTATAGCCTCTTGGGCTTCAGAACCACATGATTTTTTGTCAAGAGTTTTCCATCGATGGGATGCTGAGTTCCGAGGTGGATTGTCTCTGCAGGATGTTGTTACAGGATTAGGTTCGTTTGTTCAAGAGGATATCATGGCTAGCATGGCTTATTTCTTTGAATTGTACGATGATGATGGTGATGGAAAAGTCGATAGAGAAGGTATACTTCAAATGTCTGAAGGCTTGCTCTATCTGACGAAAAACCTTCGCAATGCTTCCAGGACAGTTGAGTCTGAAGCCCTAGCGCGACCTTCAAGCTCGAATGGCTCACTATCCCCTAGTCCTCCTCTTCCAGTGTATGATTATCTTGCATCTGTGAGCGAATTTATTCAAAGATCTTTCCAATATGCCACCCCGGGAGACACTGAGACTCTGGTTGATGACAACGCCCAACTGATTAATATTTCTGGTCTTTCTCTTGAGACCAACGCAGCTTTAGATCCTTCACATCCGTTGTTCATTACTCTGCCGACTTTTAGGATGGTAGTTCTTGCAGATGAAGCATTAGAACGATTCTTCGCGCACGACTTTGCCAGTTCAATCGTGTTTACTCCTGTCCAAGACCCGTCGCAGCAGAAAGGTACCCTGAGAGAATTGTTTGATAGCCTTGTTAATGATGGCGTGAGAGTGGCTGGCGAAGTAAAGCGACGGATCGACGAGATGGAACAACAAGCAAGGGAACAGCAGGCGAGAGAGGACGCGGCCGCGATGCAGGCAGCGATGGAGGCGATGCAAGAACATAATAATTCGAAGCCTCGACAAAACATTACTGAAAATCCTGAATCAGATATAAATGAAGATAATACGCATTTAGATGGTGATTTATTTGATGATGATGAAACATCAACTGTCCGTTAGGCTCTTTCTACTGGTACGGCGGATACATATTAGCAATATGAGTTTGCAATTGCTCTCGTTGTTTATGAGGTTTTATTTATTGGAGTTTTATTGCGTTTATTTTTGTATTTTTTACTTTTTGTTTATTCTTTTTGTGCCACTAGATTATCTTTGATTGATACACGCAGTTATCAGGGGATTTCTGGATTGAATTGGAAAAATATTGTGAAAGCTTTCTAATCTGAGTAAATATCAATATTATATTATCAAAAAATATTGATTAGTATGATTTGTGTATGTGCAGTTCGAAGGACATGAAAATTGCAAGGCTCAAATCTGGATTCGGAAGGTGTAAATTTGAAAATGGTAGGAGGGAGACGAGCAAGCTCATGCGCGCCTTATGCGACAGTAAGTTTTAACGATTCTCGACCGCAGAGGACTAAAAACTTATTCGTCATCGTAGCCAGTCAACTCAAGTCGTTCTTTTGGTACTGGCAATGAAGGTAAGGACTCTGAGCACAAAATCAAAGGTGATACCTGGTACAACTTACAGGGATATTCCAAAGGAATCGGGACGTGATCGGGATACAAAAAGTGTCTTCGGAGTGGAGTATAGACTACAGCGAACGGAACGCTACCAAAAGCGATGACTAGAGGCCAAAAATACTGAGGTCGAGTGCGAGCATAGAAACGAAGAGTCTGATTAAAGTTGATGTTAGAACCCACCTCCAAAATAGCTGCAATATAATATTTACCCGTATGGGCTCCTCGACGAATCGGGGCCGAGTGAACAGAACCATGATTTGACTAAATACAAGTTACTGGATTTTTAATAATTCCTTGTCTCTCTGATTTTGTCAGTTGAAAAGGGAAAAAATCATGGCAATATCAATATTGTAATAAACCCGTCGTTGATTGGACAAACTTTGAGCTTCCGTACTTGCCAAAAGCATCACGCTCTAATCACGTGACTAACATTGCGCTTACTGTGGGACTTGTGTTCATCCGGACCAAAAGTAAGCTAGTATTTGTCCCAATGGAATGTCCATGGAGCAACAGTGGACTTTATCGCATCTTATAGAAGAAGTCCAGATATATTAAAGGCTTCAAGACTTTTTAGTTTGTATTTAAATTCATTCTCGCCGCCATACTAATGCAATCCAAACACTCATCAATCCTAAACACAGTGACATTCCGAAAGCAGCTAGGGAAAACGAATTCATTTCTTTTAAATGTCGCAAATGTAGAGCTCTCAAAGCATTCACTTCCAGCTCAGGTTTTAGTTTCTTCAGGTCAGAAATATTATTTGATTTCAACTCTAGTTTAGATTTGGTTGTGCCGGCTGACTGCCCAAAAAATGGTAGAGCAAAGATGATCGATTTCCTCTTGGACTCCTGAAGTCGCCGACGATCTTTTTCTTTTTCCCTCCGGCTAGCATCCTTAGCCATCTTCTTTTTTGACTCCTTCAGCTGAAGGTCAGTTACGTAATTCACCCATGAATAGTCCGGCATTTGCTGATCACCCTCCATAAGAATATGCTCAAATCCGTCATCCTGCAATATCAAGGGCTTGAAATCAGACTTGGGCTCAACCAACGGAGGAATTGTCCTATCTGTTTTAGATAAAGAAGTAGCAGAATATACTGGACGCACTGATTTCAATACCGAATATCGAGAAATTGCATTCCACTCCGGTAATAATGTTTCTGGTGGATGTTGCTCACGCAAAGCTAGAGCACGAGGCAATGCATCAGACAATTTAATTGACATAATTTTCGGAAATTGCGATATTTTGACTTCGAGAATCTCATGATCTTCGGGATCAAACGCTAAAAGCTCCTCCCTTCGACTAATCAGAATAACAACAAACAAGTAGATCTGCAGCGACATGTCCTCTACAGCGAAGAAAAAGTCATATAAAAGTGTAATATCCTCATAACTTTCAATAGAATGTGCGTACATCGTAATTATGGAAGCCAATGCATATTGTGGTCCTGTAAACCGAAGTTGGTGGCTCAAAGCCTTGTCCAACTGTTGAAGTAAAGGGGGTATTAAGCGCAGGTGAGCTAACGATGGATCTAAATCTGGCATCATGAAATCTCTTAACTGATTCAATGTAATGTGACGTAAAACCGGAAATGCTAGCTGGGGACCTAAAACTAAGTATAAGACAGAAGCCACGTCATGGTAGCCTTGAAAGTATGAGAGGTCCGGATGATGTCGGAGCACATTTACCACTAAATCATTTAGCTCTTGCTGCGAGGTTTTCCTAAATGATTCGGACATATCTAAGTTGTTAGAATGGAAATCACGGAATGAATTCTAAACTGCTTACTCTCTGGATAGTACACAAATGCGCGCGCCGTGTCGAGACTGATCTGGCTCTCGTCGCTATGCGGTTGCAAACTGCGCCAGTCTGAATCATAAAACAAATTTAAATCACATCCAAGCAGTATAGGCCATGCCATTGCTCGAAGCTCATCAGTCAAAAGTCCTCCTTTAGACATTGCCAGCCGTCGAAGTCGATCTCGGTCTCGGCCTGCCACAGCATCCTTGATAAGGCCTTTCTTCTTGGTTATAAATGAACTAGCAGGAACCTCTGCAATATTTCGAGGAGCAAATACCTCTGTAGATCTTGAACTTTCAGAATCAGAACCTGCTGATTCTGCAAAATCTGCTGTCATTTTGCCTTGCTTTACTTACAAAACGACAATCGAATCTAGTTTGCCTCATTCAATACACCTTACCTCCCGTTGGGACATTAGCCTACTATACATCACGTGACCCTTCAATGATTGTGGATTTGTCCCAATGCAGGATGAGATCATCGAAGATAACTGGAGAGGGAAATGGGCCGTAGTCCATAACAATTTCAAAATCATCGGCTTACTTAGAAAAGAAGGAGCTGATACAAAATTATATACATTTGTGAAATTTGCTAGTTATTGACAAGCTGAAAAGAATGTCAGATATTGCAATGGAAGAAGAAGAGGATGAGGAAGAGACTGTCAACCTTGCCAAAGAGCTGCCGAATCCTTCTTCGCCTCTGACTCCCTTGACTCCTCAGCCAACTAAAATTGCTAAGATATCAGCTCCACATCCGGAACTACCATTGAACGATGGAAAATTCCATTTATTACTTGCTGCTTCCGGCTCGGTGGCCACTATCAAAATCCCGCAGATAGTCGAGAAGCTGTATCGCATTTACGAGCCATCCAAGATCTCGATTCAGGTAATCTTTACCGAGTCGGCATTCCGATTTCTTCCGGCAGCAGACCAAGATCTTCCTTCATCCATGAGGATCTGGCGCGATCAAGACGAGTGGAGTACCTGGACAAGCCGGTCAGACCCTATTGTGCACATCGAGCTTCGAAGATGGGCGCATCTGTTACTTATTGCACCCCTTTCCGCTAACACTCTGGCTAAAATTGCTTGTGGACTTTGCGATAATCTTCTTACAAACGTCATTCGTGCTTGGAATCCCTCTAGTCCTATCTGGATCGCACCTGCAATGAACACATATATGTACACAAGTCCCATCACCAAGCGTCACTTCAAACTAATAAGTGATGAAATGAAATGGATCGAGATTTTACCACCTGTAGAAAAAGTGCTTGCTTGCGGGGATATTGGTATGGGCGGAATGCGGGAATGGTCGGATATAGTTGAACGTGTTGTTTCACGATTCCCTCCTTCTTCCTATCCTCGCAAAAATGAAGTTCCGACAGATTCAGCTGGCCTGATCCATGAAAAAGTTCGCCCTTCTATACTTGCTGATCCCGTTATTCCAGGTCATGTACGTTTCCAAGACGAGCTAGATCAAACTTCAGATTCTACTAGCTCGCCTACTGATGAGTGAATGCTATAGAGGTGATTTATTTTTTTTGCAATTATTGTACTCTTTCACATATGACTACTTCGAAGTACAACTGGGATGTTGCTGAAGTACTTGCTACTCATTTCGAACCAAAGAACGTTCAAAATTAGTATTATTTTGATCTCGCAAGTGTCTGTAATTCTAAGATAGAGAATAGCTATGTTCAAGTAGTAAATTATAAGTGAAGTAATTATATTAACAAGCTACAATTTCGCTGCCGCAAGGCGATAGTGACTCACAATACAATCCTTTCGATCCTTCAGAAGTCGTCGAAGAATCTTTCCAGAAGGGCTCTTTGGAATTTGGTCTACTTCCACAATACCACCATGTAAACGCTTATGTTTAGCAACTTGCTCATCGACCCATCTATGAATTGTTTCTATCTGAGTTCCTTTGGCAATAACAACAAACGCTCGTGGCTGTTCTGTTGCTTCCGCTTCAGACCAGTGTCCAACGACAGCAGCATCAATAACTTGAGGATGTCGCAGCAGCAAGGCTTCTAACTCTGCAGGTGCAACCTGAAATCCCTTTGATTTGATCAACTCTTTCGATCGATCAACAACTGCATAGTATCCATCGTTATCAATGACTACAATGTCACCCGTTTTAAGCCAGCCATCATTTATCAATGTAGCCTTCGTAGCTTCAATATTTTCCAAATATCCCATCATTACATTCGGACCTCGGAGTAATAGCTCCCCTGGCGTGCCAGGCTCGACATCCTCATCTGTATCGGGATCGACTAATCTAGCTTCCATGTTAGGTACTAGTAACCCAATCGAGCCAGCTTTCGAGTCAGGTCGACTACTAGGTGACATATGAGTAATCGGCGTTGCCTCGGTCATTCCATATCCTTGACAAACAACAAGCTTGCCTCCGATACGTTCCTGTACATCCATTGCAAGGGAATGACTCAATGGAGCAGCACCGGAAATCATCACCTTGAGAGAATTCCTTATCTGAGGATACTTATCTACCAAAGCACTCTTGGACAAAAGAACCATGATAGGTGGAACAATATTTATGTGAGTGATTTTAAATTCAACAATGGCTTTAAGCATTGTTTCAAACTCAAACTGAGGAAAAATCACCAAATGTGCACAAATATAGGGGTTCACATGTATATGTCCTTGTAAACCATATATATGCGTTTCTGGTAAGATTCCAGCATATACTCCATTTGTGGAGTACAAATCTGGGTATCCAGCTCGAACCGTTTGCAACACATTATTGGTCATATTGGAATGCGAGGTCATGACACCTTTGAACTTTCCCGTCGTTCCTGAAGAGAAACACAGATAGGCAAGAGTCTGTGAAGCCGGACGAGCCAGAGGCAAGAAATCACCTTCGGTCCCAGAACCTCGGTCGAGATGAGAGAAAGCATCATGAACGAGATCGTCAAAATTCACAATCTGAGCACAAGTGGGAACGTGCGATTGAGAAGCGGTAGCCATCTTCAACCACGGACCTGGCTTCGCAATTATCAAGGATGCCTTTGCGGTTTTCATTTGTTCGATGAAATCAGCCTGAGTATAGGCGATGTTGACAGGCGAAATAACAGCCAAATTCCAGAGAATAGCATGATGCAAAGCCGGAAGACAGATATCATTGGGAATCAGCAAGCCCACGACCGTGCCCGGCTTGACCTTGAAATGATTGCGCAACGTTGCAGACAGAGCTCTGACAAAACGATAATGCTGAGAAACTGTGAGTGTTTTCTTCGATACTACATCACTGTAAAGAGTCTTATCGCTGCTACCGTCTAGATGAGGAGATGTGAGCAAAAACTCAGCAATCGAATTGGTACAGATGGGAAATTTGCCGTAAGGCGAAGTATAGATACGCTGAGCAGACATGGTCCCCCTGCACTAAGTAAACATAGGCAGGTTAGAACAAGGTCGGATCACCGGCCTTTTAACATTTGGCCAGATGAGCCCACTGCCTTGATGCGAGATAGAGAGCATCGATAACCTACTGTATCCGGACTGCATCCCCGACTTCTACCCCAGAAAAGTGATCGACGCGTGGGATAGCTGTGCGGGGTCACAGAGTCTGAGTACAAAATTTTGGTGTTTGTAGCAGTTTTGATCCTCGGCACGACTACGAACAGGGAGGAGAGGGGAAGAACAGAGACAATTTGAAGAGATTGAATTCAAAACTAAATATGAGGTGATATTGAAGTAGACAGTACAGTTGTCTCCTGTTTCTTGAAGATTGCGATTATTTTTCACAGCGGTATGAATCAGATCTAAACATCAATAAATATCATTAAATTTCTCAAAGTGCTTTTGATTTAGGAAATCTATGTGACATGTTAGTTTCTAGTTGATCGCTTTACGCAACATACTCAGCTTACCGTAGGGTGTAAACCATTTCCACCACCGGAGTCGCCGTAATCTGTCGTCCACCAAAATAGCGGCCGTTCAGTCCCAAGATGGCCTTTTCGCCTCCACTAAGATCGGCAAATTTCACAAATATTTCGCCAGATGAGTTTGCTTCAACAGAAATGTGAACAACTTTACCATATTTCTCTTCGCATTCCGCTTTCACGTCTTCCTGTAGCTCCTCGACCCAGTTTTCGCCATCCTCTCTGAAATCTCGATCAGTCATTGTCTGCAAAAGCCACAAACACTTAAACTTACTCGGAAGGATCAAACATATTACTGAGCATGATACAGCGCGATGTTTGGGGCTGCGTACTAGCCGGACGTTTTCTCGGCTGTTCCGGTTCGACCGGCATTGCATCCTCTTCTCTCAATAGCTTCTTCATCAAGCTCACCCTAGAAACCGAAGTAAATGAAACTCCGGCGGTGTCAGAATCGTCCAAAGCAGAAACTAGCGCCCCCGTCGGCTTCTTTTCCTCTCGTCCGCGGCCTGCCGAGTGTAATCTTGTATCCAACACAGCGGAGCTGTTAGTGTTTTGGGCATGAACATCTGTTACATCTTCCATTCCAGGTCCGCCGCTAAGTCGATGGAGCAGGGATTCAGTCGACTCCATATTAACTTTATCGTTCCCAAGTCCAACTCGAATTGGGCGGCCACCTAATTTAAAACCATTTAGCTCAAGCGCATTTTGCGCGCTTTCACGATCTTCAAATCTGCACAAATTAGCTTTTTAGATTCTAACGACAGGCGGAGATGAATAAAAAAGAACTTACTGAACAAATCCAAAACCTTTTGATTTTGCACCAGATTCATCTTTTTGAAGAACTACAAAATCTACTGGACCATAAGATTCGAAAATCTGTTTCAAATCTGATTCAGTGATGGCAAAATGAATATTGCCTATGTAGAGACGGTTGTAAGCCTGGTGTGAGCTAGAATGCTGTCTCTGATTTTCCATTGCAGCCTGTGCAGCACTATCAAAGTCAGCCTTAATATATCAATTTAGCTTTACTATGATCAAGAACATACGCAGAAGACTCCGCTCGTGCCAATCTATTTTTTTCTGCTTCCGTAAGTTGAACAATAACAGGGATATCAAGCAACCTCTGTCCTGTCATATTTAAAGCTTTCGGAATAGATTCTAAATCGCGAAATTCAACATATCCGACACTAAAACAATTAGAATTTAATCTAGACAATATAAAAAAAACATACCCTTTAGATCGTCCGCTGATTCTATCTTTGACGATTTGCGCATCTCGCACCGGTCCTACTTGTTCAAAAAAGGAAATTAGCTGTTTGGTTCGAAGTCGCGCTGCCAGTTGCTGAACAAAAATTGTTCTACGATCTCTCTCATCTTCAGAAAGTCGAGGAGACCTAACGATGGTTAGTAGATGAAGACTAGCATAGACGGTCACTTCATACCCTGCCCGTTCTTCACGAGAATGACTGGGTCTTTCGCGTCTATCTGACGGACGATCATCTTCACGCCGACGATGCCTTTTTCAGTCAGATTTATCATTATCAAATAAAAATTGAACGTACCCTGATCGGTCACCAGGGGAACGGGACCGACTATGATGGCGATATTTGCTTCTAGGACGTTCGCGATCAGCTTCGTAGTTAACATCTCGAGTTCTACTATCGGAATAACCATCTCGTTCACCGAGATGCGACCTATCTCTTGAGCGCTCTCTTCGCCGTCGTTCACGCGATCGATCGCGTTCGGAATGCCGATAGCTGTCTCGACTTGATCGGTGGCCACCATCGCGAGATGACCTATTCCGATGGCTGCTCTGGGAACGTGAACTCTCCGAGTATTCGGATCTAGGACTAGAAGCAGCTTCAGCAGTGATTGTAGTTTCGTTGTCCATATTTGTAGCGATAAAGTGTTATGATACGGATTGCTATTACGTAATTGTGCAAGAACAAAAATGATTTTGATTAGTAGGGACCGGCAGAATATCCCAAGTTTGGAAAACTTAAAAAAAATTTTGAGTCATGTCGGTTCCGTATGGACAACTGCTCTCGTATTCTTCTTATCATAGAACTCGTTAATTAGACAAAAAGAATATTCATTTCGGACCCATTTGGTTTGTTTTTGTAAAATTTTCGTGTTTATATTGCTGATATTTAAAAAAGTGGTTGTGGTTACTCTTCAACATGGTAGAACATAGTGACCTCGCCTTCGGATCAGACAATGATGGAGGCAGTCTGAATAGTAGCCAAGTTTTAGAGTCGGAGACTTGGGTTATTCAAAAATTTGGAGGAACAAGCGTGGGAAAGTTTCCGACCGAAATTGCTGATAATATTGTTCGGTCAGTAATTCATGATTTGGGTGGAATTAGGGATATGAGTAATATTGACTCAATTAGTGCGCATTTACAGAAATATCGGGTTGCTATTGTTTGTTCTGCACGAAGTACAGATACAAAGGCCGAGGGCACAACAAACAGGTTAGCTTTGAAAATTTTAAATTTGTTCTCTCATTGTTGACCAAACCTAGACTACTCAAGGCTGCCGAATGTGCCTTGAAGCAGAGCTCGACAAAGTATATTGAGATCGTCAATACGATTAGAGAAGATCACTTAGCAGTTGCCAAAAGTTTGCTTTCCCATGCAGAAATTTTAACAGACTTGGAAAAGAAAATTAACGCTGAATGCGATCAACTCAGCAAGTTTCTCAGCGCCGCTCAAATCATAGAAGAGATCAGCCCTAGGACAAAGGATAGTATCATTGGAGCAGGCGAAAAACTGAGTTGTTTATTTATGACGGCTCTATTGAATGACAGAAACATTCCTGCTCAATATGTTAATCTTGACAACATCATTGCATTGGGGTATGATATGAATAAGGGACTAGATCAGTCTTTCTACGACCATGTTGCAACCGAAATAGCGGATCGAATGAAAAAATGTGGTGACTGCGTTCCAGTTATTACCGGCTATTTTGGAATTGTGCCAGGTGGATTGCTGGGAGCTATTGGCCGTGGATACACTGATCTCTGCGCAGCGCTGGCAGCAGTTGGTATAGGCGCCGATGAACTGCAAGTTTGGAAAGAGGTCGATGGTATTTTCACAGCTGACCCTCGAAAAGTCCCTACCGCTAGATTGATCTCGATGATCACGCCTGAGGAAGCTTCAGAACTTACATACTACGGTTCGGAAGTGATTCATCCATTTACTATGGAACAAGTTATACGTGCCCATATTCCAATCCGAATCAAAAATGTTGAGAACCCTATGGGAGATGGCACCGTGATCTATCCTGATAATATTTCCCGCAAAGGAGATGTCACTCCCCCCCATCCTCCCACATCATTGGAAAGAATATCGTCGTCATTTTTCCGATCGAAAAAGAAAGAACCCACTGCTGTGACTACAAAACAGCACATTACTGTGATCAACATTCATTCAAATAAACGATTTCATTCGCACGGATTTATGGCGGAAGTGTTTGGCATTCTTCATAAATGGGAACTTGTTGTTGACTTGATTTCCACGTCAGAAGTGCATGTTTCCATGGCGCTCCATTCTGAAATGCGTGATAAGGATTTAAAACTAGCGATTGAAGAATTGCAGAGATTAGGCAGTGTAGACGTCATTCATAACATGACAATCGTGAGTTTGGTTGGAAAGCAGATGAAGCAATTGGTCGGGATAGCTGGCCGTATGTTTTCCACTCTGGCATCAGCAAATATCAATATTGAGATGATATCACAAGGAGCTAGTGAAATCAATATCTCCTGTGTTATACAAGAATCAGATGCTTTGAAAGCGCTGAATGTGCTGCATCAGAATTTGCTGTGCCAGCCTGTTGAACCTGACATCTTAGAGTCCAGACCGTGGTTACTTAATTAATTGGTTTTGTAAGATATTTAATTTAGTATTATATTATCAATATGTAAGTTACAATTAGTATTTGACCAACTGCAAAAACATTTGGTAGCCTAATCATCCAATATAGAGTTTCTATTTTGCGTTGGGAGTAATGCTAAGGTTGGGACTTCTATAAAAATTTAGATATTTTGTTGCTAAACTTCTGCTGTAAATCAATTGTTATCTTTTGAGTCTAGCTAGGGCAAGCCAGGCTTTTTATAGCAACTGAAATGGCTCGTAAATTTAAACCCAAAAGGAAGATTTCCTTGCCGCGGGGTCAGAAACCTATGGTCAGCGCTCGTCCTCAATCAGATAAGACAGCGTCAAATGCACTGTCTACACTCGTCGGTGGTCCTCAACGTCAAGCGCTAGCCGACGGATTGACGCGCAAACAGCGAAAAATCAGAACTCACGGCCCTCTGGGAAATATTCGGGTTGATAAGAAGACACATTCTAGTAAAGAGATGAGAAAAAAAGCCGACACAGCAAACAGTCTACTCAAAAGCGGTCAAAAACTATCTGAAGCATTACAGCTCAATACAGCTTTGAAACCTGCTGGTGTGGTTCATAAACGAGGAAAGAAGGGGAAACATTACGCAGAAGATAAGGCAACTCTTGAGAAAATTGTTGCCACGGTTACAGCCCGGATGGATGAAGTGCATGCTACCAAGATCGAGCGTGCACAAGAACTAGAGCGAATCAGAGATGCAAAGCGTGCAGAGATCGAGAAGCGAGAACAAATGAAAATTGACAAACTGGAAAAAAAGAAATCTGAACTGAAGTCTCGAAATAAGAAAGCGAAATCTAGTAGGATGGACATAGGAGATGCTGGCGAGTTCACGAAAAGAAGCAAGGGCCGTGTTAGCTTTGCAGTATGAAGATGAGATCCAGTAAAAATTCTCTACAAGTTTTGGACCAGACCAGATATACTGCTATTAATATTCTTGTACCAAAATTGAGATTAAAATGAATAAATATATAACTAAAACTAGGGAAATCTGTCAAATTACAGTTTGGCCTTCGGAGTCTCGGAGCTGAACAAAGCAGCCAGATCTTCTAATGCACGACCAACCTGGTCAGCCATACCGACTGAATCCTTTTTCTTGGATACAACATTAAACTGAAGGCTATCACCATTGATCATGTACGCAATTCCGTATCCTTCATCGGTTACCTGTGACCAGCCGTAGGCGTTAAAATGCTCGCTACTCAGTTGAGATGTACTTAGGATCCATGTCGTAGAAAATCCATAAGTAGGATCGGTAAAAATTTCGGGTAGTGGCTGATCCTTAGCAGCCAGATTCTTGAGACCGAACAAATGCCGGTCGCAGCCAAATCCAGCTGTTGCGCTCGCAATATATGCTGTATGAGCATCTAGTGCCTTTCGAGCAAGTGCAACTTTTGCGGCGACATCAACATCCGGCTTGTCAAGGACAGTGACAAATTCATAGGACTCGGGTGTTGACGACCGACAGACCTCCGTGCGACCTAGCTGATATTGTCGAGTAGTTGCAGATTCATAAGTAGGTCTGACATAGCCATACTTGCGGTAATAAGCGACTTGGAAGCCCAGCTGGACAAATGCATCTGGTGAACACTTGAAGTTTTTGATCAAATTCTTGCCGAACTTCTGAAACGAGTTCACTTCAAGTTCATGAAGACCAATAGTGTCTGAAAATGCTTGCTTGGCCGCAGTAATATCATCGAACAGATTCTTGTCGATTACAAATTCAAGTTCTGTTGCTTTTGGCAAGGAGTCATGAGCAGAGCCGGTGTCAAATGACGCATTAAAAATAAATTTGCAAACGAAATCATTCATTCTGCATGTGGGGGTTCCATCCATCATAGAATGCTCACCCAAAAACCCCGAAACTCCGTTATTGCATACGATGAATTGACACGGCTTGTCATAATATCTATTCTGGCCGTCTCCATGCCAAAACTGATGTGCACGTTCATTTAAACTAGCAGGAACAGCGTCATCAAAAGCGATAACAAATGAAGAGGCTTCTACCTGCTTCAAAAGTTGTTCATTCTTGGGATCAGCTTCCAACAAGTGAGCTCGATAACGTACACCATCATCGCGATTTACGCTTGTGATAGCTCCAATGCTCTCAGTGAGTCCTTTTGAATCAGCATGCTCAATGATTTGTTTAAATATATCTTCAAATTCCTTGAATGTTAATTGACGACCATTGATTTCAAATGGAATAGTGTAAAATCTGTTTTTTCGCAGCACTAAAATAGTCTTATTCGCCGTATCAAATGGAGAATATTTAACTGCATAGTCCTTCTCAGGCGCCGCAACTCTGGAGGCATTGAACATCCATTTGTACGAATCCATGCACAGTGGCAGCTTCTTGAGATACTCAGGTTCCAACTGATTCAAGTCCACTAAATTCTTGAAAGCTAAAACTGCGGTCGCAATAGCAGCGCCTTTAGATTCTGGTGTTGTGAATCGCGAATCATCCTTATGACCGTAGAAATATGAGACATACGGGACTATGGGATCACGGTATGTCAAGTAGGCAGCGTCATTCCACCAATCGTATATCCAGTTCATGACTTTAGGGTCCGCCGCTCGGGCTAGTAATTTTTCTTGAAGCGCAGGTCCCTCACCGGATGAAGAGATAAATTTGTTGACAACGCTGACAGTGTGATCGTACTGATCTTTTGGCACAAGATGGCTTACTGACTTCAAATATCGCTGAGCTGTTTGTTCTAACGTCGGAACAGGGAGATGGGGAAGAGAGTCTTGAAATCTGAGCATTTCACCTTTCGACAAATCCTCAGTGTAGACATGTTTGGCAGCAGCAGAACCTGAACTACCGCGAGTTTTCGTTGTCGAAAATGCGCGGGAACCTGACTGCCTTGCCATCTAGATCTGCTGTTAGGCGTAGACGAAGAAAGTCAAATCGATTAACCTACTAAAGAAGCTTGCTCACACTTAGCTGATCTAGAAAGAAGACGGATCATAGGAATAGTGGTATATAGAGATCAGATAGATATGTTTTAGACGAATTCCAGGGTAGGCAATATAAATAAGAATGGGATCAACTAGTTGAAAACCGAGGATAGTGCGGGGAGGAGGGGTGTGCACGTGCAAGTGTGAAGAAGACAGAAGACAAATACGTATCACTGAGAAAGAACACCGAGAGAGCCGAATAGGAAAAGTTCTACTTAAGTACTTCAGCCAAGTCCAACTGACCGACGACATGTCCTTCTCACGAGCTCACGAGTCCGCTCGTCCGCTTTAAGGAACCCATCCTATCGACTGTTATTCACGTGTTTGTGTCTCCGATTTGTGCTGGTCCCGGGCGGTCCTGCTATTTCAGAGCCTAGGGGTCGGAGGGGGCTATCTAGGTCCATGTTGTTCAGTCATTTGATTTACATCTCGTTCCGACTTATTCTTCCCTTCAACTCTAATGTTATTCCAATCATCGCAGTAGGATGCTCATTCCGTTCGCGTTTCCCCACAATTTCACTTGGTAGCAAAAGTCCCTCCTGACCCAGTGCGGAGGGTAAACCCTTGCCCATAGCCGACTGACCGAGGAAATCCATCTTAAGTGCACACAGCATAGGAACTGCTGCAAATCCCCTTCCGTAGGAGAAAAATATTCCTTCGGTAACTGTGTAGAGGGTGTTGCAGACTGAGTCTTTTGCAGTTTGTGTATCTCCCTGAATCCAATAGTCGCAAACTAGAAATGAAATTTGACTAGATAGGTCAAGTACACTGTTTGATCCACAGAACACTTTAGATCAAATATCTTTCCAATCCTTCATAGTATAACTTGTACCCTACAATATAGAACTCATTAGATCTAACATAGATATACGTATTTGATGTTGTGTAAACACAATCTCTATTTTTGACCTCTTTAGTTGCAGGTACTGTATCTCTACACTACTGTGTCTGCTGCAAGATGTTTGATTTTTCAAGGAAAAACTTAATCGCAACGGCTACTGCCGCATGTTGATATAGAACCAGTAGTAATGTGTGCTCTGAAAACGAAATCCTTAAATATCAAACAAGGATGCATAGCTAATATACCAGTACTGTCAGTGATAGGTAAAGGACTGCTACCACCAGGTTGTGTAAAATCAATAAATTCATAGTAACAACAGCAGCCAAAATATCAAGAATAGCCTGCACGAACTCTTTTGCGGTCTTGTACCTAAGTTAGTTACCTAGATTGAAATTTTGGGAGCTTGGCCGAGTGGTCTATGGCGTCAGATTTAGGTTAGCTTTGAGCTGAATGCCGAAATTCTCTGATATCTTCGGATGCGCGAGTTCGAATCTCGTGGCTCTCATTAATTTTTTTTTAAATGCATTTTAAATATTATATTTATAATTCCAAAATTGATAAATTTTAAAAGCTATAATTGGACAGATATCAGCAGTAATTTTAAATACAATCCTGATCCAATTAGAGCCCAGACAAAATCAGTATTAAAATTTGCTAGTTTCAAAACAAAAATAGATGGATTAATGAGGGAATTCCATAACAAATCCCACTACTCCGAGAAGAAGCACAAATTATAGCACCTAGACTAAGCCTTCGTTGATACTCCATCTTGACGACTCCGGAACTGGTTGTATTACAGCGCAACTATATCCGACAACCAGAATACCAGGAGGACGGCTCCCGGACTTTTCAAACGCTTCAACAACATATTGCAAACTTGTTCTGATGACCCGTTGGTCTGGACAACTTGCCCGCTCGATGATTGCACAAGGCACAGTCACAGGCCAATTTTTCTCGGAAAGCCAGGTGACTAAATCAGCTATGCGATGAAGAGCCATTAAAAAAATAGTTGTGCGGGATTCAACAAACTCAGGAATAGAGGGCTGAGCGCCTTTGCGACCTGTGCCTGTGCAGATAAGAACCTGATCGGCTACTTGGCGATGAGTTGGAGAAATAGCTGCAAGGAGAGGACCAGACAGTGCAGAAGTGATACCAGGAATAACAATGGGCTGATATCCATTTTTGCTGAAAAAAATGTATTCTTCGGCTCCTCGCCCAAATATATAAGGGTCACCTTGTTTCAAACGCACCACAGATTTGTTCTGGCGAAGAGCTTCAAGAGCAATGTCTAATAGTTCTTGCTGCGCGGCTTCAGCATTGCCTGGAAATTTACGGGCAATATATTTCTCAACATGTTGGGGTATTAATTCGAGAACAGCAGACGGAACAAGTTTATCAGCCAATACGAGATCTGCCGTAGTAATCGCAGAGAGAGCTGCAGTAGTTAACAGTCCTGGATCTCCAGGACCAGAACCAACAAGGGATATAACAGGCGACGACTTTTCCGAATTGTTGCCATTTTGAGTGAATTGTTCATGATATTGCGAAGATAACTTGTCGACCGATAACGTTGCAAGCTCTGAAAAAGGAAAATATTCGACGACTTGAGAAAGCCATCTCATTCGATTGAGCCTGCAAAGATCCTCGTCAACAGTGGACTCCCCAACCAGCTGATTAAACTTATGACTTTGGATAGCATCATCTTCATTTTGTCCCACATCATCCGGATAATGGCTATCTCGTCCTTCAGATTCACTTTGTATCTGTTGTTTTAACTCCCCTATGCGCTCACATGCGATGGCGACATCCGTGGGTAGGTTTGATACAATTTCTCTGCGAATCCGACTCGCTAAACGACAGCCTTTTCCAGAAGTGGTGACTCCAATTTGTAAAGGCCCATTTGTATAAGTAGATAATAGCGAAAATGTTGACAACCCTGGAGAATCCGCCACGTTGACCGGTATTCGTAGGCGACGGCAGGCTTCGCTTATGGATACTCCATAGCTTTGTTGAATAGCAGCAACAAACACGGCGTCAACGACATGGTCGACCTCCGAACGACCCAAAGTAGTTAAATCTTGTGGTCTAAATTCTCGTTTGATCCACAAAAACCTTCCATTTGAGTCTTTTTCTAGAGTAGAGGCATTTGAATTCCAGGACTCTGATACAGAAGGCTCGGGACAAATAGTGATAACCTTTGAAGCTCCACAGTCGAGCAATTTTGCAGCACGAGAAAGCGACACAGCTGAGCCACCAACGATCAAATGAATTTCATCTGCACAGTTTCGAGATATTAACAAAGAAGGCATTTCACTAATTTGGTTGGTTTTTTTGCAAAGTTCGTCCTGTAATCTTGAAAGACTAGAAATTAGTAACAGAAAATTGCCCGTTGGGACTTCTCGAGAATACTTTGCCACAGCATCAATCCTTTAGTCCCCTGAAAGCTGTGGCTAGGACGTGGGGATCTGTATACTTCACTTGCTAAATGGTGAAGTAAGGTATGCAATACTGCGTTATATAAAATAACTCTATTTGTTGTTCCAATAATATAAAATATGACGCGGCTAGTACATATTTAGCGGTACATTGCAATATGAGTTTATCCAGAATGATAGATTGGCTGCCATGAGCAAGGGCAAAGTAAAGATATATAAAAATGATTACCTATTAAAATTTGAATAAACTAATTACCGATTATATAACAAATATATAATGAATAGCCCAAACACACAGCCATAACTCCAGAGAAGATTCTTCGACGATGGGTTCGTGGTGAAGATGTCAGTTAAATATGAGTTACATTAACGCACATTTATTTGCCGGCTCTGGGGTTGGATTATCATGTTTTTCGATCTCACCGATCAGGAGTTCAAATACCTTTGTAACATTGGCGTTATGTCTAGCGGAAGTCTCTACAAATGGACACTCAAACTCGTCTGCAAGTGCCTTTCCTTCTGCAGTCTCGACTTGTCTGTATGCAAGATTAAAACCAAGAGATGGGTAAAGATTAAACCGGCCTTACCTCTGCGCGCCCAAGTCGCTTTTGTTTCCCACAATAACAAGAGGAATGGAATTAGTACCCTAAAATATTAATTCTGCCCATATTGAACACTGGATCAACTCACAGTGACATCAAGAAGCTTATCTCGAATTATGCGAACCATATCAAACGAGATTTTAGATGCAATGGAATACACTATGACATATCCATGGACTCCTATGGAATGTTTTTGATTCATGATACTGAATCCATCCTAAACTAGTTAGATCGATTGAGATATATAAGTTCGTGACAATTTATACTTGGCCAGCTGTGTCGATAATTTCTGTAGCATAATCCTGTCCCTTGTAGCGTATCGTCTTTGAAAATCTATTTTCAATAGTCGGATAATAGCTTTCAACAAAATGCTGATCGACGAATTGCACAGTCATTGACGACTTGCCTGAGGATTGTTGGTTTTGTTTTGGTGAGAAAAAACAGATTGTAGATCTTGAACTCACCAACTGAAGGCGATCCAACAACTGCTATCTTACGAGCTCTAGGAGGTGCCATAATTTGACGCAAGTTCTTTGTAAATTTGAATGAATTTTTTTGAGCTAATTGCACGATAACTAGTAGAATGAAATCAATGATAAAAAAAATTAAGAAAAGTTGTGTGCTGTCCAGCACGATTCAACCTCTTTAGTTGCCGCAAACCTAGTTTTGACGCAAACGTCACTAAAATGAGAAATATATTTCCTGTTTGGGCTACTTTATTTAACTTCAGGACAAATCTTAGAACTACGTTTAGAAAATGAATTACTTTATTTGGTTCTCAACAGTATTGGGCCGAATGCAAACCGTCAATAAAAGGGATCTAATCATTTCTCCACGCTACGTAAACTTCATCTGTGCGAAATCTTTGAGTACAAGCAGATTGAACGAGATCAGTGCGAAAACCAGTCTCGTAAGCCAACAGACCTGCATGAGCAATCATGATGCCATTATCAATACAGAATCGCTCATCTGTAGCATAGACCGCTCCTCCTCGAGCTTTTGCCATGATGCCCATCATATCTTGTAAACGTTCATTGCAGCCAACTCCTCCGACCACAAGGACTTGATCGCTTCCAACATGAGCCATAGCACGTTCAGTTATCTCAACAAGCATTCCAAATACAGTCTCTTGAATTGAAAAGCAAAGGTCCTCCCGTGTGATGCGATCTCCGTTCTCGGCCGTCAAAACCTTTCCTGCAGCCATTTCGTTTGCTACACCGTCTATATACGCCAGTATTCCAGACAGTGAAACGTCCATTCCTTTGACTGTATAAGGTAAAGAAACATAATTACGACCCTGTTTCGCCATTTGCTCAATGTTGTAACCTGGACTTGGTGCGTTACTGATCATCAATGTCCGCGCAAATCTATCTAGACAGTTTCCGACCGCAATGTCAAGCGTTTCACCGAAAATCCGATACCGTCTGTGTGAATACGCAATAACCTGAGTATTTCCGCCGGATACGTAGAGGACAACCGGGTTTGTCGCCCCAGTTATTTCCCGCCCCATTTCAATGTCTATTCATTAGCTCTTTACTGAGAATTAAGCGGTAAAATTCAACAACCCACTTACGGCCGACACAATGATTTACGCCAACCAAGGGCTTATTCCACATAAGACTTAGAGTCCGAGCAGCAATCACAACACTCTGCAGAGGAGCCCCCATGCCTGGACCTTGTGTAAAGCAAATACAATCCACGTTTTTCGGCTTTAAACCGCTCTTTTTCAATGCTTCTTTGATTAGTTGAACCACAAATCTGCGATGATGTGCTGCTGTATCTCGCGGTAAAAATCCTTCGCCAGCCGGCGTAATGTAAGTATGTCTGATATTAGCCAAGATTTCAGCAGGTTGACCTTCTGAATGGCGAATTATGCCGACACCAAGTTTGTTAGCTGATCCTTCCAAGCCAATTGCAATCCTTTCTTTGGTCATTTTATTGACACTCTTAAATATTAATATATATTATTAGTAAACCACACCAGTTTTCAAATAGTGACGTATTTAAGTGGAATAAGATGATTAATTGAACGTTCTCTTGGGAGTTGTCGACTTCAATTCTAGAAGAAATAATTTCGGAGATGAATTTCTATATGAGTTCAATTGACAGTTCTTAACAAATTCTGATTGAGTATCAGCGAAGGAATCATTATGAGTATTCCGGTGAAGCAGGACAAAGCACGCAAAATAGCTGGAAACAAAGGTCGACCTGCTTTTGTTACGCCAGAATATATAGCTGCCCAAAGAGCAAAACGTGAACAGGCAAAACTCGAAAGGGATAGCCGAAATGCTGAACTAGGAATACCTGTTCAACAAGAAGAAAATCTCAACACGTCGTTTATTGAGCGACCGATGTTATCTGTTTTGTCGCCCGAGATCAAGTCGACGCTACCCATTGGAATTGACATAAAGATCATGACTTATAATGTACGCTGATCTACTAAGAATATTAAAATATTAATCTTTCTATAGGTCCTAGGACAAGCTTTGATTCGACGGAGCCTTTTTCCTACGAATGGTAGTAAGGACTACTTATCCTTGTAGCAGATCTAACAGTACTAGGTGCAATTCTCAAATGGAAATTAAGATCCAAGATATTGATGTTGGAACTTGCTCGATACAATTCCGATATCATGTGTCTACAGGTAAACCAACAGCTGGATTTTTTATTATTGTGCAATTAAACTGAATTTCAATAGGAGGTGGACTATGGACATTTAGAATCATTTTACGTTCCACAGCTTTTGGCGCTGGGATTCCAGACTATGTTCCACCGTGGAGCTCGTAAAAACCATGGATTATTGATTTGTTGGAAGTCAAATTTGTTTACGCTATCCAAATATCATCAATTAGATTATGACTCAGATACAGGGTACGATATTCCTGACGGCTTCAATAAGCCCGCTAAGCCACAATCCGTGACTCGAAATGTTGCGCTGATAGTCGCTTTAGAATTCAAAAACCGAAGTGCTAGTACACCTGCTGGAGTTATCGTTGCTACCACACATCTGTTTTGGCATCCGCATGGGACTTTTGAACGGACTCGTCAAAGCGCTATTCTTGTGCGCAATGTTAATAGATTTGCAAAGTCTATAGATCCCAACTTGAAGTGGCCTGTATTCATTGCTGGCGATTTTAATAGCCTGCCTTTCGATGCTCCCTACTTGTCTATGACTAGGCCTGAGTCTGACAGAGTGACAGAGCGGTCTAAGTTTGTTCTGGAAAATAGTTTTAAGCATGACTATAACTTGACTCCTGGTGTGTCTGAAGAAGCTGAGGAAGGACAAGAAATTCACGAAGAGAATGATCAGGAACTTCATGGCGGCGAGGAATCAGCGAAACAGGTTGTTCTAATGAATGAATTTCTTCCAGAGATCTCTCATCCTCCTGTACCTGTCATATCCCCAAATCCTGTGTCCAAAACTACTACAATTGACGACATTTTAAAGCTACACAGTAATAACAACGTATATCTGCGCAGTCTTTACGGAAGTTGTTACGGTCTTGTACACCCGGAAAATGTAGATTACAAACAACGAAATGGCGAACCACATTTCTCAAATTGGGCCCATACTTGGAGAGGAATGCTCGATTATATATTTGTTGTGGATTATAGACCTGAGAATAAGTCAAGCAAAAGATCGAAAGGATATGTTGTTCCTGGTGTTGACGTGTTAGAGTTACTTCGACTTCCAATGCCAGATGAAATGGGTCCGGAGCCCAGTGGACAACCTCGAGAAGGACAATATCCTAGCGATCATTTGTGTATTATGGCAAAAGTTCATCTAACAGCTGCATAAATATTAAATTAGAATTTATATAATCTATCTATATCGAGGTTATAATTTCGCAAACTAGTTTCTGCATATCTTGGCCAGCAGCAGTAGCAGCAGCTATAACTTCCTCATGATTCGCTTTACCAGCTGAAAGATCAGTTTGTTCGTTGGCTTTAGGCATGGGCTTCGTGACAACTTCATTTGTGACCAAACTAATCGCCAGTACCTTAAGTCCTGAATGGCGGGCCACAATAATCTCGGGAACAGTACTCATACCTACACAATCAGCCCCTAGATTCAAGAGCATTCTAGATTCGGCTCGCGTCTCGTACGTGGGTCCGCTCACAAATGCATAGACACCTTCATGAACTCCACGGACAAGAGAGAGTTTGCTGACAGCTTTAAATGCAATTTGACGGAGATTCAAGTCATAGGCATCGCTTAGCGCTGGGAATCGGGGACCAAAAGAGGAATCGTTTGGTCCGCGGAGTGGATGCCAACCTGCTAGACCAGGGAAATTGATGTGCTGTCCATTAGCTCAAGCAAGTATGAATTAACTTGGAAGCTTACATCGTTAAGAATCATGAAGTCACCAACTTTATATGCTGGGTTGAGACCGCCGGAAGCATTTGTGACTTGGTCGTATTAGTTACGCAGGAAAAGTCGAGAGTAGTACTTACCAATTAAGAATTCAACACCCATGACACTAAATACACGGATGGGGAATACAGACGCCTCTAATGGATTTCCCTCATAAAAACTATTCGAAAAATGAGAAGGCGCACAGAGACGTAGAGAAGATAGCACAACTTACTGCACTCGACCGACCATGCAGACCGCCGGTACAGTTCCGAAGAAACCAAAAACCAGTTTTCCCGCATGACCCTCCACTGAGAAGTCAGCATAATAATCGAACAAAACGAATTAATACAGTACCCGTTGTTTGTGAGAAATACGGGATTTCTCCATAGTTGAGCTCGACACGCGGACTTAATTGTAGAGCGTCTGTCAAGTTTTGGAGACCAGAACCGCAGATCACAGCAACCTTTGGAACCTGCAGTTCTACAGGAACTTTAAGTTTGATAAACTCAATGACAGCTAGCGCACGTTCTTGCGTTGATTTCTGTTGTTCTGCCATAATTTCTTTGGATACCTGGAAAGTGGATCGAAGGGTATACATGAATTGAATTGCGGCGGTTAAAAGCAATCTCAGCCTAGCATATGCCAGATATTAAAAAAATATGCAAGTACTCTATACAAAAAAATACATAATATGAATAAAGTCAAGTTTACCATAGTCTACATTCGCCGACCATTTCAACAATTGTCAGGAACATCTCTCGTTGCTGCTCAGTAGTCATCTGGCCATACTTCATTGGAGCCAGCGATACCACTACTGTCCGCCTTTCCTCAGGTGCCTGCCTGCTAATCAGCGAAGCAATTTGAACAGCGTACATACGACCTTCTGCATCGTCGGGAGGAGCGCCGATTAGACCCATGGGAGTCAGATGTGTTAATGGAAGCAATGAGTAATCATCTTCGTCGTCTGCTTCAACGTAGCTGAAAGCGTTGATTGAAGGAGAAGCGGTTAGAGGGACGTAATACTTGAAAAATCTATCAGTATTATATTGTTGCATAGAAAATAAAGATCTAAATATTTGCCGTAAATATATATACTAACCATCTTGCCTAGACGTCCATCCACAGCTACAGAAACCAGTATCTTATCTATAAATCCATATATAATGCTATCCACTCTGCTGCCATGCACGTATCTTGTTGTCTGTTTTGTTTGAATTGGAGCTGACTGGACTAGATCTGGCTTCGATTGATCCAGTTCTGGAGACAGAGTCTGCTCAGATTCTTGACCAGATATCTGATCAGAATGCATCATAAAGCTCCGGAGAAACTGGATGATACTGGACAAAGACAAAAGTAGAAGACTCCTACCTACAGCTTATCAGTAGCTAAAATGGTTCTAGTTAATCGGAATTTAATAAACAACAAAAAGTCACGTTAAAGAAACTGGCCCAGTTAATATCAATATATATTACCCAGATGGGCTCACGTTTTCGATCTACATGAACTCCTTTCACCCCCTAGTCGGGATTTATTAAATTAAATTTAGGAATATATTACGATTTTAACTTGGTGGAAAATTTACATACTGCTTTGTTAAGTCCTAGGATACAGATCGATTTATGATTTAAAAGCTGAGAGGGCTTAAATTGAATAAGTCTCTTTGCTCTAATATTCTAAATCTAAATGTTCTGGTGTGAGTGCAATGTCTTCCAGACCACTGCTGGATAAGAAATCAGTTTATCGTATCCAATTCGTCCTAATTGATCGGAGACGTTCATGCGACTAAAATATTTCGCTGTTGGACTAAATATCTCTAGTTATACTAAATAGAAATGTAGCTAGTAAAAATAAGTATTAATTCATTTTGTCTAAGAATTCAATAGTAGTCTCTTTCAGTCGATCAAATCAAAGACTAGCCCACTGAAGCAGAAATATTGATATTCATCCTTAACTTTATTATTTTCAAATGAATTAAAGGTAATAATCAATTGTTATAATCAACTACAAAACATATATCAAATCAAAGTAATTATATGATTTAGATTGAATTGTAAAACTAAAGTTGATGAATTCAGGATCGTACAATCGTCTAGTACAGTTCCACATATAGGGGGTGAAACACGTGACGTTTGTTTTGATCTACGCGACTCAACCGATAGGTCTGTAAGAATTGTTTACTTTCGACGCGTGTTGCTTTCCTTCCAGTGCTTTTATTACTTTTTAATCGAAGGATTGCCAGATATTTCAGAAATCCGGAATTTACAATTTCAGTGCAATCATCTTTTGCATATTCACAGGTCCGGTGTCCGTTTGTTGCGATGGCAACACGCCGGAGTCTAGTTCCCCAGCGCTATCGTAATCCTCGACTCACAGCCGATTTGCAACCAAAGCAACAACAAGAAGTTGAGATATGGGATAGTGATCCTGAATTTGATTTTCAAGACGATCAAAGCCCTGATCTTTTCCGACGCTTATCTTCAATTGAAAGAGATTCTACAGTCATGCAGAGCTCAGATTTTTCCCAAACTGGACGGTCGTTTGAGCAACAGCTTGAAGCATTGCAGTTTTCCCACCCGCAATCAATAAAGTCAGACGGTGTTGACGATGGATTTGAATCCGATTTTGATGAGGGTTTCGAATCCTCTAGTGAGTTTGAAAATAAAGGACACTTATCTTCAGAAATGAGCACTCTGAGATTGAAAACAATTTCATCATCGCCGACTAGTCAACTTCAGGCAAATTCATCTGGAACTTTACGATTGACCTCTAATTTGATTAAGTCAGATTCAGATTTGGATCGATTTCGGGAAATGTCGAACGCTACTATTCCAACTGATCTTTCTACTATGCATCCACCTTCCCGCTGTTTCAATAATAATCCTTTGGGAACACTTAAGAAATTACCACCTACTGAGGATTTTGAGACTGATTTTGACTTGCCAGATAACGTCTCTTTTTCAAATCTAAAGATTCATACGTCGCAAGCTTCATCTCAAGCTGATCCAGAACTGGATATGGGCTGGGGAGAAGACAGCACGAGTACAAGATACACCAACACTAGGTGGACAGATTCGTCCAATCGGTCGTCTGTGATTTCCGCTTTTTCGACTTCCTCCAGTGTGACATGCGAGAGTGAGAACGAGGGCTTACTTGGAATTCAGATTCCTAATGGTCCTCTAAATTTCCAGAAAATTCTTGATATGAAAATGCAATCGATCACGCCCGCATCAGACGAAAGGCTTGGACGACCTGGAGCAGCAACCCCTGAAGAGTTTCTTGATGGCATCGAGATTGGTGATGATGATAGATTATTTGATTCTGATAAATCCACCATCAACCGAAACATCAAGCATACTTCCATAGGCAATATTCCTTTACTTTCAAAAGTTCGAACAAATTCCCCCAAAAATATTTCAACATTTACTCCTAAGCCGACCCGAATTCCTAGACCAGTCAGTCAATCAACAATCCCTTCAAATCTGGGTACTCTGCCCGCAGTCACAACTCCTCAAACTGTTTGTCTTCAGCAAGCGACGGACAATTCGAGTACAAGACCAGAGAATCGAAGATTAAGTTACAAATCTTCGATTTTAGGATTAAAGGGGGCAACAGCAGCTATTTCGAATACTGTCACTGCTACATCAACTACAAATCAGCCTATTCGATATTCCACTGGTCTTTTGACCAAGAAATCTATGCCGACACTGCGATCTGCATATGAGCCTGGTAATAGGACGTCGCTATACGATTCAACAAATGCACCTCCTTTACCTTCAGTGGCGGATTGGCTTAATTCGACGCCGGCAGTACCTTCGTTAAAACAAAATTCTTCATCTGCTGGACTGCGGAACGTCGCAAGCTCACAAAATTTGAAAGGGACAGCATCGCGAAACAGTATGCTGCAGTATATTCAACAGGCACCCGCGTCGACAAACAATGTTGGGACACCGTCTCGACCGAAATCTACAACATCTGGGACTGGCTTGCACCGTTATCCTTCGAAAAAATTATCAATGCTCGGCCTACGGCAAACTTCTGCGGAGGAAGGGCGTAGCGGATTGATGCGAGAATCAGCAATTCCGGTCTCGAGTGCTGCAATTAATGCTCTTCCAAAGCAGTGCCTCAAAAAAACTCCGTCGCCTCCTCAGCGGCATCAATCTAGCTATATTGATAGTGCTGTCCGACGAGAAGCGCCAACTACAAAAACTTTGCTGAAACCAGTTGGAAGACAGCTTTTCGGTGATGGAACGGAACTTGATAATATCGAGGATTTACAGATCGCGGGGGAAGGAACAAACCGAAGTTTGAATTCCGGAGGAAAGAGATTTTCGAGTATGGGTAATGATAATCTTAACATTCATCCTTCGCAGGAAAGAGGTAAGATTATTCATGCTAATGTATTTGGAACGTAAAGCTAACCGCGTAGTTTGTAATCCTCCGCCACTTCCCGCGGAAGTACCGAAGAGTCGCTCGACCTTAAACCGCAATTCTACTCGGTCTATGGTCAATCTCAGAACACGACGGCCGTTGAGCAGTTACAATGCAGCCCAGGAAACTGATGAGCACGCACTCCCGAAACTAGATACCACTTCATTTAAAATAGGAGTCAACAAAATTTCTGCGGTTCCAGCTCCCCAGGTACCTATCAGCAACCCAGTGATCTCTAGAACACGGCGAAAAGCACAGCATAGGCCACATCTGATCCGGCCACTCGGTGATATAGCGACAGTACCACGGCAGGAGAAAGGAATGAAATATAACCCACATACATTTACTTGGGAAGGAAACGAGAGCGTCACGGCGGAGTTCAATAATGTCACACTGACTCCTCCTTCGCGACCTGCGTTGATCTCCAATATAACTGCCACCAAGGGTGTACAGGTTGTTGGAGGCATGGTCTTTGATCCTGCACGGATGTGCTGGTTCAATGTTTCGGACGTTATGCGAAAGAGCCATTCTGCTGAATTAGGAGTGCCTTCTACTTCCGAGAATCAAGAGGAAAAGATTGAATTTGATTTTGACGCTGCAGCAGAAGCACACGAAGACCCATTTGCAGGATTCGACGAGTTTGGTTCGAGCGAAGACGAGTCCGAATACGATCCTCGTCGACAATCAACTTCTTCTTCTCCAGACAGAGCCAGAAATTCTTCGTATAACACAAATTCTTCTAGTACGAACACTCGCAGAAAAAATATTACAGACTTGACCACAGGTGATGTTTATGGCGAATTTGTGGTAGGTGAAGAATTCGATGTTGGGCCGGCTTTCATTCGTAAACAAATGGAAGAAGAAGATCGATGGAGAAGGAAAGTTCGGGGATGGATGTCGGTCTCTGTCGATCAATCGAATGTATCTTCAACGCCTTCTACATCTGCATTACATTCGCGTGGACCGCGGAGAACGGATAGAAGATATCTGTTTGAGATTTGGAATTTAACCGCTCATGTTTGATTTTGTTGTGCTTTAATTGTGTTGTTTAATTGGCTGGTGTTCTGTTCCCAAGGATTGGGTACATTTTAGTTCATATATAATCTATTCTTTGTCATTGATATTCCTGTTATTCATTTTATAGGAATTAAACGTTCAAAACTTAATCACAATCCTTCATCCGAGACATACAAATGTAGTGCCAATGCACACAAAACGTGCGAAACTTGATCAGTTTTCACAACTACAAAAAAGGCCAAAGTCCAAATTAATAATTCCCAAAGCCCAAAGCCCAAATTTTATACATAAATCAGTATGTACAGTACTTGATTATTTATAAATCCCGTTGACCTGACTTGCCGCGACGGTCAGTTGGACTAGACGGGAGAACATTCATTTCCGAGCGAGAGGACCCAAATGAGCTCTCAAGTTCAATCCCAACATCAGTGTTCCGGACAGTAGACAAGCAGGCTCGAGCTGATGTTTTCGCCTTCTTCCTTGGCGTCTTGTAAATTGAGTTCTGGAGCTCACTAATATCATTACTGCTATCATTGATCACTACTCCAACAACAATTTCTTCATCGCTAGTTTCAGACCTGGAAATATTGTGGGGTTTATCCAGATGCCGTTGATTTCTGCTCTTAGTAACGGTGCCTGAACGCGGAAGATAGTATAACGTGCGTGCACGTTTCAGAGAAGCTGTCTCATCTAAGACAGTCGAGCTATATTCAGAAGAGCCTAGTTCAGTCGACTCAGCTTGGGTATTTATTCCAATGGACTTTAAGACAGATTCAGTTTTGGTTCCGTAAGAAGAGTAGTCCGCTCTTCCCCGCAAAGACTGTTGGTCTTGCTTCTGGGTATCACCATTGTTACAGCGTCCAAGCTTGTTCAAACTAGGTATAGGGTTTAGACCACAAGGGACAGAGATACTGGACTCAACCAGAGAGTGAGACGGAGGTGAAAGCGAGTGTGAAAACGTTAGGGCACTCACGACTGGAACAAACGGACTTGATGGCGAAACACTTGTCTTCATCGTGGGGTCTATGAACTGCAGAGATAAAGGATTACCCAGTTGCTGAAACTCAACCTCGAAATTACCTTCACAGCGAGAGCTTCCACTACGTCTGAAACTTGCGTTGGGCGACATACTGCTCAGAATACTCGCAGCAAGCCGATCTTCATACGTTGAGTCTTCCAGTGATAATATGACAGGGTCATTATTTTCCTCTGCGGTAAAGGTCTTTCTAGATTGATTATTAGTACTTTCAACAGAGCTCCCAAACCGAGCACTACGGTTTTGAGCAACTTGTAGGGCTTCAACGACAGTGTCGAAAATGCCAGGAGCGCCGTATGAAGGAACATAGTGATCATTACTAAATACTGATGCATCATCAGAACACTCGAACTTCGAAAACGTAGATTTGGCGGTTATTTCAGGCAGACTGGAGGTCGAGCGTGCGGGGACAAAACCAGACTTGTAAGTTCCATTGACTAATGTTGCAGTACCTACAGTACCAGCGGCAGCAGCAGCAGCAGCGGCAGCACATTGGCTTTGATGTATGGCAGCTCTGATACAAGGGCGAACCCGATAGCGGATTATAGACCTTCGAAGACGAAAGCCACGACCAGCAGTGTTAGAAGGAGGCGAGCCTCCTGCATCGGCAGTTGCCTTCTTTAACCGCAGGATGGAGGACTTTGAAATGACTTTTCGGCAGCGGCAGGGTAGCTGCAGTTGAGCAGTCTGATGATAACAAAACTGGAATGAATTGTTGTAAATGTCATCTAAGTCCTCGCACACGTCGAGTTCTGGATGAGACTCGACCGAAACTGTGGACGGGTTGCAAGTAGGACAAACCTTGACATACTGCGAGACTAGATTTTTGGGCACACGACTGAACCACTTGCGAAGCTGGGAAAGAGTCCTGTCGCGACCACCATGATCTACTAGCATATGACAGACTGCGAGAATATTGTATAGATCTTCTCTTACCGCGATAGGTTTGCTCTTGTACATAACCTGGGGACGACCCTTTGGGTCATTATACAACGAGAAGTTCGCTTTAGCCCAAAATCTGAACTGCGAATCTCCAATCTCCTTGTGTGGATGGCTGAGGATGGCCAGGATGAGATGATACATATCTCTAGAGATAAGACACTTCGATTTTTTAACATCAGATAAAGTGTCGATGTATGCAGATATGAGATCCGAGCATTGCAGATAGGTAGGAAAGCCGTTGAACCCGATGAATTTTCCAGACACTGGGTCATAAAGAGCTTCCAGATATCTAGAAGTTGAAGAGGAAGAAGTGAGATTAGAAGAATTTGGAGGAACCGCACTATTGGTATTGATGCTGCTGGACGGTCTAATCTGATCTGACTTCATTTGCATCTCCATCTGCACTTCCACTTCCAACTCCATTTTGATTTAAGGGTATATATCTTCTATACGTATACACGTATATACTTATACTTACTCGAATATAAATAAATACACCTATATCGCAGGCTTTTTGCAGATCAGTCTGCTGAAAAACTCGCACACAAATGGAAATGCCATCCTGTGAGACCCTTGAATAGGCCGACTGGCAAGTTGAAATCAACACTAATACCTTAGGACAACAGACGTAAGTTCAGGAGGGTCTCGTAGCCTC
The DNA here is from genome assembly GCF_038497815.1 of [Lipomyces] oligophaga. Classification (NCBI taxonomy): domain Eukaryota; kingdom Fungi; phylum Ascomycota; class Lipomycetes; order Lipomycetales; family Lipomycetaceae; genus Lipomyces; species [Lipomyces] oligophaga. Next base: position 89,146 of record NW_027117791.1, on the reverse strand, counting down.
GGAGAAGTTTCCGAGAAGGTTTCTGACGAGCCAGCAGACTGGGCCCAAAATCTGGGGTGGATTGGCCCGAGAATGACCATGCGTAGATGTTGTCACGAGGGGCAGGGATTGACGTGCAGTGATTGGCCAGATGAAGCAAGCAAGGTGGCATGTGGGGGTGGGGAGCAGGAGGCTAGGTCACAAGAGCTGGCAAAAGCCAGGGCGAGGGTAACTACATGAATTAGCCGCACGCTAGTAGGGATTAGTAGAGGAAAGGTAAGACACGGTCACGAGTGACATAGTGGGGGTTTGGGTTAGGGTGAGAATATTGGGAGATGAAAATCCGGGGAAATTGGCTAGAGCTGAGACGATGAAGGGGAGGTACAAATGAAGCGCGCGCTGAAATTGAAAAAGATGATGATGGTGATGACGGTGCGTTGATGATGATTTTGTTGATCAGGAGGAGGAGTAATTGCTGTGAAGTAGTCTGTATTGAGCGAAGCCAGCGGGACAGTAATAGACACTGAGCGATCGTTGTGCTGGTGGCATAGCCAGCACGTTTCCAAGCGTAGGTCCTCGGTGTTTCGCAGCTTTTGGGTTGCTGCTCAATCGACCCGGTTAACCGGATTTCTTTCTGCCGCAAACTCGAGCAGTCCATCAGCAGCTGGCCACGAGTCCCAGCTGGACTCTTTTTGAGGGAAGAAAATATTTTGCATTACTTTTGTATTTTAAATTTATTCTGTTTTGCTGTTTGTTTCATTTTGATTAGATTTGTTATTCCACATATCTTGTGATTTCCAGTGATTTCTTAAGCTGATTGCAGCTGCCTTTGGCTTGTTCAAGCAACTTTCAGCTCCATTTGCAGACCGTTCTGTCTTCGATCGACACTGTCAGCCTTTGAGCTAGCCCTTGTTTCTGTACTGTACTTTTCTGTGCTTTACTGCCTCTATTCTGCTTCCTCCCCCCAACTACATACTGCCCAACTGGTTCAGTACAACACCCTCTCTCATTGATTTACACTACCGCCAGCAGATCAGATCCAGGCTGACTCTCAAGCCCTCTTGAAACCCTCGGCCCTGTTGATTGTCGCGCACACTCGCTGTCCGCTGTCCGTTGCCTAAAACAAGCAGAAATCTTCGACGACCGGTTTCTTTCTCCCTCTTCTTTTTGCTTTGTCGCGCTGCGTTTTCCCGCACTTTCTCGCGTTTTCCGCCGTCTTGAATTGTAGCGTTCTGTACTCGCGCTTTCGGTCTACGATATTTCTGGCATTATCGTCGTCGCTCCGCGTCGCTCTTTTTCCAGCTCTCTCGCCTCCGTCTGCGTGATAGCCGCCGCCGCTGCCTTCCTCTTCTCCACACAATTAACAATTATGGCCTCCTCGATGCCTCCCCCTTCCTTGCCCTCCACCTCAACCAGTTCTGCCGCAACCGCGTCCTCTAAATCCGCCTCTATTTCTGCCTCGGCAGCCAATACTTCACCTCTTGACCAGACCGCTGCCGCAACGACTCCTACTAAGCAGCAGCAGCAGCAGCAAAAGTCAGACAAACCTCGACCCCACACATGTACCACCTGTCTGCGTTCGTTTGCTCGCCTGGAGCATCTCAAGCGACATGAGCGCTCGCATACAAAAGAGAAGCCTTTCGAATGTGAGGTTTGCGAACGTCGTTTTGCTCGTCGGTACGTTGTCTTCCACGTTTGACTCTGCGTTCTCTTCTTGGGCCTGACTTTGTCATCGACTCTTGCGGTGCAGCTGTTCATACTAACTTCCTGTTTCCAGTGACTTACTCCTCCGTCATCAACAAAAACTCCATACAGGTATGGTTCCTGTTCGTCAGAGGCCGGCTCGTAAAAATTCCATCACGATCGCAACTCTTGCCCGTCCTCGCAAACAAAATATTCTCGCTTCTGGAGGCGGTAGACCTCGCGCCAATACCTTCTCCGGCACTCCTGTCTCTCCGACCCTCACTACTTCCTCGGAACCGGACCTGAACTCTTCTATCGACTCTCTCAACCAACAGAATATTCAGCAGTCCTGGCTTGAAAGTATTTCCACTGGAAGAGCATTTCCTGGCCCCCCTGGTAATGGTACCGGCTCTACATCTTCTTCTCGACCAGCTACTATTTCCTCCGCTCCTCTCTCCAATTTCACTACAGATTCTACATCAGAGTCTTCAAAAGTAAATCTTTTTGGCTCCCTTTTCATCAATCCCGATCTCCTTCCTTTCACACTTCCCGATAATCGCTCCATGGGTATCGCTCTTGATGAGGATGCCATCGAGTTCGATGAGGATTTCTGGTTAAGCAATCTCTCAATCTCATCTCCAAATGCCGCATCTTCCTCCTCAAACACGGCTTCCTCTGCCACTGCTAACCAGCTATCTCACCAACATCACCATCACAGTCATCACCATCATACTGGCATGATAAATTCTGGCTCAACGGCAGAACAGTCTCATAATTCTATGGTTTCTGTTATGGCTGGTGCTTCCATTCCTACTCATGGCCCACTCATGCCTTCTGATCGGTCTGGCTCCAGCGATGCCTCTGCCAGTACTTATTCTTTCAACGATGAATACAATTCTCCTGTTTCTTACGACACTCCGGCCTCTACCTCATCGTCGTCTGGCTCGACAAGCCATGATCCTGGCGTTAATCTCAATTTTGGCTTTCCTTCGCCAAAGTTTTCAGCCTCCTCTACTCTTGCTGCTGGTTCGGCAGGACCTGCAGATCGCATCGCTAGGGCTCACCTAATTGCTAAAGTTGCTTCAGCCAAATCTACTAGTGCAAATACTTTTAGCACATCCTCTGGACCAAGTTCTGCTCTGTTTACTGCAGCAGCTGCTGCTAATACCAATGTCAAGGCTGGCCCTTCGTTATCCTCCTCATCTGCAGCTGTGCCCAACCTCAATAATATTAATGCGCTCGATAATATTCCGCCAGAGACAATACTTCGAATGTATTCGGAGCAATTCAGTGGAAATTCTACCACGACGCTCGACTCTCATGCCTCTCTGCTTGATCAGTTTCTCAAAAGCACTGAGCGAACCTTGAATAGTGAAAAATCTCTTTCTACCAAAGCTTCCTTAAAGCAAGAGTATCTCAAGCTTTCACAACGGTTGGCTCAACAGCAGATTGGACAAACTGGAAGTGTTTTGCCTGCTTCGGCAACGCCTTCACCGCTGAGTTCTTCCATGAGTTCAGGTGCTAGTTCTTCTGTGAACTCTTCTAGCCAAGCAGCACCCTCACCAGATATTTCTGCTAATCAAAGCTATTATCAATCGGCAAAAAATGGAGGGATAAGTCTTGATATGCTTCAGAGTGGAAATTCGGTAGCCACTCATCACCAAACTCGTAATAATGTACTCAATATGCTATCGGCTCGGACTATCTTCAGTGATCAGCAGCATTTGAACGCCCTTACTGCGACGAGTAGTACGTTTCCTCGTGCCAACAACAGTTATCATGGCACCAGTTCTCGAAATGGCATGAGCAATGGTAGCCAGCAACAGCAGTCGCAACAACATTACCAGCAGCCGCAACAGCATCGGCAGCAGTTGGAGAGAGAAGTTGACAATCACATGGTATCAGATAGTCCAGAAGATGTAGAAATCCAGTTTCCTTCTGCTGGCAGTATGACAAACGGAACGTCTGATCTTTTTATGAATGCAGCGTCTGCTACGGGTAGTAATGTGGCCGGTGTCATGTCGAAGAGTGGGGACAATATTAATGCGGACTTCTTCAGCAGCTTAATGGGTGACGATGAGTTTTCGGATATTTTTGCAGTGAATGCATTCGACCAATCACCTTCCCACCAAAGCCAAATCGTTAGTCCCTCTACGGTTACTATTGACGAGAAGATGGATCTTGATGGTGACGTTCCGCTATTTACATCCATGTCGCAGCTGCAAATGCCTAATAGTGCATCTCCGCAACAGATCTCTCCGGGAGCGTTTTAAAGATGAGAAATTTGAAGGTAAAATTCCGAATGGAGTTTGTTTATTTAAATTTTGCTCTTACAACTAATATATATATGAGCGAGGGTGTTTACGGAGGAAAAATGAATGCTTTTTGTGGTTTTTTGTGATATTTTGTGATAAGGAGTTTTCATCTGGAATTAGAATAAGCTTCTGGCTTTATTGTCACTGTATTATTATTACTATTATTATTATTATTATTATTACTACTACTACTACTACTACTACTACTACTACTATTATTATTATTATTATTATATTTACGATATTGATAATCATTTTTGTTATTATGTAATCGTGTTAAGAGACATGAAGTAATAATAGAAATGGTGCGCGCCGCGCAATGCCTCATGGCTGCGTCTGAGCTATGTCTTCCTTAACTCAATACAGAGAGAATAGCAACGACATTAACAAAGTCGCGTCGAGTTACTAGTTTACGCGTCGGCAAACGTGATTAATAGTATTGAACAGAGTTGAGCGTTTGTCGAATTTAATTGGATCGAATCTGCTTACAAAATGAATATTTTCAGAGTTCTCGGTAAGCTGGACGCCATCACACTTCAACTGAACACTGCAGAATGCTAACAAGACCGCTCTTCATTTTTTCTAGCCGATCTTTCGCATATGGTTTCAATATTCATTCTTCTTCGGAAGATGAATATCTCCCGTTCATGTGCAGGCCTTTCATTCAAGACCCAGGCTCTGTATGCAGTCGTTTTCGTCACCAGATATCTTGGTATGTGTGGTTAACAGATATTCTTCGAAAGTTTGTCTGACTAGATTCTCAGATCTACTCTGGGGACACTATTCTTCTTTTTATAATACGCTGATGAAATTGTTCTTCATCGGATCTTCTGTTTCGATTCTCTATCTTATGAAAGTCAAGTACCGACCAACTCATGACCCCAACATCGATACATTCAAGATCGAGTATCTGCTTTCAGGAGCGTTTGTCATGTCGTTGATATTCACGTACAAATACAGCATTCCTGAAATTCTTTGGTCTTTTTCGATTTGGCTCGAGTCTGTAGCGATTTTGCCACAACTTTTTATGCTTCAGAGAACAGGTGAGGCAGAGAGCTTGACGTCGCATTATTTATTTGCGCTCGGAGCATACCGGGCTCTTTACATTCTGAATTGGTTTTATCGATGGATCTTTGAAAGTGTCGTTGATCCAATTGCTGTAGTTGCAGGGATCATTCAAACTGTTTTGTACTCGGACTTCTTTTACATCTATTACAACAGGTGAGTTGACATTGTCATAAAATGCCTTAACTAACATTCAACTTTTAAAGAGTCATGAAAGGAAAGAAATTTGAACTACCTCAATAATCTACTTGTATAGTATGAAAAAAATAATTTATATCGATAGACGATGTCACAGAAATGTGCATAATACATATATACAGAATAAACCTCCTCGACGCCATGTTGTGCTCTTTCTTTCCTTGATCTGAGGGTGAAAATATATTAGATTTCATGATTTAGGCGGCACTTGTCCGCGGAACACTTAAATCTCATCATCTTGAATTTTGTGACGTAACTCTTTTCGCATGTTTTCTGTGTAGCGGAACAGATCAGCCTGCTCACGAAATCGGTTTGGAACGCCGACTGAATTGAGCCGAGGAACAGGTCCGAGAGGAATCGTACTGTTTTGGCTTTGCGGTGCAATTTCGGCGACATGTGCCCGTGCTCGCCTATTCTGTTCGATGACTCCTCCGCAGAAAATACAAGTAGCGACGAAGTATCTGACTTGTTCAATAGAAGTATGATAAAATAGAATAGCTAAACATACGATTTCAGCGCAGTAGGAGACCGTCTAAAGAACGGCCAGAAGGTGTTTAACAAATAATAAGAACTAACACCAAATAACGCCCCCTCTAACGAGCCTCTGATGAATGCCGGAATTAGCTAAAAATTATTAAATGTTTATTCTATATCTCCAAATTGAATCGTAATACGTACTATCGGTCGCATTGATGTCGTCGGTAGCAAATAATGTTCGTTCGCTTCCTTTCGCACTTTTAAATCAGAATCTACATCAGAACTCATTCTTTTAATCCTTTGTCTTCTTATATTTTCACCTTTAGTCAATTAGATCTAAATCATCATTTGGACTCACTGAATGGTCGCTTAGTTTCGTATTATATAGCATTCATGAAAGTACAAAACCCCACATCTTACACAGCTAAGCTGCACTTGGAGCAACCGTAAAGGGAGACGCATTCTACCGTGCAAACATATTTCAACTTACATAGCGAAGATATCACGGGCAAGCGCTACAATTGATCGGTTTGGGTTGTCATATTTAGAGACTTGTGGAATTGTCTATTTTTGCGGGAACTTAGCCCAAAATAAGGTCATCTGTTTCCGATTTTGGCACTGTTTGGTCTAGATCAGTTTAGTATCACCGGTAAGCGGAGGCAAGGATGTCTGCTCCTCAAAGAGTGCTTCCGAATCCATTGGATGTCGCCAAGCTCCAGGCGTTGTCTGCTGAAAAGCAGCACATCTTTTTATTCACCTGGCTTTCAGATCTACATCACTACTTGTGCACACTGGATGGCGATGGTGCAACTGCACATCAGATGTTCATCAAAACAGAGATTGGAAAGTTGTCCTTACTTCAGGGCATCGCGTTAACTCATCCAAATCGTGTTTTAGCAGGACGATGCTACACGGAAATATTTTCGAAAAGTGACAGAAAAACGTTGTTTGATGTAATCAATGATTTACTCAATGCATTGAATGCCGGCAAGGCCGACAAGAACATTCCAACGAAGCTATATCTCGCGCATGTAATCGGCGACATATTTGCTTGCGCAGGTGATAGTGTGCGTTCAAAATGTACCTGACTTGTAGTCGAATTGTACTAACGTTTTCAAGATTCTGTCTATGGCTCCTCATGCTGTCATGTCCTTATTGCGACTTGTCAAGTACTCCTCTAATGTATGTTGATCTGACTACTGCTCAGCTTTAATTTTAACTTTTTTTAGAATGCGGGATATGCTATCACAATCTTTACTGCAATTTCTCAGGTTTTCAGTCTTGCGGGCTCATTCGTCGAAGACGGACTCGCTCGTGAAGTTTGGCGTGCTGCGAAAAATGGTGCAAATGATAAGTCAGCTCTTGTTCGCGCGGCGGCCATGTCGGTCTTTTCAGAAATCTTCAAAACGGTCCCTTCCATCAATACAGTTCATGATCTCGACAGTCTAGAACGAGCTGTTGTAAAATCGTTTGAATTTCCTCAATCTGTTACTCGGAAAGCTGCCGCCGTTTGCTGGGCTTCTGCCTTGACTGTGGCTTCCTCGACTGTACAATCTGTTATTGAAGTCCCCCAAAAACGAGCTAAGAAGACACAAACTCAAGCTGGCCGGGATGGCGATGACTTTTCTGCTGAAGAAGAATCCAGTCAAAAACAACACCAATCGCAGCAACAGCAGCCGCCGCAAACACAGCAACAATCGCAGCAGCAGCAGCAGCAACAGCAGCAGCAGCCACCGCAGGTAATTAAACAGATTGTTGAAAATGTAACTATCTCTTTTGCCGACGCCCTTCAAAGGATGACTAATTTGTATTGTGATTCTGCGAGCACTTCTTCAAAGGTTCGCACTGGTGTGATCGAAACCTACACCGAATTTTTGTTTTTTATGGGAACAAAAGATGTTGAGCAGAATTATAGTTTAATTATGCACAATCTTCTGGATCAATGTCTTTCTCATCCCAATATAAATGGTCAGGCAAATCGAAATCGACGACTGCTAGCGAGGCGCCACATTTCATTCCTATTGAATGAAGTTATTGGCCAACAACTCCTTGGAGAACAAGGACGTATTGAAGCCCTAAAATTGTTTATCAGTGATTATTTGCAAAAATATCCTCGAAAATCTCAGAATCAGTATGAGCCGACTAAGTATTCGCTTACTGGGGCGCTTGATGCTTTGACTTTTCTCATGGAAACTTTGGGTGATGCTATTATTCCATATCAAAACGCGATATCTCAGGGATTGCTATCGGTCTTACAGCATCCCAATTACACGGTCCAGATAGCAGTTTGTTCAAGTATACGAGCTTTTTTACTTCATGTACCAGCTAATCTATCTGCAATGGCTAAATTGATCATCTCTGGTTTAGAACGAAATCTTGCGCTATTGAAGTCCCGCCGAATGTCGGCTGACACTATTGGTCGTTGCCTGGGTTTTTCTACTGGTTTGGCTACAGTCATTGGCATTGCAAATTTACGACCTCAGTTTGCTTCAGTTGAACTAGCTTCTGAAATATATATAAAAGCTGAAAGATTATTGCGCTCCAGCGGAGAGGTCGATGTCCTTGTCTCTAGTACGCAGATCCAAGTTGCTTGGACCTTAGTCTCGGGATTGATGTCTCTGGGTCCCACTTTCGTCAAATTGCACTTAAATCAGCTACTTCTTTTATGGAAGAGTGCTTTACAAAAACCTACCTCACAGGATGCTACTACCGACAAAAATGCACTAGAGTACAGCTTTCTTTTGCATGTTCGAGAATGTGCTTTGACTTCTATCTTTGTATTTTTACAACATAATCGCAAACTTATCACAAACGATGTTGCGAAAAGAATCATTTTATTGATGCAAAATACCAGTGTATTTTTGAACTTGGTAGTCACTCGAACGATACCTGAAGGTCAAGTTATGCGACTTTGCCGCTCTTTAGCTTTGGTTGATCATGAGATGATGGTCCGCAGAAGAGTATATCAGTGCTACATTGCTTTGATTGAAATGCAACACGGGGATGGGCTCCAAGCCGAACTCTTGACTAGCGCTGTTTCTATGTTTGCGGAACCGGATAAGTACACCTCTCCACTATCTACTGTCATCGCCGCCACTTCTGGTGCATATGAATCTGTATGGGAAGTCACAGACAATTATGCCTATGGAGTTACCAGTTACATTCAGTGTTTTGATTTGTTGAAATTTACGTTTGAACGTAGTCTGGAGCTCGACGATATATCCAAAAGTTGGTTAACTACAGACTCTTTAACTGCTAGGACCGAACAAATGTATCAGGAACCTATTCTTGGATCTATGGAACATGACTACACCGCTCTTTTCAGGCAACATATGACTCCTTCTGGTCTAGTTCCGTGGCAGACTTATCCTAAGTATCCTCATACAACCGTTGTTGACACTGCAATTGAGTTATTTGTTTTACTACTTCCTCGGCAAGTTGACAGAGTCCAGCAGAGTATTTTAGAACAAGTTGCATCTTTTATGGGCTCTTCGTCGCTGACAAGAAATTTTGGTCGCAAAGATGCTGTAACTTCAAATGTTGCAGTTGCTCTCTCTGGTGTCCTAAAGCTAATATCTTCCGTTAAATCAACAAACAAATTAAAATTTTCTGATGAGAAGGCTCATCACATCACCCTTGAAATGCTTAGAGTATGATTATTTTAGTGTTGTTAGACCCATTCATAAGATTATTTACTCACTAGTTTAGGTAATTGCTATTCGGCCTGATCCTTATGTTCGCATGATAGGAGCAGATGCCATTGGCAGATTATGTGCAATTGCTGGGCCTAACCTTACCAATTTTCAAATCAAGTATTCAGTTGATGAAATTGTTCATAATCGTGATCCTCATGCTCGCGCTGGCCTGGCCCTCTCATTCGGCAGTATAAACAGTCATCTCGGTGGTATGGCTGCTAGTTCGCATTTGAAGACGATTACTGGAATTTTAATGTCTCTTTGCAATGACCCTCATCCAGTTGTTCATTTTTGGGCGCTCAAGGCTTTGGCCTCGACCATGGAATCTGCAGGTCTAAGCTTCAATTCATATTCTACAAGTGCTATTGGCATGCTCTGTAGTTTGTATCTATCGGATTCGCATAATCCAGAGTGTACTTCTGTGCTATCCTCAAATTTAGAAGCAGATTTTTCGACGGTTCGTGTCATTGGTCATTGTGTTGATGCTTTAGTAGGTGTGCTCGGTCCTGATTTGCAAGAAATGAGAAAAAATCGGGAATTGATCACCCTGCTAATTCGCGAAATATCTAATGAATCAGATCCTTTTGCGGTGGTCGAAGCCATCAAGAGTTATCAGCACTCGATTCTCTTTGCACCTCAGTATTTCGATCAAAAAGAATTTTGCTTGAATCTAACGAAATATATCAATTCTCCAATTCGTGATGTTCGTGATGCAGTGATTGACGGATATTATCAACTTATACGAAACGACGTCAATAGTGTTTTTGCATGCACTGGACGGGCTTTAGAAGGCCACATATGGCTTGCATTTGATATGACTCCTTGGCATGAAGGTGTCAAGAGTATTATTCTCACTTGGCTCTCTCAGACAGGGGTGTCTGAAGCACATCTATGGGTTGCAAGGTGTCAGGCGATATTAACCAAGCTTGTAAGACGAAAAAAGAAACAGTCACTTATTGGACATGCTAGTAATGCTTCAAAATTCAATTCTAATGAACCGGACTTGAAAGATGAGGAAGTTGCTTCGTTTGCTGCTACTGAACAAGATAGTGGGAAATCCTCCGCTGCAGATGGTGGTGAACGATTCAAGTGGCAAACCAGAGTTTTCGCTCTATCGTGCCTAAAGGAACTATTGAAAATGAACAGTAATTCATTGAATAACCTAGTTCCCAAGGTAGGAGATATTATTCGTATTGCATTTTCAGCTTCGACCGCAAATGTTTTGGAAATGAGATTAATCGGTGTCAGTTTGCTGGATGACATTCTGCTTGCGTTTGGAAGGATGCCTGATCCTGAATTTCCAGATACTCCCATGTTGGAACAGTATCAAGCGCAAATAGCTTCAGCCTTGACGCCTTCATTTGGAGCAGACTCATCTCCAGAACTGGCTGCCGCAGCCATTCGAGTTTGTGCAGATTTTATAGCAAGCGAGATCGTCAAAGATCAAGGTCGCATGGGAAGAGTGTTGAAGTTGCTGGTCACTGCACTTGAAAATTGTACAGTGGACGGCGAAGAGATTAAAGTTGGAGAGTTGCGAAGTGTTAGCCTGAATTCTACGGTAATGCTTCGTGTTGCTATTCTGACGGCTTGGGCAGAGATACAGAGTGCAAGCGAGACAGAGTCATATTTGGCTGATATTGTAAAGCCACACATTGCTCGATTATCGCCACTTTGGATTAGTGTTTTGAAAGAATTTGCCCAAGTCCGTTTTGATCCTTCTTCAGGTAATGATTCTGTTTCGACTAATTCATTACGTCCAAAAGACGGTATACTGCAATTTTATGAAGCCGCTTGGTTAAAAATTGTAGAAGCTATTGCGACTTTGGTTGACCAGGATCCTGAGGCTGTGATGTCCGTGTTAGGAGAACACCCGTCCTCGAACGGGACTTCAGGAGACAGCAGAGATCAGCCAGCATCATTTTTTTTTGTACTCTTTGGAATTAGCTTCGAGGCACTTGTGAAAGCTCCGAACGGAGATGTATTGGCTCGTTTAGAAGATATGCCGCGGATATTGAAGGCGGTGGAAAAATTTTTAGTACCTGCTGTCTGTGGGTCTGCGATTTACGATGAGCAAATATTCTCTGAAACTTTGGATTTATTGGATCGCGTGATTATAGCTGAAGACATGGCATGTATATTACCGACGATTCAGATATTGAAGAATCTGTGTGTTCATCATCCGGCAACTGAAAGTCAATATGACGTTGATATTAATGGAGAACATATAAATGCTGTTGGTATCAGTCAAATGCTTGAACTTGTTCACGAAGTTATCTTGGCATTAGCTCGGATCTATCCTGGATTGAATGACAGCCAAGAGAGTACGTATATGGATCTAATCTATCATCAATTCTAACTAACCTTGAATAGTTTCACTGGATCTCTCTGAAGAGATTATAAAAGTTACTAAAGAAGCTATGGATGCGTTGGTTGAAATGATTGAAGCTTTTCCATTTGATACTCGGTTAGATTTATACGCTACCTATCTTCATATTTATAGCTGTTTCCTAGAGATCCCGGCTTGTCAAGAAAATGTGGTACCAATGGTGTTATCTAGCGTAAAGATTATTTTAGGAAATATTGTTAAATCTGTTTCCGAGTCCGATGCGGAGTCTTACGCGACAATCTTACAAGAAGTTCGGAGCTTTTTAGCAATTTTTACCACCACTTTGGATAGATTGAGTCAATCCCACGATTATGTTAGCTATGCGCTACGTAAAAACTGTCTTTTATCGATGGTTGTGGTGATTACTACATGTGAACACATACTTGCTGCTAATGACCCATTAATTGATGAATGCGTTGCAGTTGTTGTGGATTCATTATCTGAGAGTGAATTATCATCGGTGACATCGAAATGTGCCAAGTCTTTGTTGATAACCTCAGGCCGTGGTTCATTTACGCAAATCTTAGGACGCAAACTATTGCCGCAAATAGTTGCTCTAGCTACGCGGGACGATGGAACAGCGGACTCAGACATGTCACAGCTTCTAGGAGATATCCTAGTTTCATTTGTGAAGAGTTTGAAAGGTGACACTGCAGCGCCTGCCATGTCTGTTTGTATTCCCGTCATTTTATGGGGAATAAAGGACGAGACATCTCCTCTTAGTGCTACGCAGCGAGCACAACTAGTCGAACTGGCAAATGCAGATGCTTTGACATTTAAGTCAGTAGTTACAACGCTTTCTCCCGGACAAAGAATGAAAATGGAACGATTATTGCGATCTTCCGGAGCAACTACTAATGGTCAAGGAAGTGATCGTGATTCAGCGCCCAGTATTCAGCTCAAGAAAAGCTTTTATTGACCACAAATGGACTACATGAGACTGAAGGTTGATTGAGGAAAAATTAGATTAATACAAAATTCTTATTATTCCTGGCCGGCTGCTGGGGTATCTACAATGAAGAGCTCAAATTTTCTTGACAATTTTGGTCTTTAAATTTCGCCTATTACTAGATATTTTCGCATGCATATCGGTTTCAAGAGTGCTGTTTACTAGGCTAGATATGTAGATGATTGTGTCTGGTTTTTCATGATCCATTTGGCAGAGTAGTGTAGTGTATTGTATAATGCTATTTTCCAGATATCCGTCCACCCTTCTAGATTGTACTGGTCAGAAAAACTATGTCCAGCAAGTAAATTATATGTTCAACTGCGCTTTTGGAGTTGTCTATTAAAACGTTTAACTCCAAATCTGACTACGATTTTATCCGCAAAATGAATAGCGGAATTCGCGTCATGTCAGGATGAGAAAGTAGTCAAAAAATTATATTGCTTGCAGCTTACTCTGCGCTACTAGTTTCCATGTACCCAAGTTCACATCTCCTGCTAGATTCAAAAATTGGCAAATCTGATAACTGATCATGTCTAACAATCTAATATAATATTGCCTTCAATATTTCCAAAAAATCGAGTCTTGTAAGATACAATCATAAAAAAAATAATTGCAGCACTCACGATTCCAGCGTGGTCTCCCACCGCAGTACTAAGTGAGCCCATAGTAGCTTAACTGGAGAAAATCTGACGGGGTTCTGTGCTTTCTACTAGGTATGACCGCAACTGTATTATTAAATCTGCTGGTCCAATAAGTAGGTAAATTTGAATGCCGGTTTCTGTCTTCATTCATGTAATTTTTCGTTAGACATTTTCACTTATGATTAATCTCCTCCAAACTCGTTTTACGAATTCTGTTTATTCTGCTTCACTCTATTCTACTTCTCAAGATGTATTATTGGTTCTATAGCTCAAAATGTATCAAGTCAGCTGTATCTGGCCTTTCAAACTGAGCTGAGTCTGCAGAACACAAATCGATAGAATCTGCGTAGTTTGATAGAAAGGAATTATAGTTAATGGATGTAAGCAATCGTTTTAAATGCTGAGAAATATTAGAGCAGTATTGGGTAGTATTAAGGATCTTTAAATTTCAAAACTTATGCTGTCTCCATTCTCTGGATTGAACGAAGAGATACTTTCGACCAAACGTGCTTGAAAATTATTAAACGGTCGCATATTATATTTAGGTAGTCATGCTAATATTACTGTCACTGACAACAATGATTAGACAGGAGAGCATTCACTCTCCAACTTTAAGATGTCGTGGGAGGGTTAGTAGTTGTCGAATATAATTTTATTGAAAGTTCTGAACTTAAATTATTAGCGAGGACAGGTTAATCAGCTTGTATCATAGAAAAATGATTTTTTCTGCTTTTCTTGCTTATTTGAAGATGCTTTCAATTTCGGCATAAGCATTCTGATCACTTTGTTAAGTTGTTTGACTTGATTAAATTGAAAGAGATCATTTTGATAGAAGTGAGCTGTCGTACGCATCCAAGGATTTCGTTCTGTCGGCCCAAGCTGTGATGTCGATGAGTTTTTCAGCATATCTAGACCTGTAATGGACTTCGCAATCAATTTTTAAAATTGCTGCTATCACTTGTGTTATTACACATAGGGAAAATTAGCGATAGTTTAGTTGGCTCCAAAGAGCCATGGCCAATTCTAATGAACTGGGCGAGCAATATATGCTAAGAAAAATAAGGGCTCCATTTGATCATAACTGGAAATCAAGCTGCATTTGATGCAACAGGCATTTTAGTTGGTCTGATTAACTAAGTATAATGAATAGAGTATAATGTAAAGCCTAAATACCACTATGTACAAACCAAATACCCAACTTCCAAACCGTGAACAATGTATGATATAAAGTAGAGACATAGCGCTATTTTTTATTTATTTTCAGAGTCCTTAACAGAAGCGGCTGCAATAAGAGCCTGCTTTCTCTTTTCATGTTCCTTTGCCCGTCTTTGAGTTGCCTGAATTGTCAAGGCTTGTATCATTCGGTCATTCAACTCCTGCATCTGGTCACGCTCTTCACGTTTTCGTAGCTGGGTCAGAAATTGCTGTTCGATATCGTCTTCTAGACCAATACTGTAATAATACATAAATGCAATAGGAAACGTGAGGTAAACTCCGAACTAAACAATACTTAAAGTCAGAAATGGCCTTGTCTTGTGCTTGTCAATATTTAACCTACACGAAATAATTCCAAATTCCCGCCAGTAAACGCTCCTTTCACACTAGCTCTTATCCGCGATCCAATAGCAGACATTATATATTGTTATTTTCAGGTTCTTTGACTTTATATAATACCGTCGCACAATAATAGTCTAAGTGAAAGATTATGTTTAAGAGTATTAATTATAGTTCCCGATATTTCTCCTCCAACTTTAAGCTCCCAGTAAGTCACGTGGATTATGTTGAGTGAATACAGGATCTGCCATTTGAAATTGGTAGTGTTTGGTTATGCTAATTCTTATAACTCGGTGCGGACTAAAAGAGAGTGCCTTATATCATGGCGATAAAAAGGCACATTTCAGAGCTTAGCCCGAGAGGGGATACTTCTAGACTTGAGGAGAGGCGACAAAAGTTGGAGAAGGTGTCTACTAGAGTGGTATCGAACACTTCAGGACAGAACCTTACAGGTTTATCAGATAATCAGACAGGCGAGCATACAGCTACGTCCACTTCGTCGTCAGCAAATATCCTTGATAATATAGAGAATGACTGGGAAGAAGGTGAAATAGAAGAAGAATCAGTTGAGGAGCTGGTGAATCAGTCGTTGCCAGTCAGAGTTACAGTGGGACAACTACCGAGCGACGATGAGCGGAAGCCTGTTCCTGATCAGGGCAAGCATAATTTTTATGGATGTACGATGATGAAAAAAGAATATGAAGGTTTGGAAAAACTTGGAGAGGGAACGTTCGGGTAGGTACCTGTGATCTTATTTTGAAAAAATTGCTGATATGAATAGTGAGGTACACAAGGCTCGGCATCGACAAACACACAGACTAGTGGCTCTAAAAAAGATATTAATGCATAATGAGAAAGAAGGAGTGAGTTAAAGTTGTGTTCGCATAAATTTAATTTACTGACAAGGCAATGCACAGTTTCCAATTACAGCTATTCGAGAGATCAAGATTCTGAAGCAACTTGACCATCTTAACGTGATTCCGTTGTTAGAAATGACCATCGAACGAGGAGTTTGTAAGTACCATAGTTATTTATTATTACATTTTTGTCTAATTTTTCCAGGGGAGAAAAACAAAAAGCATCGAGGGTCTATCTGCATGGTCACTCCTTACATGGATCATGAT
Organism: [Lipomyces] oligophaga; assembly: GCF_038497815.1. Taxonomy (NCBI): domain Eukaryota; kingdom Fungi; phylum Ascomycota; class Lipomycetes; order Lipomycetales; family Lipomycetaceae; genus Lipomyces; species [Lipomyces] oligophaga. The sequence goes on along the minus strand of NW_027117791.1, from coordinate 73,080 downwards.
CTCGCTGGACTACTCGAGAACTCTACAGTAACATTCACACTTCCTCAAATTAAATGTTACATGGTCCAGCTTTTGGAAGGTATAAAATATTTGCATGATGTAAGTTTCATCTAAGGTTATATAAATCTTCGCTCACTAATTTTCCAGAATCAAATATTGCATCGAGATATCAAGGCAGCTAATTTGCTGATCGACAACCAAGGCATTCTAAAAATCGCTGATTTTGGGTTGGCGCGCAAGTTTGAAGAAGATCCACCTCAACCGGGTGATCGAGGTGCACAGCCAGCTCGCAGAGAATATACAAATTGTGTCGTGACTCGATGGTATCGTCCACCCGAACTGTTATTAGGTGAGCGTAAATACACAAGCGCTATTGATATGTGGGGAGTTGGGTGTATATTTGGAGAGATGTATAGACGGAAGCCCCTTTTGATTGGAAATTCAGATATGGACCAATTGCTGAAGATTTTTCAACTCTGTGGATCACCTACTCAGGAAACGATGCCTGGCTGGGACCTACTTCCAGATGCTGGAGGCGTACATTTTGGACCGATTAAACGGGTTCTTGAAATCGAATATACTCAGTAAGTGTATCATTTTATCTTCTGAAAGCCTCTTCTCATCTATTCAGAAAAATGGGTTCTCATGGAACTATGTTATTTGCAGAGATGTTGAAATTGGATCCGCTAAAACGAATTACTGCCGTCAATGCTCTTGAACATCCATACTTTAAGATACCGCCTTTACCGGCAAATCCGCATGATCTACCAACTTATGCATCTTCTCATGAATATGATAAAAGGCGTCCGCCGAACGAAGGAGGACCTCGGAATGACAACCGTCGAGGCTGACATATTGATACTACAAAATATAGTAATTTTATATAACAAGACACTAAACTATGTCATACATGCCTTAACAGAGCACCTTTAATCTATGCTTTTACTATATCATGTCGATAATCTACATCTAAATTGGTTGAATAGAACTTGAGAAATTCAGTGATTACTCATGGAACAAGTTGAAGTAAGTTGAAGCTGAGTGGAAACTGTTTATCGCGTTCAGCCGTGTAATAATTTACAACGCTTCCAGTAAGAATAGGGAAGAAAAATGCATTCCCATATAGAGTCGAATTCCTATTGCTTAAACTCTGGATATATTGATCTCATTCTTTCATGTTGTTGCACACCGTTAGTATTTTCTTATGTTAAGCTGAGCTCTAGTCCAAGCACTGCCATTTTCTAATTCTCCTCCAGGCTTTCGTTAAGATACTGCTAGTTCACTGTGATCGAATTGCAAAAGGCTATTTTAGTACCCATTTCAGACCCCCTTCTCATTGTTAGTTTGAGGATTCGACGTTCTCTCATAAGCGCTCTGGTGGCCAAAAACGTCATCCAAAATACGAGTCTTATATTGATTATCCAGCTGCGCATAATATGATTAAACTACTTATTTTTCATCAAGTCTCTGAGTCTTGATCTCTTCGTCTATTATGCCTAGACAGAGTAAACCTTTTGTAAATGAATTCGATCATACACAGACTCTGCAATAACGGCAAAATATCAGTATTACTGCTTATCCTAAGGCTTATTTTGATTAGCTTGCAACTCCCCTACATAATATTCTTGATCTGTTCCACTCATGAATGACTTATGCTATCCCTTCACCTTATTCTATTTGATTCCAGAATTGCTGTCTGGCCTAATATTAGTCTCCTTACTGCTCGGAGTGTGCCGATTGAAGCATGTCTTTCAGATTTACCTACAAGTCGTGAAATTTCTGGTAAAAAAATATTTACAACTAATCGTTTTAATAAAATAAGCTACATTAATAGAAGTTGTACTAAAGATTCATCAACTCACATCTTTACACTTCAATGATCGTGGGAAATAACATTACCCTGATTGCGCTGAGTTAACAGAATATGGAAGAAAGGTTTATCCGGCAGGAAGAATTCAGGACCTGATTTTTCTCTGCTTCCCGGCGCTTTGTCAGCTCCGGGACTCTGACCCTTAGCTTTCTGCAAACGAGAATTAGTGTAGGCGCCACCATGATGCTTGTTCTCATTGATGACGAAGTTATGGCTATTGTTTTCCCAAACGAGCAGCAATAATCGTATTAGATTCAGGAATTAGACTTTTAAACGATTTTTCTGATTGTTTTAGCATAATAGACTAAAAGGATGAGTAATACTTTGACTGTCTCGCCTAGTGTTTAAACTTATGAGGACTCATTCGCAAGACCGGGGGTCTGAGTCCGGTTCTCCGGGTCCCCGCGGCCACGGAGAATGAATATCCTTCCAGCTACTCTTCTAGCCAAACAAACGTGCTTATTGTTTGCAAGCTGGCCCAAGCTACCCTCAACCATGAACAATGCTTCTCTTCAGACTTTCTATGACGGTACCGCTCATTGATTCTCCACGTCGCGTCGCCGCGGAGATCATTCTGCGCGATGGATTACAAGATCCGTCCGCGGGTGTCTGATCTTTCTCGTCATTCTGACAGTTCCTTGAAAATATAAAGTAAATCCGTTCTGTCCTTTCTATTCGATATAAATTTATTAGCCATTTTTCAAGCATTGCAAGACTCTTCTCTATTGTCCCTATTCTCTTACTTTTTTTCCGAACATGAGTTTGATCTATGAACTCTATCACAACAGCTTCGTCGACCGTCTTTTGGAAACTCTCACTGACGGTCGTTTAAGCACACATCAAGAAATAGTTATTCCTCCTGCGCCGGCTGAGAACTCATCCAGCTTTCTTCCTGATTCTGATGCCGAAGCACCAGTGGTAGATATAGCGAACGGGGGTTTAGTCGACGAGAAAGCGCTCTCAGAAAGTGAAAAATCCTCAGTCGCTAAAAGTCTGCAGTCTTCTGAAGATGACCATATAATTGTCGATTGGTATGGCCCTGATGATCCAGAAAATCCTCATAACTGGGCATTTGGCAAAAAATTCGCTGTCATGTGTATTTCCTCCATCAACGTTATTGGTGTATATATTGGTTCCTCAATCTTTTCTCCCGGTATTTCAGATATTGCGATTGAATTCAATGTTGGCGTCGTGGTGGCTACACTTGGTATGTCGGTTTTTGTTTTCGGTTACGGTCTTGGTCCTTTAATTTATGGACCAGTTTCTGAGAACGCAAGAGTTGGCCGCAACTATGTCTATGTTCCAGTAATGATTTTGTTTGTCATTTTGGAGCTTCCTATAATATTTGTGCACAACATCGCTGGTTTTGTTATCTTGCGGTTTATCACTGGCTTTTTGTCTGCCCCTCCTTTGGTCCTCGGTGGAGCCACTTTGGGCGATATTTTTGGATTTCCTGCTATTTTTTATGCTTTGACTTCCTGGGCTATAAGTGGCTTCCTTGGTCCGGTTATGGGTCCCCTGTTAGGAGGAATTTTCGTTCAGGTTAAAAATTGGAGATGGACCTTCTGGATGTTGTTCTGGATTGCTTCATTTGCGCTCTTTATGATCACGTTCTTCCTTCCAGAGACTTCGAAAGATACAATTCTGTATCGTCGTGCTGCTCGGTTACGTAAGCACACAGGAGATAGCAGATATGTTAGTGCTGCAGAACTTCTACACAAAGATGTTACTGCTGCTCAGAAAGTCAAAGAGCTTTTGATTCGGCCAATTATAATCGTTCTTCAAGAGCCTGGTGTCCTTTTTCTCAATATCTATATCGGTCTCGTATATGCGATTGTGTATACTTTCTTTGAAGCCTTTCCAATAGTTTTTGTTGAAGTTCATAATTTCAATTTGATCGAGAATGGATTGGCTTATATGGGTTTATATGTTGGCTGCATCCTTGGAGTTCTCCTATACTGTGCACTACTCAGATGGTCCATTATTCCTGCTTTGACGACAAAGCCTCCGGAGCATATTCTCACTTATACTCTTATTGGCGCTCCATTCGGACCGATCTCAATTTTAATGCTTGGATGGACTTCGGCCGCTCATATTCATTGGATTGTTCCGATTATTGCGACGGTCATATTTTCGATTGCTTTCGTCCCCATATTTCAGTCAATCTTTGCCTATTTGAGCATGTCTTATCCTCGTTATTTAGCTTCTGTATTTGCGAGCAATGCTCTGTTCCGAAGCTCAATGGCTGCTGCATTTCCTCTATTTGCTTCAGCGATGTTCAAAAATTTGGAGCATGGCACGGTGGGTAAAAAGTACCCAGTGGCATATGGATGTACGCTACTAGCAGGCTTGGCCACCTTGATGGTATTAGTACCAATCTTTTTGCTCAAAGAAGGTCACCGTCTTCGATCCAGATCGAAATATGCGAACTGAATTCTGAAGTCAAATTTTTTTTTAGCGTTCTTTCACTCACGGTGGTAGCATAGAGTTTATGGTCATTTAATTTAGGGTTATTCATAGAAATAGATATAATTTTTTTCGTTTACTTTATAAGCTGTTCAAGTTCTGTTGCTAAGTGGCTCAACAGATTTTTTAATTTCAAGACATAGAGGCTACTGAAAGGTGTGAATATGAAAAATTGTTAATCACCCTTTGACTTTGGATTCACACTTCTTATGACAATGGCTTGCTTGCTGCGGCTGTCCTATGTATGGTGTGGTGTATTTACCATTGGAAACTATATGGAAATGCATTTGTAAAGATACTGACAGAGCTCTAACCTACTGCGAAAACTAGAAACAAATGAAAGGCAACACTAGTTCAAATGAAAATTACAAGTGAACAACCAAAAAGATAGCAGGTATCGAGTAGAATTCGAGTATGCACTTTTCCCATAACGTGTGGTCAGGCCCTAAATCTGATAAATTGCTGCGCCCTGTAACTCCCCGTTAAAAACAAAATTAATTTACTACAGATATCAATAAAAAGAGTACAAATTCTTCTGTTTATTGTACTCGTCCCTTGTAGCTCAGTCGGTAGAGCGTTCGGCTTTTACGAACAGTTTCTCAGTGCTGCAAGGTACCGAAATGTCCAGGGTTCGAGCCCCTGCAGGGGAGTACACTTTTTTTTATCCTAATAAGTTTGATTCTAATAGTTTTTTGAAGTCAGATTTGTATAGTAAACTTAAATCTATGTATTTATAGTCTATAATAACTAATGTGATTTCACTGGCTTTTTAATCGTGAAGCAATTAATACCCAAGAAATCGCACAAAGCATTGATGACGATAGTTGCCCATCTGAAGAAATATACGACGCTGAACACAAAATAAGCTTGTAGATAATAAACTTCGAACTTTCCCGTGAATATTGTAAGACCCATGATGGGGAAAATCCAGAATAGGAAAGGAGCAATGAAAAGAGGCACGTAAAGAATAGTCCAGTAAGGGAACGGGGAAAGGGTGAGATGCGCTAGGATGATTTTTGTTGTGACACGACCAAAAACGAAAGAAATCGTCAAAGCCAGAAGAATCAAATGATTTTCAAGAAGAATAACAGAGAAGTCAGATTGTAACCAAAGACCGAGAGAGAGTCCGGATAGAGTGAACGGTACACATTCCAACAAGACAGGAAGAAAGGGTAGGTTCTTCGTTCTGCGCGCCTTGTATACATTCCAAATGCAGAATGGAAGATGGAAGATCAAAAACGCAGCTGATACTACGTAGATAAAAATATCGACCAATAAAGTATACCCCGTTTTTTCGAATCCCTCCGGTAAAGAAACAAAGTCGCCCAAAGTTTGCCTCCAGATTTCAGGTCCACAAATGCCTGAAATAAGCATCAGAATGCATGCAATGATCAGTCCCTCTGTGGGACCATTGAAATAACCAAGATATAATGTATGGGTGTGATATGTCTCCCAGGTAGAAGTAAACATAGCTAGACAGGAAATCAAGGTGCAGAAGGCGCCAGGACCGGACGATCCCAATCCCATGCAAGCGCATTCCACCAGGCCGCCGAGAGTGCAGTTTAAGGAATCAATTCCATGGTCAAAAAGCTCCCCTAAAGGCGATGAGGAACCAGTTCGCCGTGCCTGTTTACCATCAACATTATCCATGGTGGAGTACGTCCATAAACCCAGAGCGAACGAAAAATAGACCCATGACGGTGCTGGCCCAACGAGATCCGGGATGTAAACAATGATAGTGACGATGTTGATATATATACAGAAAAATCCAAGTAAAGTGATCAGATTCGGAGCGAGCCATAGCGGCATTAGCTCGGCAATGAAATTCCAATAATATCGAAGAATGTAGTTCGATATTGGAGATTTATCCACAGAGGAATACCGATACAGCCGCAGGTTTGCCAGCGAAGAGCTGTCAATGAGCTCTGCTTTTTTGCCGCTAGCTGCCGACATGAGAATCTTGGATTATGTTCTTCTCACACCCGATGCTAAGTATTGTGAACTGACCGTAAAAAATAGAGCTAGGAGAACCTGGCTTGAAGTTTCCCGTTTCTAGATTTCATATTGACATCCCCGGTTTCGACAGGATGAGGTCAGGGTTGCTTACGTATATTGGCGTTTGTATAGTCATGTGATGCTAGAATGTCGTAGAGTAGTAGTTGATCATGTAATTGCTTCGAAGCAGAAATTGAGAGATAGAATAGTTATAAATAGAATAAAATGACATAAAACAAATGAAGGAACCTGGGAGCTGCGCTTGAACTTAATCATAAACTAAGCGAACGCGGTGTATTTTGTTCCCTATCTTGATCTTGAGAACGCCTATGCTGACGACGAGTTCTTCCAGCGACGACCGCTGCTGGGCTAGCAAATCTATGCTGTCCACGTCATCGTCCTGAAGTACGGTTAACGCATCATCGATTGAAAATGAACTTATATCATATTCCTCATGCGTAACGTTAGATTGCCTAGTATTTAAACTGATTTTGCTGCTATTAGTGAGCTTCCATGCTATCGAAATGTGCATCTGTGTGCTACTAATATTAGCATCACTACTGTATCCGAGCTTATTGCACACTGAGATAACCGCCTCGTGGATCGCTCGCAGCTGTTCCTCATTATTATACAAAACAGAAAATTCTATACATTTAGACTCCTACCTGCGTATCACATTTCAGAATTAAGACCAAAAATTGTCTGGTGCTTGAAGGGTTTGTCAGCCACTGCAGAACTGAAGATTTGCATGATACTTTGAGTGGCTTGGATATTTCTAGGTCCTTGACAGCAACCTGAATCAAATCCACAAGTGTTGAACGGTCATGATCTTGCAGTAGCATCGTAGGTGATAACGAGATATGGAGCGACAACGGTGTTTCCAAAGAGGAATATATCAGAGAAATCGCAGAAGCAGGCACTAACGAAGACAGCGTAGAGGCCTGCTTCTCATCCGGAAACCAGTCGAGATAAATATGTGTTGGCCATCGACCGCGTTCATGCGGGAAATTTCGAGTTCGGCCTTGATGAAATGCAGGATCATCTCCTAATCTAGGAGTCGTGGTGTAAAGATCAAGAAACTCAGCTGGTAGCGGAGGCGGAAGTTTCAGTCGAGAATTCTTCTTTATTTCGCCGCTGTTTTCAGAAGCTGAACCAGCATGATCCTGATCAATAGAATGGCACCTCTTCAAACTCATACAAATCGTACCGAGACGATCGAATCTTTTCTGGTAGTGAATGATGTGTACTTCATCTTTTATGGTTCACTGAACGCGATTATCCTTCCAAACCCTTGTTTCGATAGCAGTCATGTTAACAGCGAGGCAGACTCCGCCACCACTTATGTCATCACTCTCCACTATGGCTTGACGGATATTCGAGTCGCCGCACCAGGGTCCGAACTCTAAATGGCTCTCTCCGCGCTGGGAAGAAACTTGCATCGTCATCGGAGTCCAAATTGGGTCGAAATTGGGAACAGAAGTCGGTATCTTGGTCTCAAAACGGACCGAATCGAACAGAAGGGCAATTCAGGACGGTCAAGGCTTAGAAACGGCATGACAGCACTACAAGAGCGATGGTGAGGGCAACAAAGGCCGCTCGTACCCAAATTCCGGCGGGATCAAGATCACCTGCCAATCTGCGTACACGCAATCCCACCAAAAGTATATATAGAGAGCTGAGTGCCAATTTGCAATTTTCAACTGTAGAGTATTCATCTATATCTATTACCGTCTCGTGATATTGCCGTCAGTTATCTAGCTGTTAGCGTTCTGTTTTAACATCCCTCTTCTGATATCACAAGCTATGTCTTTCTCAAGTGTGGCGGTTTTGCCCGTCAGGATGGTTTCACTTCCTTTTGAGAGTCCAGAATACGACAGTACCTCGTTGGCTAGTCGGTCTAGTATGGCTCGTCACAGTCGATCTCACTACCAGCATGAATATGGATTGCACGATCGGCAGTACCAGAGTGAATATTGTGATGCTACTGTTTCTTCCTCATCTTCTCCGTCAGCGCCTCCACCGTCTTATTCCAGCGCGACGCGTCACCGCCGGTCCAAGAGGCACCAGCGAACTAGTTCCTCTCCTGTTGACACTATTGATAGGCTTGACCATGTTCTATCGGTCTACCACCATGATGGACCTTTCGAAGCTACGCTTGCCTATCGTAATAATGGGATCAAGGATTCCCCAGTTGACGCCGTAGCAAGATCAACTGCACAAACACTCGACGCTATTCCGCCTGGATCCATTTCTGATGCTCTACGCAACCACACTCCCATGGACGGTGTCGCTGTCGTACCACCCGGATGTTATGTTCCTGGTCGGCCAGATGGATTACATTACGAGGAAGAAGTTTTAAGCTCGCTTGATCAATTTCGACTGCCAATAGCTGCTAGTAGTTGGCCAGGAGAAGATTTCAGCACAGCGCCTTCTCTAGTTGCTGTAGACCGGCAACATCGGCGATCAAATTCGACCGCTGTGAGATCCTCTACGTCCTCGATTTTTGAGACACCACAAACAAATATTAGAGAGCGACGGCTGTCATTTCGAGAGCGCGCAGCAAGACGGTTATCTATTTCTCGATCGTGAAATTCAGGTATAGGTACAATCATAGTTATGATAAGGCGATGAAATTGGAGTTAAATGGTCTGCTGGTTTAGCATTGTCTGTACATATTTCAAAAAGCATATGTCTAATTACTCATGAACAACTTCCAGTCCATCTCCTTTTCATACAAACATAATCAATAGTATACATTAACACTCCTTTCGAATTAAATTCTGTGAATCCTAAATTAGTTATAAATACAACCCCCCCTTTCTTCCTATTTTATACACGGGTAATCCTCGTCTGAGCCTATGTGTGCGCGGATCTACGGCCCCTTCACGGAATCCAAGGGTCGAATCTTTGATTACCGGGACGACATTCTTCGGAACGAGTCCAAAAGGACCGCCTTCATCTATTATCTTCGACGCTGTTTCCCTATCAAAGTGCTTGCTAGTCAAAGCAGTACGGTGCACATGTAACGATCTTAAATTAGATCCATCAAACAAACTCTTTGTCCTAGCCTTTCGTCCCGGCCGTAATGCATTATTGTTTGCGTTTGCTTTTCCTTCATTCCTTGTTAATGAAACCATTGAGGCCGATTCTCCTTCAAATAGAGGGAAAGGCGATCGTGAAGAAAATTCTGTATGTTGTCGGAACGCAACGGAGTCAACAACTCTACTTGTCTTGAGGATAAACGCATTATCTACTGCGTTAATTGAAACTTCAGCTCTGGAATTCTCAACTGATATTCCGGGCGAATTGCTTGCTCGAGTGGACGATCTTGTGAAAATACGTCGACCCATCGGACTGAATTCTGATACTAGTCTTTCATGCTCCTCGGACTTTAGAACTTCCGTTCTCGCTGTTTCCAATAACTCGATTTCGGATGTTGACACTGCTAATTCCTGAGAAACTGGTGTTCGAACATCCATACTCTCACACTGATTAGTCTTACACATTTCGATTGGATTGATAGGTATTTCCCTTTGCTCCTTCGACTCAATAGACTTTTCTGCTGAGGGTTCTATCGATTGGAGGGATTGCTGCATTTCCGATTCATTATTTCCTTCTTCATCACTTTCGATTTTTGGTAACTTGTCAAAATTAACCTCAGAATTATGTGGTGATGCACTACTCTCTGTTGTCGCAGGGGGACTCTCGACTCCAGATTGTGTCAATGATTTATCCCCTAATTCATGCTGTAGTCGTTCTAAGTGTCGTTCTAACTCTATAATTTTTTTCTTCTGAATTTCCATCTGTAATGTCAAGTCCTGAATTTGTCCATCTTTTTTCTGAATTGAACTGGTCAGATCGTCGATTCGTTGCTTAGATTCTACTTTAGTCGCATTATCTTGCTCAAAATACGTTTCCCATTGCTTTTTCTTGACGGTCAGTTCGTCCTTAACTTTCGTGTATTCCACAAGCATAACAGCCTGAATCCCACATTTAGAGCATCTCTCTCCCGCAGCTGGGCCGCTTTCATCAGGAGCGATGTCCTCTGACAAGTCTTGATTCACTAGTTGTTGCGCCGAATTATTTCCTAATAAACAATCATTCCTTGAAGATGAAGAAGGAGATCCAAACAAAGGCGAATCACAATGTTGAGAATCTTCAAGCACGTACTTTGATTTAGATTGGTTCGATCGAGGTGTCGAGCTGAAGTCCGCAGATTCCGATCTTTGCGACTCTGATTCGACTCTCGAGTGCGGACCAGGCGTAGAAAATAGCTGAGAGTCTATTGAATCTCGATTATACATTATCTCCACTTTATTCTGCACCAGTCCAATAGGTTTACTCATCCCTAAAGTACTAGGCGGTGTCTGTGATGATCGACTCCCGTAAGAGTCATACACCTGACCACGATGATCTGATTCGATTTTCGGCCTTTGATCTTGAATGTGTTTGGGATGATAATAGCTATTAGGTTGGACTCCATTGTGCGATATTGCAGAAGGTGATAAGTGTCCATGTGACGGGTAGTTGTATACATCCTGACTCCGACTGTCAGCAGAGGCGGGAATATATGAACTATACAATGATGCTCCAGGAGTAGAATTCCTTTGAGAAAGTGTCATATTGGAGGGATAAGAATGAAAAGCTGTCAGAGGTTGCGACGGCGGAGGAGGAGGAGGTGGTGGCTGGGTACAAAACTGCTGCGAAGAAAGTGTCTGTGGAGAAGAGGTTGATAGAGGAGCTTGGGGGGAATACGGCTGCTGATCGGGAATTGGTGCACAGTATGGATAGTATGGATGAATTGATGAGTGAGAAGGAGGCTGTGAGTGAGTAGAGAAAGGCTCTGCTGATCGTGCACCTGAAGGATGGTTAAAATTATCGACTGGACTTTCCTTATACCATATTGGAAGATTCAGATTAGTCCAACCATTGACTGGAGGTGGTGGACCTATATATGGTTTATCTGGCGGAGGTCGGCTATGCGCAGGTGAATATCGCGGCTGCGGCAAGACGAAGGGACGAACAGATGGCGGTAGTGTGGACCCAGACTGCGAATCCGACATATGATTTACATGGATATCATGGCCATCACCGTAACGCGGAAACATAATAGTTTCCGATTGTGACGGTCTATCCGATGGTAAATATCGAGGTGGTCGAGGTGAGCTCTCGAGATTGTCTAAATTTGATGTACTAGAGGTTGGATAAGGCGAGCAAGGTGCCACAGACGGAGTATTCGGAGCCGGCGGCGGATAGGAAGAAGTTGGCCATTCTTGCACATGCTTGCTAAATTGCTTAGAAGGATACGAAGAATACTTGGAGAAATTAGAAACCGCTCGTGACAGACTATATATATCAAATACACTCACAGAGGGATCCGATTGACGCGTTGCTTGCGTTATAAGATTTGACGGAATAGTACATTGCTCTGATTGAATTGCTGTATTTGAAGAGACCAACGCAGGAGGCGTAAAGGCAGGCGGCACAGGCAGAGGGCTGACTTGAGAATTAAATGCTTCCATTAATCTCCTGCGTTTCGGTCCTTGTGGTCCTTGTGCTCGTGGGGGAGTGTTCTGCTGAGAGCCTCCAGAATTCGAGGGCGACGACGAGTCCCGAGAAATTGCTTTACGTTTCAAACTAAAAAGATCAAACATATCCGAGAAACGAGGTGCTTCAATCTTTATTTAGCTCTGTGTATAGTCTGCAGTAATTGCGAAAGAACGGAAGTGAACAAAAACCAAACAAGAGCGGGGAGCTAACGGATAACCAAAGCAGGCTGACACAGTAGCACTTGAATAATCAAAATGAAATAAGCACATCAATATGATACGCCATTATACCATGAAAAACTCTGGAAAAAAATAACGTAAGAGCAATTGAAGTGTGAATGCTGTTTAGGAGAGATTGGACGGTCCTTCCCACTTCAGCCGAATTCAGTCAATTTTGGATCAGCCCACGTTTAATTCACGTCAGTTTTCGTCAAATCCTGTCGATTCAATGCGATTCCAGTCTGAATCTAACGAAACTGTGTGACTTTCGGAAATCACTTACAAATGGAGGTTGCTGGTTGTCGCCGAATTACGGTGCTCCTAGCAGTACGCCATCGCGAAGAATGTAGTAATAAGGTTCTGGTATACAAATCCGTGATTACGTAATTTTTTATATATCAGTTTCAGCAGTATTTTATCTACGATGAACTGTATTACTATCTAATACTACATTGAATATATAGGGCTATACAATACTTAATAGCATAATCAACAAAGTAGTTTATTACAATAATAATGATAATAATGCACAAGAGAGCTCATTAACCATGAGTGACCATGAAGTCAAAATCCACACATCAGAATTCGGTGGTGAGCATACAATCTTAGTCAAACTAAATATAATTGATACAGCATATTCAACGTAAATTTAAGCTTATGACCTCTGGACACTAGATCTCACCTTGAGCTCAGAATAAGAAAATATGCTAGGCGCCCTAAATCGATGTCACTTTGGGATCGGATTTTCCAATATTAGCAATCTAAACAGTCACACGAAGCGTACACAAATACAATTACAAGCTCTTGAGTATTCTTACTAGCTTGTCCAAAGTCGTGCTGTTCCATCCGCCCCTGCACTGAATAGCCAAGCCTCCGCAGGATGCCATACGACTTTTAGCACGCCCAATGAAGCAACAACTTTGTGCCCCTTCAGTACTTTTAAGGGAACCAGTAACGGGTTCTTCATCAAATCATCGTATACCGTACCATGAAAAATGTTGATATAACCATCATCACTTGCTGAACAAAATAGTGGTAGACGTCGATGGAACCGCACATCTCGAACTGCTTTTGTATGGTATCGTAAGGTTCGATACGGCTTGTTACTCAAATCCAGATCGTGCCAAGTGACTCGCTTATCATACGAACCTGTCAACACGTTATCTCCTTGAGGATGAATGTCAAACGAAGATAGCCATCGCGCACCGGGCTGCAGAGCCTTTGCCAAGGTTTGTGTGGAAAGATCATAGATTCGAACATATCGCTGTGTCGCAACATACAACATTGGTTTAAACGGATGAAATTGCGCTTGCTGTACAATTCCCTTTGACTTCCGAAATGGACTTTGAGTTACATGCTTCGATAGTTGGTGAACTAATACTGCCTGATTAGCCCCTTCTGGGGAGACGCTGACAAAATAATCGCCTCGTCGGTGCCACGCCAAATGCTTGACTGTTTTTCGACAACTAATCACCACATCGACTCCCAATGCGCTGAGTCTATCATTCGGCCGATTCCATTTGCCAATTGGCTCCTTTGCGGATGGTTCAGACTGATCCTGCGTTGTGAAACCCCAGCCGGATGATAGCATTTCTTGACCAGTCGTTTCAGTAACAATATCAAACAAAGGAGGCTGGCAAATATAAAGGTTGTTTCCACTATAAATTAGTATTTTAGATTAAAAATAAGAAAATTGTAGAATACTTACGCAGCAATTGCCAACAGTCCGCATTCTTTAGTCGGGTTCCATTCTACAGATTGAATCGGTTCAACTTCCGTCTCAGTGAGCGGCAACCTCCACATTTCACGGCCGGTACCAACTTCCCATACTCGGATCGTACCATCATCACCACCTGTCGCTAGCCATAAACCGGAAGGATCAATTGAAATCGCACGAACGCGGCCGTTGTGGCCAGAGTAAGTAACTGAACATTTTATTGGAAATGGCCGCAAGTCTTGCGGTAAAGGAAGCTCAGGTAATAGCGATTCAGGGTCGATGTTCAATTTATTTCGACGTACTCGTGGAGCGAGATATAAATCCAGACATCTCTCAAATCTTTCGCGAACTGAGTTTTCATATCCTCGAACAGCTCTTAAAGATGTAAATTTCTGAGGAAGATAATTCTTTTCTCGCTCAGCTGGCTCTGTATTAAGCCATGCTTGTTTTTCTTGCTCCGTGGGTAAATACTCTTCCGGTGGATTATAGCTCTCATCGTTCGTAGGTTTGGCTAATTTGGGGGCAGGAATGTTCATAATATGTTCAGGCTGCTGGGGTAAATCATCTGCCCAGATATCAAACACTGGCAGAGGTTGATTTGAATCTTGCTTTGGTTTATTCGGGACAATATGGCCTTCTCTAATTGCACGGACAATTTTCATGACTCTTTTAGCTTCATGTTTGGAAGGGACAAACCGACGCTTGGGTTCGGGTGCGGACGATAGCGGCATCGCTTCGACTTTGGAAGAGAACCATTCGATTGTATCTTCGTAAGGAATTGACTCTCCAGTCGGTTCTCCTCGTTGAATCTTCTTTACGAGTTCCAGCTCATCTTTTGTAAGTTTCAGATCTGCACCAGAGCTTCTATCTAGTAATCCAGTCCAGCCTTCTGGGACGTCGATCGATTCTAGCAAGGAATCCAAGGCAGAGCCGGCAGCGGGACGCATAATCCGCTTGCCATTGATATCGTAACCTACATGCGGATATTCATCATATGCAGACAAAGGAATGTTTCCAATGGTGTTGGATTCCTCGACATCGCTATCGTCACTGGAATAATGAGGATCGATTTCTTCAAATATAGGCCGCGGCTTACCGTCGGCGCCCTTCGTGTAGTATAAAATGCGCGGCCCAGAAGCTATATCCTCGGTTTCTGAAACAGACGTATGACTCTCTAAATCACCGTCTAAACCGTTGACGAGATACTCGTCTTCAGAGGAGACAGAGGATACATCCTCTGCTGGGACGAGTTCAGCTTGATCCCAGTTGCTCTGATTCTCCTCATCACCGTCGAAGACGAAATCAGCGCCGAGAGAAGTATTTGATTCAATCTCCGCACCTTTATCCACCTCGTCCTGGTCCTGCAATTCATTATCTGAATCAGAGAGAGCACCGTCAATTATGCTAGAAAATTCAGTTTCGTCTTCATCTGGATCGTATTCAGTGCCCTCAATCACTTCTTCTTCTTCATCTTCTGCGTCTTCTTCGTATTGATCATATTCTTCGTCTTCGTCTTGATCGCTGAAAGCCTCCTTAGCTTCCTCATCAAAAAGCCCTTCTTCGCTATCTGTATTCTCACTATCACTCTCGCTCTCACTCTCACTCTCGACGACCTTCGTCGACGATCGTCCCTTCACAGGTATCACAGAAAGACGACTACTGGGCTTTCCAAATGCACCATTCTTTAACGCAGATTTCAGCTTTCTTTTCACCATTACCGGAGAGTAGAGGTTGAGCTTGGCTCAGGTTACTGAATAAATTTATATATTTTGCTGAAACTGCAATGGAATAAGGTCGGACAAAAAATTCTTTGGGAGTTTAATTTCAGGGGATGTAATCACGAGGTTTTGGTATCAAACACAATTCACATGTAGGTTCAATATTTGAGTGGGACGTAGTTTATCCTGTACATATAGTATATAAACAGATTCCGTACTGTCGATAAGGTAAATAATTTACAGCTCAAATGAAAAACTAACAAATAAGATGGAAGGGACTCAAGATAATGGAATTGTTACATATATTGAAGCCATTGCTCAACTCCCTCGAGACGCTTTGTCGACAGAACAAGCGCGATTAGAAAACTCTATAAAACATTTAGAGCGCTCGAACGAAGAGATTGAGAATTATATCGAGCAAGAGGCCAGAAATGGGAACCCACAAGAAGAGAAAGAGTTAAAAGAAGTTATAGAAGAGAATCAATTTGTGATTTCAGGTCAGAAAGAGAGAATAGAGCTAGTTAAGGGCGAGATACGTCGGAGAAGATAAATGATTTAGTTTTATTATTTCTTTTTTGTTCTAAGGTATAAAATGATCAAGTGTTCAAAATTTTACGGTTGGATTATATAAAAATATTTGACGAATCTGTAAATATAATATATCTTTTATTTTGGGCCAGCTGCATCATAGTCATGACATCACTATGTTTGTCTTCATTCAATAAAAGACATACTATTTTCATGTCTTTTATATAGCTGTACTAGGAAAGATCATTCACAGTGAGTCGAATAATATTACTCAGCACTTACATAACGACCTTGTAGTGAGCAGCCCGCTAATTGAATGAAACAAGTTGGGAGGAAGCAGGTGCTGCACAGAGGCCGGTATCAATACAGCGGGAAACGGCAGTCGAAATAAAACTGTCTTCAATTAAGAATAGCCCGTAACAGAAATCGTGCTGATTTTTGCTTCAGACAGCCTTCCTTTTGTCGACTTTTCCTATTCATAAAGCGTCGCACACGACGTCGTACTTCTCGCCATGCCGTTGTCTTCGCCTCCACCAACGAAACCAGCAGTCATGACGAAACAGGAGAATAATCCGGCAGATGTTATGAAAGACACTATTCTGTCGATAATTGACTCAATTGTCACTCCTTTGCGGTCGACGACATCGGCAGCCAAGAAAATTCACGTCAGAAATATTGTGTCTAATCGCCGACTGCAACGGTCGATTTTAACCGTAGTAGCTTTCATATTCTTTGTTTTCTTCTCGATTTCATTTATAACGGCTGATCGTAATTCAGCACTGCCTTCTTCAGCTGCAAGTATGCCTCCAAAGACTCTGTCACCAATAGCGAATTTCAATCAAGTTTCCAAGTTTCGGGGCGAATCAGACCCGATACTGGAAAATCATATCGATGCAGCCTTGGTCAATATCAGAATTGCCCAGGCCGGCTCGTATGATCCGTCGGTGTGGCCAAACTTGATTTTCCAAACTGCTAGTTCGCTGGATCCCAAATTGCGCGAAGCATTCAGCACTTGGCCTCGCATGAATCCGGAGTATCAGCATCGAGTGAGTGCAAAAATGTTTTTGAGGCAGAGTTCTCGTGACATAGATCAGTTCTAACCAGTTTAGCTTGTGGACGACAAGGGAGGAAAAGAATTTGTATCTACTGTGTATGCCTCTGTGCCCGAGATTGTCGAAACTTATATGACTTTCCCGCAAGCAGTGCTCAAAGCAGATCTGTTGAGATATCTGATTCTTTACATGCACGGTGGAGTTTACTCGGATCTGGATGTGTACTGTCGCAAGCCGATTCATGAATGGGTACCCAAAAAACTGTGGGAATCAAATTCGGATATAATTGTAGGTGTCGAAATTGATGAGCCGTACATCACGCCAGATACCATGACCGCCTGGGGGTGGATCAAGTCGTACGGATTGGCGCAGTATGTGATTGTCGCAAAGCCGTTTTCGAAGCCAATTCGAACTGCAATTGTGCGGACGATTTCCCATGCGTATCAGCTTGCCAAATCTAAAGGCAAGAAGCTTCCATCAGAGATCCAATCATATACACCGAATGAAGTTTTCGACGTCTCCGGAATTGGCATGTGGACAGACGCCGTAATGGATAGCATCAACTTCCGTCGGTCAGATATCACCTGGTCAGATCTGCATAATCTGAAGCTTGCTAGACGCTTTCCGACGGATAGTGGAGCAGCAATCATTTTACCGATTAGATATTTCGGCAATGGTCAGTTACATTCTGGAGCTGGAGAGTTCGAGCAGACGGATGCCTGTGTTTCTCATTTATTTGCAAAGGATTGGCAGAAGCGGTGGTTTTGGTAATCATATCAAGAATTTAATATTAATAATATGTCCGAAATAATTTAATTCACATAATGTGCACTATAACCCAAACGATATAAAATGTGTCCGTCTGAGGCTCCATTTTCATCACGTAACACTTCGTGCTCCTCACACCCACGTTGAAATGGAGAATAGGCAAAAATATGATACCGGACCGAAAGAGCTTGATGATATCAATTTTTCCTCGTTCTTAGGGGGACATGCTACTGAAATGGAGCAAGTTGTCTGTGAATCTGGGGCTGTTGAGTCAACGATCGTTTCAGAAGACTTATCTGGAGATGGATCACGGCCTAGTTCGACCCCTGCAATCGTGGATAGCATTAGAGAAGAATTGACTTCAGAATCATCAATAAATGAATCTTCTCGAATAAATAAAAGGGAAATCTCTGAGTTGAACTCTGATTCATCATCAGGCCCTGGTTCAACGCAGGACAGCTTTCAAAACATTCAGAATGAAACCGTCCGTAATGTTCAGGGTGCGCCATCATCGACTTTCCACGGACCGATTCTTAATCTCAACATTCCTCGTGTACTTCCACATGAACAAGTATTTCCTATTCAAGTTGGCGATACGCTCTTCCGGCTCTCTGGCGCTTCGCTGTCTTCTGACGCTCCTTCGTACTTCACCGCATTTTTCAAAGCTCAACGGCCAATTCAGTCCTCACCTGGAGGACCCGTAACTTATCCTACTTTATACATCGACCGGAGTCCCGATGTGTTTCGTGAAATTGTAAAGCATTTACAGGGATATTCGGTTGCTCCTCGTGATGAATATCAATTTGTATATCTCTACGCAGACGCGCACTACTATCAGCTGCCGAAGCTTGTCAAACTGCTATACAATTCTGACATTTTTGTACGAATCGGCTCGAAAGATTTCAGAGTTCCAAAGGAACTACTCAACAGCCCAGGCGACTCTCCGAATTTCTTTACGCTTGGTTTCTCCTCATTCTATTCATCACCACAAGCGGTATTTCCTGGTACTCGGGGCCTGATTCGGCCACCAGCCGTTCTTCCCCCAGCAATCGGCACTCATTCTGATCACTTGTTTGATCAACTATTGACCGCTTTACGGGGTGGTCCTCTCCACTTTACTTCTTCAGATCACCGCGATCAGTTGATTCGCGAATGCAGGTACTATCATTTCCGTGGTCTGGAGCAGACTCTAATTCCGTCCACTATTCAAAAGAATCTCATCTCTGGTCGAGAAGAAATCACTCTGCGGTGCTCAGATATTCGTCCCGCTGGAATAGAAGTCGCAGATGAAACCGAGGGGAAAAGATTGGTCAAATATAGACGGCCGTTTACAGATGACATATCACGAGATTTGATTATCCAGATACCAGGCGAAGAGTTGATACTAAAAAGCTACGATGTAACACAGACGCAAACGGAAACATCGAAATGCAGATGGGGCGTGGAAGTGCTGGGAACAGCGAAATCTGCAGACAAACTGCGGACATTGATTGGCAAATTTCCGGACTCGGCAAAAGTCATTCTACCTGAAAAGGACGCAACAAACATGCCAATGCGGTTTCCGTGTGAGTTGCAAGATTGTAAACTGGTTATTGATGGTCGTGAGATTTTGGTTGTAGGTCTGGAAGATGGTTATGTCGAGTGCTTCCGAATAGACAGCGAGGGTCGTGATTTGTTTGACGGTATTAGTGGTAGTGGTTCCAGCAAAACTAGAACTACCGAATCTAGCACCTCTAGTATGGCTGCGCCCCAACTGAAACGCCAACGAATTGAAGCTTCCTCTCATTCATCTACTAGATGTCCATCCAGTCTTGCAGTTGAGCGCGCACAAATGAAATTGTACGTTTCTCGGGGACGACTAATCTGGCAACTTTTGATTGCGGAAACCATTTCAAGTATATTCGAGCAGAATCGTCGTCGCCACTTTTTGGACTAATATTTGTAGAGTTGGTTAATTTTAATAAATACTGCTGTTGCCTTTGAGCCTATGAGGAGTTTTTTGGTAAACTACAGAGGATTGGGTATCAGAAGAGCAATGGGAGTTAAGATAGTTCTTTCCCAATTCAACCTTCTATATTCACAATATAGTGAATACACAGCGCAGTGCGGTATAATGTGCTAGCAAAAGCTAATAAATTATTCCAGCACAAACTATTCAATATTATGTAATGGCTCTATACAATGATTTGCAAACAAGAAATTTCTATTCGTTCACTGAAAGTCTCAGAAGCATCCGAGCGCAAGAGCCAGACATATATAGCGACAGATCTCCACTCAAGACCAGAGAATTAAACCAGTGGTTGTTCTGCTTTTGTGCGTTAAACTTTAACGTCGAAGTTGGGCCCGAGTTTGAGTGTATGTATCCGATACTCGACTTTTCTGAACAAGATTTGAAAACTATGTATGTGTTTGATTTGACTAAGTGTATGCTTTACTAAAGAGCAGATGTTTTTCGTCGTTTCCGGAACAAAGCTACTCGGAGACAGTTGAATCTTTCCATTCGTTCAGATTCAAAGTTACTTCTCCGAAAATTCAGTTTCCCTCGTCAGCTCAAGCGCGACTTTTGACGCGGACACCCTTTCCTGCTGACCGAGAAATGCATGGCTACGTTTTTTTCCAGCAGCGCAAAGACCGCTCTAAATCAAGAAATTACTCACAGAGAAGCTTAACTCTATTATCTGCGTTCGAATTTCCGGCAGTATTTGAACAATGTATTCGACGACTGGCTGACATTGCGCTGAGAACAAGCTCTACGACTGCGCTGTTAGCAACTCTACAGACCGCTGCAGTCCAGATTTCGAGATGGCCTGCTCCAGAGATGATCATCAGTCGCATGTCAACCGGAATACCAGCAAATGATTCCTCGCCGACAAAGTCGCCCAAATCCTCGAAACTATTGAAATCTCCTAGATCACCTGCCAAGTCACCTAAATCACAGCGGAGACGAAAAGCGATTGAACTAGCATATTTAGGCGAGAAAATCAAAATTTGTCTGCTTAGCTCTGATCCCACCATGCCTTTAACCGATTTTACGTCTGAATTACCCTCAGGGAATTCAAATTCCGCTATGCTGTTTGGTAAAGTTGGCAGTTGGGTTCAGCTGCTATACGAGTTAATCGATCCGATAGACATTTTTACTATTTATGAGCAGATAATTCTCGGTGGTTCCATAACTGTTCTAGCCTCAACACCTGCCGACGCAAGCCAATTTGTGACAAATGCAGTAGACTTGATTAAGCCGATACCATATTCTGGGTTGATCCGAGAATATGCTACTTTGGAAGGTATATCGGCAGGAGACACTAGTCTTAATAAGGCGATTCCGGGAATCACGGGCACAACGAATCCATTTCTAGCTCAGCATGTTGAAAAGGGAATCGAGAGCAATAAGCTGGATACAATATTGGTAGATTTGACTGCAAGCAAACATTCACCGTTTTCGTCAAAGTCTTCGTCAGATTCAAGTACAGATCTACCAACCATGAAGGTAAAATTTTTACCGGTTATACCAGATATGATGTTACCGAATATGGCAGCAACACAACAGGCTACAGTTGACTTACTTTACCCTGTCACGGCGACCGTCGACTGGCAAAGGAAGTCATTCAAAAAGTTACTTACCAGTGCAGGAATCATGCGTCCTGCAAGCTCCGTACATGCCTCCAGTCCGAAATTTTTAGTGCGCGACCTTGAATTTGTGAAGCAGGTAAAGTTAATGATGTCAGAGATTGCAAGAATTCAGTCTGTTGCCAGTGTGGCTTCGCAGGCCGGCAACATAGAGGGTGAACCGAGCGAGCAGGAGACATCGGCGGCGATCGCGGCGCTAAATAGGAAGCTGGATAAATACCTGCGATTATATTTCACCGGTTTGACAGGTAAGATATTAGCTCCAATTCGACGATACATGTTTGTTGCAGAAATTACTCCGAAAAATTTTTCATTTTCAGGTTTCATGAATAGACTAGGCAAATTAGAAAAGCAACTTGTGTTGGGAAATGGTGGTTTGACCGGTCACGAAGGAAGAGTGTTGAATGGTGTCGGACATACTCTAAGGTCTGTAACTGGGTTTGTTCGAGGACAAAGATTGAATAATCGTTGTCCAGAGTCTACTGGATTTGATTTTTCTGGCGAATCAGCAGATCCAAGTGATTCTGAAGGTCTGACTTCCTCTACTCCAAACACTGATAACCGAGACGATCTCTATCTCGAAGCGGTCCGTCCCGCACCTCATATTTTTTTGGATTACGCCAGAGCGATGCAGTTCTACAGCCGATTATTGGTGACTTCTAATTTTGAATCGTGGTGTTTTCTATAGCGATGCGAAGATACTCCTCTGACAATGCGAAATATGAGAAATATGAGTAGTATATTATATGTAGAGGACTAGAAGCAGGATAATTTGCACACTGCCAGACTACGGTATTTATAGATGTGTAATATAGTGTAATATAATGCTAATTATCTAATATCTTGTGCGTTGTAGAATAAATGAAGTCAAAAAGAAATGATTATCATTCTGCATTCTACCCCATAATCTGATGTAATCCTCATCTCCTAGTCAACTCCCACTCAAGATGAGAACCACGGTATTTGACTACTCAATAGTTTTCTTTTGGCTCGTTAAACCAGTTTACTGCAGGCTGCTACCAATTTCTTACTTTTCTCAACAGATGACTACAGTTGAGGAATCGCGGTAAATATGTCCTATCCTGCGCATCCGCCTCCTCCTCCACCCCCGCAAGCGTATTCGCATCCGGTCGTCTCTCCATACCAGCAACCAGATCCAAATCACCCTCATCCGCCGTTTTATCCTCCGCAAATCTCGTCCACACTGACCCCCATAGATTCTCCTTCCAGCATTGCATCGACATCGAGAAGATCGTTTTTCCCTGTTGCGTCACTCATCAATCCTGTTGACGCCTTTCCGCCTACCCAGTCGTTCAATGTGCGACCTTTGCCTCCTCCAGCACAACCTTCGCAAGTGACGCAGCCCACTCCTCCCCAAGATTCTCCAGGACCTCCAGGACTTCCGGGACCTCTACAAAATCGACCGCCGAACTTGCAGTCTCCATGTCTACAGCCAAACTTTGCTTCGCCTCCGCCTCCCCTTAGCACTTTTCAATTTCCGCCGTCGGCTACAGATGACCTCAAGCGTCCTAGAGCCTGCGATCATTGCCGGGCTTCGAAAGTCAAATGCGTTGCAAATGAAACAGGTCCCTGTCGCCGCTGTCTTAAAACTATGCATGCCTGCGTATTTACGATTTCAGCCCGGAAAAGACAGAAGAGAACAGACACGTAAGTCGGTCAGATTATCTATTTATATTTAGATGTTGATTATTCAGTCGTGTGGCCGAGCTCGAAAAGAAATTGGAACAGCTTACTCAGAAACTTGCCGTTCAGACTGGAGTTCTTCCTTCAAGTGATACTATACGGAGCAAACAAGGTCAGATCCAACAGGAACCCCAGATCGGTGCTCAATCAGACCATATTGAAAACCATCTCCAATCTGACACTGCCCAATCTACAAGTGTCCAACCAGAATCTTCATTGAAACAGCTCAATTGGCTATCTTCAAGTCTTTCCTCTTCGGCAAATGTCTCGGCCACCATTCCTTCTGCCTCTCCTATCAGCTCCACCAGCCCTACTACATCTAGTATCTCGACTAGCACAAGTTCTCACCAAAATCCGCAAGCTGACTGTCTAGTGCAAAATGCTGTGATTTCCAATAAACTATCCGATTCAAATGGCCTTGGTGACTACCTTAATGAGCGAGAGTATTTCATAGAACTCAGCAAAAACCAGTATTCGCGACTCGTCACCCCTTCACGGATCATTGAGGTTCTCACTAGATATGAAATTGACGATTCGCAAGCACAGGATTTATTAGATTTATTTATGAAAACCAAATACCGTCAAAGCAGTTTCCTCTCTTTACGATCTGATATTAAGTTCAGCGTGCTATTACAATCAAAGCCGATTCTGGCGTTATATATTATAGGGATTGCAGCAAACATTAAGTTACGAACTTTAGCAGATTTTCCTGGAAAAATTATGACGGAAGTATATAGAATGATTTCAGAACAAATGTTTCTGTATGGACAGCGATCTATCGATATTATCCAAACGCTGATCATGATGACTGCCTGGTTCACGCCACCTGCAGTTTTTGCTTGCGAAAACTTTCTTGTGCTGAGTTCATGTGCGGGTGCAATTGCAAGAGATCTGGGATTACTTGAGTTTGGAAGCGTGTCTGAGTCCGACCTTAACAATCATACTCTGAGCAACAGATCGCGCAGATCCTGCGATACTTCTCAATTCCGCAAGCCACCCAGAAGCGCTTCCGATGCTGACGAGTTGGAAAATCTTCGAATCGCCATCGGAGTTTATACTGCTTCAAGTGTTTGTTCGACTGTTTTTCGCTGTGAGCCATCTATCCGTTGGTCGAAGTATCTTCAAGAGTGTTGTGATATTCTGGAAGCTCGTGCCAAAGCTGATAAAACAGACTACACGCTGTATTGCCTTGCACGTTTGCAAAGTCTAGTGGATAATGTTTTAACCATATTACATTGCGACGACGGAACCAAACCAATAGATATCAATGACCTTCATACAAACAAGATGGTGTCTCTGTATGAGCGGTATCTTATAGATTGGAAAGAAAGCAGTCCCGATGATCAATATTTATTAATTTGTTATCATTCAAGTCAAATTATTATACACGAGATTGCGCTGCGAGTCGACTCGAACCGGAGAGCGTTTAGTGCACCATTCAAGCTCGAGAATTTGGGACAGGACACAGAGCTGCAATTACCGAGTCCAGCAACCGCTGAAGCGGTGATATGGTGTATTTCGTCGAGCCAGAACTTACTTGAGATATTTTGGGACTGCGATAACTCGGCAGTAGTTTTTGCGCCGTCTCATATTATTGGCCGAGTTATTTACGCGTGCATGGTCTTAATGAAGATTGCGTTACTAGTGCTGAAGACGAAGTCGATGATGTCGATATGTACGATCGAGACTGTGAATTCGGAATATTATCTTGGTCGGACTTATCAGAAATTGTGTGCGCTTTGTCAAGGGATGAGACATTCGATTTTATTGTTGAAGTTCAAATTTGTGCTGAGTAGACTTTATTTGTTCCTACATGCACAGATGGAGTCATCAATCAAAAAGAATGATGTATCGGCCAGAACTATGCTGCCATTTCAGTCTGAAAATGACAGGGGTCCGGATTTGAGTACTGCTCGACATGAAGAACCAATCAAGCAGGATCCTACATCTATTAAGCATGCTTCACAATATGATCTTCCTGCGCGTAAATTTCATGGTATTATTCAATCAGCACCTCATGTACTTACACGGTTGGATCAGAACTTTGAACATGAACTACGAATGCCAGATTCTGGATTAGCAGTGCATGAGCATATTTGGAATGAGGCATTGAAATCGTTCAATGAAGAACCAACTAGATCTACACCTAATCAAACAGATCAAGTGCCGGAATATTCGGATCCAACCAAAGATTATATGTCGCAAGATAAATCCAGAACCCAAACCTTGGACAATGAACAAGGTCTACATACGTCTTCGTCGCCGTATGATCCAAACGCAGACTTGAATTCTGAAATATCGAGAACATATGAAATGGTTTTTGAACAATCAGATCTGTTCGATATGAGAGGCTACATCGAAAATGGATTCCGGCTAATCATGTTTAAACAACCAACCTCCTTGGAGGAGGACCCAGATTTAAATTATTGGTGAAGTGGCTATACCTATTTGTTTACAAATGCTATTTTGCAACCAGGATCATAGGATTATCTAATGCATTCGATGTTAGGGTTAGTTATAACGCCTCCCAATTTGATTATATGGATGCACGTGATTGGGATAAGGACGGTCTCGCCACAGATATCGTCATTCAATCTGTCAGTCAGCATTATGCGCATGCTTTGCTTTGCGAGCGGGATATCTTATAGTATTTATTATACTATAAATACAATAGCAGTTTAATAGTTTAGCGTGCAATAGCATTATACGTTATCTCTGCAGATCATAAAAATCAATATTACAATGGTAGCGAGGCACAAGGTCTACAAGGCCTTGTCGAATATCTACCAGCGAGCAGCACAGGCTAGTCGACAAGTTCGCGAAGCTTTCGAGGATTCCTGGCCTCCTGGTGGATCCGGAAATGGTAGAGGTGGTGGTGGTGGTGGTGGATTTTGGATTGGAGGACGGCCTGCTCTTGTGCCAGTCCGGGTTCCAGTTCGGTCTCCGGTTCGAAGAGGACAGCGGTATCTTGCAACTGTTGCAACAGTTGGACAGAAATCCGTTTTCAGCTCTCAGGCAGGAAACGAATTGAAACTGTTTGCAAATACTCCTGTCAGAATATCTAGTCTCAAGCACGGCACGGCGTTTCGCCCTCGATTCACTGGTGGCACATTGCAGCGTTCAATGAACGGGTACTCGTTACCTGGATTCCGCACGCGAGCGTCAGTCCGATATTTCTCATTCCATTGCGGCCCGTCACCTGTTGAAGTTCTTACGAATTTGTCTGCCTCGCTTTGTGCTTCTGGAGTGGGCATCAATCGTCTTGCCCACTCTGTGAATGGCCAACAGGAAGGTGTTTTGTTCCAACCCAATCGTCCAGAGCTTGAGACTCTTGTACAGTTGTCCACCCGTATTCGTCGTCAAATTGCTACAGTTTTAGCTTCGGAAGCCATGCACTGCAAGCACATTGTACAGATGGAAAGAGTGGATTTGCAAAGCTGCGAGTTAGCATCTGAGGCTGCAAATAGGATGAAGCCTTCTAGTGAGTCGATCGCCGCAGATGCCGCTCGGCTCACTTTTGATCTTTCGCCGACGTTTGCATTCTCGACAATCAATACGACATTGACATCTGATTTCGTAGATGAGGAATTAAGGAATTGCATCGAACGCACTTGCGATGATTTACGTACAGTTCAATCTGATATATGTAAATTATCACAACTAGGTGAACTACGTTCCGAGATTGAATATGGTTCGTTCGGCCGCATATGGTTACATGTCTATTTTGGTGATCGCACGGCCGAGCAGATCGAGAATATTTGTCGTGATTTGGAAATCGTTCGTGGAATTGTTGAGCCTATTCACTTAGAGTTTGGTTCGGACAATTTTTCCATGGTGTCTGATTATTCGGAAATTCCAACGTCGCATTCGAGAACTCCCTTCAGCCTTTCAGTCTCTTCGATATCCTGGTCATCAGTACCTTCATTGTCATTCTATGAGGATACAGTGGACATGGATAATGGCTGGGCTCACACGATCGGAAGCGATGATTCCATTTCACTGTCCGATAGCAATACACCTTCCAGTGCATGGATAGTGAATAGCGAGATCTGGTCAGAAGCATGAGTATATGGTTCACCTGGGATGGAGTTGTGATATTTATTGGATTTCATTGGATTGGATTTTGTTGATCAAGATTAATTTGAGTAGAACATATTACATAAATAAAGATATAAATCTAGGTTTCATTCTGGAATAAAAATTGGATGAAATACTCTCGATTGTCCTTATCAAAGTAAGTCCATAATTTCCCTGGTCTCTTATCAATTTCTCTAGACGGGATTTTGAAAGCCACGGTTTCGAAGGGTTCTGCTGCGACGAGCAAATATTGAAACTGTTTGTTCTGCATTGAATTTTCAACTTTCTGTTCAAACGCCGACATGAACCTGTACCTAGGCATGATTTCCTGTTGAACAGCTGGATACTGTAACTGAAACGTTAGACCGATCTGTCTTGATTTTGGGTCGCGAACTTTTGTTATTCGATACCCTGGTCTTCCTATCTTAAGAGTATTTTTTTTCACTTGTATGCTCGATGCTCCTCCGGGAAGTGCAGACGCTATTGATCCAGGTGGAGCCGTCAGCAGCAAACTTGACTGGTCACGCTGATCCCTAGCAGCACGGCGCGCAAGATTTGTCTGATGTTTGCGGCCCTGCGTGTGCGCTAGATAGCTACCGTCATTCAAATGAACAGTCAAACATAATTTACACTCGAAGGAGCCTAGATGATTTTTGAAAAAATATGGATCTTTTTCGATATCAATTGTTTCCAGTGCCAACTTCCGAAGTCGTTCTCGCCGTGCTGCATTTGTCTCACTGAATCCAGCCACGCCACCGCCTGTAATATCAGCATCGATTTAATATCTAATAATTCATACTCACTTCCTTTCTTAGATCCTGCCCGGTTTTGATAATCCATTTTAATATCTACTCAACTGTACACTAAATTAAAACTGAATAAGATCAAAAGCAAAAATAAATTATATCACGTGTAAACACGTGATGTAGGGATAGAAGGCAGCCAATTGGGATATAATAAAAGCATGATATTTTCGTTCACACTACTTTACGAGAATAGGCAATATTATTAACGTTCTCATTCTATCAGTATAATTATTGATTTTCAATTAGTTGAAACAATTGATTAATAGTAATTGTTTGGTTGTCTGGCTATATGAGGTAGAGGGGCGTGTTGCCATAAAATTGATTGAGATTGAGGAATGGAACGCGCACAAATGAGCATCATTTTGAGAGCGACTAGGCGTCCACCATGCAATTTTAAATTGCCTTTTCAATATTTGCATGGCCGAAGACGAGATCAATGGCAGATAATTCGAGCATATCGTCCAGTTGCAAAAGGGACTATGTCATTTGCGCAGTTACTCGCCTCATATGAAAAGACAGCGGGTCATCGCAATCAAGGACAAGCATCTAGTGAAAAGAGCCAGTCGAATGGGAACGATACTTCCTCAAACAGACCTTGGCTAAAGAAGCAGCCAAATAATGATTTGTCTAACCCATTCAATGTGCTCAAAGTTCAAAGCCAATCGGTAAGTCTACGATATAAATTGCAATACCTTCTTTGATCTGATCTAACAATTAAATAGCCCGGGGCTCAAGTTCACTCAAAGGTTGACTCGTTATTTGTGTCGACGCGGAAGAAAAACAATAGCAAAAAATCTCGCATTTCTTTCAGCGCTCGTTTGGCGGATCTACATCTCGAAAAGCTGCGTTTGTCCCGACAACGAGCGTACAACATGGCAAAGCAGCTTGAGAAAAGTAAACCCAACCCTTCCGGTGTGTCTACGTCAGATTCAAACTTAGCAGATTCAAACTGGCTACGTGCAGGCAGTATCTCGAATCCTGATGGAACTCTCAAGAGCGACTTTGTGAACAATGCCTTGTTTGACATCCAGACAGATTCTTCCGGTTCTCTATCTGATTCTAGAAAGGAGTATAAATCGTCGAAATTTTCACGACAGAAATCAAGCTTAGCGAAACGAGAGTGGGTTTTTGAGAAAAGTACTGTTGAGGCTTTACAAGTTGACGACGACAATATTTGCGAGTTTATCGATCTTCGCGGCAACGTGCATGAAAACATGGCCATTAAGGACGCCAAAGCGATGTTGCTGGATGGCCATGCTTTGGTGGTTGTTAAACGTGGTGCGGATGGTCATAGAATGATCGTCCGTGCCATGGAACGATTAGTTGGTTCCCAGAAGCCAACAAGAAAGGAGGAGTATGACGAAGACTCGGAAGCTGTAGAAAGTACATCCCCTCAGATCAATGACAAGGAAGACGCTGAAGATAATGAATACGATTTTGAACAAGTTGTTATCGTCGAAGATAACTCTGCTTATAACAAACCTCAAAAGTCTGCAAAGCCGATTCTCGCCGACAAAACGTCAAAATTTTCAAGAAAATTTAAATCTGATATTTCCAAGTCCGAATCGGTATTTGACTCCACACCTGAGTCAAGTTCTGGGACGAGATCAGCATCCACTTCGCAATTTGCATCAAAATCCTTGGCAAATTCTGCAAATACAATTTCAAATTCGGATTTGGCTTTTGGCTCAATACCAAGTAACGATCTCGATCAAGACAACAGAAAGATATCAAAAGATATAAAAGTGGTCGAGCTCAAATGGTCTATTTCTGAGCAAGACTTGAAACGCCAAAAAGCTCGAACGATGGCTAAGCATTTGAAAAAGGGTAATCAGCTCCGCATTGTTCTAACGAATGGTCGACGGCGTTCGTCGAGTCCGTTGGAGAATGATGATAAGGATCAGATTATTGCCCTGGTTGAGTCAATATGTGCGGATGCTGGTGGACGATTTGTGCGTAGGATCGATGAACCGAATAGTGATGCTGTTAGTTTAATATTCCGTCCGTAAAAATATATTAGAATCAACTTTTTCAAGTGATGTATGGGATGTCTTGTAAGGGCACAGCGTAAATATTACCCAAATCACAGATCCACAGAACTTCTCTAAAGCACTACTTTTCCGATGTGATTGAAACTAGAAACGATGACAATTGACGCATTGCCCGACGAAACGCTTGCTTTAATCTTTGGATATTTGGATCCACAGCCGTTTCTATTTGTTTCGCAGGTTTGTTCACGCTGGCGCGCACTAACCCGGATCCCATATATTTTGGAATCTCATATCAGGACATGGCTTTGCTCGCGCCCGCACGAATGCGAATATCTTGACGCGATTTTAGATCAACAATCGGAGAAGAAACAAAAATGGATAGAGCATTTGTATGTTTTTCTATTGCGGCGCAAACTTATTGCGTTGAGCTTGGTCATGTCTGTCAGAGTGATGTATAATAGCATGTTTCGACAACATCCCCATTATGAGTGCTCGACTGTGTCGCCTGACGGACGATACTACGTTATTCTTTATCGCGACAAACGAGTTTATCCAGAACCTCTTCGGACAGTGCGAATTTATGATCTGTACTCAGATCCGCCGGCGCTGGTCGTCAGTCTGATTCTAACTATAGACACATTGCGAAGTGCCCGCCAAGTAGCGGTTTCGCGAGATGTGAGATCAATTGCAATAGAGTCCGATTTTGGATATATTCAAGTATACGATTTGATTCTACCTCTTCGATCTACTTCGGAAATGTCATTGATTTACGAATCACAGTTCCCATCGTCAGTTCATTCCATGGCCATTTCCTCCTCCTCCAACATGCTTGCGCTGGGATTCCATCGCTTAGGCGGTCTGACCATTATCAACCTCAAGACGAACCAGGAGCTGGACGTACCCCACTACCGACTTGACTTAAAAATGTCTTTGCAAGCGCACGATCAAGCTCTGTGCTTATCGGGCTGGAAAGAGACGATCGTCATGCGGAGTTTTTCAGATGATGACTGGACTGAACGGTCAAATATCTGGGAATACTATCGAAACCTTATTGAATCCATGGAATCCACATATGTGCAGCTAGAAAATGCTGTCGCATTGTATAATCGACCTTTTTTTGTCGGCATAAAGAAAATACAGTATCCATATTCAGATGATACCCCGCCAGGAAACAGCGACTTTATTGCTGTCGTCGACCTGAATGCTGGGATTGATCTTGGGTCAGATTCCGACTCAGATATCCAAGAGGACCTCTTGTACGAAGAATATCAGCTAAAACTGATTTGCATCAATGATCCTTCCGAACAGCCATCTGCCGAAACTTTCTCGGAGCCTACAGCATCTATCCGCGATGGATACGAGCTAGACGAAGATGTGCGGGCTTCAAAGATAATTTCATTCTTGCCGGAACCGACCTTACGCGAGCCTGAGTTAAGGCATCAATCGTTTACCATTTCCGATGACGACTCGCGATTGTTAACATTTCCTTACGGTATGCCGAAAGTATACTCGCTTTCTCATCGTCATTATCTGTCTTATATGGAGAACTACTCACCTGGTCGGACTGAAGACCCTTCTCTATCATCTTTCGATCAGTGCATGAACCTATTGCTTGGCATTGACCTGCACTCTCGACGGGCCGAAATGTCCTGTCGTGAATTTGAGATTCAGTCAATACGGTTACTAGACGCCTGGTTTATAGGCAACTCATCTATAGTATGTGAATATGAGAATCGGCTGGAGATTTATATTCTCACTACACACCCAGAGCTATGCAAATTCAAGCAAGTTGAGATTGACCCAGTCGGTGACGTTATACCTTCTACAACGCTGTATGTCCCTGATTTTATATTTTAATTTATATTTTTAATCTTGACTTAAACTTCTCGTCTTTTTCCTCTAACAGAATTGCTTACTTTGTCCTTTCTCTGCCCATTTAATTTGCTATTTTTTTGAATTGTAAATTGTCTGTGCGCATCCGTTTTGCTGCTGTGCTTAGTTCTGCTTTTTTTGTCGTCGCCAACCTCATCAACAGTCCTCTTTCGCTTTCTCAAATTTTGTCCAGGAGTGGCTTCACTTCCAACAGAGGCTTTACTATCATCTGAAGACTGACTAACCTTCTGATCTAATTGTCTTGCCTGTCGAGCATTACGTCGCTTCATAACTTCCACGTTTTCGATCGCAAATTCAACTACTAAACGTCGCTTTCTCATATCACCTTCTTCGCTAGTTAGAGTAGAGCTGCTTTCACTCTTATCTTCGCCCACACCGTTATTCTGAATCGAATCAAGTTCGCCTTGTAAACTTTTGATATCTCTAACGCCGACTTCACGCGCATTTAGCCACCGCAGTCCCATCAGTGCGTTCCTATGACTCGAATACTCGATAAAACCATATCCTCTTGACCTTCCTGATCCAGCTTGCTTGTCTTCCATGACAATTTTTACTTGTTTGACAACTCCGAATTTATTTGCCTTCTTTGTCCCTCCGTTTGCAATTCTCTGCTCATCAAAGGCCCTTGACCGCGCTAGCTCTTCTTTCGAAAGTCCGGGGCGTATTTCCGACTTAACCTCTTGCGCAAATCCAACAACTGCCTTTCGAGCAAATAATTTGAGTTGAGCGGCTGTCATGCTTCTGGGGATATTACGAACTGCCAATCGGGTGAGTGATAAATGCAGACTGGGATTTGACTGTAGAAGCTTTCGTCGCGCAATTAAACTTTGCGACCTGATCTCAAGATCTTTCGTTGACAAGGCTTGGCCAAGCGTCGAATCACCGCTGATTCGGCCCTCGTTCAGTAAGTACAAATGCCGCTTATCCTTGCCAAGCAAAGCATCTGATGCGGTGAGTTTTCCTTGAACTGCTTGTCGTTTCTCATAAGATGCTGCAGTAAGCTTGTCTGCCCGGTCTCGATCGACTGCAGCAGAGAGCGACAAAACTCGCGAATCCAACACATATCTCTGGTCAATCGATAAATCATCCGCAAGTAGCACCGACGACGGATCAATGACTTTTGGAGACCCAGAAAGACAGGCTGCGTAATCTTCTGGCCTAACAAAACATACAAATCCGGTTCCCCGTGGCATTTGAGTGTCTTTGTCAATAACTGGAAGTGCGTATTTAACTGGACCAAACGCTTCAAAATGAGACTTCAATGACTCCGCAGTTGTCATGTAAGATAAATTGCGAATAAATACTGTTTTTGGAGTATTTTTATCTTCTCTTTCTTCATATTTGCGAGATTCATTCTGATCCTCAAGTTTGAATCCATCTATATCATTATCATGGTCACGGTGATTATCATTGACGTTTTCATCATCCTCCTCGCCTTGACTCAATTCAGGTTCACTAACTTCATCATCAGAATCAAATTTGACCTTCATATCATCTTCATCATCTTCATCTTCTTCTTCCGTTTCTTCTTCTTCACTCTCATCACTAAATTCCTGCTTAATCTCAGTCCCTTGCTTTACATGTTCCTGCCAAACACTTTTCTCCACCGCAAAATCAACAGCCATAGGTCTGCCACTCAGTATTTTACCATTGACAGCTTTGATTGCAGTTGAAGCCGATGAATGTTTTTTCATAGTCACAAATGCGAATCCTGACATTCGTCCTCCATCTCGTCGTGGAATCAAGCATTCCAGAACCTTCCCATATGGCGAGAATAACTTTTCCAACTGCTTCGGATCGCGAACAGCCCAGCTCAAATTCCGTATGATAATTCTTGATCGCCTTTTTTTTATCAGAGTCGCAGTTTTCTTTTTCTCATCTCCCTTCTTGGATTGACCGGCAGGTTCAGCATCAATTTTCAACTTTCTCACTCGCCGCTTCGCAAAATCTACAGTCAAAGTCTTTCCTTCGAGCTTGGCCTTTATTGTCTGTTCAAGAGCTTTCTGAGCATCTTCAGCGAGAGCAAATGTCACAAAACCAAACCCTCTCGACAAATTCGTTTCCCGGTCGGTGACTACAACTCCATGCTTGACCGGACAGAACTGGGAGAAAAAATCAGAAAGTGATTCTGAGGTTACCGACTCAGGAATCGACCGCACAAACAGCGTCGTCATGTCTGTATCCGAGGTCAGCTGTGTGTCTTCTTCTGTCGTCATCTCTACTGCTCTTAAAAAACAATAATTTAGTAGTGAGATTTCAGAATTTCAAAATTAAATGTTGATCTTAAATTTTTTTTTCAAACTGGGAGTTGTGTTTGAGCTGGGACGATAGCTACACACGCGCGCAGGTGGAGGTTGGCAAGATGGTTGGGAGATACTAACTTCACTGCAGACCTCATTTATTATACATTAGTGGTTAATTACTACTATAAAATCGTTATCGCTCAGATCTTATTCTGTTCAATTCTGCCATTGCGTTCGAAAAAGTATGACGATTGGGGGTGTGTTCTGCTGTAACTGAACTGGGACGATCTTCAGTAAGTGGGTTATGGACTGTGGTTGTCGGAGAAAGTGCGGCCGCATCCTTGTTGGGAAGAACTATAGACATGTCGGAACGAGGCACCACAATTGGCTTATCATTTTTGAATTTCTTTTCCAGATTATTGCGGTAAGCTTGATAGGGATTCGACCGTTTGGCCAAGAACGGTTCACGAATAGTGGTCTGAAAATTCCGAATCTTCACATCTCCCCATCCTTGTAAATCACCAAATGATTTACCTCCATCGGCCACAGCTTTCGAAATCGTGCCAAAATTGGCCATCAAAGTTCGGGCGTCTGAAGAGTTTACTCCCCGAACGGAAGTCAGGCACGCCTTAAACTGTGATTCAAAATCATCTCTTTGTCGAGCCTGAATGACTGTTGTAGGAGCAGACTTGAGTCTAGTAAAAAGAGAAATATACATTGCAGCTTCTTCGTCTGAAAAGGCGGAAATGACAGTCAAGTTATTGACGACAGCTGTCTTCGTGACGAACCTGAGAGTCTCGTCCTGATTGTCGACATCTGGCCTGATTAGAAGAATGCGATGGGAAGTGGGTTTCAGCTTGCTGATTCGTTTGGAAATGTATTCCGGTCTGATTTTATGGTAACGGAACGAGAGGAATAGAATAGCGATCGAAGGCGAAGGAGCGTAGTCAGCATCAATTTGGCCGTATTCCCATGGAACTTTGATGTGCTGCAGAAGTGGATTGCTTTTCTATAGGCTAGTTAGTAACAGGGACAAAATTTGTAGGTAGTGGCGTACTTGATTAGCATTGACCAGAAGAGTAGAAGTATCCGAAGGCTGGACGAGACGGTGTGGAATGGGTTGGGCTGGTCTACTAGTGGAAGTCTGATTTGGAGCGGCAGGCCGAGGTCGAACTAGATTTGGACGCGGTTGTTGCGGACGAGGACGAGGACGAAGTTCGTCACTGGTAGAACTAGTAGCGCTGACATTACTGCTTCGATTATTGTCCCGGTCCATATTAGTCAAATCCAGAGAAGTAGGTTAGGTCATGCAAGGATAAAATGAGATAGATCATGCTTGTCTTTACTGTTTGACTTGGTGAACTCGACTCCAGATCTTGTCTTGTCTACTGGGAGTGCATGTGAAGGGATTAGTACCTCTACAACAAATTAAGGGGAGGAAACTAAAGAGGCTCGGGATCCTTTGAAGGGCGCCAGATAGGAGTGTTTTGTGTACAGAGAGAGAAGCAGATTAAGTTAGTGCGGATCAAAAGTCGATTATAGTCAAACTTGCTGCTTGCAGATAAAATGGAGCTCTGTACACTCTAATTGAAGAATAAATTTTATAAGATAGCTGATTATGAGGATTGGTCTAGAGTTATGTGTATGTTGACCAAGCTATAAAGGGACGATATTGGGAAAGCTAGAACTGCAGAACGCTCGTTATGGGATTCTACGTGCAATACAGGTTAGACAAGTTCTACACAGGATCTGGTATACTGAACACAGAATTCTAAGTCCAAATTTACTATACCGATAAAGAGCGAAAGAGGCAAGGCACGCGTTCCAGAGCAGATCAAGATCTTCGTCGATCTGCTTCATCTCAGTCTTTGTAAACGTCAATCTCCATCTCGAGATCAGCCTAGTGATAGGGTTGAGGGTCTCCCGTTGCTGGCCCGTTGCCGCCTAGTGACTAAATTTCACTGAGAGGCAGAATTTGGTAGCCCTCAAGTTTGCGTTGAAGGGCAGCGTATGGAATGTATGGAGGCGTTCCTAGCGCCCTTTGCGGCTGTTTACAATTGCCTGTTTGGGCCAGTACAGTATGTTAGTTCCCAGTTAGTCCAGTGTGGGAACTAATAACCCCTTGGAAATGGCCTCAAGGACTTTCGTTCGCGCTTTCTGGGAGATCTTTGCGTAGCGGCGCAGCGTGGTACATCTGACTTTCTCTACCCGGTCGATCGCACCAGACTTTCCTTTCGTCTCTTTTTTCTCCGGTTTCTACCACTCGCACTCGTTTAGTCGTCCTTTTTCCTGCAAGGATCAGTAGAAAAGATCGCGTCGTGTTTGTCAATAGTCGAAGTACGCGTCGAACGCAGTTCTTCCTTTGTCTATCTTTCGTCTATAGTTCTGGCTGTCGCGTCTATAACGTCTGCATGATTATAATGTCGGACGCGAATCAGAACCCCTCCCAACCAAGTCTTCACCAGCAACAACAGCAGCAGCTGCAGAGCGAGAGCTTGAACCTGATTCAAGACCAGAACCTGAATAGGCAGCAGCTTTATCAATCTAACGCTCTTTCGCGCTCTCCTTCGAAAATGCATCGTCGCGTCAACTCAAGTTCCGTTGCTCCATCTTCGCAAAATATCATGCGCTCTCTGGCCTCTGTCCATCTTCCGCCGCCTCCGCTCGGAAGTATTTCCGTCAATGTGGCCCAGAACCAGCTTCACCATCAGGCCCAGTCCCAGACTCAACCTCATCTGCATATTCAGCAGGTTCAACAGCAGCATCCTCCAGTTTTTCACGAGCAAGCTCATCAACCTTCTCTATCTCTCTCGACCTCGCCTGTCAAACGCTCATTACCTCCCCCTCAAAATGGCCATATTTCCTCCGCTGCAGCTCACCACATATTTTCCAGTCCTTCTCTCGCTTCTCTTTCGGCTGCTTCTCTTTCGGCTGCCGCAGCTGCCACTACTAGCTCCGTTGCATTGGCAGTTTCAAACGAAAACTTGGTGCTTCCGGATGAATCTATTTCATCCTCAGATATTCCGCTTCCACATCTCATGCCTCCAATATACGACGATGGAGATAAGCCTCCATTTTCTTATGCAACCCTAATAGGAATGGCTATTCTTCGTGCACCTAATCGACGACTTACGCTATCGCAAATCTACAGATGGATAAACGATACTTTTGCCTATTACCGTTCTTGTGATTCCGGCTGGCAAAACTCAATCCGCCACAATCTCTCACTCAACAAAGCCTTTTCGAAGCAAGAACGGCCGAAGGACGATCCTGGAAAGGGGAACTATTGGACTGTCGAGCCCGGCTCGCAGTATCTGTTTATGAAGGGTCGACCTCGCAAAACAAACAATAATTCTGCCGATCGTTCTGCTTCTCGCGCAAGCTCGGCTGCTCTCCGTTCTGCTTCCGAGTCCGAAACTCCTACCATGTCGCGGTCCAAGTCAACTTCCGCTACAAAAGACAGTCTTCTACGTTCCGCTAATTCCAACCGTAACCGTTCGTTGAAACGCTCAGTATCAGAATTGAGTCAGACTGGATTTACTCAGTCCTCTCAAGTTAGTCGTTTGCATCGTTCAAATACTGACGTTTTGTTTTCCTCTCCTGATGCTCCTGATGTCAAACGTCTTCGGGAAGACCATTACGCAACTTCACCATTAGTATGGGGATCGTCAGCTATGCAAGATAGTTCGCAAGAGGCTTTTGTTACTCCCTTGCGACCTGCTTCAACTGTCGATTCATCGTCCATTTCTTCATCAGCTGTCGCGCCGGGTCTTTCTTTTACTTCTTCGTCGTCACCTATGTCCGTTGTTCCTGCTACTCCTGGCAATGATAACCGGTCTTCTATTCTTGCTGGTTTGGGGATGTCTTCGAACCAGAAAGTAGACGGATCTCGTAAGCGTACCGTCACATTTGATCCAGACTCAAAATATGACGGATCTCATAACATAGAATCTTCTGGATCTGGAAATAATGCGCAAGCAGCTCGGCGAGTAAGGTCATTTCCGCTTTCTGTTGATGACGCTAGTGGTATGGCAATGGACTCGTTTGATACTGACGATGACGAGGAAAACGTACATAATTTTGTTGATCATGCTAGCGTTTTTGCAGCTGGAACGAACAATACCGGCGAGTCGCAGGACTTAGTTACTTCCAATTCCCCAGGAACCTCGCTCAGGAATCATCGAGCTCATGTCCGCTTGCTCACATCACCAGTAGTTGAGACTAGTTTTGCAGGGAATGGAGTTTCCAGCTCTGCCACTGTTTCCGTTCCTGCTACAAGTGGGACCTCGATGGCTTCAGCTTTTACTTCACGAGATGATTTGGCTATCCACTTTGGGTCTCCAGCGTCCTCTCATTTGTTTGCCTCTTTTGCTACTTCGTTTCCATTTAATTCTCCATTACAAGTGTCGCCATCGAAAGGAGCGGGTTTCGATTCGACACATTTTAGTTTGTCTCCTCTTCGGCCGCAAGGGTCACCATTGCGTGTTCAACAGGGACCCCAAGCAGGTTCACCATTACATCGGCGGGTTCATTCCGCTACGTATATGACGCCGCAACGAAAACTTTTAGAGCAGTCTACGTATCGAGTTGATCAATCTGGGTCACCTGTCATTGCTGCACATGCTTTTGCACAGCAGCAGCAGCAAATCAACTCTGGTTCTGGTGCATTATTATTTTCAGACGATGATGAAGATCTGATCAGTCTTGGGTATGGATCCCCAGATAAGCGAGCTAGGGCAGAAGTATATTATGATGATTCGTTTTTCTATCTTCTTGGCCGCTCAGGCTCAACTCCATATAACAATCATACGACGAACAGATTATCTACTGACGCCGATGCGGAAGACGATAGTGCTTCGCGTACAACGAAGCGAGACTTGTCCTCTAGTCTTCGAGCTGCCAGTACCGCGACCAATCAGCGTCAAGGAGGAGAATCGGCAGTCGTGTTTGGGGTCGACATTGATCAGGTTGTGCGTCGAGCAGTTGAAATAAATCGAGAGAAGCGACAGCAGGAAACGACTGACGGGTCAGGTGAAGGCTCGCAATCGATGTTTCGGACGATGACATTTTGAATTCTGTATTATTTTGATTGATTGTATCCGCTCATTATTATTGTTTTGCATTCTTCTCACCCGTTTATATATTTGGAGGGAGTTTTGACTTTGACGAAATTTTTTCTTCTACCTTATTTTGACTGATTTTGATTGACTTGATTTTGATGGCTAATGTTTATTAGAGAAATGTGTATATTAAATACTGTATATTAGTTCCGATTCGGTTGTATTTTATTATATTGAACTCATGAATCAAGCTGTAGTAGAAGAATAGTTAATCGGAGCTAGCGCATCCATGGCATCCACAAGTTATACACTCCACAACTTTTTCCTTTGGGAGCTTGTTCTTTGGTACTCTGCAGACGCAGGTCGCATTGAAGTTGTTTTCTTTTGCTTGTATACATCTCAAACAGCACAGTTTTTCGTATCCTTGCTTCTTCCATTTTGCAATCAAGTTTCCATCTGCATAGCCTTGTTTGAGAAGCCAATCGTATAGCTCTTTAGAAATACCCTCTCGCTCGTAGTATAATTCGTAGATATATCTCGATCTTTGATGAGTTATCTGGAACACCGGCCATAACGATTCATTTTTCCGTTTGCCTTCATGGGCTGTGGTTTCAATGTCTTTGAGTCGGTTAGAAAATTCAAGAAGAGTATCTTCAATTTCTTGAAATCCCTCCGGCGGTTTCTTGGTTCGAGATGTCCTTATTTTGGGCATATTTTTGTTGAATTATTCTTTATTGTTATTATGAATAATCTAAATATTTAATTGTTAACAGAAAATCTGCTAGATCAATAAAGTGTGGAATGCCAAATCGCTGGGAGCTGAGCGTCATCACGTGAAACCTTCTCCACAGCAACAGGAGAAGCATATTCAATTACATTTAGTAAGCTTGAAACTAGTTCAAACAAATAAAATTTTGGATGAAACACGTAGTCGAATTTCAGTATGGCCAGACTTGTTTCTTTTGGAGCCCGGATGTCGCGTTCAACGCGTCGTTTGATCATTCTCCTCGCGTTAGTATCGACTCTGATGTTTTATCTTCACCAATCGAAGAAGTCCGACTTGGAATATGAACCTGATTACGAGGTTCCTGATTTCGCTGCAAGTAAGAAATTTAGTAGCGAAGGTTTGGGATATTATTCTGACAAATAGTAGTTCACGGCAAGCAGGTTTCTGAGCTTTCTGATTCTTCTGACTCGTTTGAATCGTTCTCGGAAATCCGTTCGATGTTGCTGAAGTCACCAGGTGAGTTTCAAGAGAACGAAATTATCCTTTACTAAGCCCTCTATAGTCGTTATCTTTTCAAAATCGTATTGGTAAGTTTTGTCTTGTTAAATATTACATTGTTTTGAATCTAAAGCTCGCTGCAGTCCCCATTCAAAGTTCGTCAAGACTCTTCTATCAGATCGTTACAAGATGGATCCCCCTCCATTGATCAAGGAGCTCGACCATGATTCTCATGGTCAGGCACTGCAAGACGCTTTGGAAACGATTACCGGACGTCGAACCGTGCCTAATGTATTTGTTGGAGGCAAATCGCTAGGAGGCGGTGATGAAATGCGCCTGCTTCATGGGCAAAATAACCTTGAGACCGCGTTTCAGACCGGTGCCGGTAAAAGATTCACCATTACAAAAGTGACGGATCACTGAGTTCACATTACTAGTTGGACGTTTCATAGAACCACCAGTTGACCTTTTATGTTTTTGTTAGAGAATTGATTGTCACAACGAAATAATAAGCTTACACTGGCTGTAATCTCTTTGCCAACACTCTCCATCTCATGCCACCAGCGTTGAGGTATATACAATCCATCACCTGGTTGCAATTCTATTTCTGCATACAACTGCTCATCTTTCGCAATCTTGAAATTACCATAGTTGTACTCACTGCTGCCTTGTGGCTTCCAAGCTCCTTCTCCAGTTGGTTTCCATAGCCTGACCTGTTTTCTGCCAGTTATCATGACATACAGATTGTCGTTCAAATCAAAATGTCGGGCTGTAAATGTACGTCGACCAATCCAAGCATTCGTAGTAAATATATTTCTCCGATCTGGTAATATCCCGGGTATTGGCTCCAGATCTTTGACCAGTTCAGGAACAATAGAAAACAAGGGCGTCTGGCTCAAATACAGATCTCCAAACTGACCATCCTCGTTTTCGGAGATCATTCTCAGAAACATGTTAAAGGGAATTCTGGTTCGAATAAACCCGTTTTCGAGCTCTGGATTGTACCTCCCCATCTCGACATCTACTAAATTCGAGGTATCGAACTTGGTTAGCAGATATTCGGTGTTGAAGTCTATGCCTTTTCTCCATCGATGAATGGCAGGAAGATAATTAAACTGTTGCTTGAAAACACAAGGAAGTTGTTTATCTACAAATCTGGAACAAAATTCAGCCCGGCAGATACCCGATAATTCCAGCATTGATAACTGCTCTAGTTCTTACAATATAATTCCATATTCTTGTCCTTAGATCAATAAAATTGAGCCACAAATACAAAATTTCAATCAGCCCTAACCGGCTCTAAAGTTGCTCCAAAAACATTTTATCCTCATTTATGGATGATATAAATAGCGAATCTATTACCCATAATTTACACAAAATTAATAAATCGTTTCATCCGCGTCTGTTCGCATCGCTCACAAACAAGCGCTCCATCATCTCGAAGGATGAATCCATCATCGCCAAACGGTGTGGAGCATTCCTATACTATTCTATTAACTCTGACAACTTCAAATCTTGCAAAATGTAAAGCCTTTTACCTCGCATGAAAAACATTGTGAACACCAGTCGCGATCAAGCACCCTTATAATAAATTCGCCTTCAGGTATCGCTTCGCGACATTTCCAACATTTCGTGAAGAATCTTTCGGTAAAGCATTTATGACACCATGCCTGATTATCGCGGGCATGGTAACTTTCCTTCAACGATATAATCTAGTAAGTGTAAGAATTTGCTATATTCGCCTTTGAGCTATACGCACCGTACTACAACCTGCACAGAAAAAATGTTCGACATGATAGGAATTTCCCATGGCAGTAACGACTTGACCTTCAATCGGCGTATTGCAGTAACTGCACTTAGGCGAAAATAATTCATGAAAATCCAAATGACAATAAAGTTTTCCATTATTGGGGTAAAATTCGCAATATTCTAGTGAGGCTAAACAATGACAACATTTAAAGCATTGCGGATGATACTTGTGTCCAACGGCTGCAACAATTGTTGAACAATCCAATAGATTCTTGCATCCAAAGCATATGTTTCGGGATTCTTTCGGTATATTCATTGTACTTTTCATTTTTGGTTCTTTGAATTTCTTATGTCTGTTAAATATGTGAAAATTATTCTTCGAAGTCTGGTGAGTGTGGCTCTGTCCAGCAGCAGCTCTTGAATTCACTCTCGATCCACTTAGATTCTTCAGCAGTTTTGATTTTGACTCTGAGCTTGATTCCGCAATTGACTTGGAAGATTCAGACGGTGCTGAATCTGAGAGCGAAAATTGCGATAAAGACCAATCCTCTAATTCGGATAAATACCGCTCTACCATATTAATACTTTGTTCGATGGCCGATAACGAGGGGACTTACTTAAGTCTTCCTGAGACATATATGAGCTTCTGTCTGCCATTTGATACAGCTATACACAAATCTGCTAGTATACCAATAACATGACAGTACTATAAAGATCTGCGGATCTACAAATCTGTAGATCTTCTAATTTAGATCTACATGTCTCCTTTTTTTTCAGGTCAGTGATAACGACATCGAATTTGTTTACTTTCCGAGCCTCCTCGTTGGGACTTCGTAACCACGGCAACCGCTCAGGTTCCCTTCAAAGTGAATTTAGTGCTTATTTTTGTTCTAGATAGTATTTTAATAGAATGACAAATCAAATATGTCTGAAGTAAATCAAATAGCACCAACACCAGAAATACAGGAACTTGAAGACAGATTACGACATGTTATTGAAACTTTGCTCGAACTTGGAATCGGAATCCATGACTACGAATCTATTTCCTCCAGTCGAGACGCTGTAATTGCAAGAGTTAATCTTCTCACCGCTCAGCTCTCAACAATGGATCAAGCAACTCAGAGTACATTGTCGGAACTGCTTGTACCACGGGAAATTATCCAGTATATCGAAGATGGCAGGAATCCTAACGTTTATACTCGAGAATTTGTTGAATTACTGGTAAAACAAAATCAATTTGTGAATGGAAAAATGCATGCTATGACCGATTTCAGAGATATTCTGGCTAAACAAATCACGATAGAGTATCCAGAATTAGGAAATGATATTGACTTGGTCATCAAAAATACCACTCCGTCTACTTAGTTTTTTCCATTAAACACACACTGTACATAGAACGTTCAAAAGACTAATCATATTACTATTTACATTATTAGTCTTGATAGCTCGTATAAGGCTTTTCGTTCAGCTTTTCAGGTGTAGGTCCTATTAGCTTGACCTGATATCCCCTGGTTCGAGGTCCATTTTCAATTCCAATCTCGCTAACAGCAATCTCATAATTATCTTTGAATCTCTTTGCCGC
Source organism: [Lipomyces] oligophaga (assembly GCF_038497815.1). NCBI lineage: Eukaryota > Fungi > Ascomycota > Lipomycetes > Lipomycetales > Lipomycetaceae > Lipomyces > [Lipomyces] oligophaga. The sequence goes on along the minus strand of NW_027117791.1, from coordinate 29,241 downwards.
TATCGCAAACATATTTTCCTTTATCGATTTTTGGATAGCAGCCATGAATTCATTCGCAACATAGATGTTATGAATTTGCAATAATGTCCACGCTAACATTTCACGCGCGTTAAGCAGATGATTTACGAATGCACGATGATGTCGCGTGCATGTATGACACTTGCACCCCTCTTTAATAGGAGAAAGATCAGTAGCATATTTTTCCTTGTCCCATAAATTGATTCCAACTTTCTTGTCTTGCTCATCAAAATTATTTAAATCGAACCGAAACCCAAGTCCAGCATCCGTAGCCACAGTGATCCAATCACCAGTAATGAAATCGTAGCCTCGCTCGACTGCTGAAACTACATCATGGGGACCAGATAGAAACTCCATATCAATTCGAACTGAATTCTTATCGACAAATCTAGGCAACGCATCAAAATCCACCAAATCTGAGAGCGTCAGCTCTGGATTGTTATCGACTTTATTGACCTCACGGGTAACCTTAGAATTGACCTCCGGCTTGGTCTCCAAAAAAGGTGATCGGAGATCCATCACGGTGAATCCTGAAGCCTTCACGCCACTTTGTTGAGAAACCTCATTTGTAATCGAATCCAGCCCCATGATGGTCTCTAAATAAGGAGTCTGCTGCGAAATCGAAACACCAGGAATAAGTGGAACTATTACTGGATTCGACTCTCCAATCTTTTTAAGCACTGCTCCGCTCCACTTTTCATTCCTAGATACTAACTTTTTCGATCTGTTGCCTCCAACTTTCCGAATGCCCTTACTTGCTACTCCTTGCCCTTCCGAATTGGAGGACACAAGCAAAGGTAAATCAGCCGGCGCAACAATCACAGTAGACGAATCACGCAATCTTGGCAGGATCTCTAAATATTCTTTAATAGACATCTGCATATAGCCATATCCGGTTACCACCGCCAGACTATCTTCTTTGTTCGGTTGCGACGACGGAACCAAGTTGGATCTTCTAGGACATAGAAATATCGGAACGTCATAATCATCACTAGGAAGAAGAGACATAAACTCTCGCACAGTCGCGTTTGATTTTGCGAGTGATGAACTCTTCAGATTTCTGGTCATGAAATCCTCCAAACCTATAAACAGGGCAGAGACTTTGACATGCTTCGTGAGCAGGTCTGGAGTGATGTGCGGAACTGTGCCACGTGAAGTAGGAATCAAAACATTAGGCGTTGTAATACATTTGGTATCCGAATTAACAAAATACTGCCCAATTCGCCCAACCGATGAAGATGAAATTACTTGAAATACGTTTTTTGAGCTTGTAGGCATGTCGGCCACTTAATAGTTTGTATTTATTTATTTTATCCAGAAATATTTGAACTAACCAGATTATGAATTTTGTGTGGGACCTGAAAAAATATACTTCATCCAAGCCCTCACGCTGACAGACAATGTAAGACAGTAAGCTTACTGTCGATTTTCAGATATAAACGGAGGAACGTTTACTATTAAAATGTTAAAGGGCCAGCTTGGAAATATTGACTTCATGATAATGTTTGACTGCTTATCTTTTTCAGCTGTTTAACTTTCTATTGATAAATTTACACTTTATCTTAAGCAATATGATACTATTTTGCCCTTTGCCAATGCCCCATACCATCAATTATTTGGCGGCAAGTTAAGAATAGAGGCATTATTATTGCAACTTTACTGGCCAATGGTATTCTCAGCGCCATTCTGCTGTACATGCAGAGCAAAAGCCCTCAAATTTAGCATTGTATTTTGATAATTCCAATATGGAAATGATTCCATTTTTTAGAAGAATTGTAAAAGAGTGCTAATGAGTCGTGCTATAAAGTTTGAACAGAGTCTGAGAAGATCAAGGCAAGATTCGGTAGATCGATTCTAGAGGTCTTCGTATTAAATGGAAAAACTCATATTTTAACATATTTAATACAAAATAATTTATAATTGGTGCAAAAGTTTATGTTATTGTTAATTATGATATATCCAGAGGACTTCAGTATACAAAGATGTGTCATTTTACAGATATTGAAACTGCAATGATTCTCCTGATGGCACTTAATTTGAACATTCTAAGATTCTAAGGACTACTCTAAAGATTCCAATGAAGATATTATATTACGTTGTAAAACTTAAACGCCTAATATGAAATCTAAAAATGCTAACGGATGCGGATTGCAGTAGAAGATGCAAAAATATACGACTAGAAACGCTAGTGAAAAGGAGCCGGGTTCTCTACTGTTTTAGAAACCTTTTCTGAAACGGAGGATCGAGTCGAACCAATGCAGACGGGAAATAGCCAGAATACACTGGACAGCAGCGCTGTAGCTGTGGCCGCTAAACCAAGACTAATAGCTGCTTTGCCTAATTCGGCCGAGGTGTTGAGACTGTCGTTTGTTAAAGCCTTTGACTCCACCAGAAGAACAGCTGTAGCAAAAGCAATGGAGGTTATAGCACAGACCGAGCTGATCACCGTGAAGAGCTATGCGCGGCAAAAACCTCGCTGAGAGTCGAAAGAAATTAGACCAGCACCAAATTAGAAGACGAAAAAAAATTGGTTCTGGCGCAGAAAATGAATGCCACAGCGTAGGAAAATCTTGACGCTTTCGAGCACCGTGTCGATGCTAGAAGGACAGTTTTCAATTTTACCCATACGAATGGCATCTTCGAGAACTGTGATGGGATTGAAGTAGAAAATACAGTGAAACTTATAGCTGTTGATGATGCAATGAGAATATCCGGAAGTGCTCCTCACTTGCGCTGTCGTATTCGACTCGACCGCCCTGGAAATATGTCTAGAGGTCGAATTCGTAAAAGCAGGGAGTGTAGAGACTTCGTCTTTGGTAACAGGTTTACCGTCGATTGTAACTGAGAGATCAGATATGTCTGTCTATTCAGGGCACGAATAACTTTCCCCGATAGACTATTTGAAAGTGGAAGAGATGAGGACGAAGATCGAAAGAACAAAGATAGAGACGGTGAATAAGAAGGGGAATGTGATGATGAAGCAATTTCGTTCGGCGGCCATTATATTAGTATTGAGACTGCTTTTGATAGTTTTAGAAGAAGTCTAGTAAGCTCGGTCAAAGGAAGAGTAGTAAGGTGTGGCGCTCAAATCTTGGTTTAGATTTCCTGCTGTTTATGGAGCAGCTTGCCCAGAATCAAGTTGCCTTGAATCACATGCACCGCCGCCTACGGCAGTGCACAGCCAAGCAAAGTTCTCTGGTGTGCCCGCACGGTCCGTAGTGGCTCAGCTACCGAGCCGCAATCGCAGTACTATCCGGTCCTCCCTATCTGTGATAACCAAACAATTCATCTTTGCGACCATACTTTTTGTACCATTGCAAATATCATCAATTTTCACATATGATCGAATGCTATAAAAAATACTCTATATAGAGAAGCAAATACGATTGTTCTGGTAAGAAAGGAAATGAAAAGGACTTTCCAGAAGATTGAATTATTTAGAGGATAAGGGTGAATAGAGTTGCTGAAGGCGAAGAAATAATATGAAACCTGGAAAGGGACGATGACAGGGAAAGAGATAAATCCAGATCTGAGTTAGTAGTTGAACACTAATTAATATTTATTGGCCCCAAAATGGAGCATCTTAATATAACAATGTTGTTCCGGAAGGTAAGAACATAGATACAGTGTTACAGCTCTTCAAAATATTCACGTTCTTAAAGCTTAGGATTGGGATAGATATTGTATTACATGCCAGAAGAATCTTCTAGTTTGATCTCATAGACGTGCCAAACTTCTACCACTTTAATGCTCTATCATAGTATATTGAATTTTCAGAGTATTTCAGTTGTTTCATTTTACTGTAAGCAAATGCTCCTTTCTGAACAAGAACTATTTCAGCAGTAGAGCTAAATAATGCATTGAGGATATGGACAGTTAATCATATGAGAGTTATACGAACGTCGAGTGCGGCTTAATTAGTGCAATGTATTCATGCTGATCCTAAAGTTTGAGAAATGATAAAGCATTGTTAACTGAAATGTTATTAACACAGTTTAGCGAATTCAGAGAAAAGACAAAAATGTAAATCACTGCTTGATGAGCTTTTCGACTTCATTGAGATGTGATATCTTGCTTATTGCACCGTTGATAAACCTTTCTGGTAGCATCGTCGACAACCACAGCTGAGTAGCTCCCTCACCTCTCCAAATGACTTTTGGAGGATTCTTCTTCAATACATCTCCTACAACTTCCTTCGCATATTGTGCAGGATCGGCTCCCTTGGACGAAAGATCTGCATAGTGAAGCGTTGGGTTTAGCACTGATTTGGCAGGAGCGTAGATGGATTTTTCCGGGAGTATGCTCTCGGACACTCCAGGCTTTTCGAGAAACTTGGATGCAATCAGCGCAGTTTTGAGTTCAATCACATTAATATTGAATGGAGCTAATTCATAGCGAAGGCCACTAGTTATCGAAGCCAGAGCAGCTTTTGACGAGCCATAGGCCGTTTGCCAGGGAACTCCAACCACGCTAAGAACTGAAGTTTGGTTGACAATAGTCGGACTGCTTTCCGACATCAGCAATAAAGGTAAAAATACCTGAATCATTCGTACGGCGGACCAGACATTTAGATCATAAAGTTCTTTAGCTTTAGCGATATCCAAGTCGCTAGTAGTCTGGTTATACCCAGCGCCAGCGTTGTTTACGAGAATATCTAACTTCTTGATCTTGGAAGCAGCATCCTGGATTGATTCTTCTGACAGTACATCTAAAACCATTGTTTCTATTCCGAGAGCAGCAAGATTTGTCATTTTATTGATGTTTCGAGCAGTCGCAATGACTTTAAGTCCGGCATTATGGAATGCCACTGCCAATGCAGCGCCGATTCCTCCCTCAGAGCATCCAGTAATCAGAACTGTTCGTTTAGACATTTCAAGGAGGGAGGAGAAGTTGATGATGATTCCAGTTATGTTTAAGAATTGTAGTTTGGTTTTAGAATCATTAGGAGTCTGGTAATTGGGCTTTATTTATATGTAAGAAAGCTGACCATATGTGCCAGACGTAATGTCAGCACAAGTATCGTCATTCATAATCGATCAGTGGGGTCTGTCAACATATCTGTTGGAACACTATCAGCCGTGCGAAGTTGCGCCCTAAGCCTTTCATGACATTTACCCTTATCAGACTGTTATTGTGATAGATATCCTCGGCAGAGATCACGTGGTAATCATCAATGGTATCATCTCTAGTGTTAAGGTCCATGAACACCAAGTAGATCAGGGTAATCGATTAAATGTCTCAAATTAGTCACTTAGATGATTTGAAACGAAATCTACTACTTGAGTAGTGTGATAGATGGGCCAAAATTTCTTGCCTCATAGTAGTACACAGGAAAAAACGCACTATGTGAAGTGCTACAGAGATTTTGTAAATTGTTTTACGTATCGAGTTTTGCTTGTCAGAGGAAGAGAGGCTGGAAAAGTATGAAATGCGAGAGGTTAGAAAGCGTAAGACTTCTGGGGAAATGACAGAGGTGCCATAAACTAGGAGAAGAGAATAATGCAAATACGGCGTGGCAGCTGAGCCACCGCAGACTATACGGCGCAGCGAGTACTTCTGGTACAGATGGTGGGCGGTGCAGGAAATTCAGGGGAATCTTTTTCCGGTCGTGCGCTTGGGATGTTCATTGGCAGGCAGTGCAAAAAGGATTGTGAAGATACTGAAACTACGCCCTAGCTGCTTGTTTGAATAATATAACAGACTCGAAATCTTTTGCTTAGCAGGCTTTTTTCCTTCAGGTCATCAAAGTCTCATTTCTCAGAATTAATCAATTGCATAGAATAGTCATTTGTGATTGTGTTAACAAGTTTTATATCAGCACTACCACCACTACCCCTACTATCAACAAGTCTTAAAATTTAAAGTGCAAAATTGCAAACGCTATTTCAAGAAAAGTTTACAATATTATCTACGACATTCTATAAGCTTTTTTCAATACTAAATGCCTCTGCAAGACACTCATCCACCATTCGCTTAGACTCCTCTGTCACAGGCGGTAGAGGTGTTCGTGTAACACCACCAAGCTTAGGCTGAATGTACTGGTTTAATGCATATTTTGTTCCGCTTATTCCGACCTTTACAATGATCCAGTCGGCTTCGGTGACAATACTTTGAAGTTCAGTCACTTTGGCATAGCCTTCAGCAGTTGGATTCTTGAAAAACTCTGTAGCTGCCTTGAACAGCGCGACAATCAGCTTAGGAAAGACATTACCTGTGCCAGTAATACAACCATTTTGCTTTGCAGCCATAGCTGAGAACAAGTAATCACTGAATCCCGGCAATACAAGATATTGCTGCTTAAAGGGATGACGTGCAATGTATGACTCGGAAGCAGTATACTGTGCAACTCGATGACCCTTTCCAATACCGGCACATGTCAACTATACGATTCACAATATTAGTATATTTTTCTAGAATAGAACCTATATTTTTACCTTAACTCCAAAATTATTCGGATGTTCTGAGAGTTCAATGAGAAGATCTGAATTCAGATCAATTCCGGCTGCAGCTGCTGGGAAGTTATAAATCATAACAGGCACTGGAGAAGCTTCAAATATCTGAAAGAAAAAGTCTTTAATAGCATTGGAATCCTTTCCAATGGCAAAGGCAAAATATCCTGGCGGAATAACAATAACAGCATCCGCACCCGCCTTAGCAACTAGCTTTGTAAGCGCAATAGTTTCGCGTGCTGAACCAAGACCAGTTCCAACCAAAAGAGGAACATCATTCAAGTCATTATCATCTAAAGCTTCGCGTGCAGCTTCAACCATGATAATACGTTCTTCATTGGATAGATGTCCAGCTTTGATCAACGTTAGATTAGGAATGAAAATATTAAGAATGAAAAAATTCAACAGTTCAAAACAATACCTTCACCGTTTGTACCGTGCAACACCAGGCCTATTCCAGCCTTGGCCAATCGTACAATTTGAGTCTTGAAGGCTTCAAGGTCGACATCACCAGTTACTTCATTAAATGGTGTGATAAGTGGGCAATAAACGCCAGGAGAAAAAGTTCGCCGAGTGCCGCCAGACAATGTCATAATTCTCTGATGATTTTAGTTACACAGAGGAATAAAAAAGGTGATTTCGGAGCATATAAATAATAGCAAATATAATTCCTGGAGTTAATTGGTTTGTTTGGATGATTCCGTCGGTCGAGAGGGTGATATTCTTGAGGGGCGGCTGTCGACGGGAGGCGGCAAACGGGAGGCGGCAAACGGGAGGCGGCAACGGGAGGCAGGATGACGGCTCTTTCCTAAATCTTCTTGTTAAATCAGACGGATAGTATCATATGTTTCAGGATTTGCATAAAACTTCTTTTCTATATCCCGCACTTAGGAATGTTCTCTAATTCAAGGACATCCGGCTTTAGAATTTGTTAGCTGAGCCTGAGCTGCGGACGGCTAATTAGATCCAAATGTGAATACTTAGGTACCTTAGTATCAGCTGAAGTACGAAAACAGCATTTTGTAGTATTGTAGTAATGACTTACAGCAGTATAGCTATTCTTGTCAAGGAGTGTGCCAATGGATTAATTCGCAATCTTAAATCTAATATTTCAAAGATTAGAAGCTAGTCCTAGTGGTCTTTTGAGATTCATTTTGTTAATATGTACGTTAAGTAGCTAATGGGAGATTCATTTTTCTATTCAGGTCATGTATAGTATTTTGGTGAGAGCTTAACAAAACATACAAAATTGAGGCAGCAAGATGCTGAAGATCCCTTTTATTTTACCCTGAGCAGCAACCAACTTAGATAGACTATTGTAAGTCAGTATATCTATGACATGCTTGAGCTTTGCAATCTCAATAGTCTAGCACATGATTGAATGTGTATTAAGTAAAATTACTACGCTGTTTTAGCCCAAGTCAAAGTATTTCTTAAGCACTTTGCACACTTATTTCAAATCTGAAAGTTCAAGATTTGATCTCGATAGTAAGCCTCCAAAAAATTAAACACTCTAAATTCGCATTTGTTGTTAATTGCGTAAAAACCTTCAAGTTCATTTCAAGAGAACATGGTGCTGCTAATGGCATGGAAAGCTTGTATACTAGCTCTGTAACAAATGTGTCCTTAACAGGCGGGATTTAAGATATATTGAGAAGTGAAAATGCTGTTACGCTAACAACTTTGCTAGTAGCTTCTAAAGATAAAATTCGAATAAGCTTATCAATGCTGCAGTATAGAGAATTGTAACAGCTGCTGCTGACGCGGGGAAAGATACGATGCATCCGACAATTACACACAGTTTGGAGCGCTTCGAGGAATATATTAAATAAATATCTAAAATTGCAGAGAGCGATTCCTAATCAAAAATATCTTGCATAGATTATTGGATATGATTTGATCAGCGAGTATATTAGATGCAACCTAGTAGGACTCGAAACTCGCAAAGCATAGACTATACGCTTCGCTTCCATTATATTGCAGTAAGTACAAAGTAATATGTGATTTCTACCGGCTTATTTGCGAGTTAAACTGATTCTACTCATATTTTACTGATTATAGTATCATTTCGTATGCAATTACTCTGCCTTGATGACAATATCTTGCTTCTTTGGTCATGTATCCAAACAAGAAACTTCCCTCTTCGAGTACTACCTTTCAATTCTCTAAACCGTAAATAAACAAATTATTACTCTACAAGGAAAAAGTTTTTGACATATACCGTTATATAAATTTCAAATTTGAGTGTTTAATATTGGATTCGATTATTGTCTATCATGGAATACAGATTTTGCGAAATTTGTCGTTCGCTGAAGATATTACCGTCATTGCTAAACTATTCAAGGGTTTAGTGTGACCCCGCATTTTGACTTCATTTAATACCGTCGTTAGCCGCCCAGACCTTTACCCCACAATTTAGTTAGAGGGAGACTAGTTGGACATTATCTGTTTTTACCCGCTTTGTGGCGGCAGCACCGGTTCCCCAGATGAAATAAAGATTGATATTGGAAAAATATGTTGCCAATCTTAACCAATGTAATAGTAATTTGATATAAAGCTACAGCATTCCTCTCGCATCAGTTTTTTAATTCTTACCAACTCTCACGCTTTCTCGTTACTTGCATTGTCCAAAGTACTCTATTCAACTCTATTAACTCTTTGATATACAACTCAGTTACAGTCTTTAACATGACTTCTAAAGAACTCAGTGATTTTGTTTTGCACCAAGAGCAAACAATCGCGACTACAATTGTGAATACAAGCCAGAGTATTGACAGGAAGAGTATATGTCTTAATGTTGCTGAGCAGTTGGATTCAATTGAGTACAAATACGGTGGTGCTTATGTTTGGTATATCGCGGCTTCAGCAGCAGTTGGTGGTCTTTTGTTTGGCTATGATCTTATTGTCATTTCAGGTGTTCTTGTTATGATTGGCGATGATTTACACGTTGACATTAATTCAAACCGACAAGAGCTTCTCACATCAATTACTTCGGCAGGCGCCTTTCTTAGTGCATTGGCTGCTGGATTGGTACTTGACCGTGTCGGGCGACGATTTGTTATTGCTTGCGGTGCTTTAATTTTTTCAATTGGCAGTATAATTCAAGCAAGCTCATATTCTATCGAACAACTAGTCGTTGGTCGATTCATTGTTGGTGTTGGTATTGGTGAAGCTGCGATGGTAGCACCAATCTATATTGCAGAACTTTCACCTGCTAGACTGCGTGGTCGTTTAGTTACTCTTGATGCTTTGGCAATTCCCTTTGGCGAATGCATTGCGCAGGCTGTGAACATCGGCTTTCAATATGTTGCACATGGTTGGCGATATTCCATTGCTATTGCAGTTATTCCGTCAGTAATTCTATTTGGTTTATGTTGGATCATTCCTGATTCACCTCGTTTTCTAATTCAGAGAGGCCGAATTGAAGAAGCTAAAGCAATTACAGCTAAAATCTACGTTAATGCAACACTAGAAGAAGTCACGAATAAAGTGGAATTAATACGCGAACAGTTTCAGCGAGAATCTAGTCTGCATAATTTAACTTTAAAGGAACAATTTCGTTTACTTTATCATGATCGAGCAAATCTGATTGCTTTGATTGTCGCATGTGGACTTATGGGTATTCAGCAATTTGCGGGTACAAACGCTCTATTCTATTATGCGCCTACCTTATTCGCTGTGGCTGGTTTCGACAACTCGCTAGCCGTATCTGTAGTAACTAACGGTGCTAATTTCTTATTTACTATCTTCGCTTTGGTCTATCTTGATTCCATTGGTCGACGTCGTTTCTTGGTATGGACGATGTGGGGAATGCCTCTCACGCTTGTTATCGCCGCAGTCGCTGTTCATTACATCCCAATTAGTTCCGACCTGACAGTCACGGAAGAGAAAATTACTTGGGCTAGTATCGTTATTCTCGTATGTATTATTATGTTCATTGCGTTTTATGCAATTGCTCTTGGAAATATTCCCTGGCAGGGAACTGAACTATTTCCGATGGAAGTGCGCTCGATCGGGACAATGATGATTACACTCACTTGTTGGGGCTGCAATATTGTTGTCTCCGCAACATATCTGACTATGATGAAAAATATTACAGTCTCCGGTACATTTGGTGTATATGCAGCATTTACTTTTATTGGTTGGGTTTGCGTTCTTTTATTATATCCTGAAGTATCTGGACTGTCACTTGAAGAAATCAAAGAAGTTTTCCAGCATGGATTTGGTGTCCGCTATTCGCTGCAACTTCAGAAAGAGCGTAAGAAAATTGAAAAACTGAATAGAATTCAATGAATTTCAGTTTATTGTGTTTGTGTTGAAAGTCTAAAAATAGTGATATCAATTCCATGGGATGGTAGAATAGCAAACAATATGGGAGCTATTACTTAGGGCTTGATAGTAAAAAGTGCATTTGGAAGAAATCACAGAAAAATATTTCTGTTGAATTTACCATTTCCCAAATGTTACTTCCCTATCCATTAGGAGAAATGCTCGAATATTTCCGTTCTTTTCAGTTGATTCATTTCTCCCAACTGCGCAGCTGATTGTGAGCGGGCTCATAGAAATTGCCAAAAATCGAAATACCATTAATTTGACTTTTCTTCTACGTGCCGATTATGAAATATGCTGCCTTTATCTTATACAACTATTGTACAAAATTTAAATTTGTATACTATTACACGGTGTTTAAATATGCATGTTTGAAACTCATTTGAGCAGCTATTCATTCTGTGACTTATAGGCAAGGACTATTTCAATTACTATTTCAATTAGTTTGTCAAAGTGCGAAACTCGTATCCAATATAATTCGAGAAAACAGGTATAAAGGAAATTCAACAATCACCATTCACGAATTCCACCATCAGGACCTCTCCATACTGGATTTCTCCACGAAAAATTTTTTGAGTCCATGGCGGCTTTGCGGACAAGATCTTCATTAATCTCAATTCCAAGACCAGGTGCTGCTAGCGCTTCAATCATACCATTATTAACCTTGAAGACATCTTTGTCAACAATATAAGAGAACAAATCATATTCAGACCCAAGGTTATAATGCATTTTCCACGACATCTCACAAATGAGAAAGTTAGGAGTTGAAATTGCAATCTGCAAGGATGCTGCAAAAGAAATTGGACCAAGCGGACAATGAGGTGCGACACCTACATCATAAGTCTCTGCCATGGAAGCAATTTTTTTCGTCTCAGAAATACCTCCGGAGTGAGAGATATCGGGCTGGATCACATCAATACAACCTGCTTCAAGGTATGGTCTTACCATCTGTCGAGTAAACAATCTCTCGCCAAGCTATAATGTAATAAATTAGCAGGCATTATCTCAAATAAGAAAAATATACCGAAGGTGTACATACCGCAATTGGGATTGTTGTTTGTTGGTAAAGCTTACTGAGCTCTTCCACGTGCCCTGGAAGTAATGGCTCCTCAATAAAGAGAGGAGAGTAGGGCTCCAGCATACGTGCAAGTTGTTTGGCCATAGTTTTGTGTATCCGACCGTGGAAATCAAGTCCGACATCAATGCCAGTTGATCGAACATCTTTAATTCTTTCAACTGTGGCCTTAAGGTCATCCGGAGAAGCGAGCCATCCAAGCTGAGTAAATATTAGAAGCCAGCTTTAGAGCTTAAATCATCAGAGAACTTACAGATTCTACAGCATTCATTTTCACGGCCGTAAAACCTTGCTCCTTGCGATTTTGAGCTTGTTTCAAAACATCTTTAGGACGGTCTCCACCAATCCATCCATATACAGCAACGCGATCCCGTACCTTTCCGCCCAGAAGCTGCCACACTGGTACACCAAGAGTTTTGCCCTTGATATCCCATAAAGCTATGTCTAGACCCGCAAGCGCAGACATAAGAACTTCTCCTCCTCTATAAAAGCGGTGCCTATAAGCACTTTGATCTATTAATGAATGTCAGTAAAAGCTGGATATTTCTATGCTTAATAACTGAAACTTACAGATATCTTCGATATTGGCGGCTTCCCATCCAATAAACCGTTCCTTAAAATCTTCAAATGCACCTTCAACTGCCTCTGAATGACCTTCTAAAGTCCCTTCACCCCATCCCACAATGCCTTTCTCAGTTTCAACTCGAACGAACAGCCATCTGGGCGGAACTCGAAAAGTTTCAATTGACTTGATTTTGTCCGATGACTCTGCTGATAAGGCACTTAAACCCTTTCTGTTGTCTGTTTCAAGAGGAGAAGGCATTGTGTTTGTGCAACTGAATAAAATTATGTTTTGAAAGACTTGATGAAATCAATACTTTTATTGAAATGGCATTTGAGCAAATAGGAATAACATCTAGTTTTTAACTTAGAAGTAGATTCATATATAACCTGGGGAAAGATTGCCCATTAGTCATTGTAGGCAATGTGAATATTACCGGTAACGGAATATACTGCGGGGAAAGCCTCCCGGGCCGGCTAATTAATTACCGTCTACTACCGTTTGATATGAGCGGCTTAACAGAACTATTTGCTAATAAGAAACCAGAACTCTGCTGGCTCCTTTTTGCCTGTTATTCTACTATTATTTCATAATATATTCATATTCATAATGGGCGTATTTGGAACTCAAGCTCGAGACCTTTTCTCTTTAGAAGGAAAGGTTGCAGTTGTGACTGGTGGTACTAGAGGAATTGGTGCTGGAATTTGTATAGGGTTTGCTGAAGCTGGGGCTGACGTAGTTCTTATCCAACGCAGTGCTACCAATACATCCACCAAAGACGCGATCGAGAAGATGGGAAATAAGGCATGGATCGTTCAATGCGATTTATCAAATGCTGAAGAGGTTAGAAAGGTCACCAAATATATTACTGAAGATCTTGGTCTTTTAATTGACATTCTCGTCAATTGTGGAGGCATCCAGCGCAGGCATCCAGCAGAACTCTTTCCTGAGTCGGATTGGGACGAAGTAATTCAAGTCAATCTGAAATCGTGTTGGTGTTTGGCTCGCGATATTGGCCGTCATATACTTGAAACCAAATCTCAGAGAAATGGAAGTCGTGGAAAAATTATCAACATTGCTAGCTTGGCTTCATTTCAGGGTGGTATAACAGTACCAGCATATGCTGCCGCAAAACATGGTATTGTTGGTTTAACTAAGGCTCTTTCAAATGAATGGGTCGGCAAAGGAATTAATGTGAATGCTGTTGCTCCTGGATACATTGCGACAGAAATGAATACAGCGTTGATCGAAAATCCCACAAGATCAAGACAGATAATGGAGCGTATTCCGGCTAATCGCTGGGGTTCTTCAGAAGACTTTAAAGGCGTTGTCATATTTTTGGCCTCGGCTGCAAGTGACTATGTATCTGGTGACGTTGTAACTGTTGATGGGGGTTGGATGGCCAGATAAATGTATTTCTCAATACTGGAAATAAATTGTCGCTTTCGTAATATTTTGTGTAAGAAGTAGAGAGCTCAAAATAAATTCATCGATAGCTATCATTTGTCTTATATATGGAACTTTGCTGCTTTGATTTTTCAAAAGCATGTATCCATTATCACTCCTAAAAGCAGAAAAAATTTATGATAAATATTCACGTTCAATCTTTTACGACAAAACTAGTTAGACCTTCCACAAGCTCTGCAATCCCTATTGCACCCGGGTCTGGTACAATGTCATAGCCAGAAGCATCCACATATACTGCTCGACCTAAACTAGCATTCATTCCACAAGTGCTTTCTGCTCCTTTCCGAGCCGCAATAGCAGCTTCGGTGGAGCTTTTGGTGAGCATCAATGTTTCTACGAAAGGTACAAGCGCATCCATCAAGGTCCTATCACCAACACGTGCTGGTGTAGCAAGATATAATTTTTCTAGTGCGTCTCGAGCAGCAGTAGCCCAGTCATTGACATCGAGCTTTTTCTTGCAAGATGTCACAGCAGTGGCAAGTGCATGCAAAAAAATACCAAAAATTGCTCCACTGGTACCATCCATATTTTTCTCAATAGCATCAGCTAATTTGGCCAGAGTTGTAACTGTAATATCCTCCTTGTCAGATAAATTAGATACAAAATCTGAAGCCGCGGTTGCTGCACGTTTGAGAGTATATCCGCAATCACCATCACCAACCACGGTGTCAAAGTTCGTGATTTTCGGTTCTGCAACAATCACTTTAGCAGCAGCGTTTGTTACGGCCCTCTTAAAAGATGATGTGTCAGCTACATAGGTTAGAAAAGATAGCAAACAGCCTGAAAATCAAATTAACCATACGTACCAATCACAGTCAGACCACCAGTAACTTGAGCAGTCATATTGGGCACACGAAAATTTTCAATAATTCGACTCCTCACATCTTCGACTCCCGCTAGAACAGTCCCAGGAGTAAATCCCACAGCATTAGTAGGTGCATCAAAAAATGGAAGTAAAGCTGTTCGCGTCTTCAAGAGTGTGATACTAAAGCCGGGTCCGTCTAAACTTGTCATATAAGTTCCACGAAATAAACGTGATGGCCGTAGACCACGGGCTGTTAACTGAGAAACAACCTCAGCGGTGATCGATCCAAGTTCAAGAGGAGAGAGACCACCCAAATTATTTAAGAGCAAAATTATTTCCTCGGAATCAGCAAAGTCAACGAAAGATCGTTCAGGATCGTCCTGTAAAACAAGTTGATCAATCAAAGTGCTGACAATCTCTGGATGTTTTGGAATAGGACTGATCCGTTTGAAGCCACGTTCATTATGAATCCCTAAGCCAAGCTCAACTTCATCAGGACCCAATAAATTCTCTTTCTCAATCTTACGGCCTGGAATATGAACATGTCCAAGCGAGACACCAATTGTCACTAAATTTGCAGCAGTCTCTCTTGCTATAGCTGCAATTTCCTCCAGGCTCTTATGTTCCGCAGAAAGTGCTCCAGCAATTTTATGTACCAGAACAGTACCTGCCAATCCTCTGCGACCGACTTTGCCAGATTTGGTCCTGCCAACAGCAACATCATCTCCAACAATAACTATTTCAACTGGGATACCTTGGCTTCGCGCCTTTTCTGCGGCCAAGGAAAAATGGAAAATGTCTCCAGTATAATTCTTGATGATTAGAAGAACTCCAGCCGGACCGTTGTTAGCAGAGCCAATCGCGTGCGATATTTGAGCCACTGAAGGTGAGGCAAATATCCAGCCAGAGACAGCGGCGGTGAGCATACCCGCCCCTACAAATCCGGCATGTGCCGGTTCGTGGCCTGCGCCACCTCCAGATATCACTGCTACATCCTTGGAGTTTTCAGAAATCTGAGCGACAACTATGTATTGTTAGTAAGATATCAATAATCTCTAAATAACATCCTACCTTTCTGATCCTTGTAATAAATTACCTCAGGATTAGTAAGTACTAACTCCTCCAGAGCAGTGAGAACAAGAAAATCGATATCTGACACAAAATGCTTTGTCGACATTTCAAATGATCAATTTAATATCGAATTTTTGGTTGGTATACCAGCAGGTCCACCATCTTATATGTAACACTATTATAGTATTCGGTAAAATTAAGGCTAGTTTCATCGGCTATCGAAGGAAGAAGACCCATTTAGACGTCTTTCAGAACGCCGCGCTTGGGCGAGGTCATCGGAAAAGCGGTCTTCCCAATTTCCCCGCAACCTCGCGGCATTAGATCTCAACAAGCAGTGCAATGAGATTACGGATCTAGTCTTGAAGTGACTTAGACAATAAGTAATTTTTGTTACTACCATATCTAGTGATAAATTACAATGGAACAAGAGAATCTCGATTGCAGAGAACGCGGCCAGATGAATCATAGTGCTCAGCAGAGCCAAAAACTTGTCGGCGAAAAGCTTCGTCGAGCTTACCGAGCATGCAGTAATTGCAGGACTCGAAAGGTAAATAAATCGGCTTTATCAGTGAATTTAGCAGACATTTGAGCTAATAGCTGGATATTATATAGGCACGGTGTATTTTTCGTGATTCTAGATACAACCAGCCTTGTGAAAGATGTCAACGAGAGAATAAGCAATGCAACTTTCTTCCTAGCCGACGAGGAGGTCGAGCCAATATTGACAATGCGCGCGCTCTCCGCGCAACAGCAAATACTGCACCTCTGCAGCCGATTTCATTAGCTTTGAATACAACGGATTCGTCCGCGAGAGAGCAGTTACAGGAAGCTTCATCAAATTTGCCGTTACTTTCTAATGACGGTGTTTCAACATCTGAAATGACCGTAATAGAAGTTCCGAATTCACATATCACAATTGCAGAGCCGGAGACGATAGGGGCAGATCTTTTACCTACTGGAGAGCATACTTTAGCCTCACAGTCTTCTAATGAGCAAGGTAGTCCACAAAGTACTAGGCCGCAGAAGCTCTCTATCTCTAAAGATTTGAATTTAGACACCGAGACTTTAGCATTTTCTTTGATTCGCAACCCATCTGATGCTCTCAATATTCTTGCTCGCGCAGCTGAGCATATGAGTGATAACGAGAGCCATAGTGATGAAGAATCAGTGAAATATTCATCAAATATGGATGCTAACGGAAATGGCACAACGGATACAAGCACTATAGGTTTCGACAATGATGATAATGCTTCCGGATCAATTCATAATCGTTCAGACGAAGCAGTAAATTATAGTGATCAGCACAGATCAGATTCGTCAGTTAATCCCAATATAATTTCGCAAGTTTCTATCTCAGAAGGTTCTCAAACAAGTGAATCTAGTGGACATCACATCCGCCCTTCATCTAGCTTTCAAGACAGGATCTCCGAATTTTCTCTCGTTAAACTTGGACTGTTAAACCCGACTCAATTGCGGACATTTTTATCCATCTACTTTAGTCGACATCATCATTACTTCCCAATCATCCCATTTTCAAGTGCTCCTCTAACGGATGAACTTGTAAGCGAATTTTGTGTGCATGAGCCTTATCTTTTAACAGCAATGGTTATTGTGTCTGCACGTTATGAAAATAGAGCTATACATGACCGATGTTGGAAGTACATGCAGAATCTAATTAGCGGATTGATGTTTGGAACTACCCCAACCGTGGGTGCGATTGAATCTCTGTTACTTCTCTCTGAAAACATTCCGCACATGCCCGGCATTAACACGATACGAGTGCACTATCATGAAGAATGTATGGCCTGGACGTTGATTGGTCTAGCCATTCGTTTGAGCTACTTCTTGGGTCTTGATCAGAAAACACTTATCAGACCGACTGATGTCATGGATGATGAAACTCACCGTGAACGTCTCGTATGGACATATTGTTACCTGCATGACCGACAAGAGTCGATACGACTGGGAAAAGCGTTTTGGTCCAGAGGGCCAGGCCTATGTTTTCAGAATCCAGATGTTGGTGTCTCGATAGTACTTGACTCTGCTATGAATTTTCCAACCTTATCTACCAAAAATGGTAATCCTGAAGATTACGCATCTCATGTCCAGGCCCAGATAGAATTAACGCAGATTTTGACTAATATTCATGATACTCTATATCTTTCGCGCGACAGAACAATAGCGTTAGTTTGGGTTGGTGAATACTATCGAATTCTTGATGAATATACCAGAACTTTTACAGCATTTAGACTTACGTGGCAGCAAAAATCATGGCATACATTTCCGCTGAATGAGACAATGTGGATCACGTTTCACTACGCAAAATTATATGCCTATGGGTTTGCATTTCAGAGCCATCTAAGGCGCAAACTTACTCGGTATAAAGAAGATCCAAATGCTCCTCCTATAAATACATCATTGGGAATTATTGTTTTTCCCCGTGGTCTTACAGGATCTCCAGATGCTAAATTCATACTGGAATCGGAGAAGGCTGCTGTTGAGCTCCTGACAATCTGCATAGATAAGCTCCATAATGGTGGTGCTCTCGCCTACCTACCCTCTCGGTTTTACGATTATATTTCTTATGCAGTAGTATTTTTGATTAAAGTAGTTTTTACAGGAGCCGTAATACCCAAAGATCAGCAGAATGTCATGAGTCTTGTGCGCAGAACAATTTCTACATTTGTTGAACTTTCCTTAATTACTGATAAGCAGCACCCTTTAGTCAGACGAATCAATCAACTTTACACCCTTATTAACAAACTATGGTCTGCTGAGGGTGGTCCTATTTCTTCGATTTCAGCAATGACTACGACAGTAAACACGCCCAAGAACCACAAATCTCACAATCAAAACGTTGGAGAAAGACAAGCGGATTATTCAAACAATGATACAAGCTCGGGTCTACAACCTCAATCGGAAATGGACTCAGAAAACCCATTATCAATTTTGGACGAAGGTCTTGCTAATATCATGGATTTACTTCCTGGTGAATTCCAGCCTACTGAATCAGAATGTTCTGATAGTGGTGGTGCGGATTTGACATCATTGTTGTCATATGATATAGATTCTGAAATATGGATGTCATATTTTGATTCATGGTCGTATGATCAGGCTAGTTAAGCGAATTTTCAATGCTGTTGTAATTTGAACGATCAATATACCTAAAGATGATTCTTAAGTGTTAGCAGCTATTTTCTTACATCAGCTAGAAGGAAAACTAAAGTGTGTTTGTAACGAGCACGGACTGGAGCATGTAGATGACCATGTATGTATTATAAAGGCTTAAGCACCTTGATTAAACTTCACAAAAAGAAACTCTTAACTCTAACAGTATCTGCTCTGTTAAATAAGACAGACTCTCTATGAAACTAATCGTCATAATCAGAAAGCTGGACTTCCGCCTCTGTTCATATTCTTTAAATCCATGTCATCCAGTAAATCCATTTTATTTCCGCAGCTCTCTCATTATTTATCCTTTAGATTATTCCAACTGTTTTAATATCTTACTGTACATCTCATAACTGCCACGCTGATTCTATGAAACCCAGTTCATAATGCGCTATTATTTTACATTTCTAATTATTAATTTAGAAACGTATGTTTATCCAAAAATATGAACACGCGGCTCAGTCACAATTTTTACTGGAAAATAAACTCTGAATAATATCTTGAAAATAAATAACTATTATTCCGGTGATTAGTATATCCACGGATTTGATAATGGTCATTATTTACGTCGGAACTACTCTAAACCAGGAGCCAATTCTCGCGGATCCTTTCCACCTGGAGTTCGCGAAGTAACAAGTCTCCAAGCAGAGTCAACCCGAACATCTTCGCCATTTATAAAGCCATTCTCAACTAAATAAACAACAGTGCGAACGATTTCCTCCACTGGAACTGGTCTGCGAGGAAAAGCAGCATGACTTAGTAAATCATCGCCAAAGTAGCCGAGGAAGTTCGAAGTCATAACAGATTGAACGATAGAAGGTGATATAGAGTTAACTCTGATACCAGAAGGGCCTAAGAAATCACTGAGAGTGCGAGTAATACCAGCAACAGCCGCTTTGGTAGGACCATAACCGAGAGTTCGAGCATAGAGTCCATGTGCCGCAGCAGAAGAAAAATTGATGATTACCTAAGTCAACTGGTAAGTATGCAATTTAGAAATACAATGTATTTGATATCTTACTCCACGTTCTTCATCAGTTGTCCAAAATTTTGAAGCTGAATCTGCCGAGGAACCTTCTGGATGATTCAAGGGCTTGTTAATGGCATCGGCAACTTGTGCATTGATTACGAAAGTGCCAACAGTGTTGACATTCAACATCTTGATAAAATCAGGAATGGAGTCCGCAATATCATTCGACCAAGGTCGCTTAATAGCGATTCCCGCACAGTGTACTACACCTTTCAGATCACCAAGAGTCTCTACTACTGCCTCGACAGCAGCTTTGGTTGACTCAGGATCGGAGATATCAGTATGGACATAGAAAGCTTTGGTGGAATGAAGCTCCTTCGCCAGAGCAGTACCTTTACCCTCAGGTACAATATCAAATAAAGCGACCTTTGCTCCACGAGAAAGGAAGTCTTTTGCTACTGCCTTACCGATTCCACCAAGACCGCCAGTAATAATCT
The DNA here is from genome assembly GCF_038497815.1 of [Lipomyces] oligophaga. Taxonomy (NCBI): domain Eukaryota; kingdom Fungi; phylum Ascomycota; class Lipomycetes; order Lipomycetales; family Lipomycetaceae; genus Lipomyces; species [Lipomyces] oligophaga. Next base: position 8,827 of record NW_027117791.1, on the reverse strand, counting down.
ATGGTCTTGTTAAAATTTACTTCTCTCTGATAGAAAATAGTGCAATACTCACAAAAGTGTGTTCTTTGATCTTCATCGTAAGAATGTGGGGTTTACTGAATTTAGTCCTAAAGTTTGCAGGACAGAGGGCTTTGACTGCTTTAATAATATTGCAAAATAAGACAAATAAGGAAAAAAAATGGAACTAGTGGCTATAACATCCTTGAAATAATTGTGCAAAAAAAGTTATTTGATCATCCTGGGATTGCCGACAAAGTTAGAAATGATTGCGGTTGTCGACGGCAAGATTCAAATTACCCCGCAATCACGATTTCAGTACTCAAGACTAACGGCATTCGACGGCTCGGAAATTCAGTAATTGATAATCAAACGGAAGATTAGAAAATAACAGATTATGTACATTCAAACCGATTCAATCCGGTGATTTTTTCGATTCAGGTAAATCATCCAGAACCAGCTTATATTTTTTTGCATTTATAGGTGGCCTATTATCGCCCTTTCGTCAGTCGATTTCCTAGTCCCAGTATTCTTGTTAGATTTTACTTCCAAATTATTCACAATGGTTTCTTACATTCCAGTTCCTCCTCCTTCAGTGCTTCCGTCAAATGATATTTCTTCCTCTTTGTCGAATAGTGAAGTTCATGAAATTGCATCCAATTGGACCGAGAGATTCAATGCTGCTGTAACTACTGCTGATGCAGCTGCCTTTGACAAACTCTTCGCATTGTCCGGCTACTGGCGTGATGTTATCGCGTTTACTAGTGATATTCGCTCCATAGCTAAGCCTAATATCAAACAAGCTGCGTCTGATCGTCTTTCTATTGCAGCAGCTCGTGATGTTACTATTACGAGCCCATTACCGGTTGTTGCTCGTCCATTTCCAGATGTCTCTTTCATTGAAATCCATTTCACATTTGATTCCAAGATTGGTCCGGGTGTTGGAGTTGCAAAACTTATTCCTGAACAAGAAGGCCCTTATACTGCTTGGGTTGTATTCACAACTCTTGATGGTATCCATGGTTCACCAGAACTTACTGGAGCTCACCGTATTAGAGGAGCTCATAATACAAAGCAGTCTTACGACGCAATTCGATCTCAGGAAGTTGAAAATGCTTCTCCTGAAGTTATTATTGTTGGTGGTGGTCACAATGGTCTCGAAGTGGCAGCTCGACTTAACTCACTTGGAATTAAATCTCTTGTGATAGATAAGTACGCACGCATTGGGGATAATTGGCGTTTGCGGTACAGATCTCTTTCACTTCATGATCCTGTTTGGGCTAATCATCTGGCATATATGCCTTTTCCACCGACATGGCCGATTTTTACACCTTCCGGGAAACTTGCAAACTTTCTCGAATATTATGTAGATGTCCTAGAAATTAATGTGTGGACATCCTCTAGCGTCGTTCCAGAGAAGACATTTTTTGATTCAGGAAAGTGGACTGTCACAATTAATCGTGATGGAGTAGAACATTGCTTTGCTGTTTCACATCTTGTCATGGCCACTGGTCTTGGTGGTGGACTTCCAAAAATGCCTCCTCCTTTCAAAGGACAAAATGTTTTCAAAAAGCCTTTGCTTCATTCTTCTCAACACGGTACAGGTTCTGATTGGTCTGGGAAAAAAGCTTTGGTTGTTGGCGCATGTACTTCTGCGCATGATATTAGTCTGGATTTTTTTAATAACGGTGCCGATGTAACGATGCTTCAGAGATCACCAACTTATGTTATGTCCGTGAAAAATGGAATGCCTATCGTGAATGGAACACTATTTTCTGAAGCAGGTCCACCAACTGAACTCGCTGATAGAATTGCAGAAAGTACTCCCAAATTTGTTGCAAAGTTATTCCATCAACGTATCATTCCACAAATTGCAGCTCTCGACGCCGACCTCTTGGAAGGTCTCAAAAAAGCTGGCTTCAAAATAACAAGTGGTCCAGATGGTTCTGGCTTCTTGATGTTCGCACTTGAGAAAGCAGGAGGCTATTATTTCAATACTGGCTGTTCTGAGCGAATTATTTCTGGAGATATTAAAGTCAAAAATGGGGAAATAGACTATTTCACCGAGACTTCTGTTGTGTTCAAAGATGGCTCACAACTTCATCCCGATGTCGTTGTGTTTGCAACTGGTTATACAGGTTTCCCCGATACACTCGCCGAAATTCTTGGTAAAGATTACGCTAAACTCTTGAAGCCAGTTTGGAGTCTTGATGATGAAGGTGAACTGAAGAGTGTCTATAGAGACTGTGGAATTCCGAACATGTATTACATGGTTGGAAATTTGTCGGCAGCTCGATTCGGCTCGAAGATTTTGGCATTTCAAATTGCTGCTGAGCGTAATGGACTTTTGGGTGACCGCTACACGATTGAAGCTCAAGCTAGATCCGAAGATCAGAAGATTTTGTAGATTTGGAAGCTCTTTTTTTTAGATCAGGGTAGATCTCTTGTTTAACAGTGTCTAATTCTGAATAGATTTGATAAATCGATTATAATTAAATTGTTTAATGAGAATGCTAACTCAGATATCATCCTGTGACTTCTGCAGATTAGAACCAAATGTGTCTTTGCAGTGGTTGTCCCAAAAACTAGTTTAAACTATATGACACATCCATAAAAATTGATTCGCAGCTGGGTGCTGAGACCTAAATTCTGGCACACTCCGAATTGGTCATCTTAGATCAACTCAACCCTCAACCCTCCACGATGTTCGAATTTTTTGGAATGGATATTGAAAACTAAATCGAGAGCGACAAACTAAAAGCGGATATTGTTATGTGATAAAAAACTTCTGGTAGTGAGGTTTAACTCGATATTTGCGGGCTCATGACCTAACAAATTGGGGCCTAAATTCTTTCGTTCTAGTCGCGACGGGAGACGCGGGCGACTTTAAACGCAGCAGCTAGCGGGTGCGAATTGGAACGGCTCCCTGCGGCATGCCAATAGGCATTTAAGCTACCTCCCAGCTCAACCGCTGGACGCTCAGCCCAAATCTAAAATTTATGATCTAAAATCCCTCAAAACCTTAATTTATTCGAGAGTGAAGATCATGCAGGAGTCATTCCAGACTTGCCTTACTTATTAGTTGCCCTCATAAACTTCTTTTATCCCCTACCCAATGCTATCCAAGCTTACGCGTTATCACCGGACGCGCCCTTCCTAACCCTTCAACTTCTGCCCTCTCCTGCTTCTAGCTTTCATCTTTTTTTCGCATTCATCATTCCCTTTCCTCCATTCTTACCTCAAATCTTTATACATCTCCTTTACCATCTTTGAACTCATTGCGCCAGTTCACTATTTATTCGATTTTTTCTCTGGATTTTCATTGTCTGAACTCAATACCCAATCTTCATTAGTCGTCGTACCTAACTTTCAATTTCCATTCTCTACAATGGGTTCTTCTTTCCCAGCCGCGTTATTTTATTGGCGTAGAAACTTTGCGACTTATATTCTTTTCACTTTCATCATCCTTTTTTTCTTGGTGTTCGAACATTCTTCATTTACTTTCCGGTACTATTTTCCTGTGTTAAGATTCATTTTTAGCTAATTTTTTTTAGTTCTTTTAAGACAGAAACAATCCCTCCATCTTTACAACCTTCTTCCTTAAATCTACCTCCACAATGTATAGATCCTTATAGAATCCCCGGTCATCTTTTACTACCTCCCGTCGCTCCTTACGAAGAAGCTCGCTGGTTTCCTTTTTATCCCGAACATCTTTTGGGTCATGATGGCTTGCGAGATCCTGCCAATATGACTGACGAGCAAAAAAATTTCATATTCCCGCCTGATGCTGTCAATAAACCTCTCCTCAACAAACTCATCCCTGAGAACGTGGCCTATTCTTGGTCTCATGCCCTTACTGAATATATGAATCTCACTCGGACGAAACAGAATCAAAATAAAAATCTCGATGGCGATCCGCTAACCGGCCGCCAAAAAAAAAGATTGGACTTTCTCTCGAAACATCTTCGTTGGTTGCAAAATAAACGAATTCTGATTTTTGGTGACTCTGTCGATCGTATGATGGATTTATTTCTTTGCTCTCGCCTTGGTTTGACTGGAGACAAACATCCTGAACAACATACGGTGGCAAGCTGTCACGTCCCGGATTTCAACTTCACAATTACACATTGGCATGTTGCGAGCATGGCACATGAGAGAAAAGAATGGTGGTGGCGCGAAAATATGGAGTATGTGTCATTTGAGGATCGCCAGAAGCATATTTTTCAGCAAGAGGTTGACCTTGTGAAGGGGATTGATGGGCGCGGACCTGATCTAATTATATTTCAATCTTTGCTTTGGGATGCTTTAATGTTTGAGCTATCTCAAGAATCCGCATATGGTGACAACGAAAAAAATCGTTTACCTTATTTTTCGGAACTAGAATATTTTCGTGATCGATTTCATTTATTCATTCGGTATATTAAGGATTTGTTTAACGATACGCCTATGCTATATCGTTCTGCCATTCCACGTCGGGGAGAATCAAAAAATTCACTCTATGTCACCGGTCTTGACCGCATGGCACGTTCTGTTGCATATCACAACGACATTGAGGTCTTTGAGTGGTGGAAAATGGTAGTTGGCTTCCCAAATATGTATAAAGACTTTATACATATTGATCAGTCGCCATTGTCATCTCTATATAGTGATATGATGCTCTACTATCTTTTCCGTGCCTCCGGCGGACTTGAGATAAAGGGGAAAATCATTGCATATCCTTCTGACCGGCCATCTATGTCAAAAGCCACCAGATGGGCTGAATGTCATTCATACAACATGATTAATATCAACCGATAACCTTATCTTTTATACTACTCACACAAAAAGGTAAAAGGAAGTTTACAATCAAATCAGAAATCGCACAAAACCACTCATTCTCTGGTCGCAATCTCAGAATTAAACAATTGAGAAATAAAATACATAAACATATTTTAATGTTTTTAGTACGACGACAATTTGCACAATTAGTTTTGTTCCCATTAATCCAGCTGTTTTGTTAACAATAGCCGTACGCTTCAAAACAACCATAACTCTCCATTTCTAGAAAAATCTAACACTTTGCTCAAAAATCTCTCATCTACAGGAATCCTCGTACAAAAAAAAGTCTACGGTATCAGATAGTCTAAAGGATTCAACCTCACTAGGATCAACAAGTAGCCCGAAGTTACCTAGGAAAAGTATTCTTCGGCAAAATCCAAACAATCACTCAAAATCCTACCGCAATTATACTGCGAATTGAATGGTTACAAAGCATTCCTTCTAGACGGCTTGTGATAATAATAAATAAATCAATAAAATTAATTCTCAAGTTCATCTGGGCTGAAAGGTTCTCCGGGCAATCTTGTGAAACTCCGTCCTGCTGGGGATAGAGCATTGCAATTATTGCTCTTCAACGAGGAATTCCTAGTAAGCGCAAGTCATCAGCTTGCGTTGATTACGTCCCTGCCCTTTGTACACACCGCCCGTCGCTACTACCGATTGAATGGCTTAGTGAAGTTTTCGGATTGCGTTCAGGAGATGGGAAATCGTTTCCAGAAAGCGAGAAGTTACCCTAACTTGGTCATTTAGAGGAAGTAAAAGTCGTAACAAGGTTTCCGTAGGTGAACCTGCGGAAGGATCATTAGAGAATTTAGCTACCTAGTAGCTCTTCTTTTTTTTTAATACCTAAACATTGTCTGAATGAAATTTTAAACTCAACGTCAACGTTAGAGTCAACGTTAGAGTCAATCTTCTATGTTAAGCGCCGCATAGGTTCTCTCCCAGATGCGCAGTCAAATGCAGCGGCCATATAAATCAATTAGGGATTGAGGTAGGGATTGATAAAGTAAAGTAAGGTTAAAAGAGAAAACTTGAAAATTGAAGGTTAAAAATAATAGGGTATGAAATTAAATATAAATTAGGAGAAAGTATTGAATTAATGAAGTTGAAACAGGGTAATTGACATAATATATAGGCAACTCTAATAGTTTGAGTGAGAATTAATATCGGATTGCATATTAAAGGTTTAAAACACAATGCATGGTTAAATTAATATTTGTTTCAATTACCCTCCAACCCCTAAAAGAGACGAATATAAATAGGCCACCGATTTTCCTGGAGGGTGGTAAAAATGAATAAGGTGGAATCCCTATAAGGTATTTCACGTGCTATATACTAGGGTGAGGGCACGATTTCGAGTACAAGTCTGCCAATTCTTGCTCGATCGCGCTCATTCAACTGTATTGTTTTTCTTTCTTGGTTGATTTATTTATTCGCCAAAAATTAAAGCGATTTTTGAAATGCTTTGCAATGCTACCGAGCAGACCAAATTATTGTCACAACGGACCAATCACAGTTAGCTGAGGCAAAGGGTCGGGGATTCGAAATCTACAAATAGGCGTCCCGCCCGCTTCCCGCTCCAACCTTTTTAACCAGCTCTTTATTCCTGCGCCGAACGAATTCCAGGAATTTGCTAGTTGTTGACGAGTATTTCTTCTGTCCGTATCATATAATTTGTTTACATAATAGTTGTGACTAACATTAACCAGACTTACCAGACTTTTAACTTAGAACTCCAGTATGCAATTCTGCGTCGAATGGTTCGAATTATGTGAATAGTAGGGTCAATCATTTTCTGTCTTACAGTTGTCTAACTAGGCATTTAGGTTGATTTAGAAGATTGAATTATACGATATATGGCTATTCGGCTCGCTCATGGAATCTGTTATAGCTGCAGAATAAATAGTAGCATCCAGTTCCGAGCTATTGGACGAGTATGCTGAATATATTAGCTATTTAGGAATTCAACTCGATTAGATTTATTAGGCTTTACTATTGCTAGTATTAACTTGAATGGTATGTGTTTGACGATCGGACAGTGGCATGACCGGTGCTTGCAATCATTTATTTCTATTGAATAACTAAAATATTCGGTTTACTCGATAATCTACACTTTTTAGTGATGTTTGAAGACAGAACGGTGAGGGCAAACTATTGGAGATAAAGAGGGTTTTAATACATGATGGCTGTGTATACCAAGATACTCAGATGTCTATTATTCAGATACCCGGATACCATTATTCCTATATATCAATATCTCAATATATCAATCAATCAGTGTATCAAGATGCAAAAAAGATGAGTGGAAGTAAACTGGTTCTCGATATGAATTCTTGATTTGAAAAATCAATACTGTTGGTCAATTAATTGCAATTGAGGATATGCTTGACTTTGCGTTGGGTCGATAGCAGATTGATTTCACGAGTACTGACAGGGTATGCGATTAGAATAAACAGAAAACAAATTACTTTTGGATTTTTTTGTATGAAAAATAGATGTTCAGTATAGGGAAGTTTGAATGGGTACAAAATTCGAGGAAATTCCAATTGAATAAATGAAGATAGAAGAATAAAAAACAAATGAGATGTAAAAATAACAAAACAAAACAAATCTAATGCCGAATATTACCAAATAAAATTTTTTTAACTTATTCAAAACTGGCAGAACAGTTTGATGACAAAATCTACCTATATAAGTTGGTGGGTATAAATGCAGATAAAATGGGAAAATGCAAGGCCAAAAGTGGAGGTAACAAGCAACTAGTCACAATTTTATAAAACCAAAATTGATCTTATATTCAACAAATGAATACCAAAACAAACGTCATAACTGCATAAAACTATTAAAAAAACTAAAAACAAGAAAGTAGAGAACAATAGAAAATTAGACGAGATATGACTGACAGAGCGAGAGGGAGCAAACTTGCTCAGATGATAGGAACATTCAAAAACATAATTGAAACCGAGCTAAAAATACCAAATTAAAAAATTAGTTCATTTCCGCAATTGATGACAAAATTAGGTAGATTGAGCACTACGGTGTTCAAACAAGGCGATCCAAGGGGAAAGGCAAAAGCGATATGAAAAAGTATGAGTGAGAATGATGAGGGTGTGTGTGAAGTTCGCCCAACGTTAAGTAATGGGAGGAAAGAGAGCGATGGGAGAAACTGATAAGTAACAAGTTTGAAACGGACCCGAAAAAAATGGGAGTGAGGCTTAATAGCAAAAGTACCCAAGCAGTACAGGCCCCAAACAATGAAAAAGCCGCTGGGGAAAGAAAGAGTTACAAAATGTAGCTAAACTCAGATTGGGGTTCGTACTTAAAAGCGTGAAGCAAGCCAATTCTACAAGTGAGGGGAAGTTAAGGCAAAGATGGATGAAATACAAAAACGAAACTAAACAATAAAAAACTAACAGGAATAAACCAACAGAACCAAACAAAGTAAAATGAGAATCCACTCAAAAAACATCAAAACCAAATCAAACCCTCAAACCCTCAAACCCAAAAATATTACACAAAAATTCATTGAAGAAACAAATTTAAAAAATTTTCAATGACGCATGCCAAATTCAAAACGTATAATTACAAAAACATGACTATGATAAAAATGAAAACAAAAGCAAAAAAAATTTTCCAAAAACAAAAAAACCAGGTATCCACCAAATAAAACTAGACAAAAAACAATTGCTAAAACAATAGACCTTTTCTTAAACACGCACAAACACAAAACACGAAAAACTAAAAAAACAATATTCAAAACTAATTAGAAGACAAAACGCAAATAAATCTAAAGCACAAAATATCAACTTAGGCACAACTACCAACCCTTTTCTCCAATATAAGGTTGTAGAAAAATCCTATGTAATCCGTAATCTGCTGTAGTAGTTAAGCGCCGCATAGGATTTCAAATGCGCAATCTCCCAATATAAGGTTATAGAAAAATCCTATGTAATCTGTAATCCGTTGTGGTAGTTAAGCGCCGCATAGGATTTCAAATGCGCAATCAAATCCA